>NC_072408.2:101655454-102295909 GCF_028858775.2 Pan troglodytes | reverse complement strand
CTCTGTACCCCCACTGCAGTTAAGGTGGCAGGAGTGGAATCTTGGATTCACCACACCCAAGTTAAACTTTGGACACCCCCTGAAGAACCTGTGGGACCATCAGCTCAGGCGTCCCAAGTTCAGCCAGACCAGCCTCGATACACCTGTGAACCATTGAAGGATTTGCGTCTCCTATTTTGGAAGGAAACGTCCCAGATTAAAAAGGCTCCCACAGCTGATCCTGAGGAAAAACCCCTTCCTACTTAAAAAGATAAGTGAAAACCTACATAATCTTTAACACCTCTCCTTTCCCCTTTAATGGAATCCTTTTACTGTTTCATCACATTATTAAGCAGTATATTAACCATACTCTTTGCAGCAGGACTATATACTGTAGCTCCTGCTGGGACAAAAATCCTAATCACATCAACCTTTTTTCTATCGTCCTTCCCTCTAACAGCAATTTACTCCTACCTTTAACTCAGACTGAATAAAATGACCTCATCTTCCAGGGGACCCTCTTTATCTTCCTACTTACTCTTTGCCTATGTATCCCTCCTGCTTCCTTGGATACCCCACATAGTCACCCCTCCCCTTCCACTAGCTCCTAATTACTGCTACAAGACTCTCAACTTAACCCACTCTCTGTTAAACCAGTCCAATCCTTCCCTGGCAAATTACTGTCAGCTTTGTATCTCTCTATCAGCCACTGCTTACGTTGCCACTCCCATTCCCGCAAAAAAAAAGGGGGGGGGGGTTTTACTAACATAACCTACCACCCCCATTATGAAAGAAGACATCCTTTCCAACTTCTAAATATATAATCATTAGCCGACTTCCTCATCTTTGATAGGACCAAAAATACCGTAACAGGATGTGTAATCCAGCTTTTATGTTCTTACGTTGCCAACCTCACCTATTACACGAGCAATGAAAAGCCCATACACGGCCCTGTAACCACGAATATGTCTTAACTTTCCAAGCCCCTTTATGCATCCAACGCAACCTATTATCATGCCTGCCCCTGGAGCATCTACTATCCCATCAGTGTAAACCCTACAACTTCAAGCCCCAACTGATCATAGTAACTTCCGAGTCACCCAAACAGCTCCATTCAGATGGCTTGTCCGGTTCTCAGGGCCTCCAAAAATCATCACCTCCTCCCTGCTTAACAAACAGTCCAGGTTTTATAATGGCAAACATACTCCCTGCACGACCATTCACCCCTGGACCCCCTGCAGCAGCGCCCCCACCACCAGTGAATGTCTTCTCATCCCCTCTTTCAGCTACTCTCTTGAATGGTTCCTAGTAGATAACAAAATGGTTTTTTCTCCAATGGGAAAATAGAACACAGGGAGCCACTCAGTTTGCTCCCAACACCTCTTTCCAGCCGCTCACCAGAGCTACCTTGGCAAGTACTCTATGAGTATGGGAAAATGAAAACAACAAACTCACACACCTTTTTAACATACACAGTCATTTCTGTCTACCCAGCCAAGGCATATTCTTCTTATGTGGAACTTCAAGCTATATCTGCCTCCCCACCAACTGGACAGACACCTGCACCTTAGTCTTCCTAAGTTCCAACATTGACATTGTCCCAGGAAATCAGACCCTATCAGTGCCCCTCAAAGCTCTAGTCTGTCAGCACAGGGTCATACAACTAATACCCCTACTTACAGGGTTAGAAATGGCCACAGCTACAGGAACTGGAATAGCCAGTTTATCTACTTCATTATCCTACTACCATACACTCTCAAAGGATTTCTCAGACAGTTGGCAAGAAATAACAAAATCTATCCTTACTCTACAATCCCAAATAGACTCTTTGGCAGCAGTGACTCTCCAAAACCGCTGAGGTCTAGACCTCCTCACTACTGAGAAATGAGGACTTTGCATCTTCTTAGGGGAAGAGTGTTGTTTTTACACTAATCAGTCAGGGATAGTATGAGACGCTGCCCAGTGTTTATAGGAAAAGGCTTCTAAAATCAGACAACGCCTTTCAAACTCTTATACCAACCTCTGGAGTTGGGCGACATGGCTTCTCCCCTTTTTAGGACTTGTGACAGCCATCTTGCTTGGGTCCCGTATTTTTAACCTCCTTGCCAAAATTTGTCTCCTCCAGGATTGAGGCCATCAAACTATAGATGGTCTGACAAATGGAACCCCAAATAAGCTCAACTCACAGCTTCTACCAAGGACCCCTGTACTGACCCACTGGCTCTTTGACTGGCCTAGAGAGTTCCCCTCTGGAGGACACTACAACTGCAGGGCCCCTTCTTTGCCCCTATCCAGCAGAAAGTAGCTAGAGCGGTCATTGCCCATTTCCCAACAGCAGTTGGGGTGTCCTGTTTAGAGGGGGCATTGAGAGGTGAGGGGCTGGACTTCCTGGGTCGAGTGGGGACTTCGGGAACTTTCCTGTCTTTTTTTTCTTTTTTTTTTTTTTTTGAGACAGAGTCTCACTGTCCCCCAGGCTGGAGTGCAGTGGCGCAAACTCGGCTCACTGCAACCTCCACCTCCTGGGTTCAAGCCATTCTCCTGCCTCAGGCTCCCAAGTAGCTGGGATTACAGGCACCCTTTACCACGCCCAGCTAATTTTTGTATTTTTAGTTAGAGATGGGGTTTCACTATGTTGGCCAGGCTGTTCTCGAACTCCTGACCTCAGGTAATCCGCCCACCTCAGCCTCCCAAAGTGTTGGGATTACAGGTGTGAGCCACCATGCCCGGCCATGAACTTTCCTGTCTTACAAGAGGTTTGTAAAATGCACCAATCAGGAACTTTCCTGTCTTACAAGAGGTTTGTAAAATGCACCAATCAGTGCTCTGTGAAACGCACCAATCAGCGCTCTGTAAAATGCACCAATCAGCAGGATTCTAAAAGTAGCCAATCGTGGGGAGGACTGAAAAAAGCACACTCTGATAGGACAGAAACGGAACATGGGAGGGGACAAATAACGGAATAAAAGCTGGCCACCCCAGCCAGTAGCAGCAACCCACTCCGGTCCCCTTCCATACCGTGGAAGCTTTGTCCTTTTGCTCTTCATACCGTGGAAGCTTTGTCCTTTTGCTCTTCACAATAAATCTTGCTACCACTCACTCTTTGGGGCCATGCCATCTTTAAGAGCTGTAACACTCACTGCAAAGGTCCGAAGCTTCATTCTTGAAGTCAGCAAGACCACGAACCCACTGGCAGGAACCAACTCTGGACACACTCGGAGCAACAAGAAAGTTACGTGTGCTCAGTTCAAGTTTCTCTCTCTTTTTGTAGAGATTGGGGTCTCGCTATATTGTCCAGGATGGTCTTGAACTCCTCACCTCAAGCAATCCTCCCACCTTGGCCTCCCAAAGAGTTGGAATTACAAGCATGAGCCACGGCACCCGGCCTTCAAGTTTCTTTTTTTTTTTCTGAGATGGAGTCCTGTTGGGATTCGATCAGGCTAGTTGGAAAAATATTAGTTATGATAGCCACAAAATCCTTTTGGAAGGCCTGAGGGTTTTCATATGACTTTGGTAATAGACCAGGCTGAAGGCGGCCTGGTCCCATTACCTTTAGTGAAATAAATTAGAGTAGTCAACAACGGGATGTGGGGAAGTTATCTAGTTAACTTGTTTACTCACATGGTCTTAAGCCTTAAGCCTTTGATGTATGCTTCTCACTCAGGAAGTCCACAATGTCAATTACCCTCTAATGGTGTTGACTCAAGTTTTTGTTAACTATTCTTAATGAATTAATGCAAGCCTGCCCAGCTGAGGCCGCCGCAGTGACAAACCTCTCTTGGTGTGCAGGTGGGTCGGACACTCAGCAGGACTGGCAACACAGAATATCTGTGTGTCAATGTACATGTTATTCATCCATCGTTTGGGTCAGGGTCTGCGGGCAGACCCCCGCAGCTAACGCCCTCTTGTGAGGAGCAATACCTCAATTGGTGCCCCGTGTGAGGAAAGTCAGGGGTCTGCGGAAACAGACCCCCCACAGTTGGAGCCCCTTGTGAGGCAAGCTGTGAAGGAAGTGTGAAGAAAGCGATGGACCCCCGAAAACGAAGGTGAAGAAGGACCACGCGGTCAAGTCAGTGAGTAATCAGTAAGTCGTTGGTGCCCACTCGAGGTTACCAAGTTCTTGGGGAAGTTGGTTCAAGCTGAGTTTTCATTATGAGACAACAGTTATCAGCTCAACAGAAACAGTATATAGAAGTGTTAAAACATTGTTGCTTAAGGCTAGTGGAGCATCAGTTTCGCAGGCTCAATTAAGGGACATAATAATACAAACTGCTGTAATCCCAAGACCATGGTTCCCAGAAGAAGAAACGAAAGATGTAGAACTCTGGAACAAGTGGGGAGAAATCTTAAGCAACATCATGCGCAAAGGCAGCAGGTCCCAGTAAAATCTCTATAACGTTATGGGCTTTAATTAGAGCAGCCCTGGCTCAGTTACCCACAGAAGAGCCTAAAAACGGGAAGGAGGAGGAAATGTCACCTGCCTTATCACTTCCTCTTCTTTGGGCCCTAGTATCACCCGGCCGGCCGAAATAACAAAGAGGAAACGGAGTAAAGTCTCCCTTTACCTGAGCCTCCTCCTCCAATAGATAAGAAAAAAAAAACCAGGGATACGCTACAGCTATCAGTCCCTATCTTAAGCAGGCGGAATTAAAAGGAGAGCTTTTAGCCTGCCCGGTAATGCAACATTAACGAGGTAATCAGGTACATAAAGAAATAAGAAAAAGCATTAGAGGCTGGAGCTGCGCGGCCAAGCGAGCAGTAGAGGGAAGGAAAGGCTCAGCATCAAGGAAGCTCCCAAACACTGAGCTGGCGGATCCTCCTGGGAACTAGGCCTGCGCTGAGGCAGTAGCAGCGGGGAGGCAGGCCCAGTGCGCCAGTATTAGCCTGCTGGGGTGGGGCAGGAGGCGCGCGCGTCCACCGAGCCGGGGACAGCCGCGCGTCGGCAGTGGGAGGGGGCGGCACAAGCGAAAGAAGTAGCACAAGCTGAAAGTGGCCGCTGCCCCAGGGCCCGCCCTCTCAGCTCTCTAGCTTCGCAGGCGGCCCAGGACAAAATTCTGTGTGTCCCTTGTATACAAAGGACGTCCCAGATTATAACTCTCTGCTAAGATTTAAGTAAAACGTAAGAATTTGGAAAACCTCTTTCTGGTCATGGTAACTGTTATCTCTCTCCTACCCTTAACGTGATTTTCTCAAAAACCAATTTAAGTAAAACAGTAACCTCTAAAGGGAGAGACATTACAAAAGGCCCATGAGTTAGTTTAGGAGCAATTAAAAGCAAACTTTGCTCCCCAGTAGAAAAAAAGTTTCGTAATTTCAAGGTTATTCATTTTACAGGTAATATTCTACTACCAGCCCTTGGAATTTACCTATTTTCATAATTCCCAAAAAGTCTGGTAAATGTTTTACCTACAAAAATAGTTCAGTCCCCCATACCTAATGCTTTAACACTGTTGACTGATAGGTCTGGTAAACATGGAAAAGCGGCAATCTGGTGGAGACCACACAATACAATCACTCTATTTGGATGTACTAGCACTCAGAGAGCTACGATTGGGGCTCTGATTTTGGCCTTAGAAACGTTTTCCACTCGGCCCATAAATATAGTTAGCGATTCTGCATACTGTATTTAATTTATTACAAAACATTCAAACAGCTTTAATTAAGTCCACTTTGGAGCCAGCCCTGTTTACTCTTTTTCTCCGACTTCAGTAATTGCTAGATCAATGTACACATCCTATTTTTATTACACACATTCGAGCCCACAGCTCTGCCTGGCCCATTGGCTTATGGCAATGATCAAGCATACCTTCAGGTTATGACATCACTGCTAGACCAAGCCACCCAATCTCATCAATTTTTCCACCAAAATTAGAGAAACTTACCTAAACAATTTTAACTTACTCAGAGGCTGGCTAAACAAATTATCCTACAATGTGCCCAGATTGCCAGCTCACAGGGATGTCCCCTCCTTCAACAGGTGTTAACCCTAGAGGATCAGAACCTAATCATTTGTGGCAAACAGATGTTACACACATCTCTGAAATTAGGAAACTAAGATAGGTGCATGTATCCATTGATACTGAGAGGTGAAGCCAGCTGGACTTCCTGGGTCGAGTGGGGACTTAGAGAACTTTTCTGTCTTACAAGAGGATTGTAAAATGCACCAATCAGCACTCTGTAGCTAGGATTGTAAAACGCACCAATCAGTGCTCTGTAGCTAGCAAGAGGATTGTAAAATGTACCAATCAGTGCTCTGTAAAATGCACCAGTCAGCACTTTTTAAAACGTACCAATCAGCACTCTGTAAAATGCACCAATCAGCAGGAGTCTAAAAGTAGCTAATCACGGGGAGGATTGAAGAAAGGGCACTGTGATGGGACAGAAACTGAACATGGGAGGGGACAAATAAGGGAATAAAGCTGGCTACCCCAGCCAACAGTGGTAACCCACTCGGGTTCCCTTCCATGCTGTGGAAGCTTTGTTCCTTTGCTGTATGCGATAAACCTTGCTGCTGCTCACTCTTTGGGTCTGTGCCACCTTTAAGAGCTGTGACACTCACCATGAAGGTCCGCAGCTTCATTCTTGAAGTCAGTGAGACCACCAACCCACCAGCAGGAATCAACTCCCGACACAATACCAACACTCATTTAATTAGTGCACATGGTTTGCCTGGAGAGTCTACTCGATATGTCACTAAACATCTTCTTTTAACTTTTGCATTTATGGGGCAACCCACAAAAGTTAAGACTGATAATGGTCCAGCTTATACCAGCTCACAATTTCAACAATTTTGTCACATGTGGAATACCCAGCATTCCACAGGCATCCCATATAACCCCCAAGGACAGGCAATAGAATGAGCACATTTCACCCTTAAAAATATGCTCAAAAAAATGGAAAAAAGGAAATATAGGTAAGTACCCTGCAACACTACTGGCATAAGCTTTATTTAACCTTAATTTTTAAAATTTATGTGACAAATTTCAATCAGCTGCAGAAAAGCACTTTGCTAAAACCTCTCAAGGCATAAAACCTGCAATTTTATGGAAAGATGTGAACAGTAATAAATGGCGTGGTCCAAGTGAATTATTAACATGAGGAAGAAAGTATGCTTGTGTCCACAGCTAGAGAGAGAAATAAAAGGAAAGAATAAGAAAGAGACTAGAAAAGACAGAGATCAGAGAAAAACACAAAAAGAAGGACTAAGGACAGAAATAAAGCAGCAAGAAGGGAAAGGAAATATTAGGAAAGTTATAAGAATGCACCTTTAGTAAGGAAGGTTATAAAACATAGAAAGGTAAGGTACGTTGAAGATTGTCTGTGAAAGTCATGAAAAATGTTATAAAAAGGAATTTATGCAGGAAATGTACGATTTTTGTTTTGAAGGTCTAAACAAGTTTTAAAATGTTAATTGTAAAAAAAAATTCTGTGTGTAAACATATTGGCTGAAGTTAAAAAAGTATCATCCAGTTTTTCTGTAAACTAGACATTAAAATAAAGCACAACTAGTTTTTTTAAAGCACTAAACCTGCTCTTTAAAGAATGTAAAAGGTCTGTTAGCACAGGCACCACCCCTAGAATTTCCAGCACCAGCCTGGAGACTATGTCCTCATCAAGGGATGGAAAGAAGAAAAAACTCAAGCCAGCCTAAGAAAAAGCCTACAGGACCCACAGCCTCAACAATGAGGCTTCCACGAACAACACAGGCCCCAGACATTATGCTGAAGAAGCGGAAGGCCAGATAATTTATTCATTTTTAATTCTCTCACTTTGCCTACTACCTATAGCTGCTACACTCTATTAAGCTCATCTCTTAAATCTGCCTTTTTTCAGCCCTGTTATCTAAGCAGACACTCCCTTTCCAGCTTCTAACAATGTAACTGCCTGGCTGGAAGGAGTTAACATACCCCCAGTGGGGTTCCTTAGTAATGGCACACATCGAACTAAGATGCCAAGTAACACTACATGTCACTCTTTGACTAGAAAAGAATGTTGCTAATTGTACTCATGATTGTTTTGTGTTATTTGCTAATCCTAGGATGCAAAGCCAGAATAAGAGCAGTGACCACCTCGCCTGACAAACCTGTGGCTGCACATATCTGCGCTCTCCAATCAAAAAATTTGATGTGGCAAACAAAAAAGGGGGAGATGTTGGGATTCAATCAGGCTGGTGGGAAAAATATTAGTTATGATAGCCACAAAACCCTTTTGGAAGGCCTGAGGGTTTTCATATGACTTCGGTAATAGACCGGGCTGAAGGTGGCCTGGTCTCATTACCTTTAGTTACATAAATTAGAGTAGTCAACAAGGGGATGTGGGGAAGTTATCTAGTTAACTTGTTTACTCATATGGTCTTAAGCCTTAAACCTTTGATATATGCTTTTTACTCAGGAAGTCGACAATGTCAATTACCCTCTAATGGTGTTGTCTCAAGTTTTTGTTAACTAATCTTAATGAATTAATGCAAGCCTCCCGAGCTGATCGAGGCTGGCCACAGTGACAAACCTCTCTTGGTGTGCAGGCGGTCGGACACTCAGCAGGATTGGCAACACAGAATATCTGTGTGTCAATGCTCGTGTTATTCATCTGTTGTTTGGGTCAGGGTCTGCAGGCAGACCCCCACAGCTAATGCCCTCTTGTGAGGAGCAATACCTCGGAGTCTCACTTTGTCACCCAGGCTGGAGTGCAGTCGTGGCATCTTAGCTCACTACGACCTCTGCCTCCCGGTTCAAGTGATTCTCCTGCCTCAGGCTCCTGAGTACCTGGGATTACAGGCGTCTGCCACCATGCCTGGCTAATTTTTGTATTTTCAGTAGAGACAGGGTTTCACTATGTTGGTCAGGCTGGTCTTGAACTCCTGACCTCAAGTGATCCACCCACCTTGGCCTTCCAAAGTGCTGGGATTACAGGTGTGAGCTACCGCACCCTATCAAGTTTCTCTTGATCCAGAAATTCCAAGCTTACACTTTTGGTGACTGAGGATCACTAAGACAAAAGGCATGAACGGAATCAACTGGTCTTGAGGTTCTGCATGGAACTCTGGTATAAAGTAGTTTTGGGGTCAGAACCAACAGATCTCTAATATTCTTTGGTCTGAAAACTGGCAGCAGCTGGTGATCCAGAGGTAGGTAATTTTTAAGGTGCTCAGATGTTTTCGAGGAGCTGATCTTTGGCAGTTCATATCTCTAGATGGGTATGGGTGGAAGCTGGAACTGGCTGAGATTCTTCAGTACTCCTTTAAAACAATTATGATAATTCGCATGTCAGATTCACCATTTTAAAGTTTACATTTCTGTGGTTTCAGTATATTACAGGTCATACGACCGTCACTACTACCTAATTACACAACATTTTCATCAACCCAAAAAGAAACCCTTTACTGATTAGCAGTCATTCTCCATTTCTCCCTCCCTCAATCCCTGGAAACCACTTATTTACTTTCTGTCTCAATGGATTTGCCTATTCTGTATATTTCATATAAATGGAGCCATGCAATTTGTGGCTTTATGTCTGCTTCCTTTCACTTAGCATAATGTTTTCAAAGTTCATCTACGTTGTAGCATATATCAATACTTCTTTCTGTTTTCAGGCTGAATATATTCTGCTGTGGCCAGGCATGGTGGCTCACACCTATAATCCCAGCACCTTGGGAGGCCAAGGCAGGCAGATTGCTTGAGCTCAGGAGTTCAAGACCAGCATGGACAACATGGTGAGATCCTGTCTCTACAAAAAAACACAAAAATTACCTGGGCATGGTGGTGCACGCCTATAGTTGCAGCTACTTGGAGGGCTGAGTTGGGAGGATCACTTGAGGCTGGGAAGTCGAGGCTGCAGTGAGCCGAGATCGTGCCACCACACTATAGCCTGGGGGACAGAGTGAGACCATATCTCAAAAAGAATTAAAAATATATATATTCAATTGTATGGATATGCCACATTTTGCTTATCCACTCAATTGGTGGACATTTGGGTTGTTTCTACTTTTTGACTGTTATGAATGATACTCCTGTGAACATTGCTGTGCAACTTTTGTTTTGGACATCTTTTCATTTCTCTTGGGTATCTATATAAGAGTACCATTGCTAGGTATCTTCGTCTGTTTGG
Organism: Pan troglodytes; assembly: GCF_028858775.2. Taxonomy (NCBI): domain Eukaryota; kingdom Metazoa; phylum Chordata; class Mammalia; order Primates; family Hominidae; genus Pan; species Pan troglodytes. The sequence continues at coordinate 102,285,829 of NC_072408.2, read as the reverse complement.
GCTGTTGTTAACAAAATGCCTTAGACTGGGTAATATATAAAGAACAGAAATTCATTTTCTCACAGTTCTGGAAACTGGGAAGTCCAAGGTCAATTCACCAGCAGATTCAATGTTTGATGAGGGCCGGGCACAGTGACTCACACCTGTAATCCCAGCACTTTGGAAGGCTGAGGCGGGAGTTTGAAACCAGGCTGGCCAACATGGTGAAACCCCATCTCTACTAAAAATATAAAAATTAGCCAGGAGTGGTGGTGCATGACTGTAATCTCAGCTACTCGGGAGGCTGAGGCAAGAGAATCGCTTGAATCCGGGAAGCAGAGGTTGCAGTGAGCTGAGATTGTGCCACTGCACTCCAGCCTGGGTGACAAAGTGAGACTCCAGCTCAAAAAAAAAAAAAAAGTTTGATGAGGGCTTACTCTGCTTCGAACGTGACACCTCTTGCTGTGTCCTCACATGGCAGAAAAGGCAAGGGGGATCCCCCAAGCCTCTTTTATAAGGCACTGATCCCCCTCATGATGGCTCTGCCCTAATGATTTAATCACCTCCTTAAGGCTCCAATCATACTATGACATTGGCAGTTAAGTTTCAACATATGAATTTTGAAGGAACACATTCAGACTATAGCACAGTTGATAAACTGCCAGACTGTTTTCAAAAGGAACTGCACGATGCTACATTCCCACCAGCAGTGTATGAGGCTTCTAATTTCTCCATATCCTCATCAACACTGTTTCTTGTCTTTTTCATTATAACTATCCTACTGGATATAAAGTGGTATCTCATTGTGGTTTTGATTTGCATTTATCTGATGACTCATGCCATTGAGCATCTCTTCATGTGTTAGTGACCATTTGTATATATTCTTTTTTTTTTTTTTTTTTTGAGACAGAGTTTCACTCTTTTACCCAGGCTGGAGTGAAGTGATACGACCTCAGTTCACTGCAAACTCCGCCCTCCAGATTCAAGCAATTCTCCTGCCTCAGCCTCATGAGGAGATGGGATTACAGGCACCCGCCAACATGACTGGCTGATTTTTGTACTTTTAGTAGAGATGGGGTTTCGCCCTGTTGACCAGGCTGGTCTTGAACTCCTGACCTCAGGTGATCTGGTCCACCCGCCTCAGCCTTTCAAAGTGCTAGGATTACAGGCGTGAGCCACCGTGCCTGGCCCATTTGTATATATTCTTGGTAGAAGTGTTTATCCAAATCATTTGCCCATTTTTACATTTTACATTGGCTTGTCTTTTTTTTTTTTTTTTTTGAGACAGGGTCTCATTCTGTTGCCCAGGCTGGAGTGCAGTGGTGCACACTGCTCACTGCAGCCTCTACGTCCCAAGGCTTAAGAGATCCTCCCACCTCAGCCTCCTGAGGAGCTGGGACAATAGGCATGCGCCACTACGCCTGGCTAATTTTTAATTTTTTTGTAGAGACAGGTGGTGGGAGGATGGGGGAGCTCTCACTATGTTTCCTAGGCTGATCTTGAACTCCTGGGCTCAAGTGATCCTCCCACTTCATCCTCCCAAAGTGCTGGGAGTAGAGACGTGCACCATGGAGTCAACTCTTTTTTAAAAACTCAAACATTAAAAATGAGCACTAGTAGCAAAGCCTCCCTCCCCAGAATGGTGCACTCCCAGTCTTCCACGGCTCTCTGATTCTGGCAGGTTTCACTTCCTTCCCTGCCCACCTTAAAGTTGACCTCACTGGCAAGGAGCTCCACTTCCATCCACATTATCTCAGTACCCATCAGTTTGCATTTATACTCTGTTGATTTTTTTTTTTTTTTTTCATATCTCCTGAAGCGGTCTCTGGCCACAACTGGCTGCCTGGACTATCTAAGTTTCTCCTGCCATACCAATTATTATTTTCCTTTTGTGCTCTGGTTACAAAGTGGCATAGGTTTTCCGTGGTCTGCCCTAACACTACTTTTCCTATAAGTCCTATTAATTTCAGTGCACACAATTTTGCAGGATGTGACGTTTTTCATGAATGCATACAGCATATTATAGCATAAATGCCTAAATTTACATTTTAATCAGGGATTTTGGAGATACGGGATTCACGCAAAGTGGAATCTTCAGTCACAGTGGCAAGATAATGAGATAGGGAACTTATTTATTTATTTGAGACAGTCTGGTTCTGTCACCCAGAGTGTAGTGCAGTGGTGCTATCTTGGCTCACTGCAACCTCTGCATCTCAGGCTCAAGCCATCCTCCCATCTCAGCATCCTGAGTAGCTGAGACTACAGACATGTGCCACCATGCCTGTCTAATTTTTGTATTTTTTTTGTAGAGATGGGGTTTCACCATGTTGCTCAGGCTGGTTTTGAACTCCTGAACTCAAGTGATTTGCCCCCACTTGGCCTTCCAAAATGTTGGGATTACAGGTGTGAGCCACAGTGCCTGGCTGAGAAATTTATTTTTCCCTCTCTAGAGAGAAAAATTTAGATAAACAGAAGCTTTAGGTGTCCCTTAAATTTCATTTTAAAGCTCTTCCCAGGCCAGGCATGGTGGCTCATGTCTGTAATCACAGCATTTTGGGAGGCCAAGGCAGGAGGATAGCTTCAGGCCAAGATTTTGAGACCAGCCTGGGGAACAAATAGAGATTCTGTCTGTACAATGAGCACGTATACTAAAATTGGAATGATACAGAGAAGATTAGCATGGGCCCTGCACGAGGATGACACACAAATTCATGAAGCGTTCCATTAAAAAATAAATAAATAAAAGAAAAAACTAAAGGTGTTCTCCTACTCCTCTTTAAGGAAGGGCTAGTTTAGTCTGAGCCTTAAAATTTTCTTTTTTTCTTTTTTTAAACTTTTTTGGTATATTCACAGGAAATGATTATTATTAATAATCAAATAATTATTTTTGGTTTGTTTTGTTTTTTGTTTTTGTTTTTGTTTTTGCTTTTTTGAGACAGATTCTTGCTCTGTTGCCCAGACTGGAGTGTAATGGTGCGATCTTGGCTCACCACAGCCTCCACCTCCCAGGTTCAAGCGATTTTCATACCTCAGCTTCCCGAATAGCTTACAGGCACGCACCACCATACCTGGTTAATTTTTTGTATTTTTAGTAGAGACGGGATTTCGCCATGTTGTCCAGGCTGGTCTCGAACTCCTGAGCTCAGGCAATCCGCCCACCTCAGCCTCCCAAAGTGCTAGGATTACAGGCATGAGCCACCACGCCTGGCCAATAATTACAATAGTTAATAAGCCTCAGTCCACCACGAGTCCCAGTCCTCATGTTGTTGCTGGTGCCCTGTCCTCCACTGTGTGGTCACTGCAAATCCCTGAGGCCATTTAGCTCTGGTTTAGCCAGCCCCACAGTTCCTCTCCAATCACAGTCATGTGCTTTTCACAACCTGCTTAGTAAAATGTGTCCCTTTTTATTGTCTTTTTCATCATAACTATGCTAGTGGCTATGAAGTGCTTAGTAAAATGTGTCCCTTTGGTTAGGACTTTGCAAACTTGAGTGTTCTCAGAATCCCACGGAGGGCTTGCCCACACATAGATTCCAGGTGCCACCTGCAGAGATTCTAACATTAGGTCTGGGTAAGGCCTGAGGATTTGCATCTCTAACAAGGTCCCAGGTGATGCTGATGTTGCTGGTCCAGGGACCACATTTTGAGTGTCACTGCTTTAATGACCCTGCCATCATCAGTGCCACCCATCCTCACAGACAACAGTTCCTCTTTTCACAAACCTTTTTTTGTTTTGTTTTGGCCATTGCGCAGTGTTCTCAACCAGGGGTGATTTTGACCCCCAGGGAACCATCAGCAATGTCAGGAAACATTTTTTGTTGTCACAACTGGGTGAGAGGTTATATTATGGCATCTGAAGAGGTAAAAGCTAAGGTTGCTGCTAAACATTCTGCAATGCACAAAGCAGCTCTTTGCCACAGAGAATTATCTGGTCCAAATGGCAGTAGTGCTGAGGTTGAGAAAGTCTCTATTAATACACCATTATTGCTTTGTTTGCCAATAGCTTTCGGTTCTGATTGTATCTATGTCAAGTCAATAGCGTATGAAATAAAGATGGAGATAAAGGAACAGTGGCGTCCCTCTCCCCCCAGTGTTTTTATACTTTGATGAAAATAAAACATCTGTCTGGACATCGTGGCTCATGCCTGTAATCCCAGTGTTTGGGAGGCTGAGGTGGGAGGATTGTTTGAGGCCAGAAATTTGAGATCAGCCAGGGCAACATAGTGAGACCTCATTTTTTTTGAGACAGGGTCTCCCTCTGTCACCCAGGCTGGGGTGCAGTGGCACAGTCGCAGCTCACTGAAGCCTCGACAACCTCCCAGGCTCAATTGATCCTCCACCTCAGCCTCATGAGTAGCTGGGAATACAGGTGTGCGCCACCACGTCCGGCTAATTTTTGTATTTTTTGTGGAGACAGGGTCTCACTGTGTTGCCCAGGCTGGTCTTGAACTCCTGGTGTCAAGCAATCAGCCTGCCTTAGCCTCCCAAAATGCTGAGATTATAGGCATGAGCCTTGGCACCTGTTGAGACCTCATCTATATTTTTTAAAAAATGAAGAGTTAAACTTTAAAACCATAAAGTACTTTGAAATATCATCCATGAACATGATCATTTGTCTTCAGATTTTCAATTGCTCTGTCTCAGGTCTCATGGCAGAATGAAGGAATTTACCAAAGCCAAGCCCTTTGACTCTGGGCCTATCTATTTCTTTGATCAGGTAATAATACTGCTCCTTCTCCTCAAATTATAATTTACTTTTTAAAAATCAATTCACTTTTGACCAGTGTTTCCCCCTACATTTTACTCAGAACATTTTATTTTATTTTAGTTGAAACCTGAATGGAAAGATGGGAAAAGATAACCTGTGAAGAAAGTTATCCCACCCAAAATGCACCTCAAGAGCTAAGTATAGGTAAAACATTTGGAATTATTCTTTAATTGTTGGTGTTACTTTACATCTTTAGAGGCTCATAAGATGCTCAAGACCAATGGTTTCCCATTCCCTCATCTGCTGAAAAACTATACCAAGGAGTTGCCATTTCAGATTTGACCATGCAGTCATTCAGAGAGCTTTATTTAACTTAGGCCAGTGGTTACTTTAAACATAATTGTTCATATTAACCAGTCATCCTGGTTTCCCAGCTATTTTGCAACAAACCCAGCTCTGCTCATGCCTTAGGGAGTTTGCACTAATGTTCCTTCTGCTTTCTGCACAACTTTCTCCCTATTCCCTTTAACTCTTTTCTTAAATATTACTGTTGCAGTAAGACTCTATTTTAGATTTCTTTTTTTTGAGACAGAGTCTTGTTCTGTCACCCTGGCTAGAGTGCAGTGGTGCGATCTCGGCTCACTGTAGCCTCCGTCTCCTGGGTTCAAGGAATTCTCCTGCCTCAGCCTCCCGAGTAGCTGGGACTACAGGTGCACACCACCACGCCTGGCTAATTTTTTGTATTTTTAGTAGAGATGGGGTTTCACCATGTTGGCCAGGCTGATCTCGAACTCCTGGCCTCAAGTGATCCACCCACCTCAGCCTCCCAAAGTGCTGGAATTACAGGCGTGAGCCACTGCACCCGGCCTCTACTTTAGATTTCCATCCTGCTCCATCGTGGCACTCCCATCTCTCTTCCCAACTTAATTTTTCTATTGCACTTATCACTTTCTAGTATTCTAAATGATATACCCATTTATTTGTTTACCCTCTCTCCTCTTATGAGAGTATAAGTTCCACAAGGGCAGGATATATATATATTTTTAATGTACTTGATCACTTCTCTATCCCTAGTCCCCAAAAACAGTGCTTGGCATATAGAATGCGCTTAATAAAGATTCTTTATTAACCACCATAGAATTGTGTCAAGCCCACAAAAATGAATGAAATAATGAGTCATTCCACATTTTTTAACCCTCTAGTTACTATTAGGTTGGTGCAAAAGTAATTGCGGTTTCAGACCATGAATTTTAAAACATTATAACTAGGCTCACACACATCTTTATTAATCAAAATAGGAACCATTACAATGAACACATTTTTGCCAACAAGGAATAAGTTTGTTTAATCTTGTAGCGTAAAAATCTGTGCTTTGGGATTTGATGAACTCTTGGAAAGCATTTTCTGCATCCTGCTGGTTGTGAAAGCATTTTCCCTGCAAAAAGTTCTCGAGATGCTTGAAGAAGTCTGTTGGCTAGAGGTCAGGTGAATATGGCGGATGAGGCAAAACTTCGTAGCCCAGTTCATTCACCTTTTGAAGCATTGGTTGTACAACATGCGGTCGGGTGCTGTCGTGAAGAAGAATTGGGCGCTTTCAGTTGACACTGCAGTTTTCTGTGCATCGCATCGATTTGCTGAGAATACTTCTTGAATGTAACGATTTCGCCAGGATTCAGAAAGCTGTAGTGGATCAGACCGGCAGCAGACCACCAAACAGTGACCATGACGTTTTCTCGGTGCAAATTTGGCTTTGGGAAGTGCTTTGGAGCTTCTTTGTGGTCCAACCACTGACCTGGTCATCGCCGGTTACCGTATACAATCCACTTTTCATCGCACATCTCAATCCGATCTAGAAATGGTTTGTCGTTGTTGTGTAGAATAAGAGAATGCGACACTTCAAAACGATGATTTTTTAATTTTCACTCAGCTCATGAGACACCTACTTATCAAGCTTTTTCACCTTTCCAATCTGCTTCAAAAGCTGAACAACCGTAGAATCGTAGACACTGAGTTTTTTGGCAATTTCTCGTGTACTTGCAAGAGGACCAGCTTCAATGATTTTTCTCAGTCGCTGTCAGCTTCCAATGGCTGGCCGCTATACTCCTCATCCTTAGGCTCTCTTCTCCTTTGCAAAACTTCTTGAACCATCGCTGCACTATATATTCATTAGCGTTCCTGGGCTAAATGCATTGTTGATATTTCAAGTTGTCTCCGCTGCTTTATGCTTTGAACTTGAATATGAAAATCACTCAAATTTGCTTTTTGTGTAACTTCATTTCCATAGTCTAAAATAAACACAAAATAAATGGCAAGTAATAAGTCATTAGCAAAAAAAAAAAAAACCAAAAAGCAAGAAATACCCATTAAAATGATCTATAACATAACCACATTTATTTAAGAATGTATTCCAATGTCAAATGGTAGTTTCCAACTGCCAACACGGCAACTACTTTTGCGCTCACTCATAAAATTTCTTTTTCTTTTTGGTTTTTTTTTTTTTTTTTTTTTTTTGAGGCAAGTCTCTCTCTGTCGCCCAGGCTGGAGTGCAGTGGCCTGATCTCAGCTCACTGCAAGCTCCATCTCCCGGGTTCACGCCATTCTCCTGCCTCAGCCTCCCAAGTGGCTGGGACTACAGGCACCCGCCACCACTCCTGGCTAATTTTTTTGTATTTTTAGTAGAGACGGGGTTTCACCGCGTTAGGCAGTATGGTTTCGAGCTCCTGACCTTATGATCCTCCCGCCTCGGCCTCCCAAAGTGTTGGGATTACAGGCGTGAGCCACCGTGCCCAGCCCACTCATAGAATTTCTTTTCTTGTGAAGGGAAAATTAAAATACTCAAACCTGTCTTAGAACATATATCACAAAAGTATATTAGATTAAATGTTGTCAATTGTATCAGTGAATTATCCAACAGAGGCGATTTTGCCCCACAAGGGACATTTGGCAATGCCTGCAGACATTTTTGGTAGTCACAACTGCTGGTTGCTATTGTCATCATAGGTAGAGACCAGGGATGCTGCTGCACATCCTACAATGCACAGGATAGCACCCCACAATTGTGTGGTCCAAAATGTCAATAGTGCCAGGGTTGACAAACCCTGCTTTACACTAATCTGTATTTGGGTTTTTTGGAACCTGCCATACCTTTCCTCAACATCACTGCAAGGATGGGCATGGTGGCTCGTACCCGTAGTCCCAGTGCTTTGGGAAGCTGAGACAGGAGGATGGCTTGAGACCAGCCTGAGTAACATAGCAAGACCCCATCACTATTAAAAAAAAAATGAAAACCACTGCAATTTGCTTCTGTTTTTATTTTCTTTTTTTTTTTGAGATGCAGTCTCCCTCTTTCACCCAGCCTGGACTGAGGTGGTGCGATCTCAGCTCACTGCAACCTCTCTCCCCTGGGTTCAAGTGATTCTCCTGCCTCAACCTCCTGAGTAGCTGAGATTACAGGCGCCCGCCACCCTGCCGGGCTAATTTTTATATTTTTAGTAAAGACAGGGTTTCGCCGTGTTGGCCAGGCTGGTCTCTAACTCCTGACCTCAGGTGATCCACCCGCCTCGGCCTCTCAAAGTGCAAGGATTATAGGCATAAGCCACTGCACCCAGCCTGCTTCTGTTTTTAAAAGTCCACTATCTCCTTTCCCACTTTCTTTTTCATGTTTTTTGTTTGTTTGTTTGTTTGTTTGTTTGTTTGTTTTGAGATCAAGTCACACTGTCATCTAGACTTGAGTGCAATGGCACGATCTCAGCTCACTACAACCTCCACCTCCTGGGTTCAAGCGATTCTCCTGCCTCAGCCTCCCGAGTAACTGGGATTACAGGTGCTTGCCACCACATCTTGCTAATTTTTGTATTTTTAGTAGAGACAGGGTATTGCCATGTTGACCAGGCTGGTCTTGATTGAACTCCTGACCTCAAGTGATCTGCCGGACTCGGCCTCCCAAAGTGCTGGGATTACAGGCATGAGCCACCATGCTCAGCCCCCAACTTCTTTTTAAAAAACAATTCAGCATAACTCGATCATTTTGTGTTTACATTGCTTGGCTTATCATTGGCCCTCAATCAGTGGGGTCCGCTTATAATATGAGCAGTATGCAGGTATGTGTATCCTAGAGCTCCAGGGGCGTGCTGGCTGCCACGTTTCTCATTTGATGCTCTCCTTAGGTCTTGAGCGTTGCTTCTGCCCGCTCTGCTTGGAGACACCCCATTTCTTGCACCGATTGTCCTGCCGTTGCTATTGCACCGAGAATAAAATCCACACTTCTTTTTTTTTTTTTTTTTTTTTTTTGAGACGGAGTCTCGCTCTGTCGCCCAGGCCAGAGTGCAGTGGAGCTATCTCGGCTCACTGCAAGCTCCGCCTCCCGGGTTCACGCCGTGCTCCTGCCTCAGCCTCTCGAGTAGCTGGGACTACAGGCGCCGGCCACCGCGCCTGGCGAATTTTTTGTATTTTTAGTAGAGACGGGGTTTCACCATGTTCGCCAGGATGGTCTCGATCTCCTGACCTTGTGATCCGCCCGCCTCGGCCTCCCAAAGTGCTAGGATTACAGGCGTGAGCCACCGCGCCCTGCCAAATCCACACTTCTTACCTTGACCTGCAAGCCCTTCTGAGATTTCCTCTCCGTGCCTGCCTTCTGACTTCCTCGCAGGCAGTTTTCCCTTCCACTCCCTGCTCCCCAGCTGTTCTGGCCTCTCTGTTTTTTTTTTGTTTTGTTTTGTTTTTTTAACCAACCAAGCTCATTGCTGCCTCAGATTCTTCTTCTTCTTCTTCTTCTTCTTCTTCTTCTTCTTCTTCTTCTTCTTCTTCTTCTTCTTCTTCTTTTCTTCTTCTTCTTCTTTCTTCTTCTTCTTCTTCTCCTTCTCCTTGTCTTTGTCCTTCTCCTTCTCCTTCTCCTCCTCCTCCTCCTCCTTCTTCTTCTTCTTTTTTTTTTATAATAGAGACAGGGTCTCACTATGTTGCCCAAGTTGGTCTCGAACTCCTGGGCTTAAGTGATCCTCCAGCCTCAGCCTCCCAAAGTGCTGGGATTATAGGTGTGAGCCACCATGCCCAGGCTGCTTCACGTTCTTTACATTTGCTGTGCACTCTGCTTTGGATGTTTTCCACTATTTTATGGTTGGCTTCTCCTCGTCATCATCATTTGGGTCTCAGCTCAAATGTGGCCTCCTCAGAGAGGGTGTCCCTGACTCCCAGTCCAAAGAAGCCCGACATTCATACCCCCATCACTGTTACGGTGGCCTGTTTTATTTTCATCATTGCAGTTATCACTATCTGTAATTTTTTATTTTCCTTTCTTTTCTTCTCCCTCTCTCTCCCTCCATGCTTTTCTTCCTGTCTTTCCCTAACTGGTCCATGTAGGCAGAGATCTGCCCTCTTCACTCTGTCTCCACAAAAGCTAGAACTGTGCCTGATGAATATTCGTGGAATGAATGAATCATTCCTCTATATGTGCTAAGCCTAGAGAAGTGAGGCTACTTTAAGACTGGGCCAGTCTTCATTCTTCTTCAAGTCCTTCATTGGTGATTATCTCTTGTTAAGATTGTTAAGTCTGGTTTTGAACTGGACAGTCCATTATTTGAGCACCCTATCTGAGAAATTAGCTGGCATATAAATATTATTTTTAAAAGTGCACATTAAATTTCTTAACCTTAAAACCCTCTGAAGGAGGTATACTTATCGGCCCCATTTTACATATGATAAAAGTAAGGCAATTGGCCAGACACAGTGGCTCATGCCTGTAATTCTAGCACTTTGGTAAGCCAAAGAGGAAGGATTGCTTGAGCCCAGGAGTTCAAGACCAGCCTGGGCAACATAGTGAGACCTTGTCTCTACCAAAAATAAGAATTAAAAATAAAAAAAATTAGCCAGGCATGATGGTGCCCGCCTGTGGTCCCAGCTATTTGGGAGGATCACTTGAGCCCAGGAGATTGAGGCTGCAGTGATCTGAGATCACACCACTGCACTCCAGCCTGGATGACAGTGAGACCATGTCTCAAAAAACAAACAAACAACAAAAAGAAAACAAGACAGAGGCAATTAATAAATAGTATCTCTTACTATTACTATTGTAAAAAGCACAGCCTTTATCATTGTATCTGAGTAATAATAGTTATACATGCATATTTTCAGAATGTTACAAAGAATATACCATAAAATGGAGATAACACAATAAATGCCACATGGCATTAGCATTAGGATTTGGTGAAATGATATTCATGAGGGCAACTTTCAAACCTATAAAGAGATATACAGGCTGGGTGCAGTGGCTCATGCCTGTAATCCCAGCACTTTGGGAGGCCGAGGTGGGTGGATCACATGTGGCATGTGGCCAGGAGTCCGAGACCAGCCTGGCCAACATGGTGAAACCTCGTCTCTACTAAAAATACAAAAATTTGCGTGTAATCCTAGCTACTGGTGTGGCTGAGGCACGAGAATCACTTGAACCCAGGAGGCAGAGGTTGCAATGAACCATGATCATGCCACTGCACACCAGCCTGCACAACAGACCTAGGCCCAGTCTCAAAAAAAAAAAAAAAAAAAGAGACAGCAAGAATTTTTCATCTCTATAAAAAATTTTAAAACTTAGCCAGGTGTGGTGGCATGCACCTGTAGTCCAACTAGTCTGGAGGCTGAGATGGAAGGATCACTTGAGCCCTGGAGTCTGAGGTTACAGTGAGCTATGATTGCACCACTGCACTCCAGCCTGGGCAGCAGAGTGAGAGCCTGTCTCTAAAAAAAATAATAAATAAGTACAAATAAATAAATATTTCTTAAATGGGCTTTCTGTCTTTTAAATGTCAACATGAATGTATAACCAATGCCCAATTGTCAAAGATTTGAGATTTACATTTAGAATTCCTTTTTTTATTTTAGAGATGGGGTCTTGCTATGTTCCCCAGGCTGAATTCAAACTCTGGGGCTCAAGCAGTCCTCCTACCTCAGCCTCCTGAATAGCTAGGACTACAGGCACATGCCACTGCACCCAGCTGTCATTTAGCCTTCTTATGCTAACTCAAATACTTTTTGTTCTTTAAAAATTTTCTCTTTTATTTCACATTAAACACTTACTGGAAAACCAGTGTTATTTTTCAAAATATGCTAATGGAGCCATCATTTAGAAGAAAAAGACAAGTAGCTCTTTAGTGGTGTGCGCCATTTTATAAAGATTTTATTCAGGTGAAACTCCATCAAATTTCTATATGTTTCACCACATTGGCTTGTGAAAGAAAACACTGAAATAGTGATGACGGGGGCAGCTGCCTTACTTAGAATTCTTTGAACAACTGGTTGGGAGAACATTTCAGAGGACAGTTCATTTAAAGTTCTCTTGTTCATGCCTCGGGCAGTGCAGTGAAATCTGTTTTGGTTCCTTGTGCAATAGACATTTGTTGAATGAATGAATGATGACAGTCGTCAGATTATGAATTTTAAGCTCCAGATAGAGAAGGACTGGCCGGGCGCGGTGGCACATGCCTGTAATCTCAGCACTTTGGGAGGCCGAGGTAGGCAGATCACTTGAAGTCAGGAGTTTGAGACCAGCCTGGCCAATATGGTGAAACCTCATCTCTACTAAAAATACAAAAATTAGCTGGGCGAGCTGGCACATGCCTGTAGTCCCAGCTACTTGGGAGGCTGAGGCAGGAGAATTGCTTGAGCCTGGGAGGCGGAGATTGCAGTGAGCTAAGATTGCGCCACTGCACTCCAGCCTGGGTGACAGAGCTAGACTCTATCTCAAAAATAAATAAATAAACAAATAAATAAATAAATAAATAAATAAGAGAAGGACTGTGTTGTCCTCTCCTTGTAATCCATGTAGTGCAGCGCCCCCACCATGCTATCTTGATGACCGCTATAGTTTAGATATTTGTCCCCTCCAAACTTCATGTTAAAATTGATCTCCAGTGTCAGAGATGGGACCTAATGGGAGGTGTTTGGGTCATGGGGGCAGATCCTTCCTGAATAGACTAATGCCCTCCCTCGGGAATGAGTGTGTTCTCACCCGATTAGTTCCTAGGAGAGCTGGCTGTTAAAAACAGCCTGACACCTCCTCTCTCTCTCTCTCTCTCTCTCTCTCTCTCTCTCTCTCTCTCGCTTCCTCTCTCATCATGTGATCTCTGCGTACACAGGCTTCCCTTTGCCTTCTGCCAGGACAGGAAGCAGCCTTCGGTTCTCACCAGATGAAAGTGCCCAATTGTAAACTTTCCAGCCATCAGAATTATGAGCAAATAAACCTTTATTCTCTATAAATTACCCGGCCTCTGGTATCCCTTTATAGCAACACAAAATGAACTAAGATGATTACCTTCCTAGATTTTATTTATTCATTTATTTATTGAGACAGAGTCACTCTGTCACCCAGGCTGGAGTGCAGCGGTGCTATCTCAGCTCACTGCAACCTCCGCCTCCTGGGTTCAAGCAATTCTCTTGCCTCAGCCTACCGAGTAGCTGGGATTACAGGTGCCTGCCACCATGCCTGGCTAATTTTTGTGTTTTTTGTAGAGACAGGGTTTTGCCACGTTGGCCAGGCTGGTCTCGAACTCCTGACCTCAAGCGATCTTCCCACCTTGACCTCCCAAAGTGCTGGGATTACAGGTGTGAGCTATCGTGCCCAGCACCTTCCTAGATTTTATTGTGTCAACTATCTAGAGGCTTGGAGACACCATTGATGCTGTTCAGTAAAATATATGCTTGGGATATAAATGTTCTGTATCCAACTCATGGCTCTTGTCTTGAAGGAGAATTGTATCAGAGCAAGGCTTGAACTCACTCAATTCAGCTATCTGGTCCTAAATTATTCATTCTTTCTAATACTTTTTTTTTCTGCCAACACTTGAAAATGTAAGACTATTCTACTACTTGTTGAGCAAATATGTACTAGAGAAACAGCAGTGAACAAGATAAAGTCTCTGCTTCGTGGAGACTTCATTGGAGTAGAGGGAAACAAATAAAAAAGTAAATATAGGACAACAAATAGTGATATGTGCAGTGCAATAAAGCAGGATTAAGGAAATGGGACTGATGCTTTTTTATATACAGTTTTCAAATGGCCTTATTCTACAGTAATATTTGAATGAAACTTGGTGGATATGAGGGCCTGTGGGATGTGTAGGAAGGACATATCCTTAGTATGTTTGAGGACAGCAAGGGGGCCAGTGTGACTGAAGCATAATGTATTGAGAGAGGGTAGTAGGATATATAATAAAAATCAGAGGAAGGGGAGAGGGTCAGATTATGAAAGACCTCGGAGGCCACTGTTATACAAGTTTTTTTTGTTTGTTTTTTGAGACAGAGTCTCACTCTGTCACCCAGGCTGGAGTGCAGTGACACAATCTCGGCTCACTGCAACTTCCACCTCCCAGGTTCAAGTGATTCTCCTGCCTCAGCCTCCTGAGTAGCTGGGATTACAGGCACATGCCACCATGCCCGGCTAATTTTTGTATTTTTAGTGGAGATGAGGTTTCACCATGATGGCCGGGCTGGTCTCAAACTCCTGACCTCAAGTGATCCACCCACCTCAGCCTCCCAAAATGCTGGGATTACAAGCTTTTACACTGAGTGGGATTAGAGTCTGAGCAAAGAGGGGCATGACTTAATCTGAGTAAAGACCTGGCTCCTGTGTTGAGATTCCATTTTAAAGAGTGGGGAAATGGTCAGAAAAAAGACCAGGTATGAGGTTATCTATAGTAATGATCCTTGAGGGATGATGGTAGGTCAGCCAATAGTGAAAGAAGGTAATGAGATTGCATTTCAGATATAGTTTACTGATTTGACTAGGGGATGGATACAGGGTGTGAGAGAAAGAGAGGAGTCAAAGAAAATTCCAGAGCATTTGGCCTGAGCAATTGGAAGAATGGAGATTCCATTTATTGAAATAAATAAGAACTAAAGGAAAACTCATTTGGAGAGGAAAACCAAGAGTTCAGTTTTGAACATGTTGGATTATTTAAATATGAGATACCTATAAGATACATTATATAGGAAGTAAGATATTTAAGTCTGGAGTGCAGATGAGATGTCAAAGCTGGAAACACACATTTCTGAGTTGTCAGATGGTTTTTAAAACCAGTGAATTGGCTGGGCGCAGTGATTCATGCCCATAATCCCAGCACTTTGGGAGGCTGAGGTGGGTGGATGGCTTGAGGCCAGGACACCGAGACCAGTCTGACCAACATGGTGAAACCCTGTCTCTACTAAAAATACAAAAATTACCCAGGCGTGGTGGTGCACATCTGTAATCCCAGCTACTCGGGAGGCTGAGGCAGGAGAATCGCCTGAACCTGGGAGGTGAAGGTTGCAGTGAGCCAAGATCACGCTACTGCACTCAAACCTGGTTGACAGAGTGAGACTCCATCTCAAAAAAAAAAAAAACACTGAATTGGAGAAGATCATCCAGGGAGTATAGGTAGAGAAGAAAACAAAAGAGGCCTGACAGGGAGAAGTCGACCCATGGGTGAAACCAGTGAAGAGCTAGAGAAGGAATAACCAGTGAGGGAAGAAAACCAAGAGAAAGTGGTGTCCCAGAAACCAAGTGAGGAAAGAATTTCGATGTGTCAAATGCTATATGGGGATTGTATTATGAGTTGGGGGCTGAATAGTGACCTTTGGATGATGCGTTATAAAAGACTCCAGTGACCTTAAAAGAGGTTTATCTGTGAAGTGGTAGAAAAGTAGACTGGGTTGAATAGAGAAGGAAATCAACTTTCAGAGTTTTCTCGTATACCACTTCACACCTGTTAGGATGGCTATTATTTTAAAACAAAACAAAACAACAAGTATTGGTGAGGATGTGGGGAAGTTGGAACGCTTGAGCATTGCTGGTGGGAATTTAAAATGGTGCAGATGATGTGGAAAATGATATGGCAGACCCTCAAAAAATTCAACATAGAGGCCGGGCACAGTGGCTCACGCCTGTAATGCCAGCACTTTGGGAGGCCAAGGCGGGCATCACTTGAGGTCAGGAGTTTGAGACCAGCCTGGTCAACATAGCAAAACTCTGTCTCTACTAAAAATTAAAAATACAAAAATTAGCCAGGTGTGGTGGTGGACATCGATAATCCCAGCTACTCAGGAGGCTGAGGCAAGAGAATTGCTTGAATCCGGGAAGCAGAGGTTCCAGTGAGCCAAGATCGCGCCACTGCACTCAAGCCTGGGCGAAAGAGTGAGACTCCATCTCAAAAAGAAAAAAAAAATTAAACATAGAATTACCATATGATCTATCAATTTCACTTCTAGGTATAAACTCAAAAGAAGTGAAAGCAAAGACTCAAAACAGATGTTGTACACCCATGTTCACAGCAGCTTATTCACAGTAGCCAAAAGGTGGAAGCAACCCAGGGTCCATTGACAGTTGAATAGATAAACAAAATGTGGTATATCCATACAATGGATGATTACTCACTTTTAAAAAGGAAGGAAATTTTACAGCATGCTACAACATGGGTGAACCTTGAAGACATTATGCTAAGCAAAATAAGCCAGTCACAAATGGACAAATATCATATGATTCCTCTTATATGAAGTCCATAGAGTAGTTAAATTCATAGAGACAGGAAGTAGAATGGCGATTGTCAGAGAGGCTGGAGGAAACGGGGAATGGAGAGTTAGTATTTAATGGGTGCAGAGTTTACATTTCACAAGATGAAAATGGTCTGGGGGTGGATGGCAGTGATGGTTGTTCAACAATATGGATGGACTTAATGCTATAGAAATGTGTATTTTAAAATGGTTAACATGGTAAACTTACTGTTGTGTATATTTGACCACAATTTTTTTTTTTAAAAAGAGTTTTAAAAAAGAGGGAGCAAACAGCCTGGCCAACATGGTGAAACCCCATCTCTACCAGAAGTACAAAAATTAGCTGGGTGTGGTGGCAGGTGCCTGTAATTCCAGCTACTCGGGAGGCCGAGGCATGAGAGTCACTTGAACTCGGGAGGCGGAGGTTGCAGTGAGCCGAGATCGTGCCACTGCACTCCAGCCTGGGCCACAAGAGTGAGACTCTGTCTCAAAAGAAAAAAAAAAAAAAAAAGGTCCTAAAAGGTTATGGAGGAAGGAACTGAAGAAATTTGTAGAAGGAGATTGCTGGTAACGCATCTAAGGGAGGGTCAGCTGGAGTCTCACCTTCCTTTAGCCTCTGCATTCCAGATTCAGACCCTGTGCTTCTAAGGGCCCAGAGATGGCTCTTATCAAAGACTAAGGTAATCAGGACCTGAGATATGGACTCGAGCCAAGCAAAATATTTGTGAGACTGGGAAGGCCTGTGGGTGCCAAGTCATGAATTAATTTCTAGTTGTTTTGAAAAAAGTCTCTAGGGAGGCACAGTACTTACATACTCCTGGGTCAGCAGCACATTCTATCTCCCGGAGCAGGCCAGATCTTCATTGCAATCACTTTGGTAGCAGAGTTAAACATTCAGAATTCAGTGGGCCATATCAAAAGTGAACCGCTTTGGCACAAGGAGCGCCAAAACAATCCCTTGACTGGAACTCTCAGGATAGCAGTGGCCATGGAGCCTGTTCCCTTTTATAGAAATTTCACATTCGTATAAATACTAGTGTGAAGTACTAGTATAGATACAGCATAGCTCTTTATCTCTCTAGATGTGTTAATACCACTGCCCTGTCACAGCCTTAACATAACGACAGGAGGAACCAAC
Source organism: Pan troglodytes (assembly GCF_028858775.2). Classification (NCBI taxonomy): domain Eukaryota; kingdom Metazoa; phylum Chordata; class Mammalia; order Primates; family Hominidae; genus Pan; species Pan troglodytes. The sequence continues at coordinate 102,268,494 of NC_072408.2, read as the reverse complement.
TTAAATGATATTTCTACAGCAATGCAGCCCATCCTTTTTTTTTTTTTTTTTTTGAGACAGAGTCTCACTCTGTCACCCAGGCTGGAGTGGAGTGGCATGATCTCCACTCACTGCAACCTCTGCCTCCTGGGTTCAAGCGATTCTCCTGTCTCAGCCTCTCAAGTAGCTGGGACTACAGGCCCGCGCTGCCACGCCCAGCTAATTTTTTTATTTTTAGTAGAGACGAGGTTTCACCATGTTGGCCAGGATTATCTCGATCTCTTGACCTAGTGATCCACCCATCTCGGCCCCCCAAAGTGCTGGGATTACAGGTGCAGCCCATACTTTTTTTAAAAAAAACCTTCTTTAAAAATTTTTTTGAGACAAGGTATTGCTCTGTAACCCAGGCTGGAGTACAGTGGCATGATCATAGTTCACTGTAACCTAGAACTCCTGGGCTCAAGCAATCCTCCCACCTCAGCCTCCCCAGTAGCTGAGACTACAGGCACACACCACCACACCCAGCTAATTAAAAAAATTTTTTTTTGTAGAGATGAGGTCTTGCTATGTTGCCCAGGCTGGTCTTGAACTCCTGGGCTCAAGCAATCCTCCCACTTCAGCCTCCTTAAGTGCTAGAATTACAGGCATGAGCCACTATGCCCGGACCCATTTTTTAAGAGAAACCTGGAATGTAAATGTTTGCAGCATACTTCTAGTCCTCAAATGCTGGCAATAAATCCAATTTTTTTTTTTTTTTTTTTTTTTGAGACAGACTCTCGCTCTGTCGCCCAGGCTGGAGTGCAGTGGCACGATCTTGGCTCACTGCAAGCTCTGCCTTCGGGGTTCATGCCATTCTCCTGCCTCAGCCTCCTGAGTAGCTGGGACTACAGGCTCCCACCACCACACCTGGCTAATTTTTGTATTTTTTTTAGTAGTGATGGGGCTTCACCATGTTGGCCAGGTTGGTCTCGAACTCCTGACCTCAAGTGATACACCGCCTTGGACTCCCAAAGTGCTGGGATTACAGGACAGAGCCACTGCTCCTGGCTGCCTCTAGGTTTTTTACAGTTAAAATTAAGTTTACTATTTTTCTTTCCAAAAATTGATGCCATTCTCAGATGCTAGAAACATTTGCAAATACCAACCCCAGGAATATAAATAAAGGCTTAGTAATCTGAAATCTTTACTGATTGTAACTTCAGAAAACTTGATAGTTTTCAGGAAAAATGAGTGAGTGAAGCAGCTCTGTGCAATTAAAGAAGGATGAAGAACCTCATCTGAGATTAGCACTATGCAATGAAGAGCCCTGGGAGACCCAGCTTTTCTCCCAAGAATGAAACTTTATATTCAGGACTTGAAGATTAAAAGAACTGACATTTTCAATAATAAAATCATATTCACTTATAGTATTCCACAGATCACAAGGAGCTTTCTAGCTATTGTCTAGTTTAGTCATCCTGATATCACTGTGGGATGATAATAGAATTTAGAATTTCTTTTTTCTTTTTTTTTTTTTGAGACAGAGTCTTGCTCTGTTGGCCAAGCTGGAGTGCAGTGGTGCAACCTCAGCTCACTGCAACCTTCGCCTCCCAAGTTCAACCAATTCTTGTGCCTTAGCCTCCCAAGTAGCAGGGATTACAGGCGTGAACAACTATGCCTGGCTTTTTTTTTTTTTTTATTCCAGGCTGGAGTGCAGTAGCACAATCTTGGCTCACTGCAGCCTCGAACTCCTGGGCTCAAGTGATCCTCCCACCTCAGCCTCCCAAGGAGCTGGGACCAGAGATATGTGCCACCATGTCTGGCTAATTTTTAAATTTTTTGTAGAAACAGGGTCTTGCCATGTTGCCTAGGCTGGATTTCCATTTTATTGAGGAAGAAAACTGAAATTCCAAGGGGCTGAGTAACTTCCCAAAGTCATATGATTGCTGATAGAGCCATGACCCCAACCCTGGTCTCCTGACTCCCGGGATAATGTTCCTTCTGTAACTTTATCCCTAATTCTCATTCTGCTTGCATATAATGAAAATAATATTAGCAATAATAAATGGTAGTTGTAGTTCTCCCTACAACAACCCCTCTGAGATACGGAAGTAACCTCATCAGTGGTTAAGCCTTTGCTTTTAGAATTCCTGGACTCAAATCCTGGCCTTGGCACTTGCTAGTGATACAATTTTGAACATGTTACTTAGCCTTTCTTTGTCCCAGTGTCATTGTCTGTAACATGGTGCTACGAATGGTGCTTCCTCCAGGGTTGTTCTGAATATTAAGTAAGTCAACACTAAGGCATTTGGAAAAGTATGTGAACATAGTGGATATTACATGTGTTTATTGTTACTATTATCCCCATTGTCTCATATGACCCTCATTGTTACCCTTGGTTATATAGGTATTAATATTGGTTCCTGATGGCTCATGAGGCCCATTACATTTGCTTTTACAAGATAATTTCAGCAATAAGTTTTTTACTTTAAAGAACAAGCTGGCCAGGCATGGTGGCTCACATCTGTAATCCCAGCACTCTGGGAGGTTGAGGCAGGCAGATGGCTTGAGGTCAGGAGTTTGAAACAAGCCTGGGCAACATGGTAAAACTCCATCTCTACAAAAAATACAAAAATTAGCTGGGCATGGTGGTGTGCACCTGTAGTCCCAGCTACTCAGGAGGCTGAGGCAAGAGGATCAGTTGAGTCCAGGAGATTGAGGCTACAGTGAGCTATAATTGTGCCACTGCACTCCAGCCTCAATGACAGAGAGAGACTCTGTCTCAAAAAATAAAAAAATAAAAAATAAAACAATTTTACTATCACAGAAAGTTTTAGGAGATAACATATTTGTAAAACAGTTAGGTCCACCATCAAATAACTAGTAGATAAATAAAGCTTAAAAATTAAGACACATTTACTAGAATGGCTATAATTGGAAAGATAGGCAATAATAAGTGTTAGACAAGATATGGAGAAATTGGGGCCCTCATACATTGCTGATAGGAATGTAAAATAGTACAGCTGTTTTGGAAAACAGTTTGGCAGTTCCTCAGAAAATTAAACAGGGAGCACATGACCTAGCAATTCTGCTTCCAGGTTCATATGCAAGAAAATTAAAAACATGTCCAGATGAAATCTTTTTTTTTTTTTTTTTTGAGATAGAGTTTCGCTCTTGTTGCCCAGGCTGGAGTGCAATGGCTCGATCTCGGCTCACTGCAACCTCTGCCTCCCGGGTTCTAGCAGTTCTCCTGCCTCAGCCTCCCAAGTACCTGGGATTAACGGGTATGCGCTACAACGCCCGGCTAATTTTGTATTTTTAGTAGAGACAGAGTTTCTCCATGTTGGTCAGGCTGGTCTTGAACTCCTGGCCTCAGGTGATCCGCCAGCCTTGGCCTCCCTAAGTGCTAGGATTACAGGCATGAGCTACTGTATCCGGCCACACGAAATCTTATAAACAAATGTTTATAACAGCATCATTCATGGTAACCAAAATGTGGAAATAACCAAAATGCCTGTCAATTGAAAAATGGATAAACAAAATGTGGTATATCCATGCAATAGAATATTATTCGCTCATAAAAGGGAATGAATGAGGCCGGGCACAGTGGCTCATGCCTATAATTTCAGCACTTTGGGAGCCCAAGATGGGAAGATTGCTTGAGACCAGGAATTCAGGACTAACCTGGGAAACATGGTAAGACCCTGTCTCTACAAAAAAAAAAAAAAAAAAAAAAAGCCAGGTGTGGTGGCATTGCCTGTAGTTGCAGATACTCAGGAGGCTGAGGTGGGAGGATCAATTGAGCCCAGGAGTTTAAGGCTACAATGAGCCATGATCATGCAACTGCACTCCAGCATTGGCCACAGAGTGAGACCCTTTCTCAAAAAAAGAAAAGGAATGAATGAAATACTGATATATGCTACAACATAGATGAACATTGAAAACATTATGCTAAGTGGAAAAGGCAAGTCACAAAAGGACACATATTGTATGATTGCATTTCTTTTTTCTTTTCTTTTTTTTTTTTTTTTTTTTTTTTGAGACGGAGTCCCGCTCCGTCTCCCAGGCTGGAGTGCAGTGGCGCGATCTCAGCTCACTGCAACCTCCACCTCCCAGGTTCAAGCGATTCTCTTGCCTCAGCCTCCCAAGTAACTGGGACTACAGGCACCTACCACTATGCCCGGCTAATTTTGTATTTTTAGTAGAGAAGGGGTTTCGCCATGTTGGCTAGGCTGGTCTCGAACTCCTGACCTCAGGTGATCCGCCTGCCCCAGCCTCCCAAAGTGCTGGGATTACAGGCATGAGCCACCACGCCCAGCGTATGATTGCATTTCTATGAACTTTCCAAAACAGGCAAATCCATAGAAACAGAATGTGGATTAGTGGTTTCTAGGCTTTGGGGTGAGAGGGAATTGAGGAGTTACTGCTAATAGGTATGGGGTTTCTATGGGGGGTAATAGAAATATTCTGGAATTAGTGGTGATGGTTATACAACTTTGTGAACATACTAAAAAACCACTGAATACTTTAAACGGGTGATTGTCAGGCAGGCACAGTGGCTCATGCCTGTAATCTCAGTACTTTGGGAGACAGAGGTAGGAGGATTGCTTGAGTCTAGGAGTTTGAGACCAGCCTGGGCAACATAGTGAGACCCTGTCTCTATAAATAAATCAATAAAAATAAATAAGTAATGGATGCCATGGCTCACACATATAATCCCAGCAGTTTGGGAGGCCAAGGTGGGAGGATCACTTGAGCCCAGGAGTTAGAGACCAGTCTGGGCAACATAGTGAGACCCCTGTCTCTCTTTAAAAAAAAAATTAATTAAAAAAAAGTGGAGAAGCTCTGTAATACTTAAAATAAATAAATAAATAAATAAATAAAATGGTGAGTTTACAGTATGTGAATTATAACCTAAGTTTTAAAGTATGAGAAAAAAAGGAAAAAGAATAAAAGCCTATGAAAACAAAATAAACTGTGGTATTCCAATTCAAATAGACAGCATTTATAATAAAAACTTTTTCCATCCTGGCTAACATGGTGAAACCTTGTCTCTACCAAAAATACAAAAATTAGCCGGGTGTGGTGGCGGGTGCCTGCAGTCCCAGCTACTCAGGAGGCTGAGGCAGGAGAATGGCCTGAACCCGGGAGGCGGAGCTTGTAGTGAGCCGAGATCGCGCCACTGCACTCCAGCCTGGGCGACAGAGCGAGACTCTGTCTCAAAATAAATAAATAAATAAAAATAAAAACTTTTTAAGCCAAGAGACAGAATTAATAATCTCTAAAACTCCAGGCTCTGGAGGTGTTTTGGAATCTGTAGCGAGCATATAAGGGGGTGGCTGTTCCAGCCTGACCAACATGGAGAAACCCCGTCTCTACTAAAAATACAAAATTAGCCGGGTGTGGTGGCACATGCCTGTAATCCCAGCTACTCGGGAGGCTGAGGCAGGAGAATCGCTTGAACCAGGGAGGCGGAGGTTGCAGTGAGCCGAGATCGTGCCATTGCACTCCAGCCTGGGCAACAAGAGCGAAACTCCGTCCCAAAAAAAAAAAAAAGTTGGGGGGGTGGCTGTTGCTTAAACCAAGAACCTTAGTGATTCTTGCAGAGTTTGAATGGAACATGGGCTTTTAGACTCCAAACCCTAGGCTAAATATATTCCATTCTTTTTGCTTCCCTTTATCCAGTGTGTGTGATTACAACAGCTGGCGATGGTTTAGGTTTCTGTAAAAGGGGAGCGAGGGAAAGAAAGAGAAAAACAGCCTTCCTGGAGGAATAGTCTTACCCAGCCTGTTGAGTTTTCTGTGGCCAACTCTGCCCCTGCAACAATATTGTGACTGTGAGTTGGGAGAGGAGTTTATTTTTGTCCTCATGATCTCTCAGGACCTGCCTTCTTGGCATTCTATCAGTGACTAAAAACAGATAGGCTCAGCAGTGCATAGGAAGTCCCAGGAATAGGAAATTTAGATGTTTTTGTTTGTTTGTTTTATTGGTGGGTTGGTGCTTTCTTACATTTCTAATTTAGTGTTTTCCTTTTATAGATCCATGCTCTCTTTCTTCTCTCTCTCTGTCTCTCTTTTTTTCTGTTTGTTTGTTTTTTTGGGACAGTCTCGCTCTGTTGCCCAGGTTGTAATGCACAGGCGCCATCTCGGCTCACTGCAACCTCCACCTTCCAGGTTCAAGCAATTCTCCTGCTTCAGCCTCCCAAGTAGCTGGGATTACAGCACACACCACCATGCCCTGCTAATTTTTGTATTTTTGTAAAGACGGGGTTTCACCATGTTGGCCTGGCTGGTCTCAAACTCCTGACCTCAAGTAATCTACCTGACTCGGCCTCCCAGAGTGCTGGGATTATAGGCATGAGCCACTGTGCCCGGCCAACTAATCACTTTCTTCATGGCAATGATGAACTTGATAGTTATGAGCACCAGGGGGCTAAGGAAGCACTGAATATTGTCTCTGGGTATATTTTTAACTTTTATAACAGCCAGTATGGAGGGCATGGTGGGTAGAACCACATTATTGGAGCTAGAAAGACTCTGAAAGTTTTCGAATCTCAGCTCTACTGCCAACCAGTTCTGTGAATGTGGGGAAATCTAAATCTTGATTTCAACATCTGTAAAGTGAGGATGACTAAGGGTAGAATGTTGTTGGGAGAATTAAATGATAGCATGCGTATAATTTTCTTGTATTATTTCTTTTGATGCAACCTATTTGTTATGGGAATCTGGACTTATGGACCTCCTAATTCATTTCTAAACTTTAAGAGGCTCTCATGAGTTTTGCTTTCTCTTCAAATGTGTCTTTTTTTTCTTTTATATGGCTTATAAAATATTTTTTTCTCCATAGGATGAATTCATTCTACTTCATAGATTTAATATAGTTTCTTGCTTTAGATTTATAGTTTAGCACAAAACTTAATAATGACACAGAGGGGCATTGTGTCCTGGAAGCCTTTATGTGGGTGTGTGTGTGTGATTTTACTGTTACTCAATTGCTAAAAGAAGGAACGAAAATAAAACATGAATCCTTTATGAGTAGCCTTATGTGGAACGGCAGTTCTTAGAACAAAAGCATAAACAAACAGTCTTTTAATAAATCAAGAAATTATGCAGCCAAGTTTTTGGTTTAGAAGGCAGATTCATTTCCAGAGCAAATAATACACATTTTTTCTTTTTGAGATGGAGATATGCTGTGTCACCAGGCTGGAGTGCAGTGGCATGATCTAAGCTCACTGCAGCCTCCGCCTCCTGGGTTCAAGTGATTCTCCTGCCTCAGCCTCCCGAGTAGCTGGGACTATGGGCACGTGCCACCACACCCAGCTAATTTTTGTATTTTTAGTAGAGACGGGGTTTAACCATGTTGGCCAGGATGGTCTCAATCTCCTGAAATTGTGATCTGCCCGCCTCAGCCTCCCAAAGTGCTAGGATTACAAGCATGAGCCACCAGACCTGGCCAATACACATATTTCATGGGTTATTGTTGATATTTATGGAAAACTTTGCTGATGCCCTGATAAGAATATTAAACTACTGGCAATTGGAGTTTCTGTTGATGATGCTCTTTTTCTCTCTTTGTTCATGTTCCTCCTTTTTGCCTAGCTCTTGTCAACCACAACCACAGTTCCCAGATCTCCCAGGAGAGCAGTTTACCTGTTGTCACCTACTTTTCACTGTCATCCAAGATCTGTTTAGAAAATGGTAAGATCCCCTTACCCACCCAAATCAGGCACCACTCTGATGAGTAAACCAGAGTGAGAGTCACTTCCCTTCCCTGAATTTGGAATCTTCCCCCAGCCATCCTCTTGCCGTAACCTCAATCAGAGCCAGACATTCAAGCTCATGGATTCCAAGTCCTACTTTTCAAAGGCATCACCCTCCGACCCAGCCCTCCCTCATTTCTCCATTGTATACCCTGGGAGTATTTTCTTCAAGGTCTTGAGAAGCCAGGACCATGGCTTTGGTGACAATGACATTCATGTGCTTGGAAGAGTGGCCCAGGGCCCTTCTATCACAAAAACAACCCACTGTGTTTTGGGAACCAAGGTTTCTGTGTTCAAAGGCAAAAATATGTTCTTATATTTTTAAAATGTTATAAAGGAGACTTCCTAGGGAAGATTATGGTTGCCCAAATCTAGAAAGAATATTGTCTATCCCTGAATGAGGTAATAAAGGTAATAATATATGGGCTGGTAGAAAAAGAGAACCTTGCCCTCCCTTGGAGCACGGGCATAAGAGAGCTAACTGCTGTATGGCTCCGGGAATGAGTGGGAGGTAGGGCTGACTGCTGTGGGTCTCATGGACTTGCTTTTCAGGACCTTTTCATCATAGATCTAACACTTTAAGAACTGTTGAAGGGTCCTTGCTTTTAGAGAATGTGCTTAGGTGTCAAGTGTTCCTTCCATACCTCCCCATCCCCAACATATACTTCTGGACTTGATGTAATGAGGGATCAGAATTTAGGACTGGATCTGTCTCACTGGGGCGGGCCAGATATTGAGGAAATAGACCCAGGTGCATATGCTAAGAACAAGCCCGGTAGACACAGCAAAATAGCAAGTAGGAGTGAAGTAAACCAGAAGGTATCCAGAGGACCCAGCATGCAAATGCCCGGGAACTTAAATAGGTGGTCCGGGGACAGGAAGCCTCTTAGCAGCCAATCAAGTGGCAAGCAGCTGGTTGGCCCAGCAGGTAGTCTGTGAGCAATGAGGCAGGCCTTTGTCATTGACGGGCAGGACTCACTCCCAGGCTGGGAGGTTGGGAACAATTAGGACATTATCCAATTCTAAGGAAACCAGGATGGACCTTGTTCAGTCTTCCAGTCTAAGGCTAGGATGGTTCTCATGATCCAGTGGGAGTGAGCCTGAATGTGATCAGGATTGTTAGCCAGGGTTCTCTTGGTGGTAAGTAACAAGAACTCAACTCACATTAGCTAAAGTGATAGGATAATTATTTGTTCATGTCCTGTGGGATGGATTACAAGATTGAAAGAAGAACTGCAGCCCGGCCAGCCGCCCCGTCCGGGAGGGAGGTGGGGGGCAGCCCCCGCCCGGCCACTGCCCTGTCTGGGAGGTGGGGGGCGCCTCTGCCTGGCTGCCCTGTCTGGGAAGTGAGGAGCCCCTCTGCCCGGCCGCCACCCCGTCTGGGAGGTGTACCCAACAGCTCATTGAGAACGGGCCATGATGACAATGGCGGTTTTGTCGAATAGAAAAGGGGGAAATGTGGGGAAAAGAAAGAGAGATCAGATTGTTACTGTGTCTGTGTAGAAAGAAGTAGACATGGGAGACTCCATTTTGTTCTGTACTAGGAAAAATTCTTCTGCCTTGGGATGCTGTTAATCTATAACTTTACCCCCAACCCCGTGCTCTCTGAAACATGTGCTGTGTCCACTCAGGGTTAAATGGATTAAGGGCGGTGCAAGATGTGCTTTGTTAAACAGATGCTTGAAGGCAGCATGCTCGTTAAGAGTCATCACCACTCCCTAATCTCAAGTACCCAGGGACACAAACACTGCGGAAGGCCACAGGGTCCTCTGCCTAGGAAAACCAGAGACCCTTGTTCACATGTTTATCTGCTGACCTTCCCTCCACTATTGTCCTATGACCCTGCCAAATCCCCCTCTCCGAGAAACACCCAAGAATGATCAATAAATACTAAAAATAAAATAAAATAAAATAAAATAAAATAAAATAAAATAAAATAAGAACTGCAAGTACAGGGTCCAGGGCAGGATGTGGGGACTAAAGACTGCAGGGTCTCTTCTCTGTCCATCTCCATGTGGCTGCATGCTGCAGACAGGCTCTCTCCACATGTTGAAGAGATGGTCACTGCCATCCCCAGATTTGTGTGTCCCTTTCTTAGGAGGAAAGCGATTATTTTCTCCCAAAGTCATGTGTTAATCCCAGCTAATGACTGATTATGATTAGCTTTCTTTGAATTAAGTACTGACTCTAGGCTGGGTGCAGTGGCTCATGCCTGTAATCTCAGCACTTTGGGAGGCCCAGGTGGGTGGATCACTTGAGGCCAGGAGTTTGAGACCAGCCTGGGCAATATGGTGAAACCCCATCTCTACAAAAAATACAAAAATTAGACAGGCATGATGGCATTTGCCTGCAGTCCCAGCTACTTGGGAGGCTGAGGTGGGAGGATCACCTGAGCTTGGTGAGGTCAAGGCTGTAGTGAGCTGTGATCACGCCACTACACTCCAGCCTGGGTGACAAACCACGGTCGTGTCTCAAAACAACAAGAAAACAATAGTAAGTACCCACTGTATGGGCCAATAATGGTTGCCTGGAAGATGGGTGATGGGTAATATTAGTCAAACCTGGGCCATTGGCTCATGGGCACAAGGGAGTGTAATTATCGGCTCAACGTGAGCCACATGGAATGGGGTGTGATAATACCCCAAAGGAAGGGAAGTCAAGTATTTCCATAGTTTCAGAAATGAAGATAAAGCCTGGTTTTTTTTTTTTTTTGGAGACAAGGTCTTACCTTGTTGCCCAGGCTGGAGTACATTGGTGCAAACACAGCTCACTGCAGCCTCAACCTCTTGTGCTCAAGCAATTCTCCTGCCTCAGCCCCTCAAGTAGCTGGAACTACAGGTGCACAACACCACACCTGTCTAATTTTTCTGGTTTTTGTAAAGACAGGTTTTACCATCTTGCCCAGGCTGCTCTCAAACTCCTGAGCCTAAGGGATCCATCCACCTTGGCCTCCCAAAGTGCTGAGATTACAGGTGTGAGCCACCACACCCAGCCAAAGCCTGTTCTTAATTTAGGGCTAAGGTGGGAAATAGAGGTAAGAAAAAAAGAGAGGAGCCACAATGCCCTGATTTAAAGCTTCACCTGGAGTTGTGGCTAAAATGAAGAGCTTATGGCAAAGGCAAAAGACCTGGACATAGAATACCGGTTACCCTTTCTAATTACAACTAATGTTTTCCCTGCACATAGGGCAAAAATTCCGGAAGGAGATACCTCAAAATATTTACAGTGTTTGTGTGGTAGGATTCCATATTCTTTTTTCTCTGTTTCATTTCATTATCTTCCAAATTTTCTTCTATGTGTAACTTACTGTTTATTGAATGGACTAGACTAGATGGGATGAAATAAAGAAATAGCAGGTTTTCCTCTTCTCCTAAGTTCCTGAAAGCTGTCTTTGGATCTTTCCATATGTTCACTATAAGGTAGGATTCTTACAAGAGAAGAATGTGAAAGCTGAGAGGGCCTTATAGATCATCTTGTTTAGTTCTCTTATTTTACAGATGAGAAAACTGAAGCCCAGAGATGATGTTCTTTTTTTGTTTTTTTGTTTTTTGTGGTTTTTTTTTTGACCGGGTCTCCCTCTGTCGCCCAGGCTGGAGTGCAGTAGCATGATCCTGGCTCACTACAGTTGCCGCCTCCCAGGTGTGATCCTCCCACCACAACCTCCTGAGTAGCTGGGGCTACAGATGTGTGCCACCACGCCTGGCTAATTTTTGTATTTTTGTAGAGACAGGGTTTCACCATGTTGGCCAGGCTGGTCTCAAACTCCTGACCTCAAGTGATCCTCCTGCCTCGGCCTCCCAAAGTGCTGGGATTACAGGCATGAGCCACTGTGCCCGGCCTCAGAGATGCTAAGTACTCAGGCTGGTTAATGGGAGAGTCAAAAACAGAACTCAAGTCTATTGACTGCTGAGAAAGTGTTTTCTCTGGTAGATGGGAATCTGTCTGAAACTGGGAGAAGCTGAAGAGCCTTATCTGTAGGTCCACACAGTATGTAGGGATTCTTGAAAGGCCTCAAATACTTGAGACGCCATCATAAAGTTTTTTTTTTTTAAGAGATGGGATCTCAATATGTTGCCCAGGCTGGTCTCGAACTCCTGGGCTCAAGCAATCTGCCACCTTGGCCTCTTGAAGTGCTGGGATTACAGGTGTGAGCCACTGGGCTCAGCCCACCATCATAGAGACTTAATTACTTAAGGTTAAAGCTTCAATCCCATTTCAGTGCAAATCGCCTTGAGGAAAGGTTATTCTTAGGCTGATGATTTGCATACTTTGACACAAATGGATTTTGGTTCCTTCTACACATAGGCTTTGGTAGACTGATGGCTGGGCAGGATTTACACAGTGAGTACTGAACTGGTATAAATTTTGAAATATCCCTTTTCTGTTTGTTTGTTTGTTTGTTTGTTTATATTCTTTTTGTATTTAATATGTGTGTCTTCTTTTTTAAGGTTGGATCTTTCAACATCCTTACTCAAAATGGGAAATTCTGAAGTGGAAGACAGTCCCCAGTATAGCTGTGAAGAGACTACAAGTAGCCATAATTCAAATGTAGGAAGCCCTCCATAGTCTTTATAATGATAGACTTTTATAAAGCATATGGTTTGATGGGCAAGAAGAAACGCAGAGCATGTGGCCCCCCAGACAAGTCACCTTATCACGATACCTGCCTATTGTATCTGTAATATGAAAACATATATACACAGCTGCACACACAAACTCCTCTCTTCCTGGTAACTTATGGGAAATTCACTATATGGCACATGAACTTATCAGTGCATCAGCCTTGTTAGGTGACTGGTACAGGATTATATGTGAAAATAGTGGGGAGTAAAAACAAACAAACAAAAAAGGAAAGTAGTGGAGAGGAGGGAAGGAAGAAAAGAGGAAGCCAGGGAAAGAAAAGTCAGTTGTAGGCAAAGCACCGTTCTAAGAAAACATAAATCCAGTCCCTATATTCAAGGAACTTATCTCCTAGAATGGGAAACTAAGCATTTCAGCAAGCTAACAATCAACAGAGGACAAATCAAATAATCAGGAGGTAACAATAGAAACCACTGACAAAATATCTAGTCTGTGCTAGACAGCAGATCTGATGCTTTAAATAGGTCATCTATACTCCTCACAAAAACCCCATGAGACAGGTATGATCACCCACACTTTACAGATGGTACCAATGTACCATAAAGTGTGGCCATTTGTTCACAGTGATACAGCTAGAAAAAGGAAGAGCCAGGGGTAAAACCCAGCTTTGTGTGACTCCTAAGTCCATTTATTTATTTTTCTTTTTTATTTATATTATTATTTTTAGAAACAGAGTCCTGCTCTGTCCCCCAGGCTGGAGTGCAGTGGCACAGCATGGCTTACCGTAACCTAAAACTACTGGGCTCTAGTGATCCTCCTGCCTCAGCCTCCTGGGTAGCTGGGACTACAGGTGTGTGCCATTACACCCAGTTAATTTTAAAATTTTTTATAGAGATAGGGTCTTGCTATGTTGCCCAGGCTGGTCACAAACTCCTGGGCTCAAGTGATCTTCCTGCCTTGGCCTCCCAGGGTGTTGGGATTACAGGTGTGAGCCACTTTGCCCGGCCCATTTTTCACCATGAATTGTTTCTACTCCAGTTCTTCACCTAGCATCTGGTGTGAAAAAAACCACTTATCGCTTTTCAGGGTGTATTTTAAACATAATACATGCTTGGTATTTAAATTTTTCAAAAATTTAGAAAGGTGTCAGAAAGAAATTAAAATCACACAATATTATCACCAAGAGAATACCATTTCAACATTTTGGCATATTTTCTTCCAAACTTTTCTCCAATATACATACACACACACCCCACGCATACATATAGTGAATATATACTATGTATTTGTGTGTGTGTGTGTATATATATATATATATAAAATATACTTATTTTTTGAATACCATTTTTGTCCTGCTTTTTTTCTTTCACTTGATCATTAGCATTTTCCTGTGATATTAAGTTCTTCAGAAAAAAGATTTTGAATGGCTGCTTTGAATTCCATTGCATGGATGGTCTATGATTTTTTTGAACCATTCTCCTATTATTGAACATTTATGTTTGTACAACTATCCTACATTTTTTTTGTTTCTTTGGGTCCTTCCTAAAGCTAGATTTCTCAAAGTGAAATTTTGTTAAAGGATATGAACATTTTTAAGGCTCTAGATATGTACTACAAAATCGCTTTTCAAACAAAAATGCCAGCTAACTTTTCATAGCAACGTATGAGAGATCCCATTGCAGCATTCTTTTTTTTTTTTTTTTTTTTAAGAAATGGGATCTTGCTGTGTCCCACGCTGGTCTCGAACTCCTGGCCTTAGGCCATCCTCCTGCTTCAGCCTCCCAAAGTACTGAGATGATAGGCGTGAGCCACCGCGTGCAGCTCCATCACAGCATTCTTAGCACTGAACAGAATTAACATGCTTGTTCAACTTTGCAAAATTCATAGGCAAAAAATACTCTTTTAAGTGTCTATTTCTTTAATAATTAGAGAGATTTAACTTTGTATTTCTTGATCTTTTAAGAAATTTCTGTCTGGGCACAGTGGCTCACACCTGTAATCCTAGCCGTTTAGGAGTAGGTAGCAGATTTTAATGGAAAGAAAACCAAACTTGCAGGGAGTGTACAGGAAATGTGTGTGTTTTCTGCTTAATTTTGCTATGAACCTAAAACTGTTCTGAATAATGAAGCATTTTTTTTTTATTTGAAAGAATATAAAACCCCAGTTGAGGTCAGAACACTCAGGTTCCTTAGTCAATGGGTGTGGGATCTTGTGTAAGTTACTTGGACTCCCTGAACCTCAATGTCTTCAGTCAGTTAGGGAAAATAACATGTCTCTGTTTAGTACTGCAGGTTATAAAGCTGAAATCAACACAATATACATAAACATGTTTTGTAGACACTAAAGCACTAAGCAAGTAAAAGGTATTTTTAAAATAATAACGTAATACCATCAGAGGTTGTTTCTATTTTTTTTTTTTTTGAGACGGAGTCTCGCTCTGTCACCCAGGCTGGAGTGCAGTGGCATGATCTTGGCTCACTGCAACGTCCCCCTCCCAGGTTCAAGCAATTCTCCTGCCTCAGTCTCCCAAGTAGCTGGGATTATAGGCATGCACCACCATGCCCAGCTAATTTTTGTATTTTTAGTAGAGACAGGGTTTCACCATGTTGGCCAGGCTGGTCTTGAACTCCTGACCTCAAGTGATCCACCCCCCTCACCCTCCCAAAGTGCTGGGATTACAGGCATGAGGCACTGTGCCCGGCCCAGAGGAGCTTTCTTGAAACAAGTGGGTTTAGAACCAAGAAGAAATGGCTTGACAGAGATGATAGAGGAGGAGAGTTTAGCTGGCACACAGCAGCAGGGATGAGTAAGAGGCCATTATACATGACCCATGATAACAAACTCTCACGGCAGTGGTTTTTTAATGAGATTTGCTGAAGTTGCTAGAATTCATTCCCAAGGGATCTGTCATGTGTAGACTCCAAGCTTTAAAAACAGCACATGTAATTTTATGTGTATGATGAAACATTTCTGTAAGAAAAGCAGCAAAATCTTAACATCCCCAGGTTACTGGCATTAGAAATACCATGGAGATTAAATTAATACTTGCTGGATGAATTGCAATTTTAGGCAAATCAGAACTTTCAGCCTAGTTACCCTACAAATTTCTATGTTTGCTCAACATGGAACATTATAGAACTTTACTATTAAGTAAGGCCCAGGGAGATTAAGGGCAGGAAAAAAGACAGAAGCTTCTCTAACTCCAGGGGCAAGTCTACCCTGGAATAGACTCTGTGGATTTATCACAAGAAGTCTGGTCTGACAAACATAGTGAAACTATCCCAGACCAGTTCCCAAGGTACTTCTGAAAGCAGAGCTCATTCCCCAGGAAGGGTCTATGTGGACCCTCTGTCTGGTGCTGAATCAGATCTCTGGTCTGTAATTGATGACACTCAAGTTCTCTGATTTTAGTCATATTCACTGTTGCAGCATGGCGGTGCAAAGCAGGGGAATTCTGGGCTTGCTTCTAATCCTGATCCTACTATTCTTTAGGTGTGCGACCAGGGATATAAGAGTCAATATAGCATAAAGGTTTAGAACCCAGGCTCTGGAGTCCACATGACTCTCATTTGCCAATCATGGGATTTGAGACATTTAGCTTCTCAAAACTCTACTTTCCTCGTGTAAAATGGGAATCCTAATAGAATCTACCTCATAGGGTTATTGAAAGCATTAAATGAAATCATAAGCTAAATACCTTAGCACAGTCTCTAGAGTATAGCAAATGTTTGATAAGCAGTTAACTATTATGTTGCAATTATTGTTCCCTTTTCTGCATTTGGCTCCCTCATCTGTAAAATGGGATTAGATATTCTCCAAGCATCCTTCAGCTCTTACATTCAACGAGTGCCCCTACCATATTGAATTTAGCTTACTATTAGATTAGAGCCAATCTGAGATAAAGATTGGCTTTGAGATGTAGTTTGAGATTTGAGATATAGTTCCTTTTTGAGATGTAGTTCCCTTTTATTCCAGCCTCTGTCTTAGAGGGCTAGAACAATTGGGTAACTTGTGAGTTAGAGAATGACTGTTCCGTAAGACCTGAAAATGGCTTTCCCTGGGAATGACCAGCTGCCTGAAACTTCCAAGAAACCATTTTGTGCAAGTATTAGGGTACCTTTGACAAATGAATAAACTTGGTGATAATTGTCACCTGTTGGAGAATCCAGGGATCAACTTCTGGCCCTCAGGCAAGAGGAAAGCAGGACAACTACCACTGTCAACCTTGAGAAAAGGCAGAGAAAAGGCCGTCTTTGTTGGCACGCCAGGCTGATTGGCCTTGACACAATGACTAAAAGACTCTTTGTCTAGGGCATGTTAAAGGGATTAGAAAAGGAAGCACTGCTTTTAAAAAGGTAATGGGGAACTTTCCCAAATTACAGCTGCCTACTCAACGTATTTGATTAATGTGGCATTTATAGAATGTGAGAGATTTTGCCTGGGGTTTTTTTTTGCACAAGGGCTTTTGTATCTGAATTTTTGGCCTTGTTAGTAGGGAGGGGAAGTGTGCCTTTTTTCTCCCAATGATTATAGGTACTCATACTTTAGAGTGCTTAGCTTTCTTTTAAGAATAATCCAAAAGGTCCATTTGTAGAAAGTCAGAAAAATAGAATCCCGTATAGGCACTGAATGAAAGGGCTGAGGTGTAGGCTTGGAAAGTGGTCATTAGGCTTGGGCTTGTAAATACGTGTTGTTAGGCTGACATTCTGCCAGCCTTTGGTGCTTTTCAATGGAGTGGCATGCGTGTGTTCTGGGGTGGGGAAGAGTGGCAATCTATAAGTGCTTTGCTTTTGTCACATTGTTCAAAAATTCTGCCCACTCACCTCATTTTTGACAGTGGGATACATTTTCATGAGAATATGGGAAAGAAAGGAAGGAGAGTCAGGAGGAGGGAAGCAAGAGAAGAGACAAAAGGGAAGGGAGAGGGGGCAGTTGTTTTAACCAAGCATTTCTATTTTCCAACTACTCAGTGAGTGGCAGATCTGGCCCTTATCCACCCTTCTGGCTCTAGTTCCTTCCCCAACAATGGTGTTGCTATTATACTTTTCCCTGCGTTCTTAATCAGCTATATTATTTCCAAGTACTTATTCTTAATCCTTTAAAAAGTTTCCTTTCAGCATAGCTCTTCCCACTCCCCAAGCCCCACACCCATCCAGTAAATGTGCCACACGTATACACACACATACAAAACACAGAGACCAATTCTCCTCAACACTCCAAAGCCTCCTTGACATATGTAAGCTCAATTTTAGGAAATTTCAAGCACGCCTTAAAAATGAAAACTACTGGGGATTCCCAGTGGAATCTGCTCTGAATCTGAAGGAACTCTCCAAGGGTGGCTTCAGAGATTTGTCTTCACGCTGTTGCTGAGATCTAGTTGTTTGTTTTGAGCTTTACTCTATGTCCACATTGGAAATGCACAAACTGCTGACTTGTTTGAGAAGAAGGCTCCCACGTCTCCTAACTTCTCCTAACTAGGGTCCTGGCACTTCTGGCTGTTCTCAAGGGTTGGTCTTCATTCTGTCCAGTTACATCCCCACACTGTGTTTTTGTTTTGTTTTGTTTTGTTTTTAGACGGAGTCTCTCTCTGTCACCCAGGCTGGAGGGCAGTGGTGTGATCTCAGCTCACTGCAATCGCCCCATCTCGGGTTCAAGCGATTCTCCTGCTTCAGCCTCTCAAGTAGCTGGGATTACAGGCGTGCACCACCATGCCCGGCTAATTTGTGTATTTTTAGTAGAGACAGGGTTTACCATGTTGGCCAGGCTGCTCTCGAACTCTTGGCCTCAAGTCATCTGCCTGCCTTAGCCTCCCAAAATGCTGGGATTACAGGTGTGAGCCACTGCACCCAGCCCCCACATCTGTTTCAATGAGTGAGAAGCCCAGCAGCCTGCCTTTGGGTGCTGGGGCCAAGGAGTAGAGGCAAGCCAGCCAGTCTATGCAGATATTAAACAGGTGATGCTGGTGTCCAAGAGAGCTAAGCATGTCTCTCCAGTACATGACCTCTGCTTTGCCAGCTTGACTCCTGGAGGCTTCTCCTTTTAATTTTTATTATACTATTATTTTTAGAGACATGGTCTTGCCGTGCTACTCAGGCTGGTCTTGAACTCGTGGCCTCAAGCAATCCTCCTGCCTCGGCCTCCCAGTGTGTTGGGATTACAGGTGTAAGCCACTGCACCTGACTGAGGCTTCTAATGGAATGTTGCTAACAGCTACTGTTTGGCATGCTTGGGTACAGGAGTGTCTGTGGTTGTGTTTATAAGTATGTGCATACACACACGTGCACGTGTGTGCATGTGTGTTGGGATTGAAAAGCTGGGCTGGGCAAGAACTAGGAAGGTCTGCTTCATCAGCTTTATCCTCAGATACAGAGCCCGGGGAGGTCTAGTAATGAGTTTGGAATTGGGGTATGCATGACATTGAATCCTGGCTTTACCATGTAGCCACGTAGCCGTATAACTCAGGCACTTCTTTTGTTATGAGTCTTGCCTGTGGAAGAAACCTAATGAATATTTGTGAATGATACATGAATATTCTAAGATGCTACCTTCATATCAGGGTCTCAGTGTAAAACCTAGAAATGACAGGTATTTTTTCCTTTACCACGTTATTATTAACAAATGTGTATGTTCCTCACCAAATTGTAACCATAACAACTAGGATTTGTAGGATGCATACTAAAGGCGGGGGTCTATGCGCAGAGGTTTGTATTCATTAATCAGAGAATTCTTACATTTCCAATAGGTATTAGCGTCCCCATTTTACAGACGAAGAAACCAAGACTCAGAGGAGTTTAGTAGTCTGTCCTCATTCCCGTGGTGCCAAGTGGCAGAGTCAGGATTCACATTTAGTTTATTTATTATTATTATTTTTTTTAGACAGAGTCTTGCTCTGTTGCCCAGGCTGGAGTGCAGTGGTGTGATCTTGGCTCACTGCAGCCTCTGCCTCCCAAGTTTCAAGCAATTCTTGTGCCTCAGCCTCCTGAGTAGCTGGGATTACAGGCGCATGCCACCATGCCCAGATAATTTTTTTTTTTTTTTTGTATTTTTAGTAAAGACAGGATTTCACCACGTTGGCAAGGCTGGTCTCAAACTTCTGGCTTCAAGTGATCCACCCACCTCAGCCTTCCGAAATGCTGGGATTACAGGCATGAGACACCATGACCGGCCCCACACTTCGTTCTTATCCAGAGCCTGTACTGCTCCATGCTGCTCCTGTGAGCACAGGGACGATGCACTATTCCTTATATTTCCTACAGCCTCTGGTACAGTGCTGCACACACAGGAGGTGCTCAATAACTGTTTAAAAATTGGAAGCACTCAATACACACTAGCTAGGGACTCAGGATGAATCTTGAAATCCAGCTCTTCCGACTTAAAGGAAGCTTATTACATCCATGTAAAGGTGAGGCTCCAGGGGCCTCAAACAGAGCCCCTGGCCCTCCTGCAGACCTTGATAAGACCAAGAAGCAAGCCGTGTCTTGAATTCTCTTCTTTTGAACAGAAAAATAGAAGAAGCAAAGCAAAAAAAAGAGGGCATCAACAAACAACTCATCCGGCGCCGCTATGAGGACCTGGAAGGCGTGGAGGAGAGCAGGGATCAGCAGTGCTCACAGAGTTTCTGGCTGGAGCTGCTGGAGAAGAAGCCTCAGATGCCAATTGTCAGAAAGGCTGACCCCAACATGAAAAAATTCCATTACACTCTGGTGGATGGCTCCTCTCTGACCTAATATCCTTGTGAAAATCCCAGGCGGGAAGGAGGATGAAGGGGGCAGGTCGTGATGGAAGGGGCTGACAGCTGGGGGTTTCCATTTCAGCAGAAAAAACCCAGGAAGGATTGGGAAAAGAGGTCTCAGACCTTGAGTTTGTTAATCCCTTTTTACCAATGGTCCACATCCCCACAATCTGGGGGCAAGAGAAATCAACCCAAAAAAGAAGTTGGGGCAAGTTCCTCACTTTACAACCTTCTTTTTTTATTTTTATTTTTTTTCCCCACAGGATCCTGCTCTGTTGCCTGGGCTGGAATGCAATGGCACAATCTTGGTTCACTGCAGCCTCAGCCTCCCAGGCTCAAGCCATCCTCCCATCTCAGCCTCCTGAGTAGCTGGGATTACAGGCACATGCCACCATGCCCGGCTAATTTTTGTATATTTTGTACAGACAGGGTTTTACCATGTTGTCCAGGCTGGTCTCAAACTCCTGGCCTCAATTGATCCTCCTGCCTCGGCCTCCCAGAGTGCTGGGATTAAAGGCGTGAGCCACTGCACTCAGCCCAAGCTTCCTTCTTTTTAAGGGAAGCTCTGGTCATCGTGCATATATTTTTTTGCACGTTTTTGTTTGTTTGTTAATTCTAATTTTTTAAACAATGTTTTAATATTACATTAAAATAGAGACAGTGTCTCACTATATTGCTCAGGCTGCTCTCAAACTGCTGGCCTCAAGTGATCCTTCTGCCTCAGCCTCCCAAAATGTTGGGATTACAAGTGTGAGCCACTGCACCCAGCCGTGTAGCTGATATTTGTGTGAAGTGCCTGAGGGCTCAGGTGGTTCTGAGAAACAAGTTGTCCTTGGTTTATTTTCCTGCTTAGAGAGAATGCCATGGGGATTTAGCATCTAGAGAATCTAGCTAAGAAAGAAGAGAACTTTTATAATCAGCTCCTACAAATCCAAAATGAAAAAGGCCTCAAGAGTCCATTGCAGACAGTTTTGGAGAGGTCGGTACAGGCAGGTTTTGTGAAATTGTTCGCATATCTGTAATCATCCTCAGCCCCTCTTTACCCCTACCTATCCACAGATGTTGTCAGGACAACTGATCCTCCTGCTCTATGCTGGAACGAGCTCATTGAGAAATACTAGGTCACAATGCACAGCTTTGGTTTCCAGCACTCTAGCCATTAACAGGACCAGTCTAACCAGACTCCCTTGTTATTATTCACAGATTGGCTTCAAAGAATTTAGGATTAAAATGAGGGTGCAGAAATACGCATGGATGGGAAGAACATGCTGCTGAAAGTAATGAAGCCTGTGTGCTGGTCTGGCGCTACCGTTATCACGCTCAGAGACTATGGGAGTGAGAGGCACCCTCTCTGGCCCTCCCATTGCCTTATCTGTAAATTGCTGATTTTTTTTTCCCCCCGAGATGGAGTCTTGCTCTGTCACCCAGGCTGTAGTGCAGTGGCGAGATCTTGGCTCACTGCAACCTCTGCCTCCCGGAATCTAGCAATTCTCCTGCCTCAGCCTCCCAAGTAGCTGGGATTACAGGTGCCCACCACCACACCTGGCTAATTTTTGTATTTTTAGTAGAGACAGGGTTTCACCGTGTTAGCCAGGCTGATCTCGAACTCCTGACCTCATGATCCGCCCACCTCAGCCTCCCAAAGTGCTGGGATTATAGGAGTGAGCCACCGTGCGCGGTCTGATTTATTTATTTATTTATTTTTTTGAGATGGAGTCTCACTGTGTCACACAGGCTGGAATGCAATAGTGCGATCTCGGCTCACTGCAACCTGCACTTCCCAGGTTCAAGCCTTTCTCCTGCCTCAGGCTCCCAAGTAACTGGGATTACAGGCATGTGCCACCATGCCCAGCTAGTTTTGTATTTTTAGTAGAGACGGGGTTTCAACATGTTGGCCAGGCTGGTCTTGAACTCTTAACCTCAAGTGATCCACCTGCCTTGGTCTCCCAAAGTTCTGGGATTACAGGCATGAGCCACGGTGCCTGGCCTGTAAATTGCTGATTAAAAAATAAAATAGGCCGGGTGCGGTGGCTTACGCTTGTAATCCCGGCACTTTGGGAGGCCAAGGCAGGTGGATCACCTGAGGTCAGGAGTTCGAGACCAGCCTAGCCAATGTGGTAAAACCCTGTCTCCACTCAACATACCAAAAAATTAGCTGGGCATGGTGGCACACACCTGTAATTCCAGCTACTTGGGAGGCTGAGGCAGGAGAATTGCTTGAACCGGGGAGGTGGAGGTTGCAGTGAGCCGAGATCACACCACTGTACTCCAGCCTGGGTGACAGAGCAAGACTCCATCTCAAAAAATAAATAAATAAATAAATAAGGACATATGTATGACAGCTAACATCTTTCTATATAAGAATTATTATTGTTAATGAATATCAATTCCTTAACCTGGATTGTGTGTATCCTTCTGGGCACCTAGCTGTCTGTCAGAGCTATTCTGACCTCCCTTCAGGTGGTGTGTACACCAGCGTATTCAGTGACTTGCCAAATCCAGTTATCCTTGGAACCTTTACACCTTTTGGATGTGGCAGCACTTCTTTTCCTAAGAGGTACATGAGATTCCAGACAAACTAGAACTTTGGGGTAAGGTAAGGGGGTGGGTATGGGTGGGGGGGGGGGTGGCAAGGGGTCGGGGGTGGGGCAGAAGAAAAGCTAACTCCTGGCAAAAGGGAAGCAATCTTTCTAATTCTCACTCTAATTGGGAAAGCAGGTAAGGAAGAGGAAACGTACACACGTGCCCAAGGCTGTTCCTTGTACAGATTTGCATTAGCTTAGGTTGGAAGACCTTGGGTCTCAATCCAGTTGCACCACCTGTGTGGAGATCTGTGGCTCTCTAGAGCAGAGGGACCTGCACAAAGGCAAGACCCTAGGAAAGCACAGACTGGGAGCTGAATACGGAGGCTGTCATTTCAGAGAGCCAGGTATCAGCTGGGCCTCCCTAACCCTTAAGAACTAGATAACACTGGCAGGACCCCCATTCCCTGCCCCAAGGATTGTCTTGTATCCTCCTTGAGATTTTTGAACTGGGCGTGGTGCTCATGCCTGTAATCCCAGCAGTTTGAGAGGCTGAGGCAGGAAGTCTGCTTGAGCCCAAGAGCTCGAGACCAGCCTGGGCAAAATAGTGAGATGCCCATCTCTACAAAAAAATTAAAAATTTTAGCTGGGTGTGGTGGTGCATACCTGCAGTCCTAGCTACTAAGGAGACTGAGGTGGGAGGATTCTTTGAGCCCAGGAGTTAGGGGTTGCAGTGAGCTGTGAACTGCACCGTTGTGCTCCACTCTGGGTGACAGAGCGAGGCCCTGTCTCAAGTAAAAATAGATAGATAGATATAAATGATAGAGATAGATAGATAGATGATAGATAATAGATAGATAGAAAGATAGATAGAAATGATAGAGATAGATAGATGATAGATAATAGATAGATACATACATACATACATACATACATACATACATACAAGATTTCTGCAAAGTTCTTAGGGATTATGATCTCATGGTCTCCTCTGGCTTTGACATCCCGCCTCCTTGGAATCTGTTTCTCTTGTCTGTGCCTTGTATCTGTAGGTTTATTTTGGCTCCTTTTTGATTTGAGGCAATTGGGGAATTTGCTCCTTCTCTTAATTTTCACATATAAAAACTGTTCACCCAAGGCCTGTGAGGGTAGCCGTGTATCTTGATGTTTGGGTCATGGGGAATTTACAGTAGAGTAATACAAGTAATTTCCTTGGAGTGTAAAATGTATTGAAGTGTTCATTTTGTCCTAAAATGTTGCCCAATATTTCATGTTTTCCTCTCCTGGATCCTCTTTTTTCTCTTTTCTGTTTTAAGAGCCCTTTTTTCCCCCTTCTTATGCCACCCCTCCTCTCCAAGCCTTTCCATTTTCTTATGGAAGATATATTCAACTTATTATAGCTGTACACCCAAATCAGCTAACTTTTACTTGGTGAACAATTTGGATGAGCCATCCTGAGGTGGGGGGTGGCAGTGAGAAATCAAGGAAGAGAGGTGCAGTTACTTTATCATCTCACCCTGCCCTCAGCCATAACATTACTATAAGTTTTATTCATTTGCTTACATATTTCTTCTTTCTTCCCTTCCTGTAGTAAATATTTATTGAGCATCTATTACATTCCAGACACTCAGAATAAAGAGTAGTGTAAGATGCATTTCCTGTTTCTCAAGAGCTGTCTTGTCAGGAGCCTACAGGCAATATTTAAAAAGAAAAAAAGGTCAGGCATGGTGGCTCACACCTGTAATCCCAGCACGTTGGGAGGCCAAGGCAGGTGGATCACTTGAGGTCAGGAGTTCAAGACCAGCCTCGCCAACATGGAGAAATCCTGTCTTTACTAAAAATACAAAAATTAGCTGGGTGTGGTGGCGCACCTGTAGTCCCAGCTACTGGGGAGGCTGAGGCAGGAGAATTGCTTGAACCCCGGAGGCAGAGGTTGCAGTGAGCCTAGATGGCACCACTGTACTCCAGCCTGGGTAACAGACCAAGACTCCATCTCAAAAAATAAATAAATAAATAAAAAGAAAAAATACAGAAAATTGAAACAAAAAGCTATCTGTAGAAGATATTTATATATATTGATTCAACAAATATTTGCAAAGTACCTAATAATGTGAGTACTGTTTAAGCACTGGGGAGATAGCAGGGAACAAGATAAAGTCTCTGCCCTTGTATAGCTTACGTTTTAGTGAAGGGAGGCTGAGTAAATAAATATATTCCATATCGGGTGGAGAAAAGTGCTGTAAAAAAATATAAAGCAGGAAAGAGGGACTAGAGGATAGTGGGAATGGGGAGATGCTATTTTGGGAGTGGTCAAGGAAGGCCTGTTTGATATGGGGACATCTGAGCAGAACCTGTGGAAGTGAGGGGCAGACATGCTGTTGTAGGCAAACTGTTCCAGGCAGAAGGAAATGTCAGAGCAAAGCCTTCCGGTAAGAGCACGCTTTACATATCCAAACAAAACCATGACCTCTAGAATGCTGGCTCCTGGAAAATATCACCCAAATATCAACCTGTTGACAAGACAAAAGTGAGTTTATTCATACCAAGGGAAGGGAAAGCACTACCTTGCCACGGTCTTGGTATTGGTAGCTTCCCGTGAGTGGGGAGGACAACCTAAGTATCTACCAGCTAAGGAATGGGTGAGTAAGCTACAAGGTACTGTTGTCATGGATACCAATCTCCATCCACACATCCAGGTGAGCAGGAAAAACAACTTTTTTTTTTTTTAATTGAGACAGGGT
Organism: Pan troglodytes; assembly: GCF_028858775.2. Taxonomy (NCBI): domain Eukaryota; kingdom Metazoa; phylum Chordata; class Mammalia; order Primates; family Hominidae; genus Pan; species Pan troglodytes. The sequence goes on along the minus strand of NC_072408.2, from coordinate 102,243,200 downwards.
CTCGCTCTGTTGCCCAGACTGGAGGGCAGGCCACTACACCTGGCTAATTTTTGTATTTTTTGTAGAGATGGGGTTTCAGGATTTCTGCTATGTTACTCAGGCTGATCTTGAACTCTTGAGCTCAAATGATCCTTTCACCTCCCAAAGTGATGGTATTACAGGTGTGAGCCATCACGGCCGGCCAAAAGCAACTTGGAAAAAAAAAATTCTGCCATTCAACTTAATTTCTAGGTAAGCCCCTACCATTAGGTAGCAGAAACTTGCCGCCCTGGAATCCTTTCTCTATGAGTTCATCTCAGCTCCAGGGAGCTGAAGAAATGACAAGGCATTGGCGGTTGGGGGATTGACATCTGATACTCAGGCACTTTCATTCCAAATGGTCTGCAGTGATTGGTCCCTGAAGCTGACGGCTGTGTCCCCTGGACCCCAGTTTCCCCAGCCTCTCAGGGCAAGCTCTCTCTCAGCTGCTTCCACATCCTTGGCACAAGAGAAACACTTGTTTGTTCCTGTCCTGGGCGGAACGTGGGGAAATGGAGACTGTCTTGCACACAACCATCTGTTCTCCTTCTCTTGAGTTATGTTGGGCCTGAGGTCAGCTTCCAGGCTTTCCGAACTGGGGCCTCTATTGAGTTCCCCCATCCTACAACTTGGCCTAAGGAGGACAGCACACGGCTGTTTCTCAGGGAGCCTCTCACACCTGGATCTCATCCTCCCACACTGCTTCCCATCCCCTACTCCTCTGGGGTGGAAAAACCTGCTCCTGATATTACATATTCTTCCACATCCCCTTTGCCATGTGTCTAGATCTCAACTTCTTAAATTCAAAAGCCAAGAATTTGACACTTCTGTTCTCATAACCCTTTCCAGAAGCCTTAGGTGATGTCCAATATCTTAGTTGAGTAGGAGAAGGTCATGGATAAAAAGGAAAGACTGGGAAGACAAAACATGGCAAATTTCTCCCACTACATTACATAGCATGCCCAAGTGTTAATACTTGGAATATACATATATGTGTATATAAACATATATATCTCCAAAATAAATTTAATTAATTATTTTATGTATATGTTACAATAAAGAACACGTAACAGTCTACACACTGTGTTTATGGTCAGTTAATAAGGAGTACATAGGTATTATTGCATTTATAATCAGAAAAACCTAAATATTATTTTTAAAATCCATATTTTTTATATATATGTGTGTGTGTGTATATATATATATACATTGTACCTATCCCGCAGTATGATTGTAAGATCTAAACAAGACAAATTACCATGGAAGTATTTAGTGTGTTATAAGATAAGAGATAGATAACTTTTGGAGATGACAGATACGTTTATAGCATAGATTGTGGTGATGGTTTCATGGGTATGTACTTACCTCCAAATTAATCAAATTGTCGACATTATATACTAGAGCTTTTTGTATGTTGTTCATACCTCAATAAAGTAGTTTTAAAAAGATAGAGAGATAATAGGTAGATGATAGACAATAGATAGACGATGGGGAGATAGGTAGGTAAGTAGATGATAGATAGATAGATAGATAGATAGATAGATAGATAGATAGATAGACAGATGTATAGATACACAGATACACAGATACATAGATAGTAGGTAGATAAATGATAGATACATACATACATTCATAGACAGATAGATATGGAGATAGATAGGTAAGTAGATGATAGATAGACAGATGTATATATACACAGATACACAGATACATAGGTAGGTAGGTAGATAAATGATAGATACATACATACATTCATAGGTAGACAGATAGATATGGAGATACGTAGGTAGGTAAAGACCTGAAAACTCCATGAAGCAGTGATTCTGAATGGCAGAAAGAGAAGGCAGAGGGTGGTTGGGTGCAGTAGCTCACACCTGTAATCTCAACACTTTGGAAGACCAAGGCAGGAGGATTGCTTGAGGCCAGGAATTCAAAATCAGACTGGCCAATATAATGAGATCCTCATTTCAAAAGAGAGAGAGAGAGCAAGAGAGAGAGAGGGAGAAGGCAGAGGGTGTGTGGAATGGGGAGGTTTGAGAATCCCCAAGCGTAATGGGAAACACCAAGGCTGAGAATGTGCCCTTGACAGTGCACAGGCAGGAACGAGATGAAGGGATACTGCCATAGGAGCATGAAAGTTGGTGTTTCAAGGTACTACAGCTTTATCGTGCTTTAGGAAATGTGCCATAGCATAAGTGTTTCTTTGTGAAACCAGAGATGGCTGGGTGTACACTGCCCAAGAGCGGCGACTGACCAGGGAGACCTCTCCTGTTCTCTATCATACCAGGGCATTTTCTGCATCCTTGGGGATTGCTCATGAGGCTGTTTCTGGAGGCAAAGGCTGGGAAGCAGTGGGTAGCTCCCCCACAGCAGGAGCATATCAGTGGCCCAGGAGGAGAGTTTTCTATGATTGCTGTAACAGACTACCACAAACTTAGTGACTTCACACAAATTCATCCTTGTATGGTTCTGGATGTTGGAGGTCCAAACTGAGTCTCACTGGGCAAAGTCAAGGTATCAGCCAGGCCACATTCCTTGGGAGGCTCTGAGGGAGACTCACACCCTTGCCTTTTCTGAGAGAGTGAGTCTAGAGATGGCCTACATTGCTGGGCTCCTGGCCCCTTCCTCCACCTTCAAAACAGCAGCATAGAATCTTCAAATTCCTCTCTCTGCTTCTGTTACTACATTTTCTTTCGTTTTTTTTTTTTTTTAATGAGGTCTTGTTGCTGAGACTGGAGTGCAGTGGCACAATCACAGCTCACTTGCAGCCTTGACCTCCTGGGTTCAAGCGATCCTCCTGCCTCAGCCTCCTGAGTAGCTAGGACTACAGGCATGCACCACCACACCTGGTAATTTTTAAATTTTTTGTAGAGATGGGGTCTCCCTATGTCACCCAGGCTTGGTGAGCTCAAGCAATCCTCTTGCCTCAGCCTCCCAAAGTGTTGGGATTACAGGTGTGAGCCACTGCACCCAGCCAATAATACTTTATAGTGTTGTTGTAGTTTGTTTGTTTGTTTTTGACAGGGTGTCATCCTGCACCCATGCTGGAGTGCAGTGGCCTGATCATAGCTTACTGCAGCCTCAGACTCCTGGGCTCAAGTGATTCTCCTGCCTCAGCCTCCCAAGTAGCTGGGATGACAGGTGTGTGCCACCACACCCAGCTAATTTTTTTTGTTTTTGTTTTTGTAGTGAGAGGGTCTCACTATGTTGCCAGGCTGGTCTCAAACTCCTGGGCTCAAGCATCCTCCCACCTCAGCCTCCCATAGTGCTGGGATTATAGACGTGAGCAACCACACCCGACCACATCTCCTTTTCTGACTGATTCTCCTATCTCCTTTTCAGAAGGACCCTTGTGATTACACTGGGCCCATTCAGGTGGTCCAGGATAATTTCCCCATCTCAAAATCTTTAGCTTGAGAGGCATTCGCAAAGTCCCTTTTGCCATGTAAAGACATATTCACAGATTCTGGAGATTAGGGAATGGACATATTTGAGGGATCATTATTCTACCTACTACATCAAATGAAGGCTATCAGATGTTTGTGTTGCAAAGCCTGCCCTTTTGACCATTATTTTTGGCTTTTAAAAATAGTACCAGTCTGTCTGCGCCACAGTAGCTCACACCTGTAATCCCAGCACTTTGGGAGGCTAAGGTGGGAGGATCACTTGAGCTCAGGATTTCAAGACCAGCCTAGGCAATATAATGAGACCCCCGATTTCACAAAATATTTAAAAAAAATAGCCCAACATTGTGGCGCACACCCGTGGTCCCAGCTACTTGGTAGGGAGAGAGATGGGAGGGTGGCTTGAGCCTGGGATGTCGAGGCTGCACTGAGCCATGATTGCACCACTACACTCCAGGCTGGGTGACAGAGCAAGACCCTGTCTCAAAAAAAAGAAAAAAATTTCCCAATCAATGTGTGCCCACATAGGCTCCTCCGATGCTTCACCTTGATCCTTTAACCAGTCCCAGCCTTGACTAACTCATGCCTTATCCAAAGTTCCTCCTGACATACACAATATCCCACAGCCTCCCTGACTCCAATCCCTCCCCATGTCATACTGCAGAGGCTCAGAAAGAAGAGGATAAGAGATGGCATTTAATGTTAGTGAGGGTCAGGATAAGGTCAGAGGTGGGCTGAAGGAGCCAGGTAAGAATGTCAGAGTGTCCACAGACAACCAAGTGCAGGTGGCAGAGGCTGCCGGGCTCTTCAAGACTACCTGCAGCAGGTGTTAATTTACTGTATTTGTTTTGCAGGGCCGACATGACAAATTGCCATAAATTGGGCGGCTTAAAACAACAGAAATATATTCTCTTACAGTTCAGGAGGCTAGAAGTGAGAAACCAAGGTGTTGACAGGATTGGTTTCTTCTGGAGGCTCTGAGAGAGAGACTCTTCCATGCCTCTCTCCTAGCTTCTGCTGTTGCCAGCAATGCGTGGCGTTTCTTGGTTTGCAGATGCTTCACTTCCATTTGCTTCTCTCTTCATTCACATTGCCACTTCCTCTGTGGGATCTCTGCTCTGGTCATAAGCACTCCAGTCATTGGATTTAGGACCCACCCTAAATCCAGGATGATTTCATCTCAAGATCCTTAACTAATTACATCTGCAAGGGCCCTATTTTATTTTATTTTTTAACTTTATTTTTAGAGATGGGGTCTCGCCATGTTGCCCAGGCTGATCTCAAACTCCTGGGCTCAGGCAATCCTCTGACCTCGGACTCCCAACCTGCTGGGACTACAGCACGTTTCAAATAAGATCACATTCTGAGGTTTAGGGTGGACATGCATGGGGAGGACCAGTGTTCAACTCACTGTAATTACTGTTTCTCTGTATTTACTTTTCCTTAGGCTATTACTTACCCCATACCTCTGCCTAATCCTCTTCCATGCGCTCGCTTTCAGTTTAGTAGATGATTCATATTTAAAGCTCCTTAGATGAAAAATGTAAAACAAAGACACCTCAAGCATATAAATGCAGCAAATGAAAAAAAGCATGAAATGGGGGTTTAGAAAAACATGCTCTGGCCCTTGGATCTTTAGGAAGAGATTGACATTATAACTTATTCACAAGGCAGCCTCTCAGTGAAATAAAGCACCATGAGGATAAATCCACCCTCCAGATTTGCTGAATTTGAATTTATTGATTGAGTTCCAATCACATATTTCCCAACCCCTGTATTTTGACTTAAGTCTTCAAGATGAAGGGAGTTGAGAATCAGGTCATCCAGAGAGCAAGAACCTTTTATTTTTTAAACCAGTTCATAAATATCCTTTTGTGTGTTTCTACCAATTCAGCATTTCATATGTGCTGACCATGCTCCTGGTGAAGCCCCTTCTCACCGTTTCCCTTCCCTGGCTGTTTTTATGAGCCAAGTCACCTGTCAAAATGTGTCAGCAGCTTGCCAGCAAAGAGTACAGGCCAGCAAAAAGCTAAAAGAAACAAAAGACTAACGCTTGATTCTGAAGATCCAAATATATAGAGAGAGACAGATTAATAGGGTAGCAAAGTACCTGGATGAGCTGCATGTAAACACCTGCCCTTGGTGTCAAAGAGTCTTTCCCAGCTTAGATGTTGAAATGAAAGGAACATGACAGAATCTGGAAGCATTTCAAAAGTTGAGAAAGCATTTACTTTCAAAAAGTCTTTTCATCTCCCAACTCTAGTCATTCAACAGTTTTGAAAGACAGATGAGCAAGCATGATGTAATTTTACGGCATTTTAATTGAACATCTTATTCTGTGACACTACAGACAAGATGGAAAAGTAATCATGGCTTTCATGAAGAAAAAATGGATTTCACTTGATATTCCAGGGATTGTTAAAGTTAGGTTCTTTTGACACTGTTTCTGGTGAGCTTGATTCATGTTTCACCCTTGTTATTTGCTGATATATATCACTTTAGAGAGCACTTTTGCAAGTTATCTAATTTTCCCAGGAATGCTATGACTAGGTGTAATTCCCAGAGGAGGAAACTGAGGCTTGGAGAAGATGGATACCTTTTCCAAAGCTCAGAGAAGGGCACTGAAGTCAGTTTTCAGATCCTAATTCCAGTGCTTTTTTACCTTCCAACCCTGAACATGTTGAGAGAAAGAGAAGCCTGGAGCTGAGTACACACCAGATGAGCAATACTAGGAGATTCCTTGGCCAGGTGCAGTGGCTCACACCTGCAATCCTAGCACTTTGGGAGGCTGAGGCAGGAGGATCACTTGAGGCTGGGTGTTTGAGACCAGCCTGAGCAACATAGTGAGGTTTTTAAAAGTTTTTTAAAAACTAGCTAGGCATGATGGCATGCACCTGTGTTCCCAGTTACTTGGGAGGCTGTGGTGGGAGGATCACTTGAGCCCAGAAATTTGAGGCTGCATTGAGCCGTGTTCATGTAGGTTAGGCTGGGCACTTTAGGTTGCACTTTAGGCTGGGCAACAGAGCAAGACTGTCTCAAACAAACAAACAAAAAGAGCCGTCTGATAGTAATGATAGATAGAAAACTTACTCATGTATCTGGCTATTGGCTAGAGAAACAAGGTAGCTGGGCCATGTGTCTCCAGTGTCTAGCAGGCTAGCTCAGGCTTTTTCACATGGTGCCTGGGTTCCAAAAGCAGCAAGAGAGAAGAAGAAGCCCAATGCATGAGCATTTTTCAAGCCTTCTCTAGCATCATGTTTGCTAATGCCCCATCAGTTAAAGCAAGTCACATGGCCAAACCTAGATTCGGGAAGTGGAGAAATAGACTCCTGCTTTTCTTCAGAAAGCACTAAAATATTGCAGTCATTTTTGGCAATCAACCAGAAGGGAAACAATTGAATCTAAAATTATTCTCTGTCTACTTCACTGCCTTTTTCCACCTCCAATACTGTTAGAGGTTGGATGATACATGCATAGGGGAATTTGAGAAGTGTAAATACGTATAAGATGGATGACCAGGCCAGTATTAGTGTGTTTATCAAGGATGTTGATGAAAACTTGTAAGGATTGGTTATCTTCTCTTTCCTGTATATTCATATATTCTCACTTGGAATTCTGTTTCATCCTCTGATCCCTTTCTACATCCCATGCTGGTGCAACCTGGATTGATCTCCTCCTTTTATCTCAGGTCTCAGATCTGTCACCTACAGCTACTCACAAAGTTCAGATACTATGAAGTCTGTATTTATATTGCTTTATTGATTTCTGTTCCTGTTTGGTGTTCTATAGGACCCAACACATTAACAACCTTCTAGAGATGTGAATTCTTTATGAGCTGGCTACAGAAATTGATCTTTATGACAATGGTGGGAGTAATTTAATGAACTTCCCTGGTTATAGGCTAAGTGTTGTTTTAAATATTTTCCCTTTTAAAATTTGATGATACCTCTTTTCTCCACAGTCAGGTGTTTTGCAGCTGTAGAATTTGGGGTTAACAGCTTTTCACTTGCTGTCCCATCCATAGGTTTTGCTGTTAACATATTTCATGTTGACTTCCATATGAATGATACTGTCTGATTATAGTTTGTGCCTAAATGGAACATGGTGACCTGGAAAGTTTCAGAAGACGCTGCCTGCTCTGGCCCCTTTCCAACCTTGTCTACGATCTGCCCCTTCTTTATGAGCCTTCTTTCTCTCTCTCTCTCTCTCTCTTTTTTTTTTTTTTTTTTTTTTTTTTTTTGACACGGAGTCTCACTCTGTCACGTATGCTGGAGTGCAGTGGCAAAATCTTGGCTCACTGCAACCTCTTCCTCCCCGGCTCAAGTGATTCTCCTGCCTCAGCCTCCCGAGTAGCTGGGATTACAGGTGCATGCCACCATGCCCGGCTAATTTTTGTATTTTTAGTAGAGACAGGGTTTTGCCATGTTGGCCAGGCTGGTCTTGAACTCCTGATCTCAAGTGATCCTCCCAACTTGGCCTCCCAAAATGCTAGGATTACAGGCATGAGCCAGCACACCTGGCCCTTCTTTCTCTCTTTATGACCATTGCACACATTGTGCCCTGTGCCTGAAAGCTCTTGTCCCCACTCTTTGCATGACTGGTTTCTTCTTATCTTTCAGGTCCCAGTTTAAATATCACCTTCTTGGAGAAAACTTTTCTTTTTTTCTTTGTATTTTAAACAGCTTATTGAAACATAATTTACATTCCATTAAATTCACTCATTTAAAGCATACAACTCAATAGCTTTTAGTATGTTTACAGAGTTTGGCAGCCATCATCATCATCTAATTTGAGAACATTTTCATTATCCTAAAAAGAAAACTTGTACCAATTAGCAGTCACTCATCATTCCCCATCCTATCTCCAACCTTAGGCAGCCACTAACCTACCTTCTGCCTCTAGAGATTTGTTTCTTCTGAACATTTCATACAAATAGAATTATACAACATAGGGTCTTTTGTGACTGGCTTCTTTCACTTAGCATAATGCTTTTGAGGTGCATCCAGGCTGGGCACAGGCATAGGAACTCATGCCTGTAATCCCAGGACTTTTGGGAGGCCAAGTCGGGAGGATCACTTGACCCCAGGAGGTCAAGACCAGCCTGGGCAACAGAGGGAGACCCTGTCTCTACAAAAAAAAAAAGAAAGCCAGGCACGGTGGCATGCGCCTGTCGTCCCAGCTACTTGGGAGGCTGAAGCAGAAGGAGAGCTTGAGCCCAGGAGTTCAAGGCTACAGTGAGCCATGATTGTACCACTGTACTCCAGCCTGAGTGATACAGCAAAACCATGTCTCAAAAAAAAGGTATATCCCTGTTGCAGCATGTATCAGTACTTCATTTCTTCTTATGGCTGAATAATATTTCATTGTATGGATATATCACACATTATTTTTCTGTCCATCAGTTAATGAACATTTGTATTTCTACTTTTTGGCAGCTGTGAATAATGCTACTACATTCTTGTACAAGTTTTTGTGTGGATTTATGTTTCCATTTCCATTTCTAAGACTGGAATTGCTGGGTCACATGATAACTCTATTTTTAACCTTCTGAGCAACTTCCAGATAGTTTCTCAAAAGAGATTTTCCGATCATCTTAAGAAGCCCTGTCCTGCCCTTTCCTTTACTCTTGCCCATCACTTTATTCATTTCCTCTTAGCACTATTCACAATCTGAAATTAAATTTTCATTTATTGAGTTTAGTTTGTGCAACTAGAATGTGAGCTGTGTAGTGCGAGGGAGTCAAAGCCCTGTAACTCGGTCACAAGAAATTTAAAAGCACATACAGGAAGCTATATGGATGTAATAACCTTAGTTAAAAATTTTTTTATATGTCGGTTTTTTTCCTAAGCAAACCAAAACTTAATATGACAACCTGATCATTTAAAAGTTTTTGGAGTTTTTAAAAATATTAATCCTCTTATTGTGACTTATACCAACCATTCATGACATGCTTGGACTTTCTAGTTTGTCCTGAACATCCCTCCTTCTTAAACAACTAGTCATTTTATTTTAGGACTAAATTTACCATACAAGATTCTTCCGCATATAAAATTATTTCTCTTTAAGCTTTCTTACCAATAAAGAATACCTCTTTATTTTTGTAACTGTCTTTGGCTGAGCACAGTGGCTCATGCCTATAATCCCAGCACTTTGGGAGGCCAAGGCGGGTGGATCACCTGAGGTTAGGTGTTCGAGACCAGCCTGGCCAACATGGGAAAACCCTGTCTCTCCTAAAAATACAAAAATTAGCCAGGTGTGGTGGCACGCGCCTGTAGTCCCAGCCACTCGAGAGGCTGAGGCAGGAGAATCGCTTGAATCTGGGAGGCAGAGGTTGCAGTGAGCCGAGATCAGGCCACTGCACTCCAGCCTGGGTGACAGAGCGAGACTCCATCTCAAAAAAACAAAACAAAACTGTCTTTATATCTCTTTTATTTCCTGGTTCCTTTTACCTTGTTTTACACATGATCTTTAAATAAGCTTTGAATTAGAAAAAAACTGTTCAACTTTTTTAATAGGAAACACTTTTTTTTAGAAAGAATGTTTTCCTACAATTATATTTTTATTGGAAAATACCCAAATAATGAAATTTCTATTATTTAATTTAATAAAACGTTATATTCTAAATTATGATGAATTTGTCTGCAAGTATCCTATTACATTTACTTAATTATTTTGTTTTAATATATTGTTTACCTAGATTATTTATGAAAACTGCAATAGTCATTTAAAGTTATGGAACTACTGTTGCAAAACTGTAACCGAGACAGTGAAAAAGATATGACCTAACTAACTCCATTTGCTTCTAACCTCCAAGGTGTCCTTGTTCATTCCTGGACTTTGGGAGAAATTTAATTTATAGTTGAGCTTTGAAACAAAGGCAATAACAATCCTTTCCCAAAACAGACCTCCTTACTCCATGTGGACTAGACTGCCTGAAGCCACAAGATTAGAAGTTATGGTAATTATACTAAATAATTCAAGATGTAGCTATTTTCATTAAACCAATATCAATGTCTTATTTATTAAAGATTACACAAGCAAAGATCATTCTGTCTTGAGATGGACTTATAGTTTTGTAACCTCTGTGACACATTTTGACACCTTATAGTATTTGGCCCGGATAAGTATGAAATTGCTTGATTAATAAATGCAAACAAAAATGTATTCTGGTAATTCTTGAGACATTTCTAATATTACTTTACCAATAATTTTAAAGCTAGCTTATTTATTAATTTTACTTGTTACATAACTTGAAAAAGCATTTGACTAGTCTTTTCCTTTTTAGTATCTGACTTGTGTTTTTATTTTATTTTTTAAGCTGATTAATTAGAACTCTTTTATATATTTTTAGGAATGAAACACTGTATATGCAAAACACAAATACATAGACATACTAGGCATGCCAATGGAAATACATCTTATAGAGTCATAAAAACCTTTTATTTTCCTATGTTAGACTTTCAGATTCTTGATGACTTGTTTCACAACCCTCGGTAGTTGTCAGCTAAATAGCCTTACATTTGTATATTAAAGGAAGCAACTCAGGTGAAAGTCAAATAGCAAATTTTACATTATAAGGTGCAGAGAGAAAAAGTTTGGTGTGCTGGCAGGAAATTAAAATGGATTTAATTGCCAATTAAACAAATTATAGGAATTATAAAGGCCTTTGAAATATATATGCACACACATACACACACACACATACACACAAAGATCCTATAGCTTTTACTTCAGAACTTTTAGCCATGAGATAAACACAAATTCACCAACTTGCAAAAAGAACTTATTGGATCTAAACAGTGGTTTTATCTTAATACAAAAATAACAGCAGATTTAGAGTAGGCAGAAAAGAAAAAATAGAGAAAAAGAGGACTTAGGAACACTGTAGTTTGCAGATTGACCTTAGGGCTCTTTTTCCTTAAGTAAATGTGTATAAAGACCATATTATTTCCATTTTACATAATCTTTGGCAGGTAGATGTGTCGGAAAATCCACAGAGTGCTCCAAAGGGGGTCATTCTCCTTGCTTTCTCATCATTCTTAGATTATTTGTTTCCCACTTTCTTTTTTCTTAAAAGGAGGAGCTGAGCTGTGGCCTAGGGTTTTGTGTGGTGGATCAATATGTGCCGCTTGTGAACAGGACTCCACAGTGTGTTACCACTGAGTTGTTTCCACCCTCTTATGTGTCTTAGTTTCTCTCTCTAGAGGTCTATGACCTCAGAGAGGGCTCAAAACGTTGGGTGATCAGCCCTTACATGCATTTCTTGGATGAGCCATTTAAAAAAATTTTTTTGGGGTGATTTCCCTGCAGGGCCACTGCACATTGAGGGGGGTCAACCCCCAGACACTCCCACAAGGCCCCTGGTCACCCAGGGGCAACTTTCAACTAGGAGGAGCAAATGCCTTTTCTCTTTGAAGCTGAGAAAACTCAGTCTCTCATTAACGTATGAAAACAACATGCTGGCCAACATGGTGAAACCCCATCTCTACTAAAAAGACAAAAATTAGCTGGGCGTGGTGGCACGCGCCTGTAGTCCCAGTTACTCAGGAGGCTGAGGCAGGAGAATTGAACCCAGGAGGTGGAGGTTGCAGTGAGCCGAGATCACGCCACTGCACTCCAGCCTGGACACAGAGCGAGACTCCGTCTCAAAAAAAAAAAAAAAAAGAAAAGAAAATAACAGTTCAGTTCCTCACGCAAATGCACACACAAACCGAATTAAGATTAAATTTGCAAGTAAAAGCAATACAGAAGACCCTTTAGAATGCATCTCTGAACTAGAATTAGGATCCTTAAACAACAGCTTCCTAGGAGAGAAAAGAAAAATAAACAGCCAAGACCACTTCCTGTAAACTGTGCTCAACCACCTGTAACTTCACCGCTGTCATTTGCCACTGTACATGTCAAGGGCAAATCATCTCACAGTGCAAAGTCATCTCTGGTACCCCAAAGCCAAAAAAGTCAGGTCATGCAATCCAGGAAAACAGAGCTTTAGACCTAAAAAGAATCTGCCCATGACTCTTGAAACTCCACAAAGAAGACAGAACACCCTAAAAGGGGGTGAGAGCACCTTTGTTCTGAATTCTTTAAAAGGGGTTCAAGGTTCAAGTCATTAGACGCCTTCTCTAGATTTTTTGGTACTGCAAATGGCAAAAGGGGGAAGGAGGTATAGGGTGGAAGAAAAGTAGATGAAAGGACGAGTTTTGTTTGTTTGTTTGTTTGTTTGTTTGTTTGTTTTAAGACAGGCTGCAAACACAGAAACCAAACACGTTTTTTTCGTTTGTTTGCTTTTTGCAGCTGCAAGGAATTTTAGCCAAATTAGAGAGGCCATGTAACCCATAATTTGGAATTCTCACTCAGATTTGACCAAGTCAGGTAGAGTTGGTCAAATCCAATGGGAGAAAGACTGGAACAAACAACAACAAAAAATCCCAACCTTATCATCACTGAGCGCGCTAACGGTAAGGGGAAATTAAGACCAGCTGTTTGTTAATCTTAACTTTAGCCAAGACAAACACCAATTCAGTTACTTACCTAGGGATGGGTCTCAGGCTGAGGACTGCTCTCTACCAGCCTAGAAGCAGGAAAAAGTAAACTGATCTTCCCTGTTGGATGCGCACTCAAATTCCATAAAGGAGTTACTTGTCTTACATCGTCATGGAGGCAGGAAAAACTTGCCTTCCTTGTGTTGGATGCAAGTAAAACTCCAAAAAAAAAAAAAAAAAGCAGGAATTGTACAGCAAAATAAACTTTAGATCTCGACCAAATTTTGGGAGATCAGGGACTTTCTGGAGGGCGTGCTCTCAGACCTCAGCAAATTGTCCTATTGGTTTGAGACATAAAGTTAGCTCATGCTGGTACCAGGCACCGATAGGAGATTTGTCAAAGGCAGGGGCATCTCTACTCAGAATCCCTTTGTGGTTACCAAAATGTGAACGCTGAAAATTTGAGACAGGTCTCAGTTAATTTAGACCATTTATTTTGCCAAGGTTAAGGATGCATGCCTGTGACACAGCCTCAGGAAGTCCTGACAACATGTCCCCAAGGTGGTCAGGGCACAGCTTGGTTTTATACATTTTAGGGAGGCATGAGACATCAATCAATATATGTAAGATATACAATAGTTCCATCCAGAAAGGCAGGGACAACTCGAAGCAGGGAGGGGGCTTCCAGGTCACAGGTAGGTGAGAGACAAATGGTTGCATTCTTTGGGGTTTTTGATAAGCCTTTCCAAAGGAGGCAATCAGAATATGCATCTATCTCAGTGAGCAGAGGGATGACTTAATAGAATGGGAGGCAGGTTTTGCCCTGAGAAGTTCCCAGCTTCACTTTATTCTTCAGCTTAGTAATTTGGGGGCCTCAAGATTTTCCTTTCACAGGGTCCATCTAATTGAGATGTCAATATGTAATGACACTTGGGACAGTGTAGAGATTGTAAAGAATTGGTTGAGAAGATCTAAGCCTATAAACTATAGTGATAAACTCCATATTATAGGTACTGATATGAAGTGAACTGCCAAGGATGTTCAGAAGCATCTGAGATCAGTGTTCAGTTTCATCTGTAGCAGGACGAGCTACAGACAAAACCCCTCAGACACCGAGTTAAAGAAGGAAGGACTTTATTCAGCCGAGAGCTTCGGCAAGACTCACGCCTCCAACAACCGAGCTCCCCGAGTGAGCAATTCCTGTCCCTTTTAAGGGCTCACAACTCTAAGGGAGTCTGCGTGAGAGGGTCGTGATCAATGGAGCAAGCAGGGGGTACGTGACTGGGGGCTGCATGCACCGGTAATTAGAACGGAACAGAACAGGACAGGGATTTTCACAGTGCTTTTCCATGCAATGTCTGGAATCTATAGATAACATAACTGATTAGGTCGGGGGTCGATCTTTAACTACCAGGCCCAGGGTGTGGTGCCAGGCTGTCTGCTTGTGGATTTCATTTCTGCCTTTTAGTTTTTACTTCTTCTTTCTTTGGAGGCAGAAATTGGGCATAAGACAATATGAGGGGTGGTCTCCTCCCTTAATCCAGCTAAGAAGGTGAAAACATCTCCCTGGCAGGACTGAAGCCTGAGTTCAGTGCAAACTGTGTCCTACCACACTCAACTCTGGAGAATCAGACTCTGCTGAGATGCCTCTTCTTGTGGCACTATCCTTATAATTGGGTCTAAATCTTCACTTAAGTATCATTTATTAAAGTTGAGTCCTTACGAATTGATTCCTGTGTGATCCTCAACGTTCCTCTGACCTGTTGCAAATGCTGGCTCTGACAAAGGGCTGCTACAGCTTTCTGCTTCTCTAACCAGAGAATTTACTGTTTATAACTTCTCAGTGAGAAAGCCCACTCTGACACAGGGGTGAAGGTATATTGATTTTTGTATACATGTATTTTAATAAAAGTAATTCATGCATGTGGTAAAAAATTAAACTACAGAGTATTACCTGGAAATTAAAATTTTCTCTTCCTCTCAACCTCTTAGCCATTCTGCAAATATATCCATGGCAAAGAGTATTTTGGGCCAGGCACTATGGCTCATGCCTGTAATCCCAGCACTTTGGGAGGCCAAGGTGGGTGGATCACTTGAGGTCAGGAGATCGGGACCAGCCTGGCCAACATGGCGAAACCCCATCTCTACTAAAAATACAAAAATTAGCCAGGCATGGTGGCCTGTGCCTGTAATCCCAGCTACTTGGAAGGCTGAGGCAGGAGAATCACTTGAACCCCAGAGGCAGAGGTTGCAGTGAGCCAAGATCATGCCAGTGTACTCCAGCCTGGGTGACAGAGTGGGACTCTGTCTCAAAAAAAAAAAAAAGTATTTTATATAGTCTTAAAAATACGGTGAGTTTATATCCACATACCCACATCTATATATGCATATGTTTGCTTACTTTTCTCTCTCTTTCTTTTAAATTCCCGATGAAAAAAACTACTTCTTGTCCTGAAGTCTGAGCTAAAAACAGAGTCACCATTTGTGAGGCCCTATGATAATTTCATTACAGTACCATTAACACATCCTCAAAAGGAGCACTCAACTGACAAATAACTGATAACTAAAATGTGGTATAGCCATACAAGGAAATATTATTTCATTCATAACACAGAATGAAGTATTGATACATGTTACAACGTAGATTAATCTTGAATGCATTGTGCTAAGTAAAAGCATAGTCACAAAAGACCACATATTGTATGATTCCATTTGCATGAAATACCTAGATTAAGCAAATCTATACAGAAAGCAAATAGATCAGTGGCTGCCCAGAGGCCAAGGAGAGGGAGCGATGCGGGTCACTGCTGGTGGACACATGGTTTCTTTTTGGGGTGATAAAAAATGTTCTAAAATTGATTATCATAATTGTTGCACAACTCTGTAAATATTCTAGAAACCATTGGACTCTATACTTTAAATGGTGACTAGTATGATGTGAGAACTATATTTCAGTAAAGCTATTATATTAAAAAGGGAGGTATTTTTAAAAACTACTGTTGTTCACGCGTGTAATCCCAGCACTTTGGGAGGCCAAAGTGGGCGGATCACCTGAGGTCAGGAGTTAGAGACCACCCTGGCCGACATGGTGAAACTCCATCTCTACTAAAAACACAAAATTAGCTGGCCATGGTGGTGCATGTCTGTAATCCCAGTTATATGGGAGGCTGAGGCAAGAGAGTCACTTGAACCTGGGAAGTGGAGTTTGCAGTAAACCGAGATCACACCATTGCACTCCAGCCTGGGCAACAAGAGCAAAACTCCGTCTCAAAAAATAAATAAATAAATAAACAAATAAACAAACAAATAAATAAATAAATGTATTTAAAAAATAAAGAGAGACACAGCTCAATAAATTAATATATAATTTGCTGTCTTGTATTGCATGATTAAAGTAGGTGTCATTATTTCCCTTTCACCTAATAAGAAAATTGGACCTGCACTTGGTATTTCTTGTTCACTCCAATTTTATGAAATTTAAAAGAATTATCATTCCAAGAATACTAAATTAAAAATAAAAGCTATACATGAAAAAATTAATAGGTAGTGGTTGATGCAAGAGTTGAGCAACATGATTCCTGAGATGTCCTTTATGACTAATTGACAGTCTTAGAGAATTAGAAGTCAACAACGTTAAAATGGAAATAAAAATACATCACAAATCTTCACTTTCTAGGCAGAAGCTAGAATGTTCAGTGCCCTGATCAGACTTTTCCCAACAGTTAAATTTACACTGGGAAATCGTTCCCTTTATTTGACACATAAAATTAAATGCCCAAGATGAGAATTATATCCGTGAAATAAACAGGAGATGAAAAAATTTTCTCCACTCGCCCCTCCGGGGTGGTTGCCTTCCTCATCCTCCCCCTGTCTTCTCTGATAATAGCATCTAAGCAGATAAATGCAACACCATCTGCTGATGGTATTTTGGGAACTTCACACAAGTCCAAAACACTAAGCCAAAACGCTAAGTCCTGCCCCTGTGTAATGTTATCCGAGCCTCATAGCCCATTTCTTGGCAGAGAGTAATGTCTACTTTCAGCAGAACTGAAGACTCTGAAAGAGACAAGGCAAAACAAAAAGAAAGTTGCCTTTAAAGGGATTTCAGTATTTCACTATTAACGATCTTTTAAAAGAATCCTCCTTTTGGGCATCTGCCCTCCCACCAAAGGGGGTCTTGGTGAGAAGGCTCAGCAGCCCATGCAGGTAGGAAGAGGAATAAATGAGGGGTGTGGAATGAGACCCCTGTTACTGGGATTCAGCGGATAGGGAAACACCGTGTGGACAGGAAGACAGCTGCTTTAGCCAAAGCTCCTACTGAAATGCACGGTGGATGGGTAGGGTCTTTCCTGAGGCTTCTGGCAGGAACGAGAACAGCTGAAGGCTAGACCGCTCAGGGTGAGTGAAAGGGTAGGCTGTTCAAGAAAGGAATGTACTCTAGGTGGCCAGGACTTGGCACTGCTGTTTCTGCTCTTTTTTTTTTCCACTGGCTAGGTCGCTTTGCTCCTCCAGCCCAGCTTGCAGGCTCCTTGGTGAAGCCCAAAGTGCTCCTTTTATACTATGAACTATTCTCATCCTTCTGGTAGAGGGTGAGCCTATCAAACTTTATATTAGGCTGCAGGTAGTTTATTAACTAACCTCTCTCAGCCTCTGTTTTCTCATCTATGAAATGGGACTCATAATACCTATAGATGGGATTGTGAGGACTTAATCATGAAAGCCAACATTTTTATAGAACTTACAAGGCGCCTGGCTCTGAAGTGTTTTACACGTATTAACTCATTTAGCTCTCACAACAGCCCTATGAGGTAGGTGCTATTGTTATCATCACTTTTAAGGCAAGGAAACTGAGCCACAGAAAGGTTGAGAAATATGTCCAAGTCAGGCCGAGCATAGCGGTTCATGCCTCTAATCCTAGCACTTCGGGAGGGTGAGGCAGGAGGATCACTTGACCCCAGGAGTTCAAGACCAGCCTGGGAAACATAGTGAGAGCGTCTCTATAAAAAATAAACAAAATTAGCCAAGCATGGTGGCATGCCCCTGCAGTCCCAAATACTCAGGAGGCTGAGGCAGGAGGGTCACCTTAGCTTGGGAAGTCAAGGCTGCAGTGAGCCATGATCATGCCAATGCACTCCAGCTTGGGCAACAGATCAAGAAAAAAAAAAAGGAAGGAAGGAAAGGAGGGAGGAAGGAAGGAGGGAAAGAAAGAAAGAAAAAGAAAGAAAGAGAGAGAGAAAGAAAGAAAGAAAGAAAGAAAGAAAAAGAGAAAGAAAGAAGAGAAGAGAAGAGAATGGAGGGAAATCCAAATCTACAAAAATAGGATGTGGCAGACTGCCATGGTTACTACTTGAGACCATCACTACGACAGTTACTACTGTTACTACTTGAGACCATCATTACGAGACCGAACGAAGGGGGACGAACATAGAAATGAAAACTTAAGACAAAAGAAACTGTTTTAAAGGAAGCGGCCAGTGGAAGAAGAAAAGGGCTCCCTGCTTCTAGTGAGCAAAGGCAGCAGCCACCCTGAGTTTCTACAGCCCTTCGTATTTATTGGGTAGCAAGAGCAGGGAGGAGGAGGTAACGACTGGTCAGCTGCTTAATTGATCACAGGTTCACATTATTGGTAACAGGCTCCAGATGCGCCTAATCACAAGAAACACTGTGCTTGGGGCTTGACTGCCCTCAGCGTTCCTTCTGGGCAGCAGACGCAGTTTGTCAGTTTGCCAACATCCTGCTTTCATGAGAACAGTTTGCTGTTTACTCATACAGCCTCCAGTGGTATACTGAGTTGATCACAACCCTCACTCAGCCTTCAACAATAGCACACAGACGAACCAGATTCAATATCATACCAGTCTGGCTGTATAGGGTTTGGAACCATTAAGCAACGCTACCTACTAAAAGCCTGTAGTTAAGGCTCTCATACAACACTCAGAGCTTAGTAGGCGCTATAATAAATGTTGTCTATCAAAATAATTATTACCTCAAGACAGAAAATGTCCTAAGTGTAGAGAGAGAACTGCAATCAGGGCATCCCTGGAATGCCTAAACAGTGTCCTGCGTCTAATAATTATTCAAAATATATTGGCTTAACAATCCATTTTGTCAACATGATTCAACAGACTTTCTTTAAGCTTCTTCTCTGTGCCAGGGGCTCTGCCCAAAAGAGAGAAGGCCCAAAGATGATTTGGACAAGGACTCATAGTGTGATGCTACTGATCCTGAAACTAATAAAATGCTTGGCTGCATTCACAGACTGAGAGAGTATAGTGGAGATAACATCAACACATTCCTCTCATTCACCACCCAAATCCCATCCATCCAAACCCTAGATGGTTCTTGAATCCATACATGGGTCTCCATCTTTCTCACCTGTGCTTGCATCCAAGCTGCCATCTTCCCTGGACCACTCAGCTAGTCATGACCTCTTAACTGGTCTCCCAGCATGTACTGTGGTCCCTCCCTAATCCACTTGATCATGTAGCCTCCTTGCTTAGTTATTAAAACCCTTCTATTATTTTTTGCTCTTTTTTCTTTTTATCATTATTATTATTATTGAAATAGAGACGAGGTCTTGCTTTGTTGCCCAGGCTGGTCCTGAACTCCTGGCTTCACGCAGTCTTCCCACCTAGGCCTCCTGAAGTGTTGGGATTACAGGCATGAGCCATTGCACCCAGCCTGGTTTTTTGCCCTTAAGATAAAACTTATGCTATGGCCAAGGATTCCTGCATATCTGACCACTGCCTGCCAATCACTCCCATCTAATTTACGCCACTCTTGACCCTAGTCATGCTGTCTTCCTTTCAGTCTTTTGAATGCACTATGCCCACCTCCTCTCCTGAGTCCTTTGACACATATGGGTGTATCCATTTGGAACACAGCTGTGGTTAAATGTCCACCCCTGATTCAATCAGCCATAGCCAAGGTAGCAGGCCCACATGGTATGATAATTGTGGCTGGCAGGATCCATTCCTATGACCCTATAGATGCAAGGGGAGGGAGAAGGCATGTCTCAGAGAAGGGACATCTAATCAGCTGAGCAGGTATGTATCAAGCTTCCTTCCAGAAAGATATTCAGGCAGAGAGAGTGACTATCCTCCAGGAATGTGACAGGAGAGATTCCCATGCTCTTAAAAGCTGTATCTTGGTGACTTCCATCACCTCAGCCAAATCAATGAGTGCATGAATTTTTCTTGTTCTAAATGGGTCAATTTCTGTCTTTTTTGTAGACAAACAGTAGCAGTGATGTTTAATTAGGAAGGAGGCCTGGTGATCAGCAGAAAAGGAAACATCATAAGGGAATGGACCTGGCCTTCAAAGGGAAAACTTGATAATCCAGTGGAAATTTGGGTATTATTTTACAATTAGCATTCTTATGGTTATTTTTATGTTGCAACAGTAATTTACTTTGGGTATCTAAAATATACTATTATGGGACTAGGCACAGTGGCTCACACCTGTAATCCCAGCACTTTGGGAGGCTGAGGCAGGTGGATCACCTGAGGTCAGGAGTTCAAGACCAGCCTGGCCAACATGGTGAAACTCCATCTCTACTAAAAGTACAAAAATTAGCTGGGCATGGTGGCGCATGCCTGTAATCTCAGCTACTTGGGAGGCTGGGGCAGAAGAATCACTTGAACCTAGGAGG
This sequence comes from Pan troglodytes, assembly GCF_028858775.2. Lineage (NCBI taxonomy): Eukaryota > Metazoa > Chordata > Mammalia > Primates > Hominidae > Pan > Pan troglodytes. The sequence continues at coordinate 102,222,645 of NC_072408.2, read as the reverse complement.
CGGAGGTGGCAGTGAGCCAAGATTGCACCACTGCATTCCAGTCTGGACAACAGAGTAAGACTCCATCTCAAAACAACAACAACAACAACAACAAAATGCTATTAAAGGAAAACAAGGTTGAGAAGACTGAATTAGTTTGCTGGCTATAAATTTTTTTATTTGTACAAATTTATTACATGTATATTTATTACATGTACAACTTTGTTACATGTATATAATATGTAGTGGTCAAGTCAGGGTATTTGGGGTGTCTGTCACCCGAGTAAAAAACAGTTTTGGGGTTTTCTGTTTCTTTGTTTTTTTATAGAGTCAAGATTTCAGTATGTTGCCCAGGCTGGTCTCAAACTCCTGGGCTCAAGCAGTCCTCCAGCCTTAGTCTCCCAAAGTGCTGTGATTACAGGCATAAACCACCATGCCCCGCCCAAGTACAAAACATTTTTGTTAAGTATAGTCACCCTACTGTGCTGTCAAACATTTTATGTATTCCTTCTTACTGTGTGTTGTTACCCTTTAACCCGCTTCTCTGCATCCTCCCTTTACCCCTGCCCCACCTCTCCCAGTCTCTGTTCTCTATTTTCCACTCTTTACCTCCATGTGATCACATTTTTTAGCTCCCACATATAAGTGAGGACATGCGATATTTGTCTTTTTGTGCCTGGCTTATTTCACTTCAGATAATAACCAGTTCCTGGATGTGATACATTTTTACTTCAGTTCTTCATTTCACTTGGCAAACTATACTTGGCCCTTTCTTAATGGATTTATCTTTGCTAAACAGCAGTTGCTTTAAACAGCACTTTTTTAAAATTGTTATTAGAAAAGCAGTTCATGCCTACTGTAAAAACATTTCTAAAATAGGAAAGTATAGTGTTCAAAGTGAAAGTCTCCTCCTCCTCAATTTCACTCTGCAGAAATCAACCATATTCATAGCTTGGTATGTATCTCTGTAGGATCAAAGATTCCAAATTGAGATAATATAAGAGTGAGTCTACCAAGTAGGAACGGCAGTGAACTGGAAGTGTCCCACCTGAGGGGGTCAGCCTCTACTCAGGGCCAGAAGGTTGTTGCCACATGGGCATACAGGCCTGGGGTTACTACATTTTATGGTTTTTTCCAGCTAGAAATTCAGACTTTTATGTGAAATATCCTGAAATTTAACTGCTGGCAATTAATTCAAACTTTGACAGGATTAATTCAAACACTTCTGAGCTGCCAGTCTGAAACTGTGTCCGGAATGGGTGGGTTCTTGGTCTCACTGACTTCAAGAATGAAGCGGCGGACCCTCGCAGTGAGTGTTACAGCTCTTAAGGTGGTGCGTCTGGAGTCTGTCCCTTCTGATGTTCAGATGTGTTCGGAGTTTTTTCCTTCTGGTGGGTTCGTGGTCTCGCTGGCGCAGGAGTGAAGCTGCAGACCTTCGCGGTGAGTGTTACAGCTCATAAAAGCATCGGGGACCCAAAGAGTCAGCAGTAGCAACATTTATTGCAAAGAGCGAAAGAACAAAGCTTCCACACTGTGGAAGGGCACCCGAGCAGGTTGCCAGTGCTGCCTAGGGCAGCCTGCTTTTATTCTCTTATCTGGCCCCACCCACATCCTGCTGATTGGTAGAGCCGAGTGGACTGTTTTGTCAGGGCGCTGATTGGTGCGTTTACAATCCCTGAGCTAGATACAAAGTTTCTCCAGGTCCCCATCAGATTAGTTAGATACAGAGTTTAGACACACAGGTTCTCCAAGGCCCCACCAGAGCAGCTAGATACAGAGTGTTGATTGGTGCATTCATAAACCTTGAGCTAAACACAGAGTGCTGATTGGTGTGTTTACAAACCTTGAGCTAGATACAGAGTGCCGATTGGTGTATTTACAATCCCTGAGCTAGACATAAAGGTTCTCCAAGGCCCCAGCAGAGCAGCTAGATACAGAGTGTCGATTGGTGCACTCACAAACCTTGAGCTAAACACAGGGTGCTGATTGGTGTGTTTACAAACCTTGAGCTAGATACAGAGTGCCGATTGGTGTATTTACAATCCCTGAGCTAGACATAAAGGTTCTCCAAGGCCCCAGCAGAGCAGCTAGATACAGAGTGTCGATTGGTGCACTCACAAACCTTGAGCTAAACACAGGGTGCTGATTGGTGTGTTTACAAACCTTGAGCTAGATACAGAGTGCCGGTTGGTGTATTTACAATCCCTGGGCTAGACATAAAGGTTCTCCACAGCCCCACCAGAGCAGCTAGATACAGAGCTAAACACAGGGTGCTGATTGGTGTATTTACAATCCCTGAGCTAGATATAAAGACTCTCCACGTCCCCACCAGACTCAGGAGCCCAGCTGGCTTCACCTAGTGGATCCCGCACCGGGGCTGCAGGTGGAGCTGCCTGCCAGTCCCGCGCCTTGCGCTCGCATTCCTCAGCCCTTGGGTGGTCGATGGGACTGGGCGCCATGGAGCAGGGGGTGGTGCTCGTTGGGGAGGCTCGGGCCGCACAGGAGCCCATGGAGTGGGTGGGAGGCTCAGGCATGGCGGGCTGCAGGTCCCGAGCCCTGCCCCGTGGGAAGGCAGCTAAGGCCCGGTGAGAAATTGAGCGCAGCGCCGGTGGGCTGGCACTGCTGGGGGACCCAGTACTCCCTCCGCAGCCACTGGCCCGGGTGCTAAGTCCCTCACTGCCCGGGGCCAGCAGGGCTGGCCGGCTGCTCCGAGTGCGGGCCCGCCAAGACCACGCCCACCTGGAACTCCAGCTGGCTCGCAAGCGCCGCACACAGCCCCGGTTCCCGCTCATGCCTTTCCCTCCACACCTCCCTGCAAGCTGAGGGAGTGGGCTCCAGCCTTGGCCAGCCCAGAAAGGGGCTCCCACAGTGCAGTGGGGGGCTGAAGGGCTCCTCAAATGCCACCAAAGTGGGAGCCCAGGCAGGGGAGGTGCCGAGAGCCAGCGAGGGCTCTGAGGACTGCCAGCACACTGTCACCTCTCAAAACCTCTGCGCTAGATTTTCTCCTTTGTATATAGTTACCTCAAGTTTGTGTGTGTGTGTGTGCGCGCACGTGCGCACACACACATGCATGTTTATATGTACAAAATGGGATGCATTAGTCCAGGCTCACTGTATACAGATGTGCAGGTGCCTCACTGCACAACCAACCTTCAGGGCACCATTTATAGAGAGCTATGCTATCCAATATGGCAGCCACTAGGCATCCATGGTTATTGAAGCATTGAAATATGCTGTAAGGATAAAATACACACCAGATGTCGAAGACTTAGTACAAAGAGAATAGAAACTATCATATTAATAATTTTTATATGTAGTACATGTCAAAATGCTAATACTTGGAGATATTTGGTTATAAAAAAGTTATTCATTTCACCTGCTTTTTATTCTAACCTGTCTACTAGAAAATTTAAAATTAGGCCAGACATGGTGGCTCACACCTGTAATCTCAGCACTTTGGAAAGCCAGGGTGGGAGAAGCATTTAAGCCCAGTAGTTTGAGATCAGCCTGGGAAACATAGCAAGACCCCATCTCTACAAAAAACTTTAAAATGAGCTTGGTGTGCATCTGTAGTCCCAGCTACTTGGGAGGCTGAAGTGGGAGGATCACTTAGGCCAGGAGTTCAAGGCTGTGGTGAGCTATGATTGTGCCACTGCACTCCAGGCTGGGCGACAGAGTGAGACCTTGTCTCTTAAAAAAAATAAAGGGCCGGGCGCGGTGGCTCACAGTTGTAATCCCAGCGCTTTGGGAGGCCGAGGCGGGCGGATCACGAGGTCAGGAGATCGAGACCATCCTGGCTAACATGGTGAAACCCCGTCTCTGCTAAAAATACAAAAAGAAATTAGCCGGGCGTGGTGGCGGGCGCCTGTAGTCCCAGCTACTGAGGCAGGAGAATGGCGTGAACCCAGGAGGCAGAGCTTGCACTCCAGCCTGGGCGAGAGAGCAACACTCCATCTCAAAAAGAAAAAGAAAGAAAGAAAGAGAGAGGGAGGGAGGGAGGAAAGAAGTAAGTAAGGAAGGTTGGTTAAAAATTACTCACTTGCCTTACCTTTGTGGCTTGCATTCTATTTTGACTGGACTGCACCATTATAGGCTACTGGATAGGGAATAACCTCTAGGTCTCTGTTCTATGCGACTTACAAAATCATCTGTGGTAGCCACATGCTCTGCATGGACTATTTAGATGGTAACTTTTAAAGAAGTACTGTTTAACTCTGGAGGCTTAGGAAAGTAGAGTAGATAAAAAGGCTGTACCAGGATTGTATATGCAAATTTCCTGACACTTTAAAGTCAGAATTTCCTCACCTATCATCTAAAAAACAATCAGGATCACCAATGAAGTAGGTTATTCAGCTTAGATTACTTCAGCTAGTAGCCTTCAGGAAGCAAGGGAATGTAAACTATAACCAAACCAAGAGTCTTTGCCTGCTTAGAGCAGCTGACTTAATTAAGATGCTTTATTTACTGAAAGCCTTTTAAATATGCTCTACAAATCTGCCGATGTTCAAAGTTGTTCGTTTATTGTTACTTTCCCATTCTTGTCCTTTGTAAAATCTCTCCAACTTTAATGGATTTCACAGGAAGATTAAGGCTTGTAAAACATCTAAGCACTTGGCAGCCATTGACTTTTCTCAACACCAAGGGAGTCAGATGTTGTTAATCGGATTTTACAGGTGAGACTGACTATGTCTCAGGGGCTAGAATTAGGGCTCAGAAGTGCCTGTAGGTTGACCTAGCATTTTTTCAATCTAAAATGGACCTGATGTTCTTTACCGGACATGACTACATTACTTGCAAAATAGTTTCTCCTCCCTTGTCTTTTTCCCTCCCCAAGTCATAACAACACACGAAATTGCAGCACAAAGCCCAAAACTCAAAAATGTAATAGTATTAAATCAAGAGACTGCAGCTGTCTGTGAATGTCAGTCCCAAATTTCCGTCCACATGTCATGCAAATACATGATTTCCATCTGAATTATGAGAATGAGGATTCCACGCAGGAAATGACCCTCCTTTCTGTTACCCCCAGGTAAATAGGTTCATCACTGTGAAGATTTCTGGACATTCTGCCACCACCTTGGTCTACAAGTGGCATTCCCAAAGCCTGAAGCTATCTTTGGCACCTGTAAAATGCCAGCCTTTCCCTCCATGCCTACCCAAAGTGGTAGGCCCAGAGATGTCTTGATCATCTTCATGCCACCACTTTGGCCGGACAGAGCGGGAGCAATGTTGACTGATGTCATATTCTTAACTTTTAGTATCACCTGGTAATTTCTACAATAAGGATGCTGGAGTCTTGCCTAGTTAGAAATCCTACCAGGGCTGTTTATGAACCTTACTCGTGAAACAACTAAAAGTTTAGAAAGAGGAGAGGTTAGAAGGTAAAGGTAGAATTGGGGGAAAAAATGAATACCTAGTTTATTCTAAGGCTGTGATTCCTAAGCTTTTAGAGAAAGGTTAGGAATCTTCTGGCCGGGCATGGTGGCTCATGCCTATAATCCCAGCACTTTCAAAGGCTGAGGCGGGTGGATTGCTTGAGTTCAGGAGTTTTGGATCAGACTGGGCAACATGGCGAAATCCCATCGCTACAAAAAATACAAAAATTGGCCGGGTGCGGTGGCTCACGCCTGTAATCCCAGAATTTTGGAAGGCCGAGGCGGGTGGATCACCTGCAGTCAGGAGTTGGAGACCAGCCTAGCCAACATGGTGAAACCCCGTCTCTACTAAAAATACAAAAAAAAAAAAAAAAAAAAAAATGAGCCGGGTGTGGTGGTGCATGCCTGTAGTCCCAGCTACTCAGGAGTCTGAGACAGGAGAATCTCTTGAATCTAGGAGGTGGAGGTTGCAGTGAGCCGAGATCGTGCCACTGCACTCTAGCCTGGGCAACAGAGCAATACTCTGTCTCAAAAAAAAAAAAAAAATTACAAAAATACAAAAATTAGCCAGGCATGGTGGTGCGCCTATAGTCCCAGCTATTTGGGAGGCTGAGGTGGGAGGATCACCTGAGCCTGGGGAGGTCAAGGCTGCAGTGAGTTGTGATAGGACCACTGCACTCCAGCCTGGGTGACAGAGTGAGGCCTTGTCTCAAAAACAAAACAAAACAAAAAAACCCAAGAACTTAGTAAACATCAGCTAGTAATAATTTTTTAAAAGAGAGAATTAATTTCTGTGCTACTTGGTTGAATTGTTTGCATTATATAATCTATTATCTCTTAAAAATAGAAACAGCATAGGGCTTACATATTGTTTTATAAGTCAGATGAAATTAAATCAATTTAAAGTTACTCTTTTAAGACATTAGTAACATTCCAAAAAAACATGGAGATGTTAGAGCATTGTTAAAATTGTGGCCCGAAATAACTTCTCTAAATAATCATTTCACACTCACTAAACCTCTGTTGAGGAAGTCTAGGCTAAAACCTTTGTTTGTCAAGAGGTGAAACACTTAACATGAATATCTCTACTTTCATGTAGATAAGTAGTGAGCTAGCTTGATTGATTTTGATCAAACTTTCGAAACTTTTTTTTTTTTTTGAGACAGAGTCTTGGTCTGTCACCCAGGCTGGAGTGCACTGGAGTGATCTTGCCTCACTGCAACCTTCGCCTCCTGGGTTCAGGTGATTCTCCTGTCTCAGCCTTCTGAGTAGCTGGGATTAGAAGCATGAGCCACCATGCCCAGCTAATTTTTTTTTTTTTGTATTTTTAGTAGAGACGGAGTGTCACCCTGTTAGCCAGGCTGGTCTTGAACTCCTGACCTTGGGTGATCCGCTGGCCTCGGCCTCCTGAAGTCCTGGGATTATAGGCGTAAGCGACCACACCTGGCCAAACTTTTGAAACTTTTACAAATGTTGAGTGCATTTATGTGAATGTGACACAAAATACAGAAAGAATATGAGCACATATGAGATTTGTATTTTTAGGGACTGACATCAAAACTGTGTTACTCTTTAGAATTACTATGGTTATTTTGAATATGCTGAAGTTATATACTTTGCCATGATTAGCGTCTTTATGTCAAGCTGTCTTGCCTCTGGGTTTTTATGAACGATGTCATCTGAAAAGACCTTACACTCTCTCTCATTCATTCCCCGATATCAATTCCATCTCCGGAGAAGCCAGGGAGTTGTTCAAGGCCTATAAAATGAAGTACAAGCGACTGAGATTCACAACACAGAGCTAAAACATGTGAAATATTTTGATACTGCAGGCAAAGGAGGGTTGTAGTTTTCATGTTACTCTAGAAACGGTTTTCTCTTCCAACGTAAGCTGGATTTGTTTTTGAGAGCCAAAGAGCCAAGCTATCGAACACAGGTAGGCCCATGTATATACTCACAGAAAGGAGCATTGGCTGACTTCTGTTTGTTTGGTTTTTGTTTGTTTGTTTGTTTGTTTTTGATATTTCACTTTTCCCCACTAACCATTGTAACAATTTTTAAGTGTATAATTCAATAGTATTACATACATTCACATTGTCATGCAACCATCACTATCAATCTCTAGAACTTTTTCCTCTTGTAAAACTGAAACTCTGTGCCCATTCATTAAACACTAACTCTCCATTTTCCCCTTCCTCCAGCCTCTAGTCATCATGATTCTTCATTTATTTATTTATTTATTTGAAACGGAGTCTCACTCACTCTGTTGCCCGGGCTAGAGTACAGTAGCATGATCTCAGCTCACTGCAGCCTCCACTTCCTGGGCTCAAGCGAGCCTCCCACCCACCTCAGCCTCCCAAGTAGCTGGGACTACAGGCGCACACCAACACACCCGACTATTTTTTTTTTTTTTTTTTTTTTAGTGACGGGATCTAACTATGTTGCCTAGGCTGGTCTCGAGCTTCTGGACTCGAGCAGTGCACTCACCTCGGCCTCCCAAAGTGTTGGGATTACAGGCATGAGACACCATGCCTGGCCTTCATTTCATTTTTCACTGGGCTTTTTTGAGTTGTATTCCTATCACTTACTTGATCTGTACTATACTTTCCCAACCCCCTTCTTTTATTATTATTATTATTATTATACTTTAAGTTTTAGGGTACATGTGCACAATGTGCAGGTTAGTTACATATGTATACATGTGCCATGCTGGTGTGCTGCACCCATTAACTCGTCATTTAGCATTAGGTATATCTCCTAATGCTATCCCTCCCCCTTCCCCCCACCCCACAACAGTCCCCAGAGTGTGATGTTCCCCTTCCTGTAGCCATGTGTTCTCATTGTTCAATTCCCATCTATGAGTGAGAACATGCGGTGTTTGGTTTTTTTGTCCTTGCGATAGTTTACTGAGAATGATGATTTCCAATTTCATCCATGTCCCTACAAAGGACATGAACTCATCATTTTTTATGGCTGCATAGTATTCCATGGTGTATATGTGCCACATTTTCTTAATCCAGTCTATCATTGTTGGACATTTTTCCCAACCCCCTTCTGGACTTCATGATTGGCTTAATTTACAAACATATTGGGTAGAATGAGGGGTCTGTGAAAGGTAATGAATTTGGAAAGTAGCTTGCCTTTCACATTGGGCTGCAAAGAAAGTAGGTTGAAAGAAATGTTTGGGCCAGACGCAATGGCTCATGCCTATAATCTCAGCACTTTGGGGGGCCGAGGCAGGAGGATCACTTGAGGTCAGGAGTTCGAGACCAGCCTGGCCAACATGGTGAAACCCCATCTATAATAAAAATACAAAAATTCGCTGGGCATGGTGGCACATGCCTGTAATCCTAGCCACTCAGGAGGCTGAGGCAAGAGAATCACTTGAACCTGGCAGGCAGAGGTTGCAGTGAACCGAGATCACGCTGTTGCACTGCAGCCTGGATGACAAAGCGAGACTCCGTCTCAAAAAAAAAGAAAGAAAGAAATGTTTGGCATGAAAAACCGTTTCCTAAGTGTCAGACATCTATCTGTGAATTATGTGTATGGCTCCAAAAGTAGAAGACTCAGTGGTATGCTTGTTACAATTGTTAGTGTTTTGATATGCTGGAGTTAGCCCATCAGATATTCATGTGAAAGCTCACACTACTGGGAGAAAATTAAACAAACAAAAATCTACCTTGAAAATGTCATGCCTTAACATTCTCCTTTGGAAATACTGTACAAAGATAATATAAAACATCTAAAAATAACCCATATTTTAAAAAGATTTGAAAAAAGAATACATTTTCACAGTTTGAGAAGTTGATTCTTGTTATGCAAACTTGAACATTTATTTTTGAGGGGTGGGATGCCTGGGAAAATTACAGATTGTAGGAGTTGTTTATGGAAGTTACAAAAAGGGACTCTGATGATTATTTCATGCCATTTTTGAATGTGAGAAATAAATATGTCAATATTTATTATGAAAATAGCATAAGGAAGATTTCCATGCATATAGAGAGGGTGTCTGCATTCACAGCCTTTGGAAAATGGTCAATTTCATGGCAGAAATGAATATAAATTGTTCCACTCAAATCTTCAGAACTGCAGTCCTTTGATAATTACAATGTTGTTTTCTGATTTGGTTTCTCTGCTAATATTACCCATAACGTTTTCACGTTTGTGAGTTTCCTTACACATTTCACAAGTATCTTCTTTTCTCATTTCAAAAGTAATGTATTCAACACAAAAAATTAATGATGCATTTTCCCAGTCTATATAAATACATATAAGAATATTTTTTCTTTGGAATCATATAGTACATGCTACCTTGACATCTACTTTTTTCTCCACACTTAACAACGTTCTATGAACATCAAAGGGCCTTTGTGATACTACTTTCCTTAGACGCTAAAGTCCATACATATGAAAAGGAAGCAAATTCCTCACACTGAGAAACCGTGACTATAAGCATATTTCATCAATTTATAAACATTAAAAAGAGTATAATTTCTAAACATTGGTTTATATTAAATATCTTTTAAAAAATGATCACCAGTTTAACAGTGCCAAGTTCTTTTGACAACTTAAGAGCTGAAAACTGGCCAGGAACAGTGGCTCATGCCTGTGATTCCAACACTTTTAGAGGCAGAGGTGGGAGGATTGCTTGAGCCCAGGACTTCAAGACCACCTGGGCAGCATAGTGGGACCCTATCTCTACCAAAAATAAAAAAATTAGCTGGGTGTGGTGCATGTGCCTGTAGTCCCAGCTACTTGGGGAGCTGAGGTAGGAGGAGATTGCTTGAGGACAGGAGGTTGAGGCTGCAGTGAGCCATGATTGTACCACTGCCCTCTAGCCTGGGTGACACAGTGAGACCCTGTCTGAAAAACATAGGCATAAATCTTTACAATCTTGGATTCAGCAACGGTTTCCCAGACACAGTGCCAATAGCACAAGTGAGGGAAGATAAAGTAGATCAATTAGACTTAATCAATTTTAAAACATTTGTGTTGCAAACAATATAATCAAGAAAGTGAAAAGACAATCCAAAGAATGGGAGAAATTATTTGTAAATCATATATCTAATGAGGGACTTGTATCAAGAATATATAAAGAACTCTTACAACTCCACAATGAAAAGATGACCCAGTTTCTTCAGTGGGAAAAAGATCTGAATAGATATTTCCCCAAAGACATATAAGTGGCCAATAAGCCTGTGAAAAGATACTCAACATCATTTGTCATCAGGGAAATGCATACCAAAACCACCATGAAACATCACTTCACACCCACTAGAACGGCTAAACTATTTTAAGTTACTATACTTAAAAAGACGGGCAACTAGTTTTATTTATTTATTTTCTTTTCTTTTTTTTTTTTTTTTTTGAGACAGAATCTTGCTCTGTCACCCAGGCTGGAATGCGGTGGCGTGATCTCGGCTCACTGCAACCTCTGCCTCCTAGGTTCAAGTGATTCTCCTGCCTCAGCCTCCTGAGTAGCTGGGATTACAGGTGCCCACCACTACACCCAACTAATTTTTGTATATTTAGTAGAGACGAGATTTTGCCACGTTGGTCAGGCTGGTCTCGAACTTCTGACCTCGTGATCTGCCTGCCTCGGCCTCCCAAAGTGCTGGGGATTACAGGCATGAGTCACCATGCCCGGCCCAGACAAGCAGTTTTTGTGAGGGTTTGGAGAAATTGGAGCCCTTATTCTTCATTAGTGGGAATATAAGTTTAGCCACTTTGGAAAACAGTCTGGCAGTTACTAAAAAAATTAAACATGGAATTACCATATGAACACCAATTCTACTCCTATATACTCAAAAGAAATGAAAACATACATCCACACAAAAATTTGCATATGAATGTTCATAGCAGAATTATTCATAACAGGCAAAAAGGGGAAACAACAAAAATGTCCATCAACTTAGAAAAGGATAAACAAAATGTGGTATATCCATGCAATAGAAGATTATCCAGCTGTAAATGAAGTACTGATCAATGCTACAACATGGAGGAACCTTGAAAACATGCAAAGTGAAAGAAGCCAGTAAAAAAAAGATGACAGGTTGAATGATTCCATTTATATGAAATGTTCAGGATGGGCAAATCTCAGGTTTGGGCCATAATCCCAAAAGGCACAATCCTGAGTGCTGTGACCTGGAATGATCAAAATCCCTAAAGTCTAAAATCCCAAAAACCACAATCCCAAAAGATCAACATCTCAAAATTAGAATTCTGGAAAAAATAGGCTGGGCGCAGTGGCTCACACCTGTAATCCTACCACGTTGGCAGGTCAAGGCAGGCAGATCACTTGAGGTCAGGAGTTCAAAACCAGCCTGGCCAACATGGTGAAACCCTGTCTTTACTAAAAATACAAAAATTAGCCAGGCGTGGTGGTGGATGCCTGTAATTCCAGCTACTCAGGAGGCTGAAGCAGGACAATTGCTTGAACCTGGGAGGCAGAGGTTGCAGTGAGACGAGACTGTGCCACTGCACTCCAGCCTGGGCAACATGAGTGAGACTCCATGTCAAAAAAAAAAAAAAAAAAGAATTCTGGAAAAAATAATTTTTAGAAAATACAAGGACATTTATTTACATTTTTAAAGGAGATTCATTTGAGAAACATAAAAACACAACAGAATATACAATAAAAGACAATAATAATATACATATTTTTAAGCATAAACATCTAGGTATACTAACTACAGTTGCAAGAGTACAGTTACAAGTGCACGAAATGTATTATTAAAGAAATAGGTCAGAAAGCAAAATGAATAAATACATCACTATGGTTGGTAATTGCATGCACCCAGCTTTATAACCTCAGTCATCTGAAATACTGTGACCGGCAAACTAAGTCTTTTGATGAGACTGATCAAAAACCACGATGGGTCAACACCACATATGCAGCCACCCAAAGAGCCAAGATCTCGAGAAGTTTTCTCTTTCACAAATGCATGTGCACAGAAAGGACATCTCTTCATCTATTGAGGAAAATTTAACATTTTTGCATACACATGTGACGCTTACACACAGACTCAATGTGATAATGTACTTTCGTGAAGTCAAATTTGTAAAAAACAAAATACATAAAATGAATTAGAACTCTAAAAGTCTTTACACAATTTATACCTCCAGTATTGAAATGATGCAAAGATGAAATCCATAGCATAGCAAATTGCAAAAAAATAATGTTGACAATTTAAAATTGTGGGGAAGGGCTGGGACTCCGTGGCTCATGCCTGTAATCCCAGCACTTTGGGAGGCCGAGGTGGGCGGATAACCTGAGGTCAGGAGTTTGAGACCAGCCTGGCCAACCTGGAGAAACCCTGTCTCTACTAAAAGCACAAAAATTAGCCGGACATGGTGGCGGGCACCTATAATCCCAGCTACTTGGGAGGCTGAAGCAGGAGAATCACTTGAATCTGGAAGGCGGAAGTTGCCATGAACCAAGTTTGGACCACAGCACTCCAGCCTGGGAGACAGAGTGAGACTCCATCTCAATAAATAAATAAATAAATAAATAAATAAATAAAATAAAATAGTGGAGAAAATACTAAAAAAAATTAAAAAAAACTAAAAAAATTAAGAAGAAAATTCGGCATGTGAAAAAGTATATCAATTATGGGTAATTGCACAGAGGTTATCCATAGAGCAGACCAACTTTCACAATCATTAACTATATTTGAAGCCTCTTGTGTCCATGAATACCTGCTTTCTTTTTCCCCTTTTAGGGTATGAATACATTCACAAAGAATACATTCACATTGATTTTCTACGTGGCACTGCTCTTTTTGAAATTCTTCTGAGTTAAGATACACCAACATGAACATTCCTGTATAATGTTCACATCTTTTGTGCCATACTTCTGTGTAATTTTGGGTATACAGAAATCCACTCCACAAGCACTTTTATGCAGACCACAAATTTCACAGAAACCATGTTGTTGATTGAACTCCAACATCGTTGTGCATTATTTTATCCTACTGTGCACATGATTATTTTTGAACCAGCCAGTAACTTTGCTGGCTTCTTCAAGCAAATTTGGCTTTAATTCATTAAAAATTCCTAGAATTTCATCAGCTGGAAGGGCTGCCAATGCAGACAAAGGATGCATTTTTATTTTTATTTTTCATTTTTTTTGAGGCAGGGTCTCACTGTGTCACACAGGCTGGAGTGTAGTGATGCGATCACAGTTCAGTGCAACCTCAACTTCCCAGTCTCAAGTGATCCTCCCACCTCAGCCTCCTGAGTGGTTAGGACTACAGGCATATGCCACCACACCTGGCTAATTTCCTTTATTTTTTGTAGAGTTGAGGTCTCGCCATGTTGCCCAAGACTCGAACTCCTGGGCTCAAGCAATCCTCCCGCCTTGGCCTCCCAAAGTGTTGGGATTACAGGCATGAACCGCTGTGCCCAGCCAATGATGCATTTTTAAACTGAAGTTTTCATCACTGCATTATAATGTGGCCAATCCACTCACCTGAATTTTCCACCAAGTGCAAATAAAGACAATGAGAAGGTAATAGTTCTGCATAGCATGATGCAACTAACATGACGCAACTGTCCTAAATACAACCCAAAACGCATTAATTCCTTCCCTAGAATTCAGCTTTCTAAGATTGCCAATTTCAGGATTTCGATCTTTCGGGATTATGATTTTTGGAATTTTAGATGTTAGATATTTTAGACTCTAGGGATTTTAATGTTTCAGGCTTGCAACATTCAGGATTATGGCATTTGGAATTGTGTCTTCAGGGATTATGACTGGCACTAGCAAATCTCTAGAGGCACAAAGTAAGTTAGTGTTTGCCTAGGGCTTAGGGGTTGGGGAAGAATGGGGTGACTGGTAATTGGAATAGGATTTTTTTTGGGGGGGTGTCAAATATGTTTTGAAATTAGATTGTGGCAATGGTTGCACAACTCCATGAATATACCAAAAACAATTGAATTCTACACTTTGAAATGAAATAAATTGTCTAGAATGTGAATGATATCTCAATAAAGCTGTTTAAAAAAAAATCTGGCCTGGACAGCTTTGCTTCTATTTATATAGCAGAAGAGAGATTCTGAGAAGCCCTTTTATTGCAAAACACCTGGATACTGAATACATTATAACTAAGAAAATTTTAAATGTATTACTGAGTTACAAGAAAGTAAGGAAACTAGTCTTATTGTTTAATAATTCATACATAAGAAATAAAATAATGGTAAAAACAGAATAAAACCGCTAAAACCAAAATTGTAAATAATTTTTTTTTTGAGACAGAGTCTCACTCTATCACCCAGGCTGGAGTGCATTGGTGCAATCTCGGCTCACTGCAACCTTTGCCTCCTGGGCTCAAGCGATTCTCATGCCTCTGCCTCCTGAGTAGCTGGGATTACAGGCACCTGCCACCACGTCCAGCTAATTTTTTGTGTTTTTAGTAGAGATGGGGTTTTGCTACGTTGGTCAGGCTGGTCTCGAACTCCTGGCCTCAAGTGATCTACCCGCCTCGGCCTCCCGAAGTACTGGGATTACAGACATGAGCCACCACAACCGACCTATATTTTCTTTCTTTTTTAAATTTAATTTTATTTTTATTTTAATATGTTTTTGGGAAACAGGTGGTGTTTGGTTACATGAATAAGTTCTTTAGTGGTGTTTCTGAGATCTTGGTGCACCCATCATCTGAGCAGTGCACACTGTACCCAATGTGTAGTCTTTTATCCCTCCCCCCACCCATCCTTTCCCCCTGAGTCCCCAAAGTCTATTGTATCATTCTTATGCCTTTGTGTCCTCACAGCTTAGCTCACGCCCAGCCTATACTTTCTTATGGGGAGAGAGGGAATACGAATTGGGAGGAGTGCATCAAGGCCTTAAAGTTATTGGCATTGATAATGTTCTCTTTATTTTGCTAGGTAGTGGGTACATGGGTATGTCTTTTATTAATAATATTCTTTTTCCTATATTCTTTAAATTTCATTTAAAAAGTACACATCGCCAAGCACAGCGGCTTACGTCTGTGATCCCAGCACTTTGGGAGGCAGAGGTGGAAGGACTGCTTGACCCCAGGAGTTCAAGACCATCCTGGGCAACATAGGAAGACCCCATCTGTACAAAAAAAAAAAAAGCCAAAAGAGCCAGGCCTGGTGGCACATGCCTGTAATCCCAGCTACCCGGGAGGCTGAGGCAGGAGGATTGCTTGAGCCCAAGAGGAGGCTGCAGTGAGCTGTGTTCCTGCCACTGCTCTCCAGACTGAGCAACAGAGTAAGACCCAGTCTCAAAAAAAAAAAAAAAAGAAGGAAACATATACCCTGGAAAGCATGACATTCCTATGCACAAGATCAAAAGTAAAAATTTACAGTGAATGTAATAAAAAGCCAGTAAAATATGTGTACTCAGGCTTTAGCCCATTTAAATCATTCTGTAGCAATATAAAGATCATCAGTACTTTGGCCCAGAGTAGCAACTACACTTCATTTCCAAAGAAACTTAAGGGAACTTGATAAATTGGACTCTGAAAATCAAAAACAGAAACAAAAAAACCTTGAAAATACTAGCAAGAAAATGGAAAGGCAAGCCACAGAAAGGCTGAAAATATTCATAATATACATGTCTGACAAAGAACTTGTGTCCAGAGTATACAATGAATTTTTACAACTCTATAGTAAATCAAATGACCCACTAAAAATACAGAAAAGATTTGAACATATTTCACAAAAGACGATATCACCAACAAGCACACAAAAAAAGGTTCAACGTGTTCAGCATGAGAGAAATGCAAATTACAACCACAGTGAGATATCACCTAATACCTCAATTAGAATGGCTGTAAGTAAAAGACTAACAAGACCAAGTGTTGACAAAGATGTGAAACAACTGGAACTTTCATACACTGCTTGTGGGAACAGAACATGTTATGGCGATATGAATAACATTCTGGCACTTTATAAAGTTAAACTTCTACCTACAATGTGACCCAGCAATTCCAATCCTAGGTATTTATTTACTCAAAGCTGGACACCTATTTTCACAGACTTCTACGTGAATATTGATAGCAGCTTTATTCATAATACCCCAAACTGGAAACAATCCAAATGTCCATCAGCTGGTAAATGGGTACACAAAATACGTGCATACAATGGAATATCATGCATCAGTAAAAAGGAATGAACCACTACACAAAAACAGATCAATTTCAAAAACATGCTGAACAAAAGAAGCCAGACATGAATGAGAACATATGGTATGATTCCGGTTATCTGAAACTCTGGAAAGGACTCTGGGGCCAAAGCGGAGGTTCTTGCAAAGGGGAAGGAGGAAAGTTTGGAGGCTAAGGGAAGGGCTCTCAAACTTGATTATGGTGGTGCTTACAAGGGATCAATATTTCACCAAATGATACACTGTATTATTTTTTATTTTGTTATATTTAGAGATGGGGTCTCATTCTGTCACCCAGGCAGGAATGCAGTGGTGCCATCATAGCTCACTGCAGACTCAAACTCCTGGGCTCAAGTGATCCTCCTGCCTCAGCCTCCCAAAGTGTTGTGATCACAGGCATGAGCCACTGTGCCTGGCCTGAATGACACACTTTAAAAGGTGTGGTCATTTATATGTGAATTATACCTCCAAAAAGTTGATAAACTAAAAAACACTTCAGGAAAGAGTATAGATTCAGTGAAGGGTCAAGTAGAAGAAGAGATCCGTAAACTAGACACACTTTGAGCACCAGATATGAAAAATGAAGCTGGGTGTAGTGGCTCACGCCTGTAATCCCAGCAGTTTGGGAGGCCAAGGCAGGCAGATTGCTTGAGCTCAAGAGTTCGGGACCAGCCTGGTAACATAGTGAGACCGCAACCAGAAAAAAAAAAATTAGGTGGGTGTGGTGGCAAGCACCTGTACTTCCAGTTACTTGGGAGGCTGAGGTGGGCAGACTGCTTGAACCGGGGCAGTGCAAGTTGCAGTGAGCCAAGACCATGCCACTGCACTCCAGCCTGGGGGACGGAGTGAGACCCTGCCTCCAAAATAAGAAAAAAAAATGTGAAAAATGAAATTTTGCTGTATATATGAAGAGACATGGACTAGAGAGTACTGGGGGATGTTGCCAAATCATAATGAGTTCTTATTTGTTGAAGTGGTTCAGACAAAAAAAAGTGCAGTTGTTTTCTGTTATTTTATTCATTCTTTTTATAACTGCTACCTCATTATCTTTCTGGCTCAGTCTGTTAATTATATAAACTCAAAGAAACAATCCCTGGCCGGGCGCGGTGGCTCACGTCTGTAATCCCAGCACTTTGGGAGGCCAACACAGGTGGATCACAAGGTCAGGAGTTTGAGACCAGCCTGGCCAACATGGTGAAATCCTGTCTCTACTAAAAATACAAAAATTACCCGGGCGTGATGGCAGGTGCCTCTAATCCCAGCTACTCCAGAGGCTGAGGCAGGAGAATCACTTGAACCCGGGAGGTGGCAGTTGCAGTGAGCTGAGATCATGCCATTACACTCCAGCCTGGGTGACAAGAGCAAGACTTTGTCTCAAAAAAAAAAAAAAAGAAAGAAACAATTCCTACAGGGCCCATGCACCTGTGGAGGGAGATAGTCATGTTTCAGGAATTTGGGGGTTTCGTATATTTTTTTTTTGGACCTAATATTTGCATTTACTAATCATTTGGGGGGAAAAGCTTTTTCTTGGTCCTTTTGCCTTTATATTTTTCAAAGATTTATTTCTCACGATTAGTGGTCATGCCTGCAAAATATCATATCTTGTCAACTCCATTTATTGTCTCTCTTTGATAGCGAATTGTGTTTTTCAGCAATGCAGGGAAAATTTTCTGTCAATTTCACTCTATTTAAATTGGCAGAAAATTAAAAGAAAACCTCTCAAGGATTCAGTTTGGTTGTGATTAACCAATTCAGTAAACATGTAACAGGGAGAGGCCTTAAAAAGTGCAGTGCCAATGTGCGGGGTTTTGATGTTCAAGATATTTTTGTGCATAGAAAAATGCAATCACTTTGGTTTTAAAAGCAAAATTCATTTTATTAGCAACCCATTAAAAACCCTCTCTTCACTAAGTTTTAAGGCCATTAAAAATCTATCTATTTTATCTGTAACCTCTAAGGTAACAATTGTCTTTACCTTTTCCTTGATAAATGTTTGTTTAACTCAAATTGAGCCGATTAAACTTTCTATAAAAATTAGACTCATAGACAATTTAATGAATAACAACCCTTCATATATGTGTGTGTGTATATATATACATATATACACATATATACATATATACACATATATACACATATATACACACATATACACATATATACACACATATATACATATATACACATATATACATATATACACATATATACACATATACACACACATATATACATATATACACACATATACATATATACACACATATATACATATATACACATATATACATATATACACATATATACATACATATACACATATATACACATATATACATATATACACATATATACATATATACATATATACACATATATACATATACATATATATATATATATAGTGCGTGTGTGTGTGTGTGTGTATGTGTAGATGGGGTCTCACTGTGTTGCCCAGGCTGGTCTCCAATCAATTCTTTTTTTTTTGGAGACGGAGTCTCATTCTGTTGCCCAGGGCTGGAGTGCAGTGGCACAATCTCAGCTCACTGCAACCTCGGCCTCCCTGGTTCAAGTGATTCTCTTGCCTCAGCCCCTCAAGTAGCTGGGAATACAGGCACCTGCCACAAGGCCTGACTAATTTTTGTATTTTTAGTAGAGACAGGGTTTCACCATGTTGGCCAGTTGGTCTTGAACTCCTGACCTCAGGTGATCAGCCCGCCTCTGCCTCCCAAAGTGCTGGGATTACAGGCATAAGCCACCTCGCCCAACCTGGTTTCCACCTATTGGGCTCAAGCAACCCTCTCACTTTGGCCTCTCAATGTGCTGGGGTTACAGGTGTGAGCTACTGCACCTGGCCCCCTTCATATATTTTAAAGTGCATTTATATTTTGAATATATTTTGTTCCCCTTTAAGTACTTCCCCTTTAAGTATTTATAACCCTAACAAGCAAAACATTCTCAAGTTCTTAACTTTTATAAAGCAAATAAATTAAATTTGGAGGAATCTCAAGTTCTCTTAAATATTCCAATTATATTTTTGAACTTAGTCAAACTACCTTAAACTTATAAACTTAATAATCACAAATCTAAAATCAGTTTACTCAAATTTAAGTTGAAAGCCCAAAGGAAATCTCTCACATTCTCTAACTGGCTGAAATCTCTTTAATATTTCAAACATAATAAATATACAAGATTATCTCATAACTCAAAATTTATTCATATACGTTAAAGTTTTAATATTGTGGGATTAATTTATCTCTCTACTTAAATTTTAAACTTTTCTGAAGTTTATTTACCCACCAAATTTTGGAGGCTGAGACTCAGGAACTAATATACACATTTTTTAGTGATTTTTATCAATCCCACAAATGGGTTCTCTGAGTCTTTTTTGAGTTCATTATGACAAGGAAGTTCAAGTCCCTGCCCTTCAGATGTGGTTGATTTTTCCGGGATTCAAGATAAAATCTCAACTTTTATTGCCTGATTTCTGTAGACCAAATTCCCCAAAACTCTCCCTATTATCCACTTCAATAATCTCTTCATGGGTCGTTGAATCCTGTGTTCTCTTCATATTCTTCCTGGTTTCTGCACACTTTCCTCTGGGTCTGCTGTGACACGCCAAAATTATGCAAATTACACCTGGATAATGAGTTAAGTATACAATCATGCCTAATTTTATATGTAAGTATGTAAATGTCCGAGCCGAGGTCACGCCATTGCACTCCAGCCTGGGCAACAAGAGTGAGACTCTGCCTCAAAAAAAATAAAAAATAAAAACCCCACAAAAAAACTAAATTATCAACAATTTTTCTAGTCACATGAGCTCATCCAAATGAAAATAACTATATACCCAATATGTTTTGAAAACATCACACATACTACTCACTATAACAATATACTTTAATGTCTTCATGATGTACTTCTTAGAAACTTCTGCTAAATAGAAAGTCAATATTACAAACATTAAATTTCCTACTTATGCTCTGGTAACATTCTACTTCCATCTAACACAGCCCCTGTACTGTATGGTAATTGTCAACCCAACCAGTTCTTCACTGACTGTGAGCTCCTTGGTGGAGGGAAATGGCTTTTTCTTCCCCCCTTTTTATTGTAGTCAGATATACATGACATAAAATTTACCTTCTTAACCATTTTTAAGTTTATAATTCAGTGGCATTAAGTATATTCACAAGGGAATGTGGATCTTTTGTTTTGTTTTGTTTTGTTTTTTGTTTTGAGATGGAGTCTTGCTCTGTCTCCCAGGCTGGAGTGCAGTGGCATGATCCCAGCTCACTGCAACCTCCACCTCCTGGGCTCAAGTGATTCTCCTACCTCAGCCTCCCAAGTAGCTGGGATTACAGGCGTGTGCCACCACATCCAGCTGAGTTTTGTATTTTTAGTAGAGACGGGGTTTCACCATGTTGGCCAGGCTGGTCTCAAACTCCTGACCTCAAGTGATCTGCCAGCCTTGGCCTCCCAAGGTAATGTGGATTTTTATATATGTCTTTAGTCTTAGTTTTTGTACCTGGCCCATAAATGGCATAAACACTTGTTGAATGACCTACCTAATGAATGAACAAGTGACAGAATTGATGTTTGCTAATCATGTATATAGTAAATACTCTCTCTATATATATATGTGTGTGTGTGTGTGGAACACACATCTTTCTGTTTTGAAGCCTTCAAGTTTAACAGACCCAGTGGATACAGATACATTTGATCCAGCAGTGGACATAAGCCCCATGCGTGACATTGCCACAGCTATCAAGCTAAGAAGACTGTAGAGAAAAGTCTGGCACATCCTCATTCACTGGCTATAATCAGTACAGATTTGCATTGGGTCAGTTATGGAATCCATTGTGTTGCTTCATAATAGCCGGTTCCCATCATTCAGACTTCCAGAGAACCAGCATTTAAATACCTCTTCCCTCCTTCCTGAGGTGGTGAGTTTGTAAACTGTAAAGCCCTATGCAGAAGGATTCTTGTCATGGATGCAGGTGATAGACTGTAGCAGGAAAAGAGAAGCAAACTTGATTTTATTTCCTTTCTCTTTTTGAAGAAAAGAATATATCTGGCCACTTCTGTGTTTTCTTAAGGAGAGGTGCTTTCATACTCATTTTTTGGATTGGAAAATGCTCTCACCCCTCAACCATCACCTCTTAGCGTTCCCACCAAAACCTCAATCCTTGCCCATATCTTTGGTTCACCTGCTGTGTTGAGAAGAGGCCTGTGTTCCCACAGTGGAGTGTGCTGTTGCAATGTTAACTCATAGTTGGTGTTAACTGCAGAGCCTATCACAGTTTCAGTTCTTGACTGATGATATAACACAGTTTATTCTCATTATTCATGGAAATTAGGTTCTGTAAAGTCTTGGCAAACACTAAGCAAATACTGAACCATTGCTGGTAGGGGTAGCTCCCAGGGTCACAATATTTTCGTCAATTGATCAATACATAACCTCGTTTTACGTGTTTCTCTTTAAAAACACCTTATTTACTAGATATCGTTGATACATTAACATTGACTTTATGGCCAACAGCACTTTAACTCACCCTGAAAGTTTACTTACCACGTGTATTTTTTCTGTAAGGCACATCACAGACTTCTTGAGCTTAGAACACTAGACAACACATCAGTATTGCACTTGCAGCTCATTTTAAACAGCATCACCAACAACAGCACAGAAATGCAAGAAACACGCCACTAAATAGACCACAAAGAGACACGTTTACAGTATCCCTGAATCAAGAAGAGCGTAGGCTTGTTCAACCTCAGCTGGGAACATTCACAAGAGGTAACTCAAATTTTTCACTGCTCTGCACCTATCTGTGAATGACAACAAGAGTGCCACCAATACTGACACTGAGGTTTACAAATAAATTTTAGCAAGTAGTCAAAGTCATGAATACACAATCTGTGAATAGTGCACGTTGACTATATGCTAAATCCAAAGGCAAGCTTCTCCATTTGGGGAGGTAGTTTGCTGTATACTGTGGTATAGAGTAGAGCTTCCCAAAGGGTGTGCCTCAAATGTTGTACACAGGAACTGAAAAGTGGACATTACCAGCCTTCAGGGCCACTCAGCTGGGCTGGGGTGATTAAGCCACTGGGATAGTTGCTTCCACCCACAAGCAGCCTAGTAAATTTATCCCAGTGTGCCACACAAATACATCATCTTTTCTTTTCTTTTTCTTGTTTTTTTAGACATGATCTGGCTCTGATGCCCAGGCTGGAGTGCAGTAGCACGTCAGCTCACTACAACATCCGCCTCCTGGGCTTAAGTGATCCTCCCACCTCAGCCTCCCAGTAGCTGGTACTGCAGGTGTACACCACCATGCCCAGCTAATTTTTTTTTTTTTGTAGAGACAGTGGTTTCACCATGTTGCCTAGGCTGGTCTCAAATTCCCGGGCTCAAGCAATCCACTCACAACAGCCTCCCATAGTGCTGGGATTACAGGCATGAGCCACTGCACCTGGCCTTCTTTCTTAATAGTACATTTTCTATGATAAGGATCTATATGTATATGTGCTTTACAATTTACACTTTTCCATGTGATGTAAAAAAAATGGGAAGCACTGGTCTCTATAGAGCATGGTAAGTAAAAGCTCAGTCTGGAATCACATAGGCCTGTCGAAATCCTGATTCTGCCTCTGTCTAGCCAAGTGACTTGAACTTATCTGTGATATCATGAAAATAAGAGTATTCAACTCATGGGGGCGCTTCCTTCAATGGGATAATGTATTTAAAGTGCCTGGCTCATTTCCCGGCACAAGATAAGTGCAAACAAACTCTTACGGTTTAGATTTGTTGATAGCCTGAAAACTTTCTTTATTACATAGATGCCATGTGTCCTCTGAGTAGAACAAGAGGTGCATTTAAAATTGAAGAACGAACAGAAGGAACTTCTGTAAATGGGTGAAGGAGCATCCAGACTATAGCAGCCAACTTAACCCAAACAGCTCAGCCTACAGATGCCTTGGTCTACTGAGGCTGCTGGGAGGAATATATTTTGTTTACATTTCAGGAATGGAACCGCAGCACATTTGCAAAATAACCAAGTTTCCACAAATAGTACCCAGGAAAGAGAACGCCTCATCAGCAAAAGTTTCTCTGAAACAAGGTGCAAAGGAGAAAGGCAAGGATAAGGAGTACCTTCAATGCCGAAATACCTTCCTAGAACAAAAGGGTGTCCTGAAGCCTTTGCCTCTTTGTCACATCCGGAAGGCCCCAGCCGGCAATCAGACCTTCCGGTAACCAGCTTCCTTTGCCTTAATAATTCATAGCCCAGCTCATGTTTGGGTTAAGGAGCGGCCACTTTCATGCAATCAACTGAAAATCTTTCCTAAAACTGGGACAAATGCACATGCCCAGATTCAAGCCTTTGAGCTCTCCTCAGTCTGCTTGCTAAGAGGCTTCCTGTTTAGCAGTGGAGTCACACCAATCTAGGATCATGACTCAGTTTGTTTTCATTTCTTTAGTGAATGCTTGTTCAAAACCTGGCCCTATGCTGAAAAGTCCTTAATCTATGCTTGGTGATAGTATATAAGCGCCACAAGTTCCTGCTTCTCTTGCCTTCTCATACCAACTCTCCTGGGGGAAATGTGCCCTTATTATCTTCACCAGCATAAAATGCCCTGTTCTTTCTGCATTTGTATCTCCAGGACTAGCCACCAAACAGGGCTGCTTCCTACCTCAGGCAGAGAAGGCCGTGTGTCACTCTCTCCAGGTTTAGGTAGCATGTGGGAGGGAAGGGGGTTGCTGCAGGAGCAGCTTGGTCTCTCTACTGCGTGGCAGCCTTTGGAAGCCTTAAGCGAAGCCTTGCACCCTAACACCACACATGCTGTAATTTAGCTGAGCACACATCTTCCAAGACCCCCCAGGAGCTGAGACTCCCTCGAGCTCCCAGACCTAATATTGCTTCAGTAACATTTGGTGCAGACTGTGCATTGAAAGAAAAGTTGTAAATACAATGAGGGCAATGTTTCCTGTATTCGAAGTATTGCCATGATACTTTACTAACGCCACTAAAGCAAGCAGTGCTGTCAGACCCCTGACCGTGGTATGAATTCATGCAACCAGTGGCTGTTATCCGCTACTGACAGGTGTGTGAGCTAGGCCCAGGGGGCAACATAAAGACTTGGCCCCAGTCTTCCCAAGGCTTCAAGGCTGCAGGAAGACGTAAGATAGTGTATACTATTAATAAATGAAAAATAAGGAAGGAGGCCGGGCACGGTGGCTCACGCCTGTAATCCCGGCACTTTGGGAGGCCGAGGCGGGCAGATCACAAGGTCAGGAGATCGAAACCATCCTGGCTAACACGGTGAAACCCCGTCTCTACTAAAAATACAAAAAATTAGCCGGGCGCGGTGGTGGGCACCTGTAGTCCCAGCTACACGGGAGGCTGAGACAGGAGAATGGCGTGAACCCGGGAGGCGGAGCTTGCAGTGAGCTGAGATCGCGCCACTGCACTCCAGCCTGGGCGACAGAGCGAGACTCCATCTCAAAAAAAATAAATAAATAAGGAAGGAACTGCTAGCAGAGCTGTATAGATAGAACGCTAAAGAAGTTTTGGGGAGGGAGAGTATTTTTGGAAATAAAAGGTTATTTATTTATTTTCATGTATTTATTTATTTTGAGACAGGGTCTCACTCGGTCACCAGGCTGGTGCAGTGGTGCAATCTCGGCTCATTGCAACCTCCACCTCCTGGGTTCGAGTGATTCTCCTGCCTCAGCCTGTCGAGTAGGCGGGACCACAGGCACCTACCACCACGCCGGCTAATTTTTGCATTTTTAGTAGAGATGGGGTTTTGCCATGTTGGCCAGTCTGGTCTCGAACTCCTGGCCTCAAGCCATCCGCCCACCTTGGCCTCCCAAAGTGCAGGGATTATAGGCGTGAGCCATCGCACCTGACCAGAAAGACAGGATTATTTTATAGTGCATTTTTGACCAGAGTCTTGAGTGAAGGGGAGAATTGGGATAGGCAGGTAAGGAGGGTTGGGTATTCTAGGTGGAGAGATGAGTGATGAGAAGGATAGTAATGACCCTAATAATGTTAGGGATGGTTAACATTTGCTGACCAGTTACCATACACTAGACACCATGCTAAACACTCTACTTGCAGGATTTCATTTAACGTTCACAACACACCTAAGGGATTAATTATAATTAGTTAATTATAATTATAATCCTCACTGTCCTCCCCAGCCCCCATTTTAGAGCTAAAGCAACTGAGGCTCAGAGAGGTTAGGTAATTTGCCCAAAGACACAGCTAGTGAGCAGCAACACAGGGGTTGGAGCAAAGTCACGTAGGAGGGACAATGCAGGCAAATCGTAGGAATGCTGAGCAGTTTGGTTTTGCTGGGTCTTAGGGCGACACGAATGATAGGCAGGGTTGGGGCCATATCATGGCCTCTTGACCTCAGGCCAGAACTGTGTGCAAATAACAAAATTATCCCAATCCTTTAAAATCTGCAACGATGAAGCGAGCAGGCACTGTGCAAGGCAGCTCCAAAACGTTTATTCAGACTTTCGAATTTACGAAGTCAAAACCCAATCATTTCACATGTCACTGTAAAATTATTTTTATGGCTCAGTTACTCAAATAGCAATGACATTTGAAGAGATTAATACCAATTCAATAAGGGCTTTATTTATTTCTGCAAAAACTTAACTGCAACTTTTAAATCCACAACTGGACTCTAAATCTTGAATTAAAAAACATAAAGACTCCACCTAACCTATGAATTAAAAATAAGCACCATGTGCAAGAACATCTATCTTTCCTGTGATCACTCTTCTGTATGGTTTCCATGCTGGAGTTCCATTTCCAACCAAATCCTGTGTTTGACTTGCGATGGATAGGCTGATACCTGGTGGAGGGACAACAGCATAATGTCCTGATACGACACAAGTAGAATGTATTCGCTACGTGAACTTCTGCAATCATGTGCCTCTCTAAGCTTCTCTTCCTCTCTTCCTTCCTTCTTTCCTTCCTCCCTCCTTCCCTCCCTCCCTCCCTCCTTTCTTTCTCTTTCTTTCTATCTTTTCTTTCTTTCTCTCTTTTCTTTCTTTCTCTCTTTCTTCTTTCTTTCCTTTCTCTCTTCTTTCTCTTTCTTTCTTCCTTCCTTCCTTCTTTTTCTTTTTCTTTCTCTCTCTCTCTCTCGATGGAGTCTTGCTCTGTTGCCCAGGCTGGAGTGCAATGGCACAATCTCAGGTCAACGCAACCTCCTCCTCCTAGGTTCAAGCAATTCTCCTGCCTCAGCCTCCCAAGTAGCTGGGATTATAGGTGCCCGACACCATGCCTGGCTAATTTTTTTTTTTTTTTTGTATTTTTAGTAGAGATGGAGTTTCACCATGTTGGCCAGGCTGGTCTTGAACTCCTGACCTCATGATCCACCTGCCTCGGCCTCCCAAAGTGCTGGGATTACAGGCATGAGACACCGCGCCCGGCTATATTTTATTTTATTTTATTTTATTTTATTTTTGAAATGAAATCTCGCTCTGTCACCCAGGCTGGAGTGCAGTGGCACAGTCTCAGCTCACCAAAACCTTCACTTCCTGGGTTCAAGTGATTCTTCTGCCTCAACCTCCTGAGTAGCTGGGATTACAGGCATGAGCCACCATGCCCAGCTAATTTTTTGTATTTTTAGTAGAGACAGCATTTTACTATGCTGGCTAGGCTGGTCTCAAACTCCTGACCTCAGGTGATCTGCCTGCCTCAGCCTCCCAAAGTGCTGGGATTACAGGCGTGAGCCATCGCGCCCAGCTTCTGTTTCTTTCTTTTGCTTTTTACTTCCTCTATAATTGCAGAATAAGCTTCTGTTTCTTTATGTGTAAAAAGCACAATAATATACCTAGTTCACAAGGTTGTGTAAGGATGAAATGAGACAAGCTTATCAAGTTTTTGGCACTGTGTCTACCAATCTGTAACTCCTCAATGCAAGATGGTTAATGTTATATTCCACCTGTAACTGAGAGATGTATGCTGTTTTATCATGTGTCCGAGAAACTCAGTGAGATTCCCTATATCTATGGGTATACGGAGAGGCTTGTTAATTTCCCTAACTTTAAAAAAATGTTTACTTCTATTTTAAGTAGCCCGAAGACCCAATTCGTGGAGGGCTGAGCCAATTTCTTTTTAGGACGTGGTCTGTGGATCCTCCTCATGGTAACTTTGTCTTTCCATTCCCTTCGAATAAACTCAGCACCTTCCACCATGATGCACATTTAAAGTTGAAGTTGCCGATATAACCCTCAAAATGCAAGTTTATTGAAAAACCTGAGAAGAGCAGTAAACAGACCAAAAATACCTTCATCCAAACTTTAAAATTTATTTTTTGCCAACTTCAGTAACTGTTTTCACATGAGAAGTCAATGCACAGGAAAATGCTGGTTTTATGGTAGTATTTAGATGCCTTGAAATGCTGAGGGCAATGAGCAGACACACAAACACATTAAGGTTTAGCTGCAGATCAATTAACAAACCTACGAGGTCCCTATGTAATCACACTTTCTAGTTCCAGTTGCTCCTTTTAGACACAAGCAAGTTGCCACATCTTTTGTAATGATTCACAGTCACCATTTATGGTATTGAAATACAGTGGCAAGGGTAAACATCCCTTCATTTCCAGAACCATCCATCCCAGTATGCAACATGCTTCTGAGAATAAGGACAGAATTATTTTTAAAATCCATTTACTACTGATAAAAAAGAAAAAGGGTGTCTATGCAACACTGTGCAGGTTTTTTGATAAGGCTAGAGCAGACTATAAATTAAAAGTGATATTCAGTCAGAGAACTTACTTTGAGCACTGTCTATATAAGTGCTATTTGACAAAAGGAATATAGTCACTCATAGTGTGAGGCAACGCATAAGCAGGGTATCAGAGAGTTTTATCTGCTATCACGGTCTATACAAATAACAATTTACCAGTGAGCTAGTATTAACATATCCCTTTCCCTAACTTTTTATGCTTTGTTTCTAATTTTTTCAGAAAGTGCACATTTTAAGTTATAATATTTGTGGTGACATTGGTAAATATTTGTTTTTCTTTTAGAGATGGGGTCTCACTCTGTCACCCAGGCCGGAGTACAGTGGCACAATCATAGCTCGCTGCATCCTCAAACTCCTGGGCTCAAAAGATCCTCCCACCTCAACCTCCCAAGTAGCTGGGACTACAGGTATGCACCACCAGGCCTGGCTAATTTTTTAATTTTTTGTAGAGACAGGGTCTTGCTATGTTATCCAGGCTGGTTTTGAACTCTTGGTCTCAAGTGATCCTCCCACCTCAGCCTCCCAAAGTGCTGTGATTATAGGCATAAACCACCATGCCTAGCCAACATTTTAAAAATAGTTTCCACATACAGCATTGAGTGAATATTTTTAATTGAATACCTGGAGTCATTTCCGTCTTCATCCTTCCTCACAGAACCCTGGGTTTATTTAGTGTCTGCCCATTCCCTCAATCACCCAGATGCATCGGGGGCAGTTGACCACAGCCAAAGCTCCAAGGATGAGCCTTGGGATTTAAGGCAATTGAGAATTTTCATGTATCTGGCAACAGTCATTGGTCGGTGGGGTTGGGGGTGAGCATGTGACACAAGACATAGTGAGTCCCAGGCTTTTGGTTTGGAATGCTGGCGTCAGAAGCCCACTCTCCTCTGTAATGGTTGTTCTGAGTAGGTGTGAGACCTGGAGCTGGTTGGCCATCTGTTACCTTCCTGCAGAAGAAGCTGACACAGAGGACAAGGGGGATAGATATGGAGCCACTGGGCAGTGCCACCTGCAAAGGCCTGCCTCTAGACTTCCAATTGTGGGAGCCCGTAAGTGTCCTTAGTAAGCCAGTTTGAGTTGCATTACTTGCAGCCAAAGAAAGGCATCCTTACTGATATAACACGTGATACAATAGGCCTCTAGGTTTTTACCTTTATTACCCTTTAATAGTCTCTGTGGTAAGATATTAGCAAGGAGTTAAAGTAAACCTGAGTGTTCAATTCATCCTATGGTAACTAAAAGTCTTTTAATCCTTTTTTTCAGTTATTTATTCTGTCATTTTTTATGTTTAGGATTCTAAACATATATTTTTAAAATAACTTTTAAGGCCAGGCATGGTGGCTCACATCTGTAATCCCAGCACTCTGGGAGGCTGAAGTGGGCAGATCATGAGGTCAGGAGTTTGAGACCAGCCTGGCCAACATGGCGAAACCCCGTCTTTACCAAAAATACAAAAATTAGACAGCGTGGTAGTGCATGCCTGTAATCTTAGCTACTCAGGAGGCTGAGGCAGGATAATTGCTTAAACCCAGGAGGTAGAAGTTGCAGTGAGCTAAGATGGCACCATGACTTGAGGTCAGGAGTTTGAGACCAGCCTGGCCAACATGGCAAAATCCTGTCTCTACTAAACATACAAAAATTAGCTGGCATGGTGGCAGGCGGCTGTAATCCCAGCACTTTGGGAAGCTGAGGCACGTGGATCACCTGAGGTCAGGCGTTTGAGATCAGCCTGGCCAACATGGCAAACCTTGTCTCTACTAAACATACAAAAATTAGCCAGGTGTGGTGGCGTGTGCCTGTAATCCCAGCTACTTGGGAGGCTGAGGCAGGAGAATCACTTGAACCCAGGAAGTAGAGGTTGCAGTGAGCCGAGATCGTGCCACTGCACTCCAGCCTGGGCAACAGAGTGAGACTTCGTATAAAAAAATAGAATCAGCTTTCTCTGTATGTTTTGGAATTTTGGATCCTGGGCTCATCTTGAGTGGAAGGTTTTTCCTTTCTCTTTCTCTGTGTGTGTGTTGGGGCAGGTGGGTGGGTGCAGGTGTGTGTGTGCATGAGCAAGGTTTCCTCCCATTTAGTGGTTGAACCAGGTCTAATAATGGTGGCTTGGATGTCTCACTTCATGAATATTAGAACTATTGCAGATCCAATCTCCAGGCCAGCAAGCAGTTTAGCTTAGTCCTGGTTGGGCGGCCGTGGCCATGTTCTCTCATCTGCCTGGGCACGAAGCATCCTGTGAGCCATCATGTGGCCAAGCAGGAGTAGACAGCAGCTATTCGAGACTCATGCGGAGTAGTGGAAGCCCTACCCTGGTTCTTGGATTCAAGAAGCAAAACAGGCAACATCCCCCACCCTGCTCTCCAGCCTGGAGAGGGGCATTTTATTTTATTCTGTTTTCCCACAAGAGCTAAATTCATATCTGCTTTCGCTGCTTCTAGACCTAGAGCCAAGCAAGCCTGTGGCTTCAGCCCCGCAAATCTATTGATTTGGCTTCCATGCACAGGGTGTTCATCTTGGTTGGAGTGCAGCTTTGTCCTTTAGATTGCTTCTTTTTCTCTTTTACCTCTCATTGCGATGTGTTTGAGGCAGGAGGTTGGAAGCTTTGCTCAAAGCAAGAACTTAAAATGCCTTTTTGAGCAGAGGTAGAGGGTTGTAGCTTGAAACTTGACTTTTAGTGATTCCACAGACACCAGCTGACACATCAGAATTATTCAGGGATGCTCAGAATGCCACTCCAGGAACCTGATGTTGCCACGCTGTGTTTACCTGCCGTAAACCCCAGGAAAGGAAAGGTGGGGATGGAGGAGTCAGTGGTCATTGGAAAACAAGAAGAGTGTCACTGAAGCTGGGAGTCTTAGAAGCCTGTTCTTACAGGGTGGAGATCAGAGCTTTAATTCAAATGCATCTGATTTCTTTGATATAAATCCCTGCCTCTGGCTCTCAGCTCTCTGCAGGCACCTAGCCCTGGTGAAGGTGTTGTTGATTCTCTTGCTACTTCTTATGGCCCACTCATATTTTATACCAAACCATACACTCTGAAAGTTCTTTTCTCTTTTTTTTTTTTTTTGGTCATTGTTCTCTTCAGGATATAAGATAGCTAATAGCTCACTCTGGAAATAGCATTAATACATTGGGGTGAGGGGGAAGTGGAGGACTCATTTTATCAGATGTTAAGGTTTTTATGACGTGATAGTAACTAAGATATTGTAGTATTGGCACCAGGCTAGTTAAATAGACCAATGGAACAGAAATAGAAAGACCTGACCGACCCAGGAACATGGGGAAACTTGATTTACAACAGAGATCGAATTACAAACCAGGAGGAATGGATTATTCAATCAATGGTGCTGGGACAACTGATTATCTATCTTAGATTCCTACTTTCCATAATAAACTCCAGGTAAAGAGCTAATCATTAAAAGCCAAATAATAAAACATTTAGAAGAAAACATCAGGATAATTTTTTCTTATCACCTTCAGGTAGAAAATTGTTTTTTTTTTTTTTGAGACAGTCTTGCTCTGTCACCCAGGCTGCAGTTCAGTGGCGTGATCTGCTCACTGCAACCTCCACCTCCCAGATTCAAGCAATTGTCCTGCCTCAGCCTCCCAAGTAGCTGGGATTACAGATTACAGGTACACACCACCACACCCGGCTAATTTTTGTATTTTTAGTAGAAACGGGGTTTCACCGTGTCGGCCAGGCTGGTCTCAAACTCCTGACCCGCCCACCTCGGCCTCCCAAAGTGCTGGGATTACAGGCATAAGCCACCTCGCCCGGCTGAAAATAAATTCTTAAACCAAATGCACACCAAAAAATCACAAACATAGGGGATAGGATTAATTAGTTTAACTATATTAAAATAAAAAATCTTCCATATAAAAAGGACACCATAAGCAGAAGGAAAAGACAAGCCACAGATGGAGAAAAATGTTAGCAAAATATATGATTGGCAAGTAGACCCTTTGCTGAACAATATGGTAACGTCTAGTAAAATTGAAGGTACGAATAATCCAGAGAAATTCTATACCATAGGAAATGTGCAAAAATTTCATTGCAGCAGTTCTCTGTAGTAAAAAATTGGAAATTATGTAAATGTCCATCAACAAGAGAATGTATCAGTTGTTTGTTGTGGACAACTGCCATTGGCTCTTATCATGCAGCATCTATACCTCCCTCCTAAGTTTGGGGACTCCCCTACCTGCTGAGGCAGAGTCCCCTCCCACAATAAAAGCCAAAAATACCACTTTTTTTTTTTTCTTCCCTGAGACAGAGCCTCCCTCTGTCACCCAGGCTGGAGTGCAGTGGCGCAATCTTGGTTCATTGCAACCCCTACCTCCCGGGTTCAAGCAATTCTTCTGCCTCAGCCTCCCGGGTAGCTGGGACAACAGGCGTGCACCACCATGCCTGGCTAATTTCTTTGCATTTTTAATAGAGATGGGGTTTCACCATGTTGGCCAGGCTGGTCTTGAATTCCCGACCTCAAGTGATCCGCCTACCTCAGCCTCCCAAACTGCTGGGATTACGGGCATGAGCCACCACACCCAGTCCCATCTTCTTGATTTCCCAGTTTCTCCTGCAGCTAGGGCCCAGCCACATGACCCAGGCTCCAAAGATCAGATGCGCCTGCCCCAGACTTTCATGCAGCTGCAGGGGCTGCCCGGACTTTCTGGGAGGAAGAGCAGTGGTTCCGCTTGGCTTCTAGTGGCTGTAATGGCTGTGGTTCCTGCAGCCGTGTTTTGGGTCAGGAGGACCAACAGTGCAAGCCGTAGGGTCTGTCCAGCAGCCGTTGTTGCAGTGTTGCTATTGGACACATTCTACAGCATGATTAGGGACATTTTCCCTGGCAGTGGAGCCTCCAAACCCGAGTCTTCCACTCTTGCAAAGGTCTTCCAAGTTATTGAATACATTCCTTTTTGTTTGTTTGCTTAAATTAACCAGTTTGTTTCTGTTGCTTGCAAATAAAAACCCTCATCCTAACAGATTATGGGTTATTACATACTTATATGACACACATGAGAATGACATACACCAAAATTAGGATAAAACGTTGAGTGAAATCAGGCAGGAGTCCTCAGGGAATTTCAGTTGTGTCTCAAATTGTAACAATGGAAAAAATATAAACACATATAGCAAATGGAGTAAAGCATTAATTTGTATTAATATTTGATATTAATACAATAAAGCTGGGTGGTGTGCATAAGGGTGTTATATTATCTTCATATTTTTATGAATATATTAACTACTCCATTATATGCACACACCAACACATATATGTAAACTTTTACTATAATTCAAAATGTACTATTCTGAACATTTCAAAGAAACAATATTCTGCTGATACTATGTGTTTGTCTTTCCATGAAAGAAGATCCATCTCTAAGTTAGTCTGCATCTAAATTCACTAATAAACATTATGCTGAAAAAGGAAAAAATATATTGAAAAAATAATAGGTCTGGTGGGGCATTAAGGCAAATGCTGAAATAATGTATTATATTTGCATGCATGGGTTTTCTTATGCCAAGCAGATACTGTAAATCACCATCATTTCGTAGAAATGCGTTTCTACTGAGGAAAGGCATCAAGACATTTCAAAAAGCATGGCTTCAACAAACATAGCTGATCATTCATCACACTAAGTTGCTTAGTGCATTTGTTTGCTTCAGTTGCTTTAACAAACTACCAGAGCCCAAGGGACTTACATGACAGAAATTAATTTTTTCACAGTTCTGGAAGCTGGAAGTCCATGATCAAGGTCCGTAGCATCAGTATCTGATGAAGGCTCTCTTCCCGGCTTATGGATGGCCACCTTATTGCTGTGTCCTCACGTGGCAGGCAGCAAAAGCCAGCTCTCTGGTATCCTCTTCTTATAAGGACACTAATCTTATCAGATCAGGATCCCACCCTTATAACATCATTCAACCTTAATTACCTCCATAAAGGCCCTATCTCCAAATACATTGAGGTTTGGAGCGTCAACATACAAATTTTGGGGGGACACATTGAGTCCACAGCATTCAGGTTAAGGGTAAAGAAACTGAAAACACCCAGCACTTTGGAAGGCTGAGGCAGGCGGATCACTTGAGGTCAGCAGTTCGAGGCCAGCCTGGCCAACATAATGAAACCCCGTCTCTTCTAAAAATACTAAAATTAGTCGGGCATGGTGCCACACGCCTGTAATCTCAGCTACTAGGGAGGCTGAGGCAGGAGAATCACTTGAACCCAGGAGGTGGGGGTTGCAGTGAGCCAAGGTCGCTCCACTGCATTACAGCCTGGGTGACAAGAGCAAGACTCTGTCTCAAAAAAAAAAAAAAAAAAAAAAGGCCTGGCGCGGTGGCTCACGCCTATAATCCCAGAACTTTGGGAGGCAGGCAGATCACAAGATCAGGAGTTTGAGACCAGCCTGACCAACATGGTGAAACCCTGTCTCTACTAAAAATACAAAAAGTTAGCCAGGCATGGTGGCGGGCGCCTGTAGTCCCAGCAACTCGGGAGGCTGAGGCAGGAGAATCGTTTAAACCCGGGAGGTGGAGGTTGCAGTGAGCCAATATCGCGCCACTGCACTCCAGCCTGGGTGACAGACAGAGACTCTGTCTCATTAAAAAAAAAAAAAAAAAAAAAAAAAAAAAAGGACACTGAAATCAACAGTGAATATTTTAATGATAATAAAATGTACTCCTGGCCAGGCACAGTGGCTCATGCCTATAATCCCAGCACTTTGGAAGGCCAAGTTGGGAGGACTGCTTGAGGTGAAATTTGAGCCCAGCCCAGGCAACATAGCAAGACCCCATCTCTGTATTAAAAAATAAAAATAAATAAGATGTACTCTTCTAGCTACCCAGGAATGCCAGTTTAAAATAACCTAATTAAAATACTATATTTTTAAACAAATTTTAGCATCTCATAAAATTCTTTAAGCTAATTAAAATTCATGAAAGTTTGGTTTTATATGCTTCATAACCCCCCTGGAAGTTTTGTGGAAACACAAACTTACCCCTACATAATAGATGTTAATACTGAAGCACAAAGAAGTGAGAAGATTTGCAATCACATTAAGAGTAAGTGACAGGCCAGGTACTGTGGCTCACACCTGTAATCCCAGCACTTTGGGAGGCCTAGACGGGTGGATTACTTGTGGTTAGGAGTTCAAGGCCAGCTTAGCCAACATGGTGAAGCCTCGTCTCTACAAAAACACAAAAATTAACTGGGCATGATGGTGGGTGCCTATAATCCCAGCTACTTGGGAGGCTGAGGCGGGAGAATCTCTTGAACCCAGATGGCAGAGGTTGCAGTGAGCCGAGATTGTGCACTCCAGCCTGGGCAACAGAGCAAAAATTCTGTCTAAAAAAAAGAGTAAGTGACAGATTATGAATCCAAATTTAGCTTTCTGATTTCCATTCTAGCTGTTGGGCTACATAGCTTATTTAGTAGAGACAATAAAGCAACTCATAAACACCTTACAGGTATTTCAGGATCCAGCAAGATAGCAGTATTACAATAGAAAAAATAGATGCATGTGTTCAAATCACAGCTGTCATTTACTGCTTGTGTGTTTTTGGTATAATTACTGAATTTCCAGAGCCTCAGTTTTCTCATCTGTAAGGGAATAAAAGTAAGTAACTTACAGACCAGCCTTGTATGCATTCTTCTTAGGTATGTTACAGTGCAATTAACATTCTAGTAATTGCTGGTCAATTATTTGCAATCATTTGGATTCATTGGTCCTCTGAATACGTATTTTATGTTTGTTTCAGAGCCATCGGTGCCTGTATAGCTGAAAAGGCTTACGTTTAACTCTTTTAGTGTATTGACAAATATTTTAACATGTTGGTAAATAAAATTCTGTCCAGAATTAAATGTCAATGCTTTACTAAAGTAATCACTTGTATATCAGGGGTGTCCTTTCTGTCCTTTCATTTCTTTAATGTGATTTCTAACCATTATATTTCTAGGGTTCCTTTTCCCATTGAAAGCAAGGATACCTGGTTTGCTTCCCAGCTGGTTTGTCCCATGGTCCTAAGGAGAACACTGTGCAGGGACACAGGGCACACGTGCCAATGTAGCTCTCACAGCATCCTGAAAGTGACAGACCTGGAGTATGATCACCTTAGAAGCAGCCAGATGTCCTCTGCGGACCAGGTCATCATAGTCTATGTCTTCTCCTTCAAGCAAAAGGACAAGACTATCAAAGAAGTGGCCAAAGTATATAGGGAGCTATATACTTTTTTTTTTTTTTTTCTGTTGGCTTCTCAACACACTTTTTTTTTAACTGAGATATGACATTCATATAATAAAGATCACAAATCTTAAGGGTATATACCATAATGAATTTTTATGTATATACACACCTGTGTAATCACCACCCAGATCAAATATAGAATTCTTCCAGGCTTGAAAAATCTCTCTCCTACTCCTTCTCATTGAGTAACCTACCCACCTGCCCACCCCCAGGAAACCACTATTCTGCCTTCTATCAGCATGAATTACTTTCGTCTGTTCTAGATCTTCATGGACTCACACAGCATGCACTTGTTGATACACAGTTCATTTTAATGCTTCTTCTACCAGAGAATGGGAATAGTAAATACCAGTCATGAGCCAATATTCCCCCATTCTGTGTCTATAGCAGACATCACTAATCCATCATTCTTTTTTTGTTTGTTTGTTTGAGACAGAGTCTTGTTCTGTTGCCCAGGCTGGAGTGCAGTTGTGTGATCTCAGCTCACTGCAGCCTCCACCTTCTGGGTTCAAGTGATTCTCATGCCTCAGCTTCCGGAGTAGCTGGCAAGCACCAACCATGTCTGGCTAATTTTTTTTTTTTTTTTTTTTTTTTTGTATTTTTAGTAGAGATGGGGTTTCACGGTGCTAGCCAGGCTGGTCTCAAACTT
The DNA here is from genome assembly GCF_028858775.2 of Pan troglodytes. NCBI lineage: Eukaryota > Metazoa > Chordata > Mammalia > Primates > Hominidae > Pan > Pan troglodytes. The sequence continues at coordinate 102,185,499 of NC_072408.2, read as the reverse complement.
CTGACCTCAAGTCATCTGCGCCTGCCTTGGCCTCCCAAAGTGCTGGGATTACAGGCGTGAGCCACCATGCTCAGCCCATCATTCTTTTCAACTGAGCCTAGACTGGGCCCTAAACTCTTTTTTGCTGATTGCACACCAAATAGCCACCATAGACTGATCTCAGAGGCCACTTATGAAACTAAGTTTGGAATCTATCACCGTGATTTTCATTTCCTGACTGTCCCTTCTTTCCAATCCCACTGCTTCTGCCTACTTCAGGCCTTCATCACTCCCAAACTGATTTTCTCCAATGCTCTAACTAGTTCTTGCTTTTAGTCTTGAGAACTCTAATATTTCCTACCCATTTCAGGGTGTTTTTTTTTTCTTTTGAGATGGGGGTCTCGCTCTGTCGCCCAGACTGGAGTGCAGTGCATGATCTCAGCTCATTGCAAAGCTCCGCCTCCCAGGTTCACGCCATTCTCCTGTCTCAGCCTCCCGAGTAGCTGGGACTACAGGCACCCACCACCACCCAGCTAATTTTTTGTATTTTTAGTAGAGACGGGGTTTCACCGTGTTAGCCAGGATGGTCTCGATCTCCTGACCTTGTGACCTGCCCACCTCGGCCTCCCAAAGTGCTGGGATTACAGGCGTGAGCAGCGCCTGGCCTTTTTTGTTTGTTTGTTTTGAGACGGAGTCTCACACTGTCACTCGGGCTGGAGTGCAGTGGTGCAATCTCAGCTCACTGCAACCTCTGCCTCCCAGGTTCAAGTGATTCTCCTACCTCAGCCTCCCAAGTAGCTGGGATTACAGGCACCTGCCATCACACCCAGTTAATCTTTTGTATTTTTAGTAGAGACAGGATTTCACTATGTTGGCCAAGCTGGTCTCGAATGCCTGACCTCGTGATCCACCTGCCTCGGCCTCCCAATGTGCTGGGATTACAGGCTTGAGCCACCGTGCCCAGCCAGGTGTTCTTTTTAATATCTGAACATGTCTGCATCATTCTTCTGCTTATAAGTCTCTAAGGACTTCCCTTTAGGCCAAGTCCAAGTTCCTTAGTGTGACATGGAGGGCCCACTCCCACTGGGGCTCTCTCAGCCCTGCCTGTAGATGGCAAATATTTCTTTCAGATCTTTAAAGTGTCAGAGTCTCAGTTAATCTTTCCTCGATTGGACAAGAGAAGGCCTCAGAGAAAGCCCTCTTCTGCCTGCATCAGTGCAGATTCTCTGCAGATGCAAATCTCCCCCACAAAAGACAGTTCTGCAGGGTGACTTCTATTCGTTGGCTCTCTGAACAGCCACCTCAAAATATGCCAAAGAAGTATATTTCGGGGTGAAATATTTTTATTTCCTTCAGTCCTCACTTTGAAACTTGAAAAAGTTTCACATCTGAAAAGCTAAATTGATAGCTTTGCAGAGATTTGGGTGATAGGCTGCAGAGATAAAGATAGGCAAAGGAGTGGAAAAAAACAAATTGGGATAAGCAAAAACGGGCAAATTTAAATATATCATTCTGTGTCTTCTTGAATCAGTCTCTTAGTCCTAAGAATAAATCAGTTCAGTTAAACAGCTGTGTCCCATTCAGGAGGTGGCTTTGCAGATGGGCTAGGCCTTTAGAGATGACGCAGGCAAACAGACAGATCTTTAATAAGAGGCACAAAATGTAAATTTTGACCAAGGACATATTATTTTGTACAACGGGGCTGATAGCAACCTTGCAAGGAGGTCACATGTCATTCTGTAACTGAAAGCTAAAGAAGGAGAATCACAACAGCATTGGCTGAGTCCCCTAAATTTCCAGAAAGTTGATTATTTTTTAGGTCAGCAAGAGAAAGGGAATAATCCCGTGACCAGAGAACCTAAAGAGAATACAAATAAGAATGAAGAAGGTTATAAAACACAGAAAACTTAGCAAAGAACTCTAGTGTCCTCCTAAAGAGTTGCGTGGCTGGATGAGGGCCTTCGCTATCTCTTAATTCTCTTTCGTTCCACCTAACCAGGGAACCACAAGTCCTGCATGATAGTGAAATGATTGAGCTGTACCTGGAAGGTGAACAGCAGTAGATGCTCTGGTGGAAGCATCAGGGTGTAGACAGAGCTCTTACAAGGGTGGCCTGAGCCACAGAGAGTGTGTCGTGGGTTCTGGGAGTATAGGGAGGACAGCCTTACCTTCCCAGCCTGCTTTGAAGTTGGCTTCCTCTGCCCCTAGGCTGGAAGCTTCTTGATGGTAAGACTGTGTCATGTTCACCATTGTAGCCCAGTCCCTATCCCTGGGCCCAGCTCATGGTAAACATTGAAAACATATTTGCTGAATGAATCAATGAACCAATGAATGAGTGAATGGTCTCTCAGTCTGATGGCCATGGTCACTGCTAATTCTTTCTTGGTCTCATTGCAGGTGTTTCTAGGACTATGGGCTTGTAACCTGCTGAGCTAGGTTTCACCTGCAGATACAAAGAAGCTGGTTCACCTGCAGATACAGAGAAACTGGGTGGATGGGAGGGTAGAATCACAGGTAAGAGGGGTCAGACTTCTCATTGGGACAACAAGGTGCATCAAATCCCACAATATCTTTGGATGTAGAGAGGGTCTTATTTATGTACCCCATGTACCCCCTTCTTTTTTTTTTTTTTTTTTTTTTTGAGATGGAGTCTTGCTCTGTCACCCAGGCTGGAATGCAGTGGCACGATCTCCGCTCACTGCAACCTCTGCCTCCCAGTTCAAGCGATTCTCCTGCCTCAGCCTCCCGAGTAGCTGGGATTACAGGCACCCACCATCACGCCCAGCTAATTTTTGTATTTCTAGTAGAGACAGGTTTTCACCATGTTGTCCAGGCTGGTCTTGAACTCCTGGCCTCAAATGATCCGCCTGCCTCAGCCTCCCAAAGTGCTGGGATTAAGGCATGAGCCACCACACCCAGCATCATTAAAGGACCTTAAACAGACAAGTGATATGCAGAGGTTTTTTTGTATTTTAGAAAGTTCATTTTGGAAGAATGGTATGGAAAGGGTCCAAGTGACAGAGAGACCTGTTAAGCTTTTAACCAGGAGGGAAATGATTAGGCAGTAACAGTGGGTGGGAATGGAAAAGGATGCTGGGTATGAGTGACAGTTAGAAATGAGACTCTATAAGATCTGATATGTCAGTGAAGGAAGAATTTAAGGTATCTCCAGCTTCTCACCTGGGCACTTAGAACAGTAGCACTATTTTTTGAGATAGAGAATTCAGGAGGAGGAGAAGAAATGTCTTGTTATCTATTACTGCACAACAAGCCACCCCAGGCTGGGTATGGTGGCCCATGCCTATAATGCGAGCACTTTGGGAGGCCAAGGTGGGAGGATTGCTTGAGCCCAGGAGCTCAAGATTAGCTTGGGCAACATAGCGAGACCCTGTCTCTATTAAAAAAAAAAACAAAAAACAAACAAACAAACAAACTTGGAAGCTTAAAAACAACAACCTATATTTATTTATGACCCTGCAGGGATGGCCTGACTGTTTCATGTAGCACTGGCTGGGACAGTTTGAGTACAGCTGAAAAATATCCTCCTTCACAGGGCTGGCAGGCAGTGCCACTGCCATAGGGAGCTGAGTTATGACTGTTAGACAGTGGGCCCCATTCTCCTTATGAAGACCTCTCCACATAGCTGCTCGGGTTTCCCCACAACATGGCATCTGTTTGAAGAAGGAAAACTCCAAGAGGTGAAGATGGAAACTATACATCTCTTAATGCCTGGCCTCAAAAGTTACACAGTCTGCCATTTTTCAAAGCCTGTCACAGGCCAGCCCAGATTCAATGGGAACAGAAATAGCCTTCCATCTCTTGATGGGTAGAGTGGCAAAGAATACACAGCCATTTTCAATCCACCATAAGAACATTTGAAGAAAAAGATGAAAATTTCAGGTGGGACATGTTGAGTTTGAGGTACGTGAGTGACATCAATGTAGAGACATCAAGAAGTAGGCAAGTCAGTGCACAGGTCTGGTGATCAGAGGAGAGCACTAGCTTTGATAGACATTTGGTCACTTGGTAGACGTAAATAGTAGTTAGAATTATGCGTTATCCAAAGAGTGTGTGAAGAGAGTGAATGGCAGGAGACAAGATGCAAGCTTTTAGTACAGTAGATATTTAGAGGTCAAGTAGAGAAAAAGTCTTCATGAAATGAAGACTAGGAAGCAAGACCTAGAGAAACAGAAAGAAGACAGAAGAGAAAGTGGCCATAGAAGCCCAGCAGAGAGTTGGAGGAGACACTGTTCAATAATTTCAAATGCCATAAAGAGGTCAAGTAGGCCAGGTGCAGTGGCTCACGCCTTAATCTCAGCACTTTGGGAGGCGAAGGCAGGTGGATCACTTGAGCCCAGGAGTTCCAGACCAGCCTAGGCAACATGGCGAAATCCCGTCTCTACAAAAAATACAAAATTTAGCCATGTGTGGTGATGTGTGCCTATGGCACTAGCTACTAGGGAGGCTGAGATGGGAGAATCACCCGAGCCCCAGTAGGTCAAGGCTACAGTGAGCCGTCATTGCACCACTGCACTCCAGCCTGGGCGACAGAGCGAGACTCTATCTAAATAAATAAATAGGTCAAGTAATATTAGAAACATGAAAATGTCCACTGGTCTTGGCAATACAGAGGTCTTTGGTGAGCTTATGAAGGCATTTCTAATGGAGGAATGAGGATAGAGTTTAAAATTTTTTGTTCAAGGATGCAAATATTGCTGAATGAAGCAAAAGATTTGTTGCCTGGAATTTAATATCTTTACAACTCTTTGTTCTTTTAGAGTCATTCGGATTCCTTTCGGTTGCTCAAATATAACATTGTATCTGCTTCTAAATTCATGGGCAGCAATTGTCCTCTTCTGGTTCAAAGGCACAATATAATCCCAGGAATTTTTTTGGTATGTGCTTTGAGATATAATGACTCTTTTGACTGGGCTGTTGTGTATGATGTTTGCATGACTTGGGGATTATTCATAGGGTCAACAGAAGGCTACCAAAATAGCTCAGCTTAAATCACAACCTTGGGATAACCCTTGACTTCAGGTCTTCTTATAACTGCAGATTTAAAACTGTTGCATTATCTTTACTGTTACTCTAATGAATTTAAAAATTGAATACTCTGTTAAAACTGAGGTGGCCAAATCATTCACCTCATGAGTTCATATGAAAATTAAGTGCTAAAATTTAATTCCCACCTTTATGAAGCTTATAACCTAGTTGAGGAGATATGGCTACATAAAAATCCATAGTGTAAGACCTAGTAGAATAACTACCATAAGCAAGACAGCCTAGTGTGGTAGAGAAAAAGCATGAACTTTGAAAACAAACACACTTGAGTTCAAACCTTGGTTCTACTATTTGCTTGCTGTGTGACCTTTGGTAAATTACTAAGCTTCTCTGAGCTTGTATCCTCCCTTTCAAAAGGGAGAAATAATAACCAACTCATAAAATTATTGTAAAAATTCAGTGAGATAATGTGCACAAAGTGCTTGTTTCAATTCCTGGCACATCATAGGCAATAAATGCTAATTCCCTTCCACTGGTTTTTCAGTTCAACGAATGTTTATTGAATGTCTGCTCTGTGCCAAACACAAGTACTGAATACTGAAGATACACTCACTCACTCACTCAGTCAATAAAATGAGCCACAGTTCCTTCTGCCAAGGAGCTCCTAGTCCAGTGGGGTGAGCCACAGCCTGAGGCTTCCTGAGAAGTGTCATATGTGCATAGCCACTTGGGTTTCCTCATAGCCACTTGGGTTTCCTCACAACATGGTGCTGGTTTGAAGAAGGAATGTTCCTGGCCGAGCACAGTGGCTCATGCCAGTAATCCCAGCACTTTGGGAGGCCGAGGTGGGAGGATTGTTTGAGCCCAGGAGTTCAAAACCAGCCTGGGCAACATAGTGAGACCCTGTCTCTACAAAATTAAAAAAATTAGCTGGGCTTGGTAGTGTATGCCTGTAGCCCTAGCTACTCAGGAGGCTGAGGCAAGAGGATCACTTGAGCCTGGAGGTCAAGGCTGCAAGGAGCTGTGATTACACCACTGCACTCCAGCCTCGAAAGTTATGTGGTATGCTATTGCTCATACTATTGGTTAAAGCCAACTGTATACTAGCCCCTAAGGGTAGGTAGGATTTTGTCAGAGAGATGAGCAGAAGGAAGAGAAAGAGGTTCCAGGCAGAGGACATGTTGTAAGTAAAGATAAGGTTTGGCGCACAAGAAACCAGGTGACCTGAATTTTAGTCTAAGACCTTCCCCTTTAACCAGCTGTATTTGTTTGGGTTCATGTCATCTGGAAAAAAAGAAGACTGAGTTAGATCAGTGGCTCTCAATCACAGCTGATGCTTTGGATACATAAAAAAAAAAGACTTCTGGGCTTCACCCTCGAACAATTAAATCAGAATGTCTGTGGATGAGACCCAGCATCAGTATTCTCTTTATTACAATATAGTTTACATACAACGTAATGCGTTCAAGTGAATATTTTAAGCGCCAATGAGTTTGACAAACGTATGTACCCATGTAATCACTTCCACAGTCAAGATAGAAAACACTGCCATCACCCCAAAAGTTTCCTTTGGCCCATTAGCTGCCAGTCCTTCCAATGTCATCCCCAGATCACCACTGATCAGCGTTCTGTCACTATAGATTAGGTTTGTCCCTTCTAGAATTTCATCTAAAAGGATTCATATGCCTGTAATCCCAGCACTTTCAGAGGCTGAGGCAGGTGGATCACGAGGTAGGGAGTTCAAGACCAGCCTGGCCAACATAGTGAAACCCCATCTCTACTAAAAATACAGAAAATTAGCCAGGCGTGGTAGCAGGTGCCTGTAATCCCAGCTACTTGGGAGGCTGAGGCAGGAGAATCACTTGAACCCAGGAGGCAGAGGTTGCGGTGAGCGGAGATCATGGCACTGCACTCCAGCCTGGGTGACCGTCCAAGACTCCATCTCAAAAAAAAAAAAAAAAAGGATTCATACAGTAAGTATTATTTTGTCTGGCTACAATGAGGTATTAGCGTTTGTTTTAAAAGTTTCTCTGGGTGATTTTAATGAGAAGCAATGACTGGATGATCTTTCAGGACCCTTCCAGCTAAAAAGATGCCATGATTTCATCTGCTAGCCTAGAGGCACTTTATGAAAGTTGCATTTTGGGAATAATATATATGATAGATATCATTGTAATAATTATGACAATGGTAATACTAATGTTTATTGATCTTTAACTATGTGCCCAGGCACTGTGCTAAGTTATTCATGTGTATTTTCTTATCTAAATCCTCACAGCAATCCAGGGGGTAGGTACTAATTTTATCCCTGATAACAGAGGTGGAAACTGAGACACAGGTTAACTTATCTAAGGTCAAGGAGCTCGCATGTGGTGGGATCAGAATTCAAATCCAGATTTTCTCACTATGAACAGAGACTGCTTTTAATCAAAATTCTGCAAGAGTTTCTACAAGGTGAAGTCTCAGCCCCCACTTCCTCGGACATGCTCATAAGAAGTGTAAAGTGTTCCCAGATGAATGCTTTCAGCTTGTTGATGAGCTCCAGCTGGGGAGAAGAACTAATTCAAACGTACATTTAGCAAGAAGGCACAGAGCCTACCTCAATATGCAAAGGAATCCAGCTTGTTTCAAGTGTCAAGTGACAGTTTAGACAAGAGAAAAGGACTCAGTACAAATGAGATGGGACAGAGGTTGCATCCCGTGCTTGTCTTCTGAGATATATACAAAATAGAGAAACAAAGACTAACTCATCCACTGATTTCACCGTAGTAATGCAGATTATTTCCTGACATTTCAATACACAGATACACACAGATACACACACACACACACACACACATCTATTTTCAGTTTTCAAAATATTCATCACTGTCACTACGAACAATGAACAACTAGTCTTATTTTGTGGTAGAGGGGTCTTCCCAGAGTACCTGACAGGTGACCAAATATCACCCTGCTCCTGCAAACCTATTTGATTCTGGGAGTCTTGGTAGACGTGCTTGGTTGGTTTACAGCCTGTGCTTCTTATAAATTCACTGGTGGCTTAAAAAAAAAAAAAAGCATCAGCACGATGAAAATATATGTCTTTCTTAAGTTGCACTCACCCATGACATCCAAATCAAAGCCTTGTCAGCTGAGGTTGTCCCAGTTCCCTCCAAGAGAATATTAACAATTAATCCTGATCACCCGAAACAAACAGGTTCCTATTCAAATACGGGCTGTCAGTATCTGGCTGTCAAGCCAAGAGCAAGGCTAAGGACTCAGCCTGCCTAGCTGTCTGCCCGCTGGGTGACAGTGTTGATCCATCTGAAATAAATGCGCTTTGTCCCTGGGCCAGAAAACACCAGGTCCCTAAAAGGAAAGACTGCAGCCAGATGGTGTTCTGAGGGCCTGGGGAAACGCTTTGCCTTCCTTCCCCGGAGAGAAGCAGAATGATTCTGTGTTTTCTTTATCTTTCAAAGGAAGATGTGAGGTGAAGCATTGTTCTGATGTTACCATATTGGGCTAGGTTTCTCTGGGCGAAGTGCTACGGAGAATGATGTGATTACGCATAATAAATTAACTTGCATTTTCCTGATAATTTAATGAGGGCAAAGAGCTTGCAACGAGCGTTGTGAAAACTCAGCTGAAAATTCATTTCAGCTGTTTGTTCGGATGCATGGGGCTGGAAGGATTCTTTAACTGAAGTGTTCTTTTTTATACACATGTGCATCCAGGGCTCTGGGGTGGGACAAGATTGTCTCTGTGGAATATTATTTCCAAATTGCCAGCTCACATATTTACATTACTCTATCTGTTCTGACGTGATCCTTGACTTCAAGAGGAAAGAGAGTTCCTGTCCAGATACAAATACTGTTCAGATGCAAATACAGGAACAGGCCAGCTGCAGTGGCTCATGCCTATAATCCTAGCACTTCCCTGGGAGGCCGAGGTGGGAGGATCACTTGAGGCCAGGAGTTCAGGACCAGCCTGGTCAACGTGGTGAAACCCCGTCTCTAATAAAAATACAAAAATTAGCCAGGCATGGTGGCGTGTGCCTATAATTCCAGCTACTTGGGAGGCTGAGGCGAGAATCACTCCAGCCTGGGTGACAGAGTGAGACTCCATTTCGAAAAACAACAAAAACAGGAACAAATACTGTAGTCTGTAGTTACAATTCCAGGTGACCAGTGGAAATGGTTGAAGTGTGTAGTGACACCGCAGTAGAGGAGAGAGAATGATGGAACCAGCCATGTCTCTCCTTTAAAGGGACAAGACAGAAGATGAGTTGAGTGCTTCAGGAGGCTTTAAAAGGCTTGGTTTGGGCCATTTTTTGTTCTCCTCCACTGTACCTCTCCAAAGATGGAGTAAAGAGAATAGTGACTCAAAACATTGTGACTCTTCATCACAATGTTTTATGAGGAATGAAGCCATGTTAATTTTTTTTTTAAGCGAGACAGAGTCTGTCACCTAGACCGGAGTGCAGTGACACAATTATAGCTCACTGCAGCCTTGACTCCTGGGCTCAAGGGATCCTCCTGCCTCAGCTTCCTAAGTAGCTAGGACTGCAGGCACACACCATCACACGTGACTAATTTTATTTTTTGTAGATTTGAGGCCTCACTATGTTGCCCAGACTGGCATCAAACTCCTGGCCTTAAGTGATAGATCCTCCTGCCTCATCTTCCCAAAATGGGGGGATTACAGGCATGAGCCACTGCACCGAGCCAAAGTCATGTTTACGTGAGCCTTTGTCCCAAATTCTTATAATCAGGTTGAAAGACTAAAATAGAATTATCAACTTAAGAAATTATATCACAGAACTTTTAGTACTTAGTATATGTGCTGCCGAAGCGAGCACAACAAAACTTATAGTACTTAAATAGTTTCTTGGCTGGGCATAGTAGCTCAGGCCTGTAATCTCAGCACTTTTGGAAGCTAGACAGGAGGATTGCTTGAGACCAGGCGTTCAAGACCAGCAACATAGTGAGATCCCATCAAAAAAAATTATTTTTAAGTTTCTTTTTTCTCCTTTGTTTTATTTAATATTATTTGATCCAACCTATTTGAGCCAGGTTAGCACATTTATATTTTATTACATGTGACATAATAAAGGTTTGGGTTTTTTAATAACAAAGGTTTTTGATATTTCAATTACACTACAACTGCAGTCGTATTTTCTAAAGGAGCTCTCCTTGAGTTCTGAGAATCTCAAATGAGGGTGAGGAATACAAACAGGTGGGCTGTGGATTGGGCTTTCACTCCCTGAGACTCACACAGACACTGAGCACCACGGAGCCAAGGACCATCAAAGCCAGAGGGTGAAGCTGTTGAGCTGTGAGTCACTTCCCTGTCTCTCCTCTTCAGACACTTCAAAGCCTTTTCTAACTTTAGCTACCGAACACCCAGACAGCATGGGCCCTCTTAGGGCAAACTGCAACCACACGCATTTTTTTTTTTTTTGAAAGGGAGTCTCGCTCTTGTTGCCCAGGCTGGAGTGCAGTGGCATGATCTTGGCTCACTGCAACCTCCGCCTCCTGGGTTCAAGCAATTCTCCTGCCTCAGCCTCCTGAGTAGCTGGGATTACAGGTGTGCGCCACCATGCCTGGCTAATTTTTGTATTTTTAGTAGAGACGGGGTTTCACTATGTTGGCCAGGCTGATCTCGAATTCCTGACCTCAGGTGATCCACCCGCCTCGGCCTCCCAAAGTGCTGGGATTACAGGCATGAGCCACCATGCCCCACTCCACACACATTTTTATATCCTATTCAGTATATATTAAGGATATTTTATCAGAGTTTTGATAGCCTCTACCCTGCAGGGACCAACCACATGATCAGCAGAGAGCGTAAAAGGATTTATGAGAGGAAGCCTTGGGCAGCAGAGATTGAGAACTTTCTGGGACTCACCAGAGCAGAGCAGTAAGCAGCTCCAGGAACACCCATATCTGTCTGTCCCTGCAGAGATGTGCACACATCTACTCATCTTCCTATTTCTTTTCTTTTCTTTGAGACAGTCTTGCTCTGTCACCCAGGCTGGAGTCCAGTGGCACAATCTCGGCTCACTGCAACCTCCACCTCCTGCGTTCAAGCGATTCTCCTGCCTCGGCCTCCCGAGAAGCTGGAATTAACAGGTGCCTTCCACCAGGCTGGGCTAATTTTTGTATTTTTAGTAGAGACAGGGTTTCGCTATGTTGGCCACGCTGGTCTCAAACTCCTGACCTCAGGTGATCCACCCGCCTAGGCCTCCCAGAGTGGTGGGATTACAGGCGTGAGCCACCGCACCCAGGCCACATCTTCCAATTTATTTTACCTTCTTAGTATTCCGATCCTGAAGGTCTTTGGAGGCTTATATGACTGCTTTGTGAGAAGTCAGCACCACAGATTATTTGCAGGGAGGGTCCTCTGGTATACTTTGATTTTTGAAAATGCAGAAAAGCATAAAGAAAGAAATTAAAAGCATTCACACTTCTGCTACCCAGAACTAAGCACTGCTAATGGTTAGGTGTATGACCACACCTCATTCTACTGTGCTTTGTAGATATTGCATTTCACAAATATCGTGATTTTTACAAACTGAAGATTTTTGACAACCCTGTGTCCTGCAAGTCTATCAGCACCATTTTTCCAGCAGCATGAGCTCACCACGTCTCTGGGTCACATTTTCGTAATTGTAGCAACATTTCAAACTTTTTTTTTTTTAAGGACAGGGTCTCCCTCCCGTCACCCAGGCTGGAATGCAGTGGTATGATCTTAACTCACTGCAGCCTCCATTTCCTGAGCTCCTGCCTCAGCCTCTCGAGTGGCTGGATGTACAGGCGTGCACCCCGACACCCAGCTAATTTTTTGTATTTTTAGTAGCTATGGGGTCTCACCATGTTGCCCAAGCTGGCCTTGAACTCTCAGGCTCAAGCGATCTGTCCACTTTGGCCTCCTAAAGTATTAGGAGTAAAGGCATGAGCCACAGCGCCTGGCCTCAAACTTTTCATTATTATTATATTTCTTAGAGTGATCTGAGATCAATGATCTTTGATGTTACTATTGTAACTGTTTTCAGGCACCACAAACCAAGCCCATATAAAATGGCTTAATTTTGATCAATGTTGCGTGTATTTTGACTGCTCTGCTGACTGGCTATTTTCCCAGTCTCTTTCCCTCTCCTCTAGCCTCCCTATTCCCTGAGACAACAATATTGAAATTAGGGCTACAGTGGCCTTTAAGTATTCAAGTGAAAGGAAGACTTGCCCAACTCTCACTTTAAATCAAAAGCTATGATTTAGCAATGATTAAGCTTAGTGAGAAGGGCATGTTGAAAGCTGACATAGGCCGAGAGCAAGGCTGCCTTTCACCATTCAGTTTAGTCGAGTTGTGAATGCAAAGGAAAAGTTCTAGAAGGAAATGAAAATGCTACTCCAGTGAATACACAAATGATAATAAGGCAAAACAGCCTTACTACTGACAGGGAGAAAATTTTAGTCATCTGGATAGAAGATCAAATCAGCCACAACATTCCCTTAAGCCAAAGCCTAATCCAGAGCAAGGCCCTAACTCTCTTCAATTGTATGAAGGCTGAGAGAGATGAGGAAGGTGCAGGAGAAAAAGTTGAAGCTAGCAGATGTTGGTTCCTGAGGTTTAAGGAAAGAAGTGGTCTCTGTAATATAAAGGTGCAAGGTAAAGCAGCAAGTCCTAAATATAGAAGCTGCAGTAAGTTCTCTAGATCTAACTAAGATCATTGGTGAAGGTGGCTACACTAAATAACAGATTTTTAACATCGATGAAACAGCCATATATATATTTTTTTCTTTTTAAGTGAAAGCAAGTTTATTAAGAAAGTAAAAGAATAAAGAATGGCTACTCTATAGACAAAGAAGCCCCAGGGGTTGCTGGTTGCCCATTTTTATGATTATTTCTTGATTATATGCTGAATGAGGGGTAGATTATTCATGCCTCCCCTTTCTAGACCATATAGGGCAACTTCCTGACATTGCCATGGCACTTGTAAACTGTCATGGCACTGGTGGGAGTGTAGCAGTGAGGATGACCAGAAGTTACTCTCGTCGCCACCTTGGTTTTGGCTGACTTCTTTACTGCAACCCGTTTTATCAGCAAGGTCTTTATGACCTATATCTTGTGCCTACCTTTTAACTCATCCTGTGACTTAGAATGCCTAACCGTCTGGGAATGCCACCCAGGAGGTCTCAGCTTTATTTTACTTAGTCTCTATCCAAGATGGAGTCGCTCCAGTTCAAATGCCTCTGACATTTCCCCCCTCTCTTTTATAAGAGAAACTTTAATCCTAAGGGTTGCAGAGGGATGAAGATCCATCTTCTATAACTTATTCAAGCTGAATAAACGCAATGATATTCCTGCCTAACTACTGGGTCTCTTGCATTCAGGGTAGAGAGGAGCTCAGTCAAAAGCATTAGTATGTTGGGGTCCATTCATAACTTTGAGTTCTGACCAAACGTGATATCTGGAAGATTAATAAATGTTCAATTTAGGTAAACGTTGAGTAAGTTTATTCCTCATTCCTATACAAAAAGTACAATAGCAATATATTCCACAAGAGTAAGGCAAAATAAGTAAAATTATCCTGAGTAAACTAAATAAGAAGGCTTTCTATGAACTGGGCAACTGCTGGAACCAAGCTGATATGGGGTCGCTAGTTGATTCCAGTATGTGCCCAGAATTAGAATATTGATCTAGATTTTTTATACTACCCATCCCTCTGGTTTCTTCTGAGCTGCAGTTGGAGATCACTGGTTCACAGGAATAAGCAAGGTTAGCCTAAATTGCAGTGGGAAAAACCCCTCAAAAACAACCAATGAGACTAGAATCTAATATCAGGTGTACCATAGTTCTTGAAACATTAATTTTTTCTCTCTCCAGTCTCCCATTTTTACTAAAGACAAATCATGGTAAGACTGATTTGCTCTATTATACTTGGCCTAATTATTTGTATAAAGTACAGCAAGAGTAATTTTTTTTCATATAGGATTTTAAAGTTGGCTTTGATGGAACTCTGTTCCATAAGGAATCTCAGATAAGATCTTTTTAAAGCTGAGCCCAGCCATGGGTTTGTATCCTCAAATACCTAGGAGTTGAGTAAATTCCTCTCCTCTTGAGGTCCCAAGATAGCTTGGGGCTTCTGGGCCTGTTAGAAAGTGACATCTTTACTTACCATACGTTAGGAATCCTGTACAGAAACAGCCTTGTATTGGAAGAAGATGCCAGCTAGGACTTTTGTAGCTGTAGAGAAGTCAATGCTTGGCTTCTAAGCTTCAAAAGACAGGCTGACTCTATTGTTAAGGGCTAGTGCAGCTAGGGACTTTAAGTTGAAGCCAGTGCTCATTTACCATTCCAAAAATTCTAGAGCCCTTTAGAATTATGCTAAATCTACTCTGCCTGCGCTCTATATAGAACAACAAAGCCTAGATGACAGCACATCTGTTTCTACCATGGTTTACTAAATATTTTAAACTCACAGTTGAGACCTAGATTTAGAAGTGAGACTTGATTTAGAAGTGGAGCCTAGCCAGGCGCGGTGGCTCATGCCTGTAATCCCAGCACTTTGGGAGGCTGAGGCGGGCAGATCACCTGAAGTGGGGAGTTCGAGACCAGCCTGACCAACATGGAGAAACCCTGCCTCTACTAAAAATATAAAATTAGCTGGGCGTGTTGGTGCATGCCTTTAATCCCAGCTACTTGAGAGGCTGAGGCAGGAGGATTGCTTGAACCCAGGAGGTGGAGTTTGCAGTGAGCTGAGATCATACCTTTGCACTCTAACCTGTGCAACAAGAGCAAAACACTGTCTCAAAAAAAAAAAAAAAAGAAAAAGAAAAAAAGAAAGAAATGGAGCCTAAAGATGTGCATTGCTGCAATCTCATAAAACTTGAATGGATGAGGAGTTGCTTCTTATAAATCAGCAAAGAAAGTGGTTTCTTGAGATGGAATCTACTTCTGGTGAAGATGCTGTGAACATTGCTGAAATGACACAAAGGATTGGCATTTTATATAACCTTAGTTGATAAAGCAGCAGCAGGGTTGGACAGGATTGACTCCTTTTTTTGGTGGGGGCACAGAGTCTCACTCACTCACCCAGACTGGAGGGCAGTGGGACGATCTTTTTTTTTTTTTTTTTGAGACAGAGTTTTGCTCTTATTGCCCAGGCTGGAGTGCAATGGCACAATCTCAGCTCACCACAACCTCCGCCTCCCAGGTTCAAGCAATGCTCCTGCCTCAGCCTCCCAAGTAGCTGAGATTATAGGCGCACACCACCACGCCCGGCTAATTTTTGTATTTTTAGTAGAGACGGGGTTTCACCATGTTGGTTAGGCTGGTCTCGAACTCCTGACCTCGTGATCCACCCGCCTCGGCCTCCCAAAGTGCTGGGATTACAGGTATGAGCCACCATGCCCAGCCAGTGGCACGATCTTGGCTCACCGCAACCTCCACCTCCTGGGCTTAAATGATTCTCATGCCTCGGCCTTCTGAGTAGCTGGAACTATAGTTGTGTGCCACCACGCCTGGCTAATTTTTGTATTTTTAGTAGAGATGGGTTTCTATTACACCTTTTTTTTTTTTTAAAGTTTCACCGTATTGTCCAGGCTGGTCTTGAACTCCTGATCTCAGGTGGTCTGCCCACCTCGGCCTCCCAAAGCACTGGAATTACAGGCATGAGCCACTGCACCTAGCCAATTGACTCTGATTTTGAAAGAAGGTATACTCTAAGGAAAATGCTATCAAACAGCATTGCAGGCCACAGAAAAATCTTTCATGAAAGGAAGAGTCAATCAATGCAGTAAACTTCATTGTTGTCTTATTTTTAAAAATTGCCACAGTCACAGACTTCAGCAACCACCACCCTGATTAGTCAGCAGCCATCAACATCAAGGCAAGACCCTCCACCAGCAAAGAGATTATGACTCACTGAAAGCTCAGATGATCCTTAGCACTTTTTAGCAATAAAGTATTTTTTAATTAAGGTATGTACCTTTTTTAGACAATGCTATTATTGCACTCTTTATAGCCTACAGTATAGTATTAGCATAACTTTTATATTCATTGGAAAACCAAGAAAAATCTGTGACTCATTTTATTGTGATATTTGCTTTATTGCAGTGGTCTAGAACCAAACCTGCAGTATCTCTGAGGTGTGCTTGTATATCCTCCCAATATTTATAGACACACACACATACACATATACACATGCCAAATTAGGATTCTGGAGTACATAGAACAACATATTATAAGCATATTATAGGGAAGTCCTTATATCACTAAGTATTGTTACTACATTCTTTCATAGTAGCATCAATTGTGTGGGCTGCATAATATTCCATTATGTGGATATACCATAATTTATTATTTAACACATCATGTGTTGCTGGATATTAAATTACTTATTTATTTATTTATTTTTAAAGATAAAGTCTCACTCTGTCACCCAGACTGGAGTGCAGTGGCGTGAGCATGGCACACTGCAGCCTTGACCTCCTGGGCTGAAGCGATCCTCCCACCTCAACCTCTCAAGTAGCTGGGACAGCAGGCACATGCCCCTATGCTCGGCTAATGTTTTCATTTTTTGTAGAGAGGGGTCTTTTTTTTTTTTTTTTTTTTTTTTTTTTTGAGATGGAGTCTCGCTCTGTCGCCCAGGCTGGAGTGCAGTGGTACGATCTCGGCTCACTGCAAGCTCCGCCTCCTGGGTTCACGCCATTCTCCTGCCTCAGCCTCCTGAGTAGCTGGGACTACAGGCGTGTGCCATTGCCCAGCTAATTTTTTGTATTTTTAGTAGAGATGGAGTTTCACCATGTTAGCCAGGATGGTCTCGATTTCCTGACCTTGTGATCTGCCCACCTCGGCCTCCCAAAGTGCTGGATTACAGGCGTGAACCACTGCGCCCAGCCTAGAGATGGGGTCTTGCTGTGTTGCCCAAGCTGGTAAATTATTTTAAAGAAGAATGTTTAAAAAATTAGAGTTGTCCAAATGTTGGAATGAATAGCCTTATAAAGCAGTGAGCTCTTTTTTCCAGAGGCTAGAATATAATTTTTAAAGGAGATATCGCAGAAGAAATTCCTACCCTGAGGGGATGCCTTCCTTCTATTCTCTGGGCCCCTTTTTTCTTGGCAATTACTTTTCTTCCCAGGGTTCACCCTCTTCCCCTATTCTTCAGTCTCCCCTTGACCTTATGATCCTGAACATCTCCTTTCCCCTCCTTAGTACCAGATGCACAAAACACTGATTTTGCTTCGCTGTCCCTACCATAGAGTTTTGGAGCCTAGGAAGAAAGTCTCTTTCCTGGCCAATAAGACCATATACACACTCTCTAGGTCCAATAGCCTTTTTTGTTTAATAGTTAAGGAGCTCAGCATCACGTCATAAAAACACCATAGGCCTTTGGTGTCTTTAAAAATGGGATACTACTGGCAGGGCGTGGTGGCTCACGCCTGTCATCCCAGCACTTTGGGAGGTCGAGGCAGGCGGATCACCTGAGGTCAGAAGTTTGAGACCAGCCTGGCCAATATGGTGAAACCTCATCTCTACTAAAAATACAAAAAATTAGCCAGGCATGGTAGCGCACACCTGTAATCTCAGCTACGCAGGAGGCTGAGGTAGGAGAATCTTTTGAACTTGGGAGGCGGAAGTTGCAGTGAATCAAGATGGTGCCACGGCACTCCAGCCTGGGCGACAGAGTGAGACTCTGTATCAAAAAAAAAAGAAAAAAAAAAAAAAAGGCAGGGATACTACTTAGGATAGATGCAGAAAAGAGTTGCCTGAAGAAATATAAGTGCATGTGAGGTAAGAAAAAAATGAGCCCAGGAGTTTGAGGCTGCAGTGAGCTGTGATTGCATCCCTGCACTCCAGCCGAGTGATAGAGCAAGACTCTGTCAAACAAACAAAAAAAGGCAAGAAAATAGTCTTTCGGGGGATGCCACCTTATCCAGGTTAGTAGCATTGTTTTAATCTCGTGAGATCCTCAGTGTTGACTTTGATCACATTTGAGTAGAGACTCTGCTCTTCATATTTTTGTTCAATCCTTTACAGTAACTACAAAATCAATATTTGTCTAGTTGCTTTGTGACGAAGAGTGAATTTAATAAAACAGGTATCCCTAACTTTTTTCAAAAGTGAGCATGGATTTTTTATTTCCTATTTGAGAGGCTACTGTTTAATCTACAGAAGTAAAACTAAGCCTGTAATTTAAGTTCAGATGAAGAAATTTGTTGGACATATTTCAGCAACTGTTATCATCAATCAAAGGGATAAGCCACATTGTCATAGGGATGATGTGTTTATAGAGGATTGTAAACACAGTTCTAAATGTTTCTGATAAAACACTGAATTACAGAGCTTCAGGCTGAAGCAGCTGGCAGACCCCAGCCACTGCTGCTTTCAAATGTGCCATTTTGCCCTTTTCTCAACCTCCCCCAAGCTGGCTGTAACTTAGTGCTTGTGCTTAGGAACAGCGTTCTTTATTTAAGGTCCAACTGCCTAGGTTTTAGAAAAAAAGACCTTTAGTTCAAAGTCTTGGGCTGGGCACAGTGGCTCACGCCTGTAATCCCAACACTTTGGGAGGCCGAGGCAGGAGGATTACCTGAGGTCAGGAGTTCGAGACAAGCCTGGCCAGCATGGCAAAACCCCGTCTCTTAAAAATACAAAAATTAGCTGGGCGTGGTGGCATGTGCCTATAATCCCAGCTACTCGGGAGGCTGAGGCAGGAGAATCGCTTGAACCCAGGAGGTGGAGGTTGCAGTGAGCAGAGATCTCGCCACTGTACTCCAGCCTGGGCAACAGAGTGAAACTCTGTATAAAAAAAAAAAAAAAAAAAAAATCTTTGCCGGACAATACGTTTCTCTCCTTACTAATAAAGAGCTCTTTCCTTCCTAATACCTCAGAGTTTTCTTCTTTAGAGTTGGATTTGACTTGAATTTAGTATAAATGGCTAATAATAATTTACATCAAAGAACCTGTTTTAATTTATAAAGCATTTGCTGTATTTCATCTTGTATGTGTATCACATTTATAACAGTTTTGTGAGGTCAGCAAAGCATTTCTCTCATCCTGACTGGGGAGGTTGAGTCTGAGGAGTGAATTGGCTTACCCAAGATTATATAGCTAATCAGTCCTGAGGTTGGGGTTGACAAATTTCAATCCAATCCTCTTTCTAAATGTTACTGCACGTCAAAAAAATAAATAAATAAATAAATAAATAAATAAATAAATAATGAGTAGGCCTGGTGCAGTGGTTCACGCCTGTAATCCCAGAGCTTTGGGAGGCCGAAGTGAGAGAATCACTTGAACCTAGGAGTTCAAGCCCAGCAACATAGCAAGATTCCGTCTCCACAAAATAATAATAGTAATAACAAGGAGCAGGAATGTAAAATGGTACAGCCCCTATGGAAAACAGTATGGCATTTCCTCAATGATCTGGCAATTCCACATATGGTTATATACCCAAACAGATAATTATTTCATAGCAGCATCATTCACACAGCCAAGAGGTGGAAACAACTGAAGTTTCCATTAACAGATGAAGGGATAAACAAATGTGGTGTGTGTGTGTGTGTGGGTGGGTGGGTGTGTGTGTATGTAGACAGTGGAATATTGTTCAGTTTTAAAAGGGAATGAACCTCTGACACATTCAACAACACAGATAAACCTTGAAGACAATGCTAAGTGAAATGAGACACACAAAAGGACAAATATTATATGATTCCACTTACATAATGTACCTAGAATAGTCACAAAAAACAGAACTGTGGTTCCCAGGGATAGGGGAGGGAGCATGGGGAGTTATTAAACAGTGACTCTGGGAGTTTAGAATAATGAAAAAGTTCTGAAGGTGGATGGTGCCGATGGTTGTACAACAATGTGAATGTACTTAATGTCACTGAACTGTACAGTTAAAAATGGCTAAAATGGTCAATTTTATGATACATATATTCATCACAATATAGAAAGATTTCAAAAACAATAGAAAAGAGAGGCAGTGTAGGAAAAGCAGCAAACCTTGATCCTAGTCCTGGTCAAACTCTGACTTGTTGGGAGACCACAGATACTTTACCTTTCTGGTCCTTAGTCTCTTTATCTGTAAATCAAGGGAGCCTGGATTAAATGATCTCTAGGTATCCCTCTAATTCTAACAGTCAATCAGAAAAATGCCTTTTCTAAGGGCAGAGCTGCAGCCATATCAGGGGATTACTACTGAGCTCCCAGTTGCTGGTTGAACACTTTGGAAAAGATACACTTCTTGGTCAGGCGTGGTGACTTGTGCCTGTAATCCTAGCACTTTGGGAGGCCAAGGTGGGCGGATCACTTAAGATCAGGAGTTCAAGATCAGCCTGGCCAACATGGCAAAACCCTGTCTCTACTGAAAATACAAATATTAGCCAGGTGTGGTGGCAGGCACCAGTAGTCCCAGCTACTCAGGAGGCTAAGGCAGGAGAACTTCGCTTCAACTCAGGAGGCGGAGGTGGCATTGAGCCAAGATTGCACCACTGCACTCCAGCCTAGGCAACAGAGTGAGACTCCATCTCAAGAAAAAAAAAAAAAAGACACGTTTCTTAGCCAAGTGATGAAGAAAAACTGACACAATTATTTCCAGAAATAATATTCCAGAAATAATTGCTAGAGTGCTAGAGTTGCCAGGCTTATTAAAATACAAGCCTGTAGGAAGAAATCCAGACAAAATATCTAGATGCTTTCTGGTTGGAAAAAAACCTTAGGCACCAGTTTGTTTATTTTTTCTCCCCCCCACATCCCCTAGGCTTCTCTAGAGTCTAGAGAAGCTACAGAATAAAGTTGATGAAGTTAATTATTTCAAGCTTGGTAGGTAAAAATCAACCTCTTATGCAAATATAGTTTATAACTTTAAGTAAACAAATATCATCTTAACAAATGCAGTTTCTAATTAGAAATATTTATGGTCTCGTGGATAGAAGTCAACCATCTTGTTGACTTGGAACCATTACAACAAATCTTTCTATATCATCAGAAAGTTCTTTGCCCTCCTTAGCAAACAATCTGAGAAAGACACCTTTAAACTGACAAGCTACAGAATAAGTGTACACTTTATGGTAGCTTATATGTAACATTTATCATCCTTTTTCTGAAATCTGTCTAAGATATATTGGGTTGTTGAGTGTTTGTCTTGATAAATACTCAGGTCTGCTGTTAAACTGCTGTGGCTTGCTTCAATCATAATTTATAGTCAGTGTGAAATTAAAGAACACAGGGCTTAGAATGTTGTGTCCTCCAAAAACCAGAAAAAGGAAGGATGAACTGCAAATGGGAAAACTAATTCTTTTGATCTGGATCATGAAGGGGTCAAGATATTTAAGAGAGCATTCCTGGTTGAGGAATGCCCCTCCTGGATGTCACATGCCTCAGTGTCCTGCCTGCCATGAGTCCTCTTCAAACTGTCCACAGTTTCCTGCAGCTTCAGTGACTAGTTCTTTATGCTGGTGACACCCAAATGTCCACCACCAGCTCAGACATCCCCCTGTGCCTTGGGCCCATATACCCAAAGGCATACTGGACTGTTCCACTTGGAGGTGTTCCAAGGACTTGAGTCAACATATCTGAATAAATACTATGTTGGGAGTGATCAATGGTCTAATAAAAATAAAGATAAGGAAAAAGAGGGATAGTGAGAAAGAGGGGCAGCAGAAAAGGGTGACCCCAAGGTGTTCCTTAGAAGGTTCTAGGCCTTGTTTTTATCCTATAAAAATTTTTCTTTTTTTCGCTTCCATCCTTCTTCCTTCGTTCCTTTCTTCCTTCCTTTCCTTCCTCCCTCCTTCCCTTCCTTCCTTCCTTCCTCCCTTCCTTCCTTTCTCATGAATATATCCACAAGTCATTAGATTTCAAAATCATAAATTCTCATAAGATCTTAAAGGGAAAAACCCTTCCTTCTGTCCTCATGAATATATCCACAAGTCATTAGAGTTCAAAATCATAAATCTTCATAAGATCTTAAAGGGAAAATGATTCCAGGAGTGTCTCTACATATATACAGAGAAAGTTATTGAGATGAATTTTGTATTTGATGAGAGCCTGACTAAGGGGTATATATATATAGAGAGAGAGAGAGAGAGACTGCATCTCGCTGTGTTGCCTAGGCTGGAGTGCAGTGGCGCAATCTCGGCTCACTGCAACCTCCGTCTCCTGGGTTCAAATGATTCTCCTGCCTCAGCCTCCCAAGTAGCTGGGATTACAGGTGCACACCACCACACTCAGCTAATTTTTGTCTTTTTACTAGAGATAGGGTTTTGCCATGTTGGCCAGGATGTTCTCAAACTCTTGACCTCGGGTGATCCACCCGCCTAGACCTCCCAAAGTGCTTGGATTATAGGCATGAGTCACTGCCCCCGGCCTAAGGGCTATATTTTTAAAAGCCCTCTTGAAGAATCTTGAAAACATCATGCAAAGTGAAAACAGACGCAAAAGGCCACAAATTGTATGATTTCATGTATATGAAATGTTCAGAATAGGCAAATCTATAGGGACTGACACTAGATTAGTGGCTTCCAGATGCTGGAGTGAGGGGAAAATGGGAAGTGACTCCTAGTGGATATGGGGTTTATTTTAGGGGGATGAGAATGTTCTTGAAGTAGATAGTAGTAATGGTTGTACAACCTTGTGAATATAGTAAAAACCACTGAATTTGAATTTTTAAAAGGTTGAAAAAAAAGGACCTCATTCCCAATGCTCCCTCAAAAAAAAAAAAAAATAACAAGAAGGATGTAGTCAGAGATCAAGGTTAAGAGTGTCATAAAAATTATTTTTGCTGTAGAGGAAGTGAACTGATTTTCATAGAGCTGTACAAATAGCACACAAACTAGAAATCTGTTTGGCTCAGCCAGCAAATGTTCCTGAATAAATTATTCTGTATCAAAGCTCAAAGGTTTCCTTCCTTTTTGAATTTCTAAATGTACCTTCTAATTATAAATACATTGAACAACAAGGAATAGGTAGTGACAAAAAAATTGACATTCTTCCTCCTAGTGTTATCCTCCACTCCACTTAATAGGCATGCAGGTCTGTGTTTTGTTTCTTAATCAACCAAAGATCTTTGGTTGCAAGCAACAGAAACCAATTCTGATTAACCTAAGTGGGGTGTTGGTTTAAAGGATTTAGGGCAATTTACAGAGTCAAAGACAGCCTTCATCAGCTCCTTGGTAAAACCCTGGGAGAGGCGGGAGCCAGGGCAGCCTCAATAATCTCAGCAGCAGACACTCTGCACCCTTCTTTCCAGGGTGCTGCTTCCAGATGGCATCAACTTTTCATGTTGTCTATCTTGGAAAGTTTCTGCTTCAGATGCAGCCCATAAGAGATAAAGTCTGATTGGCCTCACTGATAAAGTGAGATATAATGTGAGCCTGATTTGACTCACCTGTGCAATCCATTGCAAAATCATGTGTTTAGCCATGAGCTCTAGTTTGGAAAAGTCTTCATAGGTGCCTATCCTAATTCCATAGTGTAACATGAATAGAAAGGCATAGCTGTTGAGAGATCAATGACTTTGAAAGTTTGCTTCCTATTAGGTTGGTGCAAAGTAATTGCATACTTTTAATGGTAAAAACTGCAATTACTTTTGCGGCAACCTAATATAACACTGCTAGTTAGGAAGGTTGGGTGACACTTCCATTAGGGCTTTTACAGGGGAAAGTATTGAGAGTGAAATTGATTGCTCTTTATTCTTCTAAGTAAATTACCTGTTCTTCACTTTTTCCTGCATGATAACAGAGAGAGTGGCTAGAAAAATCAAGGAAATGTGGCCGGGTGCATTGGCTCACATCTGTAATCCCAGCACTTTGGGAGGCAGAGGCAGGCGGATCATGAAGTCAGGAGATCAAGACCATTCTGGCTAACATGGTGAAACCCTGCCTCTACTAAAAAATCAGCCGGGCATGGTGGCATGCGCCTGTAGTCCCAGCTACTCAGGAGGCTGAGGCAGGAGAATCACTTGAACGCAGGGGGCGGAGGTTGCAGTGAACCAAGATCGCGCCACTGCACTCCAGCCTGGGCAACAGAGACTCTGTCTCAAAGAAAAATCAAGTAATTGAAGCTTAGGACAGGGAGAATTCACACAAACAGAATATGCTTGAAAGCTAAACAGCAGCTTCACTTTTAACACCTTACCCAGTGAGAGCCGTACAAGATGGGCCACAGAAACATAAATACTTATAGCTATTTTTATGGGCCCCTAGTTCTCCTCTAAAAAACAAAATAAATACTGCATGGAGTTTAAGAAAAGAATTAATCTGTTCAGGCGTGGTGGCTCACGCCTGTAATCCCAGCACTTTGGGAGGCCAAGGCGGGCGGATCATGAGGTCAGGAGATGGAGACCATCCTGGCCAACAAGGTGAAACCCCATCTACACTAAAAATACAAAAATTAGCTGGGCGTGGTGTTGCATGCCTGTAATCCCAGCTACTCGGGAGGCTGAGGCAGGAGAATTTCTTGAACCCGGGAAGCAGAGGTTACAGTGAGCCAAGATCATGCCACTGCACTCCAGCCTGGCAACAGAGCAAGACTCTGTCTCAAAAAACAGAGTTTGTAAACAAAACAAAACAAAACAAAAATAATTAATCTGAAGAAAACCAACTAATTAGACAATTACAAATAATTGAATTTTTCATTCTGTTTTCTTTCCAAGTCTAGTACCTCCTTCAGTGTGGCTTTGAACTCTTCAAAGTTCACTCTAAGTATGTGAGTCTGGTACCATGGAGACCACTACAAATATCTAGAAGCAGGTGGTTTGGGCATGTCTGGTTTAAATCTGAGGAATTAGAATGCAGGTTCTCCTTGGCAAGGAGGCCTATCTTATAAAGCTGCATTGAGAGGTTTTTCTGTGACTGTATGGCAAGTCAACAGGGATGTGGTTATCAAAACAAGTTTAAGAACTTAGGGGTCAAAGTTATTGGTAAGAAACAGAGATTTCATCATGCTGAGCTTTGGGGAATGGTCACAGTGTTAAAGGGGGGCTGGATGGTCATAGAGAGAAGGGAAATGGAAGTCCTCTCTTAATGTGGATATACTTAGTAACTTCCCTTACCAAATCCCACCAGCCAAACATGGTATGTGAGCAGCCAGTCACCCTGTAGTCCCATTTCCAGTTTCTGCTTTTAGAGGCATATTTGAACAGAGGCTTACATGTCTTCTACTTGGAGCCTTAAGAAAAAGCTTTTCGTAGACTGAGAGAAAAACCAGTACCTACCAAGGAAGTATGAAAATCTGATTGACATTGATGTCGTGATAGTTTTTTTTTTTTTTTTGAGACAGAGTCTTGCTCTGTCACCCAGGCTGGAGTGCAGCAGCATGATCTTGGGTTACTGCAACTGCTGCCTCCCAGGTTCAAGCGATTCTCCTGCTTCAGGCTCCCGAGTAGCTGGGATTGCAGGCATGCACCACCACGCCCAGCTAATTTTTATATTTTAGTACAGACGGGGTTTCACCATGTTGGCCAGGTTGGTCTTGAACTCCTGACCTCAGGCGATCTGCCCACATCTGCCTCCCAAAGTGCTGGGATTACAGGCATGAGCCACTGGGGGTGGCCATGATAGTTATTTTAAGATCAGGAATTCCCAGTGCACAGCTGTTCCTTATCCTTTATGTGACAGCTGTAATGGCTCTGTGCTTTAAAAGTTAACCTAGTTTAGTAGCCATTTTTAATTTTTAAAAATTTTTGTATATTTAGGGTGCACAAGTGCATATTTCTTGCATACCTATATTGCATAGTGGTGTAGTCTGGGCTTCCAGAAACCCCCAAGAATACTAAAATCTGAGGATGCTCAAGTCTCTGATATAAAATGGCATAGTATTTGCATATGCCTACACACATTCTCCCATATACTTTAAATAATCTCTAGATTACTTATAATACCTAACACAATGTAAATGTCATGTAAATAGTTGTATTGCATTTTTATTTGTATTATTACTTATTATTGATTGTTCTTTTTTTTCCAAATATTTTCCATCTGCAGTTTGTTGAATCCATGAATGTGGAACCTTAGATACTAAGGGCTGATAGTATTTTGAGGGAATGGGCGTCACACTCACATACGGAGCTCAATCTTTACGACTTTGACTAGTGATGATGGTGGTAAATGTAGTGAGGATGGTGTGTGTGTGTGTGTGTGTGTGCGTGTGTGTGTAGAAATGGGGGGTTAAATGGGTCCATTAGCAATGTTGAGCCCCTGGTCTATTTTTTAAAATAGGATATCGCACAGGTAGATAGGGTGGGGAGTTGTCTCCTGTTTGTTTTTATATAAATGAGACTTTTAGGATTCTCAGGGGGGAGTGTTTTCGAGGTCTCTACTCTCTCTACTTAAAGACATGCACCTTTTCCAGTCCCTACTTAACTGAAAGAGTTGCTCTCTGGAAGCTTCTTGGGAAGTTTCATTGAGTTTCACTGAGGTTGAGTGGTGAGTACTTCAGAGCATTATAGAATCTGTTTGCTTTCATTTAGTCATTAGGTCAATATTTAGTCGCCACAGGCTAATATATTTTGTTTGAGAGAACAAATCAGGGAGTGTTTGCTTGGTTTGAGTTGTTTGGAAAAGTCTTTTAATTCCATTCAATTCAATTCCTGGAACAATGGTGTAACTGGTAGGGTTTAAACATTTAACCTCTCACTGCAGTCAACTAGATAAAGTAGGCCAGACTGGATCCCCCAACCAGATAAAAAGAAAACCTTTTCAGTTTACACAGTGCTTTTGCAATAGGATTCTCACATTAACCTGATGAGTAATAAGGAATTTAAACATTGAGGATGGCGGCATGGGGGAGTGAGTCCAAAGAAATGAGCTGAATAGTTTTAATATGTAAGGGAACAACACAGAGAAATAAATTGCCCACTTGATTAACTTCTTGTTTTTTTGAGATGGAGTCTCACTCTGTCACCCAGGCTGGAGTGCAGTGGTGCAATCTCGGCTCACTGCAACCTCTGCCTACTGGGTTCAAGAGATTCTCCTGCCTCAGCTTCCCGAGTAGCTGGGATTACAGGCGCCCGCCACCATGGTTGGCTGACTTTTGTATTTTTAGTAGAGACAGGGTTTCACCATGTTGGCCAGGCTAGTCTCGAACTTCTGGCCTCAAGTGATCTGCCCGCCTCAGCCTCCTAAAGTGCTGGGATTACAGGTGTCAGCTACCATGCCCGGCCTTGATTAACTTCTTTTAGGGGTCCTGTGATTAAACTAAATGTGAACAGGGGAATTGTTATGTTGCCTGAAGTGGTAATTAGGATTCCCATGCATGTATGTGAGCATGTCTGTGAATGTATGTCTAGTACAAGGAAGGTCATTCCATAAATGCATGTTGAATTAAATATTCTATTTGTTACCATACATTATTAATAAACAAAATATTATAAAATCATAATAGCGCTTTTGGCTTTTCTAAACCATTCAGGTATTCTCTATAGAATTTCCTACTCTATTTTCAAAATCTATTCATTCCTAAGGTATCTTAGAATATGTAATAAATCAAAAACAAATATAGGCCAGGTGCGGTGGCTCATGTCTGTAATCCTGGCATTTTGGGAGACTGCGGTAGGCAAATCGCTTGAGCCCAGGAGTTTGAGACCAGCATGGGCAATATGGCGAAACCCCATCTCTACAAAAAAATACAAAAATTAGCAGGGCCTGGTGGCACATGACTGTGGTCCCAGTTACTTGGGAGGCTGAGGTGGGAGGATCACCTGAGCCCAGGAAGGTTGAGGCTGCAGTGAACTGAGATTGTGCCACTGCACTCCAGGCTAAGTGACAGTGAGACTTTGTAAAAAAAAAAAAAAAAAAAAAAAAGGAAAAGAAAGAGAAAATAAATGTAAACCTTAAAAAAAGAATAAACAGGAACCAGACAACAGGGTAAAAACCAGACTAAATAAACATGACTTACATCCTGCTCTGAAATGTGGCTTGCAAGGGCGAAAGTGATCAGGACCGGACATAGTTACTCTACTGAAGACATCTTTGCTTTGGTAGCTGTAGGAACCCAGCAAGAGCACCACGTTTTGTTTATTCACCAGTAGATGAAATCCTCAAACAGAACACTCATAACCCACTTAATGTGCGTTCTCATATCTGCAACCAAAGCAGAGGGAACAAAAAGCTCCATTGATACGTTCAATGATAATATATAAGCACTTGCTTCTTATGGCAACACTGAGGTTGGGTAAGTTGGTGAACATCGCAAGCTATGAGGAATACAGCGGCCCAGAAATTGGACCTGAAGAGAAAAGCACTACTAAAAATCAGGCAAGAACTTTCCATGAGAATAAAACTGCAGCCAATATTGTTGCCAGCATTTGATGTGTATTAATCTCATTTTATTATTGCAAACCTATAAGCCAAGTATCTGTAAAATGGGAATGTCCCACCTCACAGGTGCCTGTGGCTGGTGGGACCTGGTGTGCTGGAAGAACAACAGTGTTCATTCCAACAGTGTTGGAATAACAGAACAAGGCATGCAGTCAGAAAGGAGCCATGTATTGATCTTAATAATTAATGACTTACTATTATGCTTACTCTTCACTGTAACCTGTCAATGCCCTTGTGAAATAGGAATAATTGTTCTCAAAAAGTGAGAGAACTGGAGCTATGGGAGGTGACCACAGAGATCAAGTGGTAAAAGACCAGACACTTTAACCCAGTTAAATCTAGTGTTCTCTCTGCTATGTCTCAGCAAAGTCCAACAGATTGTCTCATTTTGTAGCACCCTAAGAGCTGAAACAGCAGGAGATCTGGCTCTGGAGATCAGACAGGGTCTAGCAACATTTCTTCATCCAGTATAATTTGGCGTCTGACCTGAACACCACTGTCTGACTTTTAGGTGTCATGTCTAAGTTTGCTTGTTTGCTTGTTTTTATCATCTTTGCAAGATTTGTGCTGTTGATCATGTGCTTCTTTAAACCCCTTCCTCCTCTGGCTTCTGTGTCACATGTCCTAATTTTATACTGCTGACCACTGGGCTTTATACTGTAAGTTTAGCCTGGATGATAGCTAACATTTATGGAGGTCTTCTTATGTGGGAGGCTCTGTCTCAATCCCTTTATCTGTATTAACATGTATTAATTTATTTAATCAACATAACAAGCCTACAAATCAGATAGCATTATTGTCCTGTTTGAAAAAGATAAGGAAACTCAGCAACAAAAGAAAAATAAATTGGACTTCCGCAAAATTAAAAACATTTGTGCATCAAAGAATACTGTCAAGATAGTGGAAACACAACCTACAGAATGGGAGAATTTGCAAAATCTGATAAGAGATTAATATCCAGAATATGTAAAGAACTATACAACTCAACAAGAAAAATAAACAACTGAATTCAAAAACAAGCAAAGGACCTGAACAGACATTTATTCAAAAAAGATATACAAATGGCCCCACCTTTCTTGATGTTATGGCAGCTTTTGACATGTTAGTCATGGCCTCTTTTATAACAAAATGTTATTCAGCTTCTAGGCCACCACTTCTGTCACCAACTGCTCCTTTTCAGTCTCCTTTGCAAGTTCCTTTTTGTCTCCTAACCTCTGAAATGTAGATTCCCCAAGGATGTCAGAGTTCTGACACAGTACTCCAACCTATGTTCATGACTTTGGTATTACCATTATTATTATTTTGAGAAAGAGTCTTGCTCTGTCGCTCTGACTGGAGTGCAGTGGTGCAATCTCAGCTCACTGCAACCTCATCCTCCCAGGTTCAAACGATTCTCCTGCCTCAGCCTCCGGATTACAGGCATGCACCACCACACCTGGCTAATTTTTGTATTTTTTAGTAGAGGTGGGGTTTCACCATGTTGGCCAGGCTGATTTCGAACTCCTGACCTCAAATGATCCACCCACCTCAGCCTCCCAAAGTGCTGGTATTACAGGCGTGAGCCACCGCGCCTGGCCGAACTT
The DNA here is from genome assembly GCF_028858775.2 of Pan troglodytes. Lineage (NCBI taxonomy): Eukaryota > Metazoa > Chordata > Mammalia > Primates > Hominidae > Pan > Pan troglodytes. The sequence goes on along the minus strand of NC_072408.2, from coordinate 102,155,633 downwards.
GGGCTCTTATATCAAACTGCCTATTCAACATTTCCACCTGTTGATTAATAGCTATTTCGTACTGAACCTATCCAAAACCAGCTGCCTGTCCCATCTCAGAAAAGGACCTCTGTTCTTCCAGATTCTTAGACCAAACACCTTAGAATTATTTAGACTTCCCCTTTCTCAGACTAGATTCATTACATCAGCAAACCCTCTTGGCCTTACCTTCACCATATATCCAGAATTTGACCCTCCTCACAACCTTCACCACCAACCATCCTCCCTCACATAGATCACTGCAATAACCAACAGGTCTCCCTTCTCCCCATCCCTGTCAGACTTCCATGAAAAAGAATGCTTTTTAAACTTAATAATGCTTTTCAAACCTAAGTGAAATCATGTCAACTCCACTGCTTACAACCCTTCAGTGGCTTCCTATCTCATTAAGAGTAAAACCATATTCCATTCATTACAAGGTGCTCCTTGACCTTCCTAGCCCTGTTCTCACAGGGCTTTAGCCACTTACCTCTCACTACTTTTGGGAAACTCTTCTCTCTGTGGTATTTGTGGGGATGGTTCCCTCACTCATGTCTGACCACCTTGTATAAAAAAGTATTCTCCATTCCCACATAGCCCTCATGTTCAGCTTTATTTTCTATACAGCATTTACCATCACCTGCCTCCCAATATATATTTATTGTCTAACTTTCCCCTCTAGTATTCAATGAGGGCAGAAACCTTGTTCCCTGCTCTGTCCTTAGCACCAAACACTCTGAGTGGCCATTATGGCTTTGGTTAATTTTTGTTTTTTTCGATATAGGGTCTCACTCTGTTGCTCAGACTGGAGTGCAGTGGCGTGCAATCAAGTCTCACTGCAGCCTTGACCTCTGGGCTCAGGTGATCTTCCCATCTCAGTTTCCCAGGTAGCTGGGACTACAGGTGTGTGCCATCACACGTGACTGATTTTTTTTTGGTATTTTTTTGTAGAGATGGGCTTTTGCCATATTGTCCAGGCTGATCTTGAACTTCTGGGCTCAAGTGATCTGCCTGCCTTGGCCTCCCAAAGTGCTGGGATTACAGGTGTAAGCCGCCATGCCAGGCTGGCTTTGGTTAATGTTGAAAAGGGTGTGTGTGTGTATGTGTGTGTGCACAAATTATAGGCTTTTAATGAATGTAGATTTTGTGGTGAAAACCTTCAAAACATGACACCCATGGTGAGTATCACGGGTTCTTGGTTGTTAAAATGCTGAGAACCTCTAGGTTAGATTATTCCAGGTTTTGAAGTTCTACTAAAATTAAAACTCAATAAAACATCATCAGACTAAGCTATTCCTGCAAGAACTGAACACACAGCCCTGCCCCGGTTTCTCTAGGCGCCAGGTTAGGCCTATGAGGTGATAGCTTGAATATATACAGAACGGAAAACTTTCTTATGTGTGAATATAAGCCCCAAATAAGAATGAAACATTATCAATATATTGAAAACAAATTTTTTTGAGACAGCGTCTTGCTATGTCACCCAGGCTGGAGTACAGTGGCACAATCATGGCTCACTGCAGCCTCAACCTCTTGGGCTCAAGCAGTCCTTCCACCTCAGCCTCCCAAGTAGCTGAGACTACAGGCATGTGCCACCATGCCAGGCTAATTTTTTATTTTTCATAGAGATGGAGTTTCACAATGTTGCCCAGGCTGGTCTCAAACTCCTGTGCTCAAGTGATCCTCCCATCTCAGCCTCCCTAAGTGCTGGGATTAAAGACTTGAGCCACCGCATCTGGTCCTTATCAATTTTTAAAACTTCATCTTCCCCCCTTCCAATGATACAAGTATTTCATGTTCATTTTGGGGGGAAAAAAAACTGGCTAAAAATCATCCTTATGTCACTGTTTAGAAAGAATCATTAAGTTCTTCAGATCTTATAAAATATTCACATATGTATTTTTTATTGTAATCTTGTCATTGGCTATCATGACCCATGTATCATAGCTTAATCTTCTAAATTCAAGCAAGATAAATGGCTTGATGGCTAATAGCCAGGCATGGGTGCTAAAGAACAGAGACAAACCATTTTAGATTAAGGAACCACACAGAACTCAATTACAGCCAACAATGGCTTCATAGATGGTTCTAGACATGAAATAAGAAAGATTCTTTTGTTTCAGAAATGAAGATAAGCCAGAAACTTGTATACCCACAAAGAAAACCTTGCAATAGGACATCCCTTCATAATGAAAAGATTATGCTATCTAAGGAGAAAGGAATAACAAGTAATCACAGGGAGCTATTGTTCCTTTTGAATGTGTACACTTTAACTTTCAAGTACTTGCGTTGGATTGCTTGAAAATATAAGGGTATACTTTGCCCTCAGCAGTATTAAGTTCTGTGCTGGAACTAGCTACATTTTTTTTTTTTTTTAAAACTAGGGTCTCCTTCCCCTGCCACCTTTTCTTACCGATTCTCAGTCTGTCTCCCAGGCTGGAGTGCAGTGGTGCGACCTCAGCTCACTGCAACCTCCTCCTCCCAGGTTCAAGCGATTCTCCTGTCTGTCTCCCAAGTAGTTGGGATTACAGGCACGTGCCACCACACCCAGCTAATTTTTGTATTTTTAGTAGAGACAGGGTTTCATCATGTTGGCCAGGCTGGTCTCGAACTCCTGACCTTAAGTGATCCGCCTGCTTTGGCCTCTGAAGTCCCCTCTTATTCTTTCTGTCCAACCACTACCAGTTGAATATTCTCAAGTTATTTACTGTGCCTAAAAATAAGCTCTCTCTTGCAACTCTCTTGCACAGAAGGACAAACTTGGCTTTACCTAGTAGAGTTGTATCTTTTTATTAATAATAGAGGAACAGAGTTTTAAAAATGGAAGAGGCTTTCAGAGGTCTAGTCCCATTTATAAATCATAATTAATGCTGTTTGTTGTTTTTACAGAAGAAACTGTGGCTTAATATGGCTAAGTGATTTGCCTGAGTTTTAGAGAAGTAGTTTTTAAATCCAGAATTCAAGTCTAATGACTTCCAAATTTAAGGGCTCTTTGCCTGGCACAGTGGCTCGCACTTGTAATCCTGGCTATTCCCGAGGCTGAGGCAAGGGGATCACTTGAGCCTAACAGTTTGAGACCAGCCTGGGCAACACAGTGAGACCCTGTCTCTTTTTAGAAAAAGAAGAACAACAAAAAACCAAAATCAAGGTCTCTGTACTGTCTCCTAGAGATTAGCTGTAAAATGAAACGTATATACATAGGCAGTTTATCATAATGATGAAGAGCAGATGTTGGTATCTCTTAGGATCTAATTATCTAATTAGGATACTGGTTCTGACACTTTGTGTGTGTGACTGAGTGAGAAAACTACTGAGCCTCTTTTCTTATCTTTAAACAATATCTTCTAGGAATATATTTCTAGGAACATGTATGATGACTATTTTATGTGTATACCATGAACATTTTCTCATAAAGACACATTTGGAGATCTTTTAAATGGGACTACTTTTTAATGATCAGATTCTGAAAATGTTCATTAACTTTTACAGATGTACATTCGGGCAAAATTACCATTTGCCAACTTAATTTTCAATGGCTATAGCACATCTGCTAAAGACCTTCAGAAGCAAATTGTGAAGACAAGGAAGGACTACTATATGGGATATTTCCTACTCAATGACTTCAGAATCCAGTAATTACACATATTCTACCTTATCTCATACTTTCAATTAGAAAATTCCAGACAAGGGTCAAGTTTCAAAAATTGCCTTTATAGATATTTATTCCTTGCCTTAAATCTTTTCTGGAAAGAAATGGCTTATTATTTAAAAGTCCAGTTCAAGGGAGGCCACTTTCTCTTTAACTAGCTTTTAGTATACAGAACCATTTTGGAGTTCCCATGAATGTTCCTAAGAGTGTAGGTAAGCCTAGAAAGGTTCAAACCAGTAACATTAATTCAACCAACTTGTCAAAGCATGCTTCATCGGGTGTTCATGACCTTCTTGGTGTCAGTGTCTTTTCTGTCAAGGAGGTTATATAAGTCAATAAATATAACATGCCCAGAATGTATTCAGTGGCTAACAATCACTGGGAATGGCAAAAATGGAACTTTAAAATTTACGCTGCTGTTTTCACTGTGATAAATTATCATATGAGGCACTTAAATGAACAAACAAAACTTGGAGTAATGAATCAATGGCTTGCCCAGACAACTGCCATCTTTTGGCATATTAACAAATTCTGAAAAATACTATAATGGAAGAAAAACAGAGACGAAGGAAAAGGGATTTTTACCTTTTGGTATTAATCCATATGGCAAAGAGCAGAATAAAAAAGGTACACACACAAAAAGATATAAGGAAGTATGGATTTTATTAGATACTTCTTAAGCTTAGAAGGAACAACAATAATACATATATATATAAATCTATAGTTGGGTTGTTGTAAAATCCTTTAACATAATTGACAAAAATTCCATATGATTAAATACCGAAAATAAAGTACTGTGTTAAAAAATTATAGATATTTGCACACTCGTGTTTACAGCAGCATTATTCACAATAGCCAAGAGATGGAGGCAACCCAAACGTCCACCAACAGATGAATGGATTTAAAAATGTGGTAAATACATACAATGGAATATTATTCAGCCTTAAAATGGCAGGAAATCCTATCACATTCTACAATATGGATGAACCTTGAGGACATTATGTTAAGTGAAATATGTCAGCTACGAAAGGACAAATCCTGTATGATTCCATTTATATGAGGTATCTAAAGTAGTGAAATTCATAGAGAAAAGTAGAATGATGGTTGCCAAGGCTGTGGGGAAGGGGGAAATGGGAGTTGTTTAATGGGTATAGAGTCCCAGATTTGCAAGATGAAAAAATTCTGGAGATCTGTTTCACAACAATGTGACTGGACTTAATCTCATTGAACTATACACATAAAAATGGTTAAGATAGTAAAATTTATATGTGTTTTTAAAAATCACAATTTAAAAGATGCAAAAAAAGAGAGTACTTTGCCCATCCCCCCAAAGACTATAATCTCAAGTCTTCAGGTAGGGTAGGAAATGTACTACCCTAATATATAAAACACAATTGATCAAAAAGTAAAAATGAAAATACCTCTGAAAGAATATTCTCAAATGATATTTTTTAAAAATCACAGTTTAACACTCAACTAAGTGTCTGGATTGAATGTAGACTTCAAAAACTTACTACGTAAACAAGCTATAACTTTTTAACTCTTCACAAATTCCTATTTTCAGTGTTCATAATGAACCAGGTTTAAAAAAGTGGAAAGGCTCCCAAAATACTGAGAACATATATTGTATATAAATCAAGGATGGGTTCACTCATTTCAAGCTATGTCAAGAAGTCTATGGGATGAAGCATGTCTGTTGCGATGGATATAGTACAGAACTAACTCCACGGCTGAGTTCTTCAGAGTGAGCCTCTGTAGGCTCATAGTCCTATTTTAAAGGAATAACCTATTGACCCAATTTGCTGGTGTTATAAGCTTGGAGGAATAGCACAATTTCAAGTTCCTTTCACATGTGGAGTTTCTGATTAGTCTGTGGTTATTTGAAACATGGTCTACACCTACTGCAGAAGCCAGCATTATTAAAAGCATACATTTTCATTGTGCACCATAACTTTTGGATTTGGGGTCCTTTCATACTTTTTCAGAAATACTGTCTTCTAAATTAAACAGAAAAACATCTATGTGACTATAGCGATGCAACAGTTGTGATATGAGACCATGTGATGGATCAACTAGGTCAGAATATTTTTAAAATCCAGAGTGGCAAGGAATAAAAATAGAGAAACTTACTAAAAATCTTCTACAAAATAGTGATGTAAAATGTGACGTATTAACCCATTTCTACTGTGTCATTCTAGCTTGTTTTCATTAACCATAGCAGAACTTCTAAAAGTGAGCTCTAAAATGTGGCAAATTTGATAATAAATTAAGGAAAAAGTCATTAGTCTCCAAAAACAAGAATTTAAAATCATTTGGCACTGAAGCCAGATGGCAAAGACTAAATGCTCTTCAGAAATTATAAACAATTATTCAGTTACATGAGACTGACATAACAGTGTCAAGTAGAAAAACATTTAAGAAAACAGAAACCATTAAATTTGGGGGAGAGTTTAATTTGGAGGAAGAAGTTGATTTTGGGGTTTTTTAGGGCTAAGTTGCTTCAGCTAAAAATATAGAACTGATAATAAACAAGAATAACTCTCTTCACTGGCAATAATATCTGTATGGAATTTCTATTGCGAGAAATTACTATAATGCCAAAGGCTGGGAAGACTTTGTTACCCAATGTCATCCCTCTAATTTTAGAAGGATTAACCAACCAATTTTTGCTAAAATGTAGGCACACGTACCAAAAAATGTGAATCTTGGTGAATATAGGATGTCTGGTAGGCCTCAGGTTATCTTCAGTCTTCACACTCTTGATGTTCCAGGAATGATGCGCGAGCTTAGGTTGGTTCTAGGATAGGCCCAGGGGCCTGGTTTGATCTGGGATCCCTGGGACCATACCTAGAACAAACCCAAACAAAACCAAACTCCTTGGGAGTGCTTTCAGCTCAGGTAGACTTCTGGGCTTTTCACCCATATGGACCTCCACGACTGTACCAGGACCATATACCAACCTTTAAGGGATGGGAGTGACATTTCTGGAGCCTTCTGTACGTTGTCAGCTGATAGTACTGTGCCTGAGTAAGCATTATTTAAGTCATGGTATGAACAGAAGGTAACAGATTGGTGCAATAAAAGTGCAGAAAATACTTTGATTTAGAAATGAAGTTAATTTCCTTAAGAATTTACTTAAGGAAGGGGAAAAGGATATGCTTTGTTTAGGATATTATAAAAGAGTAAACTTATAAAAGACATGCTTTAGTTTTAGAAAAATTCTTCAATAATATTCATTTGTAGGTAGCCAAGCTTTAGGAAATGATATAAAACTGAAAAACATAAAGCCTAAAACAGTAAAATTATCCTTTAAGAAAATCTTAAGATATAAATAGGAGAGGAAATATATATATCCATAACCATATCTCATAGAATATACTGATTTTAAAGGATAATGCAGTCAGGAGAATATGCAGCTTAAATACTGTACTATTGCAATAATATCTTGCTAAATGAAGTTCAATACATAGAGATAAAACTAATTTCATTGCTGACAAGCTAAATACATTAAAATATATACCATAAAAAATACTATATGTACTTTAATTTATCACACATTTCATTTTCCTTCTTCTTTTTTTTTTTTTTTTGAGACAGAGTTTCACTCTTGTTGCCCAGGCTGGAGTGCATTGGCACGATCTCGGCTCACCAAAACCTCCGACTCCCAGGTTCAAGCGATTCTCCTGCCTCAGCCTCCTGAGTAGCTGGGATTACAGGCATGAACCACCATACCCGGCTAATTTTGTATTTTTAGTAGAGACGGGGTTTCTCCATGTTGGTCAGGCGGTTCTTGAACTCCCGACCTCAGGTGATCCGCCCACCTGGGCCTCCCAAACTGCTGGGATTACAGGTGTGAACCACCACGCCCAGCCCATTTTCATTTATTTATTTTTGAGACAAGGTCTCTCGTTCTGTTGCCCAGGCTGGAGTGCAGTGGTGCAATCATGGCTCACTGCAGCTGTGGCCTCCTGGGCTCAAGTGATCCTCCTGCCTCAGCCTACTGAGCAGCTGGGACTACAGGTGTGTGCCACCACATCCAGCTAATTTTTACGTTTTTCTGTAGAGACCAAGTCTTGCTGTTTCTTGCCTAAGCTGGTCTTGAACTCCTGGCCTCAAGAGATCCTCCTGCCTCAGCCTCTCAAAGTGCTAGGATTGTAGGTGTGAGCCACTATGTCCTAGCTTATCACACATTTTAGAATATCTATAAAATCAGTTCCTCCTTATTCATGCTAAACTTTTACATGTGTGAATCCTTGAATCAATTAATCCTCTTTTTGGTTTACAGCAATTACACTGAATAGAATCACTTTCCTCTCACAACTACACTCAGAAGTTTTCTTCTTTTATCACTGACCTGGCTTTGGTATCTTGACTATCTCTTCTATAATGGCAGTCTCAACTCAAGAAACTGGTTTGGACCACCTATCTTTTTTTTTTTTTTTTTGAGATGAAGTCTTACTCTGTCACCCAGGCTGGAGTGCAATGGCGCAATCTCGGCTCACTGTAACCTCCGCCTCCCGGGTTCAAGTGATTCTCCTGCCTCAGCCTACTGAGTAGCTAGAATTATAGGCAGGTACCACCACCACGCCCGGCTAATTTTTGTATTTTTAGTAGAGACGGGGTTTCACCATGTTGGTCAGGCTGGTCTCGAACTCCTGACCTCGTGATCCACCTGCCTCGGCCTCCCAAAGTGCTGGGATTACAGGCGTGAGCCACCGCGCCCAGCCTGGACCACTTATCTTTTATGATTATTATACCACAGATCCCTTCCATTAGCATGGATAATTGAATGCCGACTATGAGGCATGGTCATAAAATAAACAGACTGATTTGACAGTTACTTTGTAATGAAAACATGAGTCAATATATGGTTACTAAAATAATCAGCATGTTGCTAAAAATAAGTTGTTTGATGCTAGGATATCCATTTCTATACAGATTTGACTTTTACTTGTAAATATTATAGTGTGCAAATTTTATTTTTCATTCAAGAGAGAAAAGTGATCCTGCTTAATTATTAAATATTAAATTACAATTTAATCATGCCCAGTACAGAATGACAGTGGGAATTTAGTCATTCAAATATCTGCCAATATCATTAGATCTAACACTGATAACTTCTGGTAAGCTTTTAACGTACACTTACTATAGCTGAATAAAAATAAAGACCCTGTTTTTAAAACTAGCATAATCAAAAAATAAATTCTTTGTGGTATAATTGCCTATAGTCTATAAATTTTATTACTTCTCAGGTCTCTGTGACATTAATAGTGAATGTTTTCTTATTTTTCAGGGCTTAATCTATTTTCATGTCCTGGAAATGAAGATACATTTCTCTCTTAAAAAAAAAAAAAAGCCGGCTGGGCGCGGTGGCTCACGCCTGTAATCCCAGCACTTTGGGAGGCCAAGGACGGCAGATCACAAGGTCAGGAGATCGAGACCATCCTGGCTAACACGGTGAAAACCCATCTCTACTAAAAATACGAAAAAATAGCCGGAGTGGTGGCGGGCGCCTGTAGTCCCAGCTACTCCGGAGGCTGAGGTAGAAGAATGGCATGAACTTGGGAGGCGGACCTTGCAGTGAGCTGAGATTGCACCACTGCACTCCAGCCTGGGCAACAGAGTGAGACTCTGTCTCAAACAAAACAAAACAACAACAAAAAAAACGCCAAAGAAATTCTTAACAGCATGTAGTCTCCAATTCAAATAGAAAATACTATAGAAAATGCTAACTTGAGTGGACCAGTTTTAATCAGCGCCAAATAATTCTAGTATAGAACTAACTTTAGAGAAAGTAAAGTATGTAAACAAAATGGTTCCTTTTGTACCATAACAACTTTTCTATTTTGAGAGCAGGTATCTAATTCGGTAGCTTCACTTATTTTAACGATAGCAATGAAACAGGTAGTAAAGTAACGGATGTCACAAAATCCATGCATTTAAGCATAATCCACTTCCTCAAGTCTTCACTTTGAGTTTATTTATTCTTACTTTACACAGAAGTCTAATAAACTTAGTTTGTCTGGTCTCCAAAATGAAAGCAGATCAGAAGGCACATTATGAAGGTGGAGAAGGGCTACTGCTACAGGCACACTTAAACAAGCAGTAATAGAAATGGAAGAATCAGAACGACTGTTAAAGACATGAAAACTAAAACGAGTACAGCAGAATGGAGCCATTTAGTACAGGGACAAACAGCTCTCAATGTCTGATTAGTCTATCAGATTATAATAAGTGATGTTAATGCTGATCATTTTGATACCAAACAAATTAAAATACATTCATATATTATTTAAGACAGTAATGCATATCAATTTTATGAAGATTTCCTTCAGAGATTATTCCAAAAAATTTTAGGGCTGAAAGAGGTTCAAGCTCTGCAGGAAACTGGGATATCTAGAATGACTCATTCCCCAAATATTCAAGTTACCCAGTTCTTACTAAATTAGCCATCTTTAGTCTCATAACAATAGTTCTAGAACATAAGTCTTGATGAACAGAGTTGAAGTTACATTTATAGTGCCGTAAGTTTTAAATCTGTGTACTGTACTAAGAACAATTAATGATAACAATACGTTTAACATTTTTCTGAAATATACACAATTATTTATTCAAAAATGATAGTCAAATTTCTCTTATAGTTGAATTCATTAATGGAAGTCCTAGAAACATCATTATATAAAAACTGAATTAGAACTTCAAATACATGGCAATCACATATTCAACCAAGTATCTGTTTTAGCAAGTTTTTAGTAAAGAACTAAGAAGCAAACAAAACAATGCTAAGCAGTCAAGCAGGTATCACAAAGTCCATGCACTTTACTGACAGAAAAGCCCCTTAGCTCTCTTTCAGTCTACTTACTCTTATTTTAGACACAATTCTAGCAAGCTTGGCAATCTGGTTTCTCAGTCCACAGCAGATTAGAAGCAGCAAATTAGGGGCCTATTGCAGGAGGCAGGCACACAAGACAGCGGCAAAAGTGACAGCTGATTATAAGGGAAGATAGAGAAACTGTGAAAAACAGACATAACTGAAAAAAGCACACCAATGTGAGGTCATGTTGTAAAGGGGTACCTGACATACATCTCAGTAGCCCCTGAGGATGAGTTTCTGTTTATTACCCCATGATAGAAACTGATATTCCTAAAGATGACAGAAAAAGTTAAATTATATTCTATATACTCTAGACAAAGTAGAGAAGTAGTGCATTTAGTTATTAAATTATTAAAATGGATTTGTTTTAGTTAGCTGAGAAGTTAACTTAGGCAAATTAATCACCTGTCTATGATGACAGATAAATGGTTACTGCATTTTTTTTCTATATTTTCTCTTCTAAAATATTTGTAGCTTTATTTTCTAATTGTGAACTGCATAACTATTTTCTTGTAAGTAGAATTGGAAAAATAAATCAATCTTTATGCCTTGTCTGGTTGTCATTCTTAGCATAATATCTACTTTAGTTCAAACAATGATTTAGCTGAGCTATAATACACTCTTATAGTATTTAGTCTGTTTCTTTGTTTGTTTTGGGTACAGGAACAATATACTATGATTAAACCAAATCAGTTGAACTTTTTCATATTTTACATTACTGATAGGAAGTGAAGAGTTAGTCACCAGAGTGAAATGATCTGTAAACACTCCACTGACTTACAATTTTGTGGAATGTATCAGGACTTGATTTTTTTAATGCTTTAACACTAAAAGCTTTATAACTTTTCTTACGTAAATCAGAGTATTACTATTATTTTAAGAAAATTGAGTTTTAAATGGACTTTCCTACCTGGAGGTAGACAAAGGGTACAAATTCTGTCTTCAAGAGTGACCTAAATAGACTCTCACATGCATTCTTCCATGAAGTACTAGGTTTGTCCTGGTAAAACAAACTACAGAAATATCTGTATTAAAAACTGTCAGGATGATACTCCTAACAAGAATCATACTGTTAAAAATCATATTGTAAAACTTAAAAAGCACAATTATAAGTTTTCCCTGCAGTGTTTTATTTTTTTCCCCAGAGGGCTTCTTCTGTATATAGGGTAGCAGCTTTTTTTTTGAGACGGAGTCTCGCTCTGTCGCCCAGGCTGGAGTGCAGTGGCATGATCTCGGCTCACTGCAAGCTCTGCCTCCCGGGTTCACGCCATTCTCCTGCCTCAGCCTCCCGAGTAGCTGGGACTATAGGCACCCACCACCATGCCCAGCTAATTTTTTGTATTTTTAGTAGAGACGGGGTTTCACCATGTTGCCCAGGCTGGTTTCGAACTCCTGAGCTCAGGCAATCTGCCTGCCTCGGCCTCCCAAAGTGCCGGGATTACAGGCGTGAGCCACTGCACCCGGCCAGGGTGGCAGCTTTGAAAGCTAGCCAAAAGCCTGCTAAGGGAAGTAAAATATTCTTAGAAAAGTAACAAACAAGAAAACCTACTCATATTACATTGGCCTGTTTTTTAATACTTCCTAAGGTATTCATGGCAAGAAGAGCAAAGTTCTAGACAGAGGTTCCTAGATTTTATTGGATATAAACATTACCTATGGCTCATTCCAAAAGGACCAACTAAGAATCACTGGGAGTATGGTCTAAAATTTGCATTTTAAAAATAAGACTTTATTTATTTTGATGTAGTTACCCCACTAATACAACTGAGAACCACTGACTTCAAATATTATGAGAGAAAATTACTCCAGGAATTTTTGCAGAGAAGATAATACTTTATCTTGAAAATATTTTAAATATTTTAAAAGATGGAAACTACACAAAAGAACAAATACTCAAATAAAGCTGCAAGATCTTTATGTCATAATTTCAACAAGTAGAGTTTTCACTGGATTATGTAACAAGTAGTGAATTAAATAGATCAGACTGAAAGACTGGAAATTCTCGATTAAAATTATTTAGTCTTTCAAAATTAAAAGGTATCACCTTAGAGAACACTGAATAAAACTGATACAATTTTATGAAGATTTCCCCCCAAACTGGTGTAATAAAAGTAACATACAATAAAAGAATTAAAAAGTATTAAACTCTAATTCTTCCTGTGTAAGGTTATAGGTTGAGAGAGATTACCAAGTTTTTCCATAATTGCTTCTTCTAAATCCAAAGAAAAATGAAGTCGGTAAACTAAATAAGTGATTTAAATAAGAAAGTAAACCCTAAGTATTATTGAATAATTTAACAGTTATAACACACAAAGATTTTTAAAATTGAAATTTAGCTATTTCTAAGTAGTAAAGCAAGGCCCAACCTAAGGTATTGCTCCTAAGAGGTTAATTATAGATGAGTTCCAGGATTTTGGCAAAAAGGCAAAATCACTTATAGCACAATAATCTCTACTGTTTATATAAAGCAGAACCAAGTTTTTTTCTCAGGTTAAAAAGTAAATTTCCTTAGATTCCTGAAAGAAAAAAAATCCCCTTTGGTATAAGTAAATTTACTCACTGAAAGTGATAAGTTACAGGAATTTGAATGTGTTTCTTTACTCTAAAGACAATCTAGATTCATCATGCAATTTCCTTTCTAGGACAGCAACATAGATTGAGTTATTACTACATTTCCCCCAAATAATGTCTATAGAACTATGTTATTGCATAGGAGCTACAGGTTTCAAAACTGTATATGCTGAAAATAATTACTCTTTGAAAATGCAATCACAACACAAAACAGGTAAGATTGCCCAATTTGAAAAGCAGTCTCTGTTAAGAGGTAGTTTGTAAATGAAATACTAAGGAGACAAGGATGCTTTCCAGGAGGCTGACAGGATGTTTCCTGAATCTCAGTATGGTGGACAGGGCTAGAAAACAGCAGGATTGTGACCTGTTTGTGTTAATGGCACCCAATTATCCAAGGTAAAGTGATACAAGGAACGTTTTTCTGCTTGCTAAATTGGGGGTGGGGCCTTGGAGTACAGAAATCCCACTTTGACATCATCACTTTCAATTGCAAAAAGAAAGGTGAAAGTGTAATTCTAAAAAATGGTACAATATTTTTCTTTTAAAGATCACTAGGACATCTTAAAATTAACTACTAAATACACACACAAACAAAGAAACATAAGAAATGTCATAACCCACGCACTGTTGAAACTACTTTTAGTTCCAAACCCCAGCACACATCAATTGTATCAATTAATTTTTTTATTCAGAACCTGGATCTTTAAGACTGGTATAAACAAAAATAAAATACAAACAACTTGTTATTAACATAATAGCTGCAGTTATTAACTGCAAGAATACAGTAAAAAGGAGTCATACTAAATGTTAATGTTCTTGCAACAGAATTTTCCCAATCACCTTAAGGTAGCAAATTCTGGCAAGAAATGATAATTCATTTCTTATTAAAAATACTTAAAGAATTTCCAAGATTGATCAGTTGTGCCACAAATAAAACAGCAGTTTATTCAAAAGAGCCCTTACCTTTCTCTTATTTTCCTAAAAGATCTGCCATTTACAGGTAACTACTAATTTCAGATCAGTCATTCAAACCAGGGTTCTTCCTGTAAATCCACATCTTAGCTTTATATATAGTAAACTTACACTCATATTCCCTTTCCAGTCTTGAAGCTAAACACTTTTGTAAAAGGAACAATCTAATATCACTTCACATGAATCTTGGTTCTTACTTTTCTTCTATCTCATTTTTATTTTCTTTTATTATTTGTTCTTCCTCCTCATCACCAAAAGTCTGTTCCTGCATGGTGGTAAAGGAGAGAGATCTAGCAGCCACTTCTGCAGCAAGGCCAGCAGTGAAGGTAAAATCTGGTGACAGCTGTAGCCGTGCCAGCCTCTGCTTAATGGAGGGCTGTAATGAGTCCCTGGGAGTTGGAGGGGCAGTGGTCAGACCACTTCCATCTGCTTGCGGTTCATCTTCACTCTCACATTGGTAACACATTCTTTCTTCTGCTCCTTGGGGGAAGACTTCATTTGAAGAATTATCTTTATTTTTACCTTCTAGAGAGTTTTCACATAAATACTCAGTCCTACTTATTTCATTGTCTGTTGTGGCAGATTTACTACTTTCCTCTTCAGTATCATTTTTACTGACTTTTCCCATATCTGAATTCATTGATGGTTCTGAATTACTTATGGGTTCCACTGGGTCTACAGGAGACAAGGATTTCAACACGGCTTCAAATAAAAAAAAAGAAAAAAGAAAAAAAATAACTAAGGACCTAGCAATGATTTAAACTTTTAATTCAAACTCTCAGTTTTTTTCTTAAAAAGAACAATAAATAAATAAAAGCTAAATAAAACTTTCTAGTAAAATCAATGAAAATTTATAAATCCAGGAAACTTTATAAGAGAGAAAATGCCTAAGAAATGAAATGAGATAGGGATTTGATGAAGGTTTTTATGACACCTCACATATTATCTTATTTAAAATATTAAAGCAGTGGTTCTGAAAGTGTGTTCCCTGAACCAACATTATCAGTTATCACCTAGGAATTTGTTAAAAATGCAAATTCTTGGGCCTGATCCCAGACCTCCTGAAATGGAAACTCTGGGAGTAGGGACCAGCTATATTTTACAAGCCCTCATCTTGATTCTGATACACACTAAAGTTTGAGAACCATTGTATTAGGGAATGAGCAGCATGGTTTTCACTGATAATACATCAGATAAAAGGCTTAAAGTAATCTAGATAATAATAATATCTTCCACATGTATACATATATATTTACAAGTTAAAACAGCATGGAAAAAAATGCAACATACAATTTAACTTACTTGCCAACCACCTAACAAGACCCTAATGAAAGAAAAGCCATAACTTCTACACATTTTGTAGTACCACGAAAAATACAAATGAAATAAAGTCTGCATTCAAGATCAACTATTGTACAAAATATAATACATAAATATAATATATATTCATACGGTAGAAGTTGTCCTTGCAAGGAAAATGCAGTTTTATTTAGCCCCTCTTGATGTTAGTAGGCAGTGGGTTGCTTGCTAGGCAGTCGCTCATCCCAGCATGAGGGGTTAGTACAATACAATATAGTATGAAGCATGACGGAAGGAAAAAAGTGCTTCTCGAAGAGCTGGCGTGTATTTAAAAAACGTTTTTGTAAAATGTGTCCACTTCCAGGAACCATCCCTAAGCTGCAGTAACTCCACTAGAGAAGCAGCAACAACAGAAAAAAAATGGCCACAGCAGGTTCCAGTGCAGACTTTCCCCCTCTAATTCCATGCGGACTTTACCCCTGTAGGCAGAGATGAAAACAGCTCTGGAAGATGTACTGAAATTTTTCATGGGAAAAGCATTCTATGGTATCAGCAGCTTTTTACTTATTTTCACAAACTAAAACAGCATTATGACCCTTTCCAATGTAAACTATATCAAAAGCACATACCTGAAAAAGAGACACATTTCTCTCATTGATAAATCTTTCCCATAATGTCAATAGCATAATTTTAAAGCTATATGAAGAAAACACTAAACAATAAAAAAGGATATAAGTTTATATACAATGCTATTTTCAATATATGTACATTCTTAGTTTATAAATCTGTTAGCTCTTAAAGGAAGCAACATATATTAGAAGTTGGTTGATAGTTCACAATTATTACTAATTAAATGGGGTGGATATAATCTGAGTAATGAGAGGATCAATTGACGAGTGTGTTAGAATTTAAGCCTTGAGGCAGGTAGGAGGCTTTACATTTTGTCTCTTGATCTTTGCGCTAGGGATACAGCAGTAAACAGTGCCTGACATATAACAAGTACCTAATAACTACTTGTTGAATGAGTAATTTGCTGAATGAATGCTGTGGGATAATAAGGCCCCTATTTAAGAAGACTGTAATTTTGTTACAGAGACAAACAAAACAAAACAAAACAAAACCCTGAACATATAGAAAACAATAGTGCCTAAAATTAATCTCTGATGTATGTAGGCCCAGTATATGAATGAACAGATTGCAGGAAATCAATCTGTTAATCATTTCCCTTCTCTGCTATATGCTTTGGGGTTCAAGACTTCCTTTATATTTTATCACAATGTTCCTCTAGTGTGAGGGTCTGTAGTGTTAGGAGAGGCGGCAGAGCTGGAGCACTCAGAGAAGGATTCATGGAGAAGGAGAGACTAGTAGAGAGGACAGCTTGGTGGAGAAGGCAGAATTCTTGGTAAAGGGGTAAGCATGAATTATTATTATTATTATTATTTTTTTTTTTTTTTTTTTGAGAGAGAGAGTCTCACTCTGTCACCCAGGCTGGAGTGCAGTGGCGCGATCTCGGCTCACTGCAACCTCCACCTCCCAGGTTCAAGCGATTCTCCTGCCTCAGCCTCCAGAGCAGCTGGGATTATAGGTGTGCGCCATCACATCTGGCTAATTTTTGTATTTTTAGTAGAGAGGGGGTTTCGCCATGTTGGCCAGGCTGGTCTTGAACTCCTGACCTCAAGTGATCCACCTGCCTTGGCCTCCCAAAGTGTTGGAATTAGAGGCGTGAGCCACTGTGCTTGGCCAGCATGAATTTTTTTCATGAATAAAAATAACACATTTGTGAACTGTAGTTTAATTCGATAAACATAAGAAGATATCTATAGTAAAAACAGTAGAAAATATAATTGGATAGATGAATTCTTATGATGAAGAGACTTGAAAACAGGAAAAAGAGTTTAGATTCAACACAATAAGAAAGGGAGAAACCACTATAGGTTTTAAGATAGAGAGCCATCATCAATGCAGTGTTGGAGAAAAATCTGCAAAGAGTTTGCAAGATAGCTTAGAAGAAAAAGGTACTGAAAATGGAAGTCAGCTAAGAAGGTATTTTAATGTACAAGGATAATCTACTGAGGACCTGGGCTATAAAGGGGGCCAATGGGAAGAAAGAGGAATGATAAAACCAAGAAATGCAGATCTGGACAGGAGAAAACATAGGGCTCCTGAGGGAAAAAAAAAAAAAGAGAACTGGAGGAACTTTCCAGAAGTATAGGTAATCTATGTACTTCTAGTGAGGAGGGAAAAGCAAGGCAGTTGATTTCGAGGGTCCACACAGATACTGTAAAATGGAAGAGAATCCACACTCTACCTACTTAGAAATCCATAGGCATTAATTCAACTAAGAATTAGCTAGGTTGATATTGTCAAGTATTAAGCTTCCCCTCATTCCTTCCCTGTCTCCCATGAAGTTTGACTTAAGAAAAGAAGGGTGAGAAACAGAAAGGAATGTAAGGCTTTTGTATTACCAGCTACCCCACTCTGCTGAAATCAGAGTATGGGGAGTACGCCCACAGGCACCCCGCTCCCCTCCCATCTACTAAAGTGCTCAAACCACATAAATAATGCTAATGATGTGGCTCACTGGTCTAGGTTTTAATTCCTTTTTTTTCTTTTCTTTTCTTTCTTTTTTTCTTTTTGAGATGGAGTCTCCCTCTGTTGCCCAGGCTGGGGTGCAGTGGCGTGATCTTGGCTCACTGAAACCTCCGCCTCCCGGGTTCAAGTGATTCTCCTGCCTCAGCCTCTTGAGTAGCTGGGACTACAGGCACGCACCACCATGCCTTGTTAATTTTTGTATTTTTAGTAGAGACGGGGTTTTGCCATGTTGGCCAGGCTGGTCTTGAACTCCTGACCTCAAATGATCCACCCGCCTCAGCTTCCCAACGTGCTGATATTACAAGCATGTGCCGCCGCGCCTGGGCCATTTTTTTCAATGTGAGCACAGTTATTAATTTTGTGCTTCACTGAGGTATTTTTAAATATTTTAACATATGGACAACAGAGTTGAGAATCTCAAATTCACTAAATTTGAAAATAACATTTAAAATATCCCAAATTATTCAACTCACAGCCCATTCTAAAACAAATTTACTAAAAAATTAAATAACTCATAAAAAAGTATGACTTCATATTTCCAATGTGGTTACATTCCTACTCTTTTACTAATCAAATTGATTTAGCATCTAGAAGAAAAAGTACTATGCATACTGGTGGACCCTTATAAAACCCCAAGAATTCTTCAGCTAAAATAACATTCATGGTTCAAGAAAGAAAGAATCCCCTACATTGAAATAACCTGTTACTTTAAAGTCAGTGCTTACCATGATCACTAAATAGAAGTTGCTTCCACTTCTGCCTTTCTGCCTCTGAAGCTTTAAATCCCAGCACAGATTTTAATTCTTGGAGCACCCTCTTGGATTCTTCATGCTCACGCTTCTGTCTCTCTTTGTCTTCTTGAGACAAGTAATAAAAATCATCCTTTCTGAAATCACTATCAATATCTATATCATCTACATAAGCTTCTAATTCCTGAAAATGAATAGAAGAAAAAGCACTTTACTTGAAGCAAACAATTCTCTAGTAAGCATTCATTTACTTGCACTTACTTATCTCTGAGATTAAAAAAAAAAAGGACTTGCATTTGGCACAGGTCATTAAAGCAGAGCTAGGAAAAGAAAAAAGCAAATATATACCTATGGATAAATTGAAATCTTCAAAAATAACCTAACAGTTGATACTAAAAAGCATTGTGGATAAAAAAAGTTTAACAACTTCAGTAGTTATTTTTCTACTCTGGTAACATACCATACACTTAGTGTTACAGCCATTAGCTATATCAAAACCAATCAAAATTAGAAGGGCTGGCAGTTTGGGGAGGTGGTCAGGCATGTTTGTTTTCTTGTGGTTCTTTTTCCTTACAATGAACAAAAGTAATCTTTGTCAATATCCAATGCGATCATTAAAAAATTGTTTTTAAAAGTGAGGTATATCATAGTACATGCAGTCAAGTGCACAGGATTTTTACATACGTACACATACCAGTAACTGCTACTCAGATCAAGATAAACACATTTCCAGCATCCCAAAAGGTAGCTTTGCCAATGTACTAATTTTCAATGTGTTTAATCACTTTTGAAAGCCACTCAGACATAGACAATTAGATATAAATAACAACCAAAAAAAAGTCTGCTGGCAGATTCAATGAATTCAGAGTTAAGCACTAAGAACTAATGATCTGATACAAATTCAATATATTATGTTGTAATTTTGAAGCTCATTAGAAACAGAAATCCAACAAGGGAAAGAACAGTAATTTTCACCCTTACCTGCTCCTCTGGGATTGGATCTTTGTCTGCAATGTGTAGAGTAGGCTGCTTCAAAGGTACTACTGTACAATGTGGGTTTTCACATGCTATTTCAGGCTTGCCTTTAAAAAACGGGAATAGATGGGAACAAAGATAAGAAACAGACCACACAGAAATGAGTGAACATCTAATTAAAAACACCCTTGGGGCCAGGTGTGGTGGCTCATGCCTGTAATCCCAGCACTTCGGGAGGCTGAGGCAGGAGGATAGCTTGAGCCCAGGAGTTCAACACCAGCCTGGAAACAAAGTAAGACTCTGTCGTTACAAAAACTGAAATAAAAATTGGCTGGGCATGGTGGTGCATACCTGTAATCCCAGCTACTTGGGAGGCTGAGGTGGAAGGATCGCTTGAGCTGGGGAGATCAAGACTACAGTGAGCAGAGATCACACCACTGCACTCCAGCCTGGGCAACAGAGCTAGATCCTGTCTCCCCCAACCAAAAAAATCCTTGGTACTAATACTTTGTCAATTTCATAGTCCAACTTGTTCTAATAACTTTGTATTTATAAAAACATAAAGATATTAAAATGAAAAACAATAAATTAGTAGATTTACAACTTAACTTTAAGTCTTTAAACTCTTGGAGAAGAGGACCTGCCCTTCTCTCTTCACCTCATCACAGTATCTGGTACACACCAGGTACTCTGTAAGTACTTGTTGAACAAAATATTATCATTCATAGCATAGGAACAGTCTTAAGACAGACCATCACTCTTCTTCACAAAATACAAACTTCAAACTTACCCTGAGGCTATTTTAACACTCAGAGGTTGGAATTGGAAATGAATTCACAAGGAAATATCTTTTAAAGATCACCCAAGTGAGTTTAACTTTGATTAATTCTTAAAATTTATGTTTGGTATTTAATGACAGGGTTACTTAGTCTCATATCCAGGTGGCTATCATTAATCATTATCTTTCTACTTAAAAAAAAGAAGTATGGTTTAAACTTGTTGATTTTTAATTTTCAAAAGTAACAATAGTTAAATGGTTAAAATAAAGAAGTATTTGGGAAATGTTACAAAAAAATGACTGATTAGTTTGTAGGCAAGATGGCAGAACGATGAATAAATTAATAGGAAGCACTAATGAGAGACAGAATAGCACAGTGGCTAAGAGCTGTAGAGTTAGTCACACCTGGGTTACATCCCAGCTCTTGCTACTTTCTAGTTTAAATTATAGTTAACTGGCTGGGCACAGTGGCTCACGCCTGTAATCCTAGCACTTTGGGAGGCCAAGGCAGGAGGATCATGAGGTCAGGAGTTTGAGACCAGCCTGACCAACATGGTGAAACCCCCGTCTCTACTAAAAATAGAAAAATTAGCCAGGCATGGTGGTATGTACCTGTAATCCCAGCTACTCAGGAGGCTGAGGCAGAAGAATCGCTTGAACCCGGGAGATGGAGGTTGCAGTGAGCCAAGATTGCATCATTACACTCCAGCCTGGGCAACAGAGCAAGACTCTGTCTCAAAAAAAAAAAAAAAAAAAAAAAAAAAAAAAAGGGCCAGGTACAGTGGCTCACACCTGTAATTCCAGCACTTTGGGAGGCTAAGGTGGGTGGATCACGAGGTCAAGAGTTTGAGACCAGCCTGGCTAATATGGTGAAACCCCATCTCTAATAAAAATACAAAAATTAGCTGGGTATGGTGGCATGCGCCTGTAGTCCCAGCTATTTGGGAGGCTGAGGCAGGAGAATTGCTTGAACTTGGGAGGCGGAGGTTGCAGTGAGGCGAGATCGCGCCACTGCACTCCAGCCTGGGCGACAGAGTGCGACTTTGTCTCAAAAAAAAAAAAAAAACAGTGGTGTAGAACAGTGGTGAAAATAATAGTACTATCTTGTAAGATTAAAAAAGAATACATGAAAAGTGCCTGCTACAGATTACATGCTCAAAAACTGCCATTATTGCCTAATTAGCATTCATTACATCAATGGTGACACCACATATTGAGTTCTTTGAATGAAAAGAAAAAAAAACAAATAAATCCATAAGACTATTATTAATAGCAATAAACAGGTACATTAAACAGTGTGCTGGCAATCCAGCTCTAAACAAAACAAAACACCCAATTTGCAGCACTTCCTGATTTCCAGTTCCCGTGGTGTAAATGCACCCACTGTGACCAATTTTAAGCTACCAATGATGTTAAACTGACTCACAAATTTCTGAATATTTAACAATCTTTGGAGAGCTAGCTCCAGCACGCAATTCATTTAACAAAAATCTAGCAAGAGGCCGGATGTGGTGGCTCAAGCCTGTAATCTCAGCACTTTGGGAGGCTGATATGGGCTGATCACTTGAGGTTAGGAGTTGGAGACCAGCCTGGCCAACATGACGAAAACCCATCTCTACCAAAAAACACAAAAACTAGCTGGGCATGGCGGTGCATGGCTGTAGTTCCAGCTATTCGAGAGGCTGAGGCAGGAGGATCATTTGAACCTGGGACGCACAGCTTGCAGTGAGCTGAAATCGCGCCAATGCACTCCACACTCCAGCCTGCACAACACAGTGAGACTCTGTCTCAAAAACAAACAAACACAAAAAGCCTAAAAAGATTTTAAAAACCCACCAGATTTTTAATTACATGCTTGCAGTAATAGCTTTTACAAACAGCACAGAAGGTTATAAAGTGAAAAAAGCTCGCTGAAGACCTTATCCCTCAATTCTACTGTCTGAAAGCAGGGGCTTGCCAAATCTGCCCCACTGCCTGTTCTTGTAAATAAATTTTTCCTAGAACACAGCCACACTCATTTAAGTATAGTCTATGGGTGCTTTCACATTACAACAGCAGAGTAAAGTAGTTGTAACAGACACCATATGGCCTGCAAGGCAGAAAATCTTTAGAGGAAAAAAATTGCAGACCTTTATCCCAGAGCAATGCTTCTCAAATTTCTCACACTTTAACGTGGATGCAACTACCAGATCTTATTAAAATACAGGCGGATTTAAAGTCAGGGGTGCATTTGTAACAAGCTCTCATGTGATGCTTATATGCTAGTCTGGGGACCACTCTGAATAACAAGGCCCTAGAGGTAATAAATATGAAGCGTTTTAAAATAATGTGACACACACACATACACATGCGCACACACATATATTTTTGAGACAGGGTCTCACTGTGTCACCAAGGATGGAGTGCAGTTGTGCAATCATGGCTCACTGAAGCCTCGACCTCCTGGGCTCAAACAATCTTTCCACCTCAGCCTCCCAAGTAACTTTTTGTTTTTTTTGGTAGAGATGGGGTTTTGCCATATTGCCCAAGCTGGTCTCAAACTACTGGGTTCAAGTGATCCTCCCTCCTTGGGCTCCCAAAGTGCTGAGATTATAGGCATGAGCCACCGCACCTGGCCTGTGATATTTTTAACAATGGGAAACTTTATTAACTGGAGATTCTTTTCTATGGTAATCCTCGAGTAATGCCAAAGTTATAACCTATTCTCAATGATTTCCTGAGCTTACCACAATATATATGTAGATATATATGTGTATATATATGTATATGTGTATACATACATATTTATATAAATTCTATATAAAATATGGAATGATTCATGAATTTGTACATCATCCTTACACAAAGGACATGTTAATTTTCTCTGTATCATTCTAATTTCAATACATGTGCCGCCAAAGCCAAGTACCCTAATCTTGGTTTCTAAATGCCATTCTCCATTAAAAGGTTTTACAAGCCATTCCTCCCTCCATCTCCAATTCCTTGCAACTACTGATCTGTTTTCTGTTCCTTTGCCAACTTAAGAGTACCTCATAAGTGGAATAACATAGTATGTAGTGGTTTGAATGTGATGTCTTTCACTTGGCATAATGTATTGAGATTCATTCATCGTGTTGTATGCATTGGTAGTTCACCTTTTTTGTTGCCGAGTAGTATTTCACTGTATGGATGGACGTAACAGCTTAGTCACATCCCAAAGCCTAGCTGCTTCTAGTTTTAGTTTATAAACAAAATATTTATGTATAGGCTTTTGTGTGAACACTAAGTTTTTATATTTCTTGGTTAAATACGTAGGAATGATACTACTGGGTCATATGGTATATGCATTCATAGTGGTTAAAATTTTGATGAAGAAAGCATATTTATAAAACCTCAGAGTATTTCTTTACAAAATATTTATCATGAAAGACTTTAAGGAAAAGGAGAATAAAGAGCATGACAACTGAACACCATGCACAATCTAGGTCTAGACATATAAAAAATATTGGGACAATCAGGGAAATTTGAATGGGTTCTGTGGATAAAATGACAATATCATGGTTGGTGTTCATTTTCTGATTTTGATGGTATACTGCGGGTACACAGGAGAATGTTCCTGTTTTACAAAAATGCATACAGAAATATTTAGGGGTAATGGGGCTTCAAGTCTACAACTTACTCTCAAATGGCTCAGAGTAACACCACCATCAAAATAATTACACACACATACAGATACATACATAGAAAGATAAGGCAATTGTGACAGAATGTCAACAACTAGGGAATATTGATGAAGGAGACTTTCAACTATTGCAACTTTTCTGTAAGTTTGAAATGATTTCAAAATAAGACCTTTTTAAAAAAAGATATGGCTAACTAAAGTACCTGCTTCTTAAAATATTCAAATGAACATTTTTTAAATTTAAACCTGTGTAGTCATGGCCACTGTGAATTTTTTAGTGAAAAAAATTTGTGAACTATTTGTGTCTTAATCCATATCATTATTATCTATAAGCAAAAGCCACACATACAGAAAATAATTAGAAAATGGCTTATCTTAATTACCTACCCAATGAGGTGGAGAAAGTTTTCACAGTAATGGTTAACAATAGTGGATAAGTGATAGACTAAGATTCAACATCTCATAGTGTGCTAAAGGAGGGATGAATGGGATGCATCTTTCTTTCTTTTTTTTTTTTTTTTGAGACAAGAGTCTTGCTCTGTCGCCCAGGCTGGAGTGCAGTGGTACGATCTCAGCTCACTGCAAGCTCCGCCTCCCAGGTTCACGCCAGTCTCCTACCTCAGCCTCCCGAGTAGCTGTGACTACAGGTGCCCGCCACCATGCCCGGCTAATTTTTTGTATTTTTAGTAGAGACAGGGTTTCATTGTGTTAGCCAGGATGGTCTCGATATCCTGACCTCATGATCTGCCCACCTCAGCCTCCCAAAGTGCTGGGATTACAGGCGTGAGCCACTGAGCCTGGCCTTTTTTTTTAATTTTTGAGAGACAGTGTCTCGCTCTGTTGCCCAGGCTGGAGTGCAGCAGTGGCACGATCATAGCTCACTGCAGCCTCAAACTCTTGGGCTTAAGCAATCCTCCTGCCTCAGCCTCCTGAGAAGCTGGGTAACAGCTACTCCCATCACCGTCCCTGGCCAGGATGCATCTTTTAACAACCAAAGGTCTTCTGAGTGTTTCTATTTGTAGAAAATGTACACAAAAGCTCTAGATGTCATATCAGAAAGTTTAATATGCATAAGTATTTGCATATATCAGAGTTTCTTGGTAGATTTATCCTTTGGAGAAAAAATTATTCACAGTTTACATTTGAGATATTAAGAAAACCTACGGGTAATATATCAGTAATTAGCATGTTAATATTTCCTTTGGAAAAAGTGAATACTTTTCCTATCTAAGGATTTGTTCAAGCTTGTTTAAGACATTAAAGAAATTATTACAAATCTAGCTGTAAACACAAAAATAACAGGATGGTAAAGCATTAATTATCTTTAGCAGCAATGCAAATTCTATGCCTAAGTCTGAGTAACCTCACAATAAACATCCAAGAGATAAATATGGTACTGATTTGCAGCACAGTTTTTAAAAATTGATATGCCAAACATTGAAAAATGAAATCAGTGAGGTAAAAACAAGCATAAAATCGGAGTCACATAAAAGCAGCTTGGTGGAAAAATCTCAAGACTATATATATATTTTTTTACCTAGTAGCACAAAGCAATCTGATATATTATTAAATAATGACACAATGTCTTTAGATCTTAGTACTAAATATGCAGTGCCACTAATTATATCATTTGTATATTATTTTTGAATGACTAAAGTTAAGTATTTTATCTTAAAAGAAAAACTCAAGTTCCTAGCCCCAGACTATCAAACTCATTCTTTTATTATCCTAACTGAAAAAGAGTTTCTGGAAGTTCTAATAATAGAAAAATGCTATCAAAATTTATTCTCTCATTTCAGTTTTTTTTAAAAAAGAGATATGATTCACTGAACTTTCAAATCATATTCATTTTTAATTTACAAAATGAGAGCCAAGAATTGTATTCAGTGTCACTTCGTACATATAAATTCAACATTAAAAAAAAGTAAACTAAGAAATTTTGAAGCTAGTTTCATCATAAAGACAAGAAGTCTACCTAATAAAATCCTACCATAGTGGAATAAGCATGTCTGATAAGCATATGGCAAAGAAATCTCTCACAGGTACCTTTTTTATCTGTATTTCTTCGTAGCAGTTTGTCGACCTGAGAAATGGCCTCTTCCCAGCAATTGTTGCTTGCTTGAACGTGGGGCTGAATCAACTTTAATTTCTGTTCTAGGATGGGATAAGCCTCTGACACTAGTTCTTGTGTTTCTTTAGTACAAACAAGCTTTTCAAGTTCATCTTCAAGAATTATTACCCTGAGTCATAAAGAAAAACAGAAACAGATTTCTATAATATGAAATGAAAAATTTATAATTTACGAGGCTTATTTTAAAATAAGCTTAAATCTCAGCACTTTGGGAGGCCAAGGCAGGTGAATGGCTTGAGCTCAGGAGTTCAAAACCAGCTTGGGCAACATGGTGAAACCCCTTTTTCACCAAAAATACAAAAAATTAGCCGAGCATGGTAGCATGTGCCTAAGGCTGAGGTGGGAGGACTGCTTGAGCCTGGGAGGTAGAGGTTGCAATGAGCCACAATAGCGCCACTGCACTTCAGCCTGGGGGACAGAGTGAAATCCTATCTCAATTAAAAGAAAAAAAAGAAAAAAGGCTTATAAGGTGAAAAAAGTTCTGGAGTTGGACAGTGGTAATGGCTACACAACAATGTGTATACACTTAATGCCACTGAACTGTACATTTTAAAATGATTAAATGATAATTTTTGTTATGTATTCTTTGACACAATTTTTTAAAAAGCTTATAAAGAGTATTACATATTTATTCAACAAATATTTCTTGCATACATACTAGGCATTTTATGGGCTAAAAAGAAAAATTAAACTCATCTGCTATTCATAAGAAATAACAAGTGATATTACACATATATGTAAGCAAAATATAATATCCACCGCCCCTCCCTACCCCACCCCACCCCCACTTCCCCTGCCAACAACAGCTCCCTGGCTCCCTCCCCACTTGGATGTGGCTCGAGCTGGTGACATGCAAGACTGGAGACACCACAGACCCATGACCCAGAGCAGCTTGGAGGCAGTGAATAATAGCTCTTCAGGTCTGCAATAAAAAATGGCCTCCAACAAAACCACATTGCAAAACATGGGAAAGAAACAGAATGGAAAAGTAAAAAAGTTGAAAAGGCAGAGCCTGAAGAATTTGTGGTGGAAAATGTACCAGATAGACATGCAGGGAATGGGAAAGTGGAATATTTCCTGAAGGAATTTACAGATGCTGACAATACTTTGGAACCTGAAGAAAATTTAGATTGTCCAGAGTTAATTGAAGCATTTCTTAATTCTCAAAAAGCTGGTGAAGAAAAAGATGGTACAAAAAGAAAACCTTTATCTGGCAGTGAATCTGATGACAGCAAATCAAAGAAGAAAAGAGATGCTGTTGACAAACCAAGAGGAATTGCCAGAGGTCTTGATCCTGAAAGAATAATTGGTGCCACAGATGGCAGTGAAGAATTGATGTTGCTCATGAAATGGAAGGATTCAGATGAGGCAGACTTGGTGCTGGCACAAAAGGCAAATATGAAGTATCCTCAAATTGAAATTGCTTTTTATGAAGAAAGACTAACTTGGCATTCTTGTTACATACACACATATATGTAAAATTTGCGGTCAGGCACGGTGGCTCACACCTGTAATCCCAGCACTTTGGGAGGCCAAGGCGGGTGGATCACCTGAGGTCAGGAGTTCGAGACCAGCCTGGCCAACATGGTGAAACTCCGTCTCTACAAAAGTATAAAAATTAGCTGGGCATGGTGGCAGGTGCCTGTGATCCCAGCTACTCAGGAGGTCAAGGCAGGAGAATCGCTTGAATCTGGGAGGCAGAGGTTGCAGTGAGCCGAGATCATGCCACTGCACTCCAGCCTGGGCAACAGAGTGACAGACTCTTTCTCAAAAAAAAAAAAAAAAAAAAAGAAGGGGTCGGGGGGAGCGTCTTGGTTTTTTATTTACTAGTGTGACAAAATAACTACATTCTAATGAAAATCAAGTTTTATATGCTCATTTTGAAAGCAGTGTTGGAAGAATTGTTGGGTTTTTCTTTTTTGCATCAATAGCACTGGTTACTTTGAATAAATAAATACAAGCTTTCTGTAGTTGCTTTCTTTATCAGAAAAGAAAAAGACTACAATATCATAAATAATTAGAACTATCATTTTATTTCCATTTTACAGATAATAAGGAATTAGGCCCAGAGAGTCGGGGAAACTTGCCTAGAGTCACAAAGCTAGTAAGATGTAAAACCGGGCTGAATACAGGCACAAAAGGATAATAGCACAGAGAGACAGTGTTATGAGAAATCAGAAGAAGGGAAAATTACTACCAACTGTAAGGACAGATGGGGAACAACTAAGGAAGAGGTATTTTTGAGGTAGCATTGAAGGATGGATAAAATTTGGGCCCATATACAAAAGGTGAGGAAGGTTGTTCTTTTTATTTTTTATTTTTATTTTTTGAGACAGGGTCTCACTCTGTCACCCAGGCTAGAGTGCAGTGGTGTGATTTCAGCTCACTGCAACCTCAACCTCCAGGGGTCAGGTGATCCTCCCACCTCAGCCTCCCAAGTAGCTGGGACTACAGGCGTGTACCACCATGACTGGCTAATTTTTGTATTTTTTGTAGAGATAAGGGTTTCCCATGTTGCTTAGGCTGGTCTCAGCTCCTGGGCTCCAGCGATCTGCTCTAGTTGGCCTCCCAAAGTATCAGGATTACAGGTGTTAGCCATTGCGCCTGGCCGGAAGCTTGTTCTATGAGGTTGATACAAAAGTAATTGAGGTTGTTGCCATTACTTTTTTTTTTTTTTTTTTTTTTTGAGACAGAGTCTTGCTCTGTCACCCAGGCTAGAGTGCAGTGGTGCGATCTTGGCTCACTGAAAGCTCCACCTGCCGGGTTCACACCATTCTCCTGCCTCAGCCTCCCGAGTAACTGAGACTACAGGCTCCTGCCACCATGCCTAGCTAATTTTTTTGTATTTTTAGTAGAGATGGGGTTTCACCATGTTAGCCAGGATGGTCTCGATCTCCTGACCTCGTGATCCTCAGCCTTTAAAGTGGAATATTGTGTACATGCGAATGTCTCTCACCTTTCTTAGGTATTTTCACTAGAAAGTACACCAGTCACAAACCATCATATCCCAAAGTGCTGGGATTACAGGCGTGAGCTACCTCGCCTGGCCCGCCCTTACTTTTAATGGCAAAAACTGCAATTACTTTTGCACCAACTTATAGAAGGACCATGGGAAAAGGCATTTATACAGTTTGGCTGGACTGAAGGAAAGGAATGAGAACTAAAGATAGAAACAGACTGTAGTCAGGTTATGACAAACCCTTCTATAGTATGTTTTGTAAGGACTTCAGTTTGAGCTGCTATGACTCCAAAATCAGTCAAGATTTTCAGTGAAGTGAGAAAGCAAATATATACCTCAGTAACACTAATCTGGCCATACACACCCTGGAGGTGGGGAGAACAGTTAGAGATTAAAGCCCTAGTGTAGGGAAGAGACACTATGGTTCCACATGAGGCACTGAGAGTGGGAACAGCAAAGAACACAAGGGGGAGAGGAGTGAGACACAAAAAGAGCATTCTAAAATATGAAACACAAAACAATTATTTAGTTAACAATTCAAAAAGTTGTATGTAGCAGCACTACAGAGCAAATTGGATATGATGGTTTGTGACTGGTGTACTTTCTAGTGAAAATACTTAGAAAGGTGAGAGACATTAGCATGTATAGAATATTACACTTTAAAACAGGACAAAAACTTCCTATGCATAATCCACAATTCCTGCTCATGGTACAAAGCTCCTCTTTTTTGTGTTCATGTCTACCTTGTGTAGCACTCTTTCTTCCCTGAGCCATCTTCCCTCACTCAAATGCATTCTAATATGCGCCGTATATTTCTGATTCTATTGCCAAAACTTACTTCTTCGGAGGCTCTGGCTTTGCCTACAACCTGTCCACTGAAATCTTATTTTCCTTTGAGGACAATCCAACCTTTGCCACCCACTCAAGTGGAGATGGCCTTATCGCCCAGTTCCCTGTAGAAGGCAGGGCTAAGAGCCTCGTTAGCATTTACCTGCTTTCTTAGAACAGCAGATATAGACCACTGGAATACCCTGAGTTCATAGTGTCTTCATTTTTCCTATGCCATAATCTTTATATCAGCCTTTTATCAAGCCTTATATCAAGCCCAACTCAGGCCTTGAACTGATGGGTAAAAACTTAGCTTCTAAAAATATCTTTCTGACTTTAAGTTCCTATCCTTGTATCTCTTATCCTCCCTAATTCCAGTGATTTTGATTTGCTGATTTAGCCTTTTGATTTTGCTGATATATCAAGTCCTTTTGACTCATTCTTATTTACATAATCAAATACTGCCTTCCCCATTCCACTTCTTGCCTTGTATCCCAGGGTCAAGTACATCAACTACAATCTTGTCAGCTCTTTAAATTCCTAGGACCTTCCTGATTACCAACACAATTTGAACCCAACCATTCATTTGATCCAGTCCTACACGATGAGTATTTAACTGTTAGAGAAAAATTTCACTGGAAATGACTGTATTCAATTAAATGCCTTGATTCAATTTTTAAACTTGAAAACTTCCATGTACAAATATGTGAAAATAATATTTTCAGCTGATAAAGGTATACCAAAGTGGGACATAAAAATTTAGGAATTAAGGTAGTGTACCAACAATTTCATGCAAGGTAGGAAATGAACAAATATAAACTCTAGACTCTACATTTTGCTCTTCAACTGGGACCACAAAGCTTGTCCTGTGATACAAAAAAATTTCCAGATCTGCTGTAATTTATTTAGAAAAATAGCAATATGTTACTCTTCCACTATATATAACATATATACTGTTCCAGTACTGGTAGATATTTCTATTGGACTGCAGGTTCCAGTTTAAGAGCACTACCTTAAGACAATTAAAAGAAACTCATTCTTTATAACCATCTCCATTTCAGCTCTCAAAGAGAATGAACAACACCTGCTTTTAGCCTACTTTTCCAAGTTTTCTGTTGAACTAAGGAAAAGTAAAAACTATAAATAATAACTCCCTCAAGTTATAGTACTTATAATTTTTTTTTTTTTTTTTTGCTACATTTATAGCTATAAATCACCCTTCATGCTCATGCCTCAATTTTGTTTCTTTTTTCTAGGTAGGACACAAGCCAACAACCACAATGGTACACGAATGAAGCTTGCTAATTACCGAGACCTTTCTTGGTATAATTTCTAAACTTACTCATTCAGTAATGCTTTCAGATGGAGCTGCAAGCTACGCACTGCTGTGTGAACATTATTCAGTTCTCTTGACTTCTGTTGAGTTTTGGATAAACACTGCGGTACTGACTGGTGCTGAGTTTCAAAGTACCGATAGAACTCATAGCTGCGCTTAAGCTCTTCCAAACAGGCAGAATGAGCATGAGGTAGACCTTGAGTCACATCAGATAAGATACGATGAGGCAGAAGTGCTGGAGTAAGTAAGGGCCCAGGAGGTGAATTGGCTGTAGAAAGTAATAGGGCTAACCGTCTGAAGAACTCTGAACTCTGTGCCACCCAGAGTTGGAACAAAACCTTAAAGAAAAAAGAAAAAAGAACTAGATCAATAACAAATATTGGTCAGTGTTCAAAACAAACTATAAATTTGTTTATCTTAACTTCTGGTTTAAATTTTGCACTTTATCCTAAATAATAAATATAGCTGAACTTAAACTACCTTAAGATTAGCCAAGAATATGATTTCAAATTATGTATGTGGGAACCTCTGATTCCAATACAGCAGGTAACATCAATATATAATTTACTACAGTTCTGCCCTAGATGGGAAGTGTTGATGGAATGAGATAATTTAGTAAAAGTGAATCTTCACTCATTATTTAAAAAAAATTTTCACATAGGAGAAAAGAAGACAGTAGGACTAGTGGATATATATACATATATATATATATATTTTTTTTTTCTCTCCAAAGAAATGAGTCACATGGATCAAAAGCTTGGGTTTCAAAATAAGACTATTACCTTGCCCTAGGAATTAGCTAAGAAATTAACATAAAAATCAGTCCAGGGCTAGGCGCAGTGGCTCACTTTGGGAGGTGAAGGCGGATGGATCACTTGAGGTCAGGAGTTTGAGACCAGCCTGGCCAACATGGTGAAACCTCGTCTCTACTAAAAATACAAAATTTAGCCAGACATGGTGGTATGTGCTTGTAGTCTCAGCTACTTCGGAGGCCGAGGCAGGAAAATCATTTGAACTTGGGAGGCGGACGTTACAGTGAGCTGAGATGGCGCCACTGCACTCCAGCCTGGGTGACACAGCAAGACTCCATCCAAAAAAAAAAAAAAAAAAATCAATTAAATACTCCAGGAATGTCTGACATGAGAAATTGCAAAACCCATTATTTTAATTAATTAATTAATTAATTTTTGTGATAGAGTCTTGCTCTGTTGCCCAGGCTAGAGTGCAATGGCACTATCATAGCTTACTGCAACCTCAAACTCCTGGGCTCAAGTGATCCTCCCACTTCAGCCTCCTGAGTAGCGGGAAACACAGGCATGTATCACCATACTCAGCTAATATTTAAGCTTTAGAGATGGGGTCTCAGTATGTTGCCAGGATAAATCCCATTCTTCTTCTTTTTTTTAAAATGCAGTCTGAATATGTTCATAGGCCCGTTCCTGAGATACATCCTGAATCCTGGCAGCAAAATATTTCTCCAGATACAGTCCTATTCAAGATGAGGACAATATCTCCGAAACAAATGCATGAGGAAACAATGTAGTATGAAACAAGAGGTAGCAGGCAATAAAAAGAGGATGAAACCACTTTGGGTAATTTAGATTCCAATTATTCACAACCATGAAAATAGACAGTATTTAGATGGTTTTAGTAAATGAATTTTAAAATTATGCCAATAATGAATTAAGATAATTTCATGTAAATCTATTTTACCATTAACTTATTTTTTTTTAAAGTGACCAAGGCCTAATTTCCTAGTTGCTACAGATGCGATATCTAGGGATTCTTGACTTGCAAGTTTACTTGCAAGCCTTCTTATTCAACTGTTAAATTTTATGATTACAATGATTTTTATTCTTTTGTTCGTTCATTCAGAAATGATTTCTTGGGCACCCACGATGTGCCAGGCACTGTTCTAGGTGCAGATAAACAGCAGTGAGCAAAAATGAAAAGAGTCCCCACTCCGATGGAGCTTATATTCAAGTAGAGGGGCACAGATAATAATTTACAAGTAAAAGATACTATTTCCCTTTTGCAGTAATGATTGTCGAGGAAGAAAAAGAAAGATAGTGTTTCTTGGTTGATGGGAAAAGCACAGCAAAGAAGAGGAATAGTGTGTGTGTGTGTGTGTGTGTGTGTACACATATGAAAGGGGGGAATAGTGTGTGTGTGTGTGTGTATGTGTGTGTACACATATGAAAGGGGGGGAGAGAGACAGAAAGCGCGAAGGAGAGAGAAGGGGCTGGCTGGGGAGGTCTCTAAAAGTGTCACCTGAAGGAAGTGAGCCATGAGATAATCATCAAGGAAGAGAGTTCTAGGGAGCAGGAAGTCAAATGCAAAGTACTGTTGTGGGAGCACACAGGGCAGATCTATAGAACAGCAAGAAGCTCAGTACGGCTGGGGCCAGGTAAGCAATGGGGAGCCACTGAAGGGTTCTGAGCAGAAGCATGACATAATCTGATTTATGCGTTAACAGGCCCATACTGGCTGCTGAGTTGAGAGATTATAGGAAAATGAGAGTAGAAGTAGAGAAACCAGTAAGGAAGTTACTGCAATATTCCAGGTAAGCATTAATGAGACCACGGTGGTTAGTGGTGGAAGGTGAGCAGCAGATGGACTCTGGATACATTGTGAAAGCAGAACTAACACAATCTCTTGACTGATTGGTATTGAGAGAAAAAGAGTTAACAAGGATGATTCCAGCATGTTGGGTCAAGATAACTGCAAGAATCAAGTTGGTACAGTTTACTGCGGCTTTTGAAAAGACTAAAGGCCAGGCGCAGTGGCTCCCACCTGTAATCCCAGCACTTTGGGAGGCTCAGGTGGGAGGATTACTTGAGGCCAGTAGTTGGGAGACCAGCCTGGGAAACACAGTGAGACCCCTGCCTCTACAAAATATTTTCTTAAAAATTAGTCAGGCATGATGGCACATAACTGTTGTCCCAGCTACTTGGGAGGCTAGGGTGGGAGGATCGCTTGAGCCCAGGAGTTCAGGGTTACAGTGAGCCACGATTGCACCACTGCACACCAGCTGTGTGACTGAAGAAGACCTTGTCTCTAAAGACTAATTTGTCATCCAATCACTGTCACATTACCCACTTAAACCAGAACTCAGAAATATGTATTTCTTTTTTCCTGTTTGTTCTTTGGATAAGGAAAGCTCCTCTGGATAAGGAGATAACCATAGCTGATAGGTAAACAGAAAATTTTGATTTAAAGCATTTCACAATGTGTGCATTTATTTTTCTAGAGCAGGAAATAGATGACTTCATAAATTTAAAAAACTAGTTAAAAACTTAAAGGAAAAGAGAGGGATAAGGACTGTGTTCTAGGGACTGATTGAGTATCCCTAATCCAAAAATTTGAAATGAAATCCCAAATGCTCCAAAATTTGAAACTTTTTGAGCACCAACATGGCAGTCAAAGGAAATGCTCACTGGAACATTTCAAATTTCAAATTTTTGGATTAGGGATGCTCAACCTCAATGTGTAATGCAAATATTCCAAAATCTGAAAAAATCCAAAATCCAAAACACTTCTAGTCTCAAGCATTTTGGATAAGAAATTAATTAATCAATTAATTTATTTATTTATGTTGAGATGGAGTTTCGCTCTTGTTGCCCAGGCTGGAGTGCAATGGCACGATCTTGGCTCACCACAACCTCCGCCTCCTGGGTTCAAGCGATTCTCCTGCCTCAGCCTCCCGAGTAGCTGGGATTACAGGCATGCACCACCACACCTGGCTAATTTTTTGTATTTTTAGTAGAGACGGGGTATCTCCATGTTGGTCAGGCTGGTTGCGAACTCCCAACCTCAGTTGATCCGCCCGCCTTGGCCTCCCAGAGTGCTGGGATTACAGGCGTGAGCCACGGTGCCAGGCCTGGATAAGAAATATTCAACCTGTATTTTATTTATGTCTCCTCAGGCTACAATTTGGAGGTTGCTTTTCTTTCTAAAGGTGCAATACTTGCTATCACTAAACTTTCCTGAGGGAAGATACGTGAACAATAAAAAATAAATCCAAAATGTATTTTCTTTAGAGGGGGCAACACACTTTTAAAAATTTAACTTACAAAATCTATTTTTAAATTTCTTATCTGAATAATGATACAGTGGTAACTACAGAAGGGGGTAATACACAGTCTTTGAACATTACAGGGGTTTTCAACAGTTTGCAAAGTCTATAGAGCTCCTCAAGATAAGGCTCCTTTCAGAGCCTGATAAATGTGGTAACTGTAACACAATTATTGAGTTTGGTTACAGGTTAGTTATATGTAAAAATAAAAGAAATATAAAAATACTATTATAGTTTGATTTGTAAAACACTGTGAGTGAGCAAAAGGAATCTAGCTATAATCACCATTGTTGGAAGGTAGGATGGGGATACAGCAACAGAGAACAAGTCTCACATTTCAGAGCAGGCCATATCAGATAGAATTTTAAAAATCAGCTAACATTTATTAATTGCTTACTCTACACCAGGCACTGAACTGACAAACATCTAATCCTTTGGAGGCAAGCATTGCAATTATCCCATTTTAATAAACACAGAAACAATGATTTGCTCAGGACCACACAGTAGTCAAGTAACGGAGCTAGAGTGAAACCTGGAAAATCTGACTCCACAGGGTCCACAACTTCTCTTTGCTGCCTATACTTAAGCTAGAGTACAATTCAGGATTTAATAAGCTTTTAAAAACAGTACATCAACAGCATAAAGAAATAAATCTCCAAGGCATCTTGATGAGTTAACAAAAAGTAATTTAAAAGGAAATGAAATACTATAATTCTTTCTCCAAGTCCTTCTTAAAGAATAACAGCTATTACCATTTGGGGGTACCCATTATATGTCAAGCCCTGTTCTAGGTATTTAATATGTCTTCTCATTTAATCTAACACCTTATAAGGCAGGGATGGTAACTCCTTTTCACAGGTGACATAAGTTCAAAGAATAACTTATTCAAAGGCAAATGGCTAGTCAGTCAGGGCTAAAATATAAACACAGGTCTGCTCCATTTTCCACATTAAGAATCTCTTAAATTGCACTTTGAAAAAAATCTTTATTTTCCTTAAAGAATAAAGCAACGTTAGGATATTAAATTTGAAAGAGTGTGAAAGTATCTATAGTCCCACCACCCCAAAGAGTAGCTATATATATCTTGGTATTTTCTCCTCATTTTTTTTTTTAAACAGGGTTGTGGCCATATTGCGTATACACTTATGTATCCTGATTGTTTCACTGGCAACAGATGTTTCTCCAAGTGTTTACAGAATTTTCACGGGCAAGCTGTAGCTGCTACACAATGGTTCACCATGTGGCTCTGGCATGACTCACACAGCCATTCCTCTATTTTTGAACTTTCAGGCAGTGTTCCATTGTGCACTATTATAAACACAAAGTGAATAAGCAGCTTGGTATATAAAGTTTGACTATGTTTTAAATAATTTCCTGCAGTTTGTAGAAGGGGAATTACAAATTCAAAGGATAAATCATTAAAAAGGTTCTTTACATGTCAAGTTGCATTCTGAAACAAATAACTTTAGATAACTGAGGAAAGTACTGCAGCAGCCTAAGTATGAAATGATGGTGGCTGGGACTAGCATGGTGGCTGGGACTAGGATGGTGCGGGGGCGGCGGTGGATATAGAAAAAAGTGGATGGGTTTAAAATACATTTTCAAGGTAGAAGTGACATAAGAATCTGCTAACAGACTGGATGTGAGTGGGCAAAAAGAGGGACAAGAAAGATGGTGTCCAGGTTTTTTGTGGTGCCATTTATTGAGATGGGTTAGAAGGGGAGTAGGAATAAGCCAAAGCAAATTTTACGTAATAGGAAAGAAAGAAAACAAACAAGATTATTAGAACATTTATGTTGATTTAGAAAATGTAAAAGATATGGAAGTCAATACAGTCTCAAAACAAAATGGATCTTGATAAATGCTAACAACAATACTTGCACTAATTTTCACGGTATCAAGGGAAGTTTTAAAAACTAAAAACGAAGAAACATCTAAAGAGAGCTTACTAAATACTTAGTAGGAACTTAAGACATTTGGATCAATGTCTTAAAAATACTACTGGAGGCTGGGCATGGTGGCTCATGCCTGTTATCCCAACACTTTGGGAGGCTGATGTGGGCAAATAGTTTGAGCTCAGGAGTTTTAGACCAGCCTGGGCAACATGGTGAAACCCTGTCTCTACAAAACATACAAAAATTAGCCGGGTGTGGAGGCATGTAACTGTAGTCCCAGCTATTCGGGAGGCTGAGGTAGGAGGATCACCTGAGCCTGGGGAGGTTGAGGCTGCAGTGAGCTGTGATTGAGCCACACTGTACTCCAGCCTGGGCGACAGAGTGAGACTCTGTCTCAAAAAAAAAAAAAAAAAAAAATTAAAAGAAAAAGGAAAACAAAAAAAATTTGTTTCCAATGTTGGCTGCTACACTAATGTCATGAACATACTTTGGGTATATCTTTGGTTACATTCTGAGATAAATCTGTAAGGGCAAATTAAAATTGCTAGAATAAAGCAATTTTGCTTCATACACCTGTATGAAGATTGGTATTCACTGCTAAAGTGAACCAGTTTATACTTTCACCATTGGTGTGTGAGGTCTCCCTGAATCTTCAGTGATAATGAAATTACCAACTTTCAATATCCTTGGCAAAATGGTCGGCTTATTATTTTTATTTGTGTTCTTTCATTACTAAAATGAAAAATTTTATCATATTTATTGGCCATTTGTATTTCTTCTTTTCTTGTTTTTTCTTTTTAGGCTAGTCAAATGAAGCAGCGGGAGTGAAGAA
The DNA here is from genome assembly GCF_028858775.2 of Pan troglodytes. NCBI lineage: Eukaryota > Metazoa > Chordata > Mammalia > Primates > Hominidae > Pan > Pan troglodytes. Next base: position 102,117,439 of record NC_072408.2, on the reverse strand, counting down.
GGAACAAAGAAATCTATAACTGGTTGTGATCAATTCGTTGTAAAATACAACCTCACTGGGACTAGCCTGTGTTTCTTTTTTTGTGAACTGTCAGTTCATGCACCCAACTTATCTTCTATAGGTCTTAGACACTTTAGAGTGCTCTGCATAAAAAAAAAATTAAAACTCTTTGTTATAAATCATTGTAATTTTTCTTGAGCTTGTTTGCATTTGAAGTATGCATTATTTGAAGTTAAAAGTTTACTTTTTTTTTTTTGAGATGGAGTTTTGCTATTGTCACCCAGGCTGGAGTGCAATGGCATGGTCTCAGCTCACTGCAAACTCTGCCTTCCGGGTTCTCCTGCCTCAGCCTCCCATAGGCATGTGACACTGCACCCAGCTAATTTTTGTATTTTTAGTAGAGATGGGGTTTCACCATGTTGGTCAGGCTGGTCTCGAACTCCTGAGCTCAGGTGACAGGTGATCTGCCTGCTTTGGCCTCCCAAAGTGCTGGGATTACAGGCGTGAGCCACCCGGCCAGCCCAAAAGTTTAATTTCTATGTAGCTAAATGTATCCTTTCATGTGGCTTTTGATGTATGAAAAAAAAACTTAAGAATTTTGGAGATAACCCATTATCCATGTTTGTTGAAACAAATGGCTAGTTATAAAATCACTCACATTGGCCTCCAATTAAAGTAAATTCACTTATCTCCAAACTCTAATTTAAGGCATTTCTTTAAGCATTTTAAGTATTTGGACGTCAAAATCTAAGGATCTCCTCTTCCAATCTTTATTATGCTCTCGGCTCTTAAAGACAGAGTTACAAACATCACCCGTGCATTTATGATGATGGTATGCAGCAAACAATGAGTGTAACAAACGCACCATTTACATTCAGAAAGCATAGACACAATCCAAGTGCATCTATTTTTTCTTCAGCCCTTCCCTTACACAAATGGATTACCTTCAATGCAGGCAGGCTGAAGCCATCTGTAAAGTTATGTGCTTCCTCTTCTGAAATCTGCTCTTCACTAAGTCCAAGGCCCAGCTCTTTAAAAGGCACCACACAGATGTAGTTGGTTACATTGTCACTCTCAGAGTTCAGGGGGTAGGTTAAATTAGGTTAAGGCAATCAACAAAGCCTTTTCATGAAAGCATAAAAGATACAGTGAAATTGTCCTATATCACATTTACTAATCTTTATTCTGAACTTTTGGATGAGGAGATTTACAGCAGTTTTTAAACACAAATTAATTTTAAATATCTAATATATTAACATAATACCTCAGATATCTTGGATACTTGTGGATACAATTTTTAATGTCTAAAAAATTAACAGTTCAAGTCTTCAAAGCAAGTGATACGTTATTTATTTATTTTTTTGAGATGGAGTCTTGCTTTGTCTCCCAGGCTGGAGTGCAGTGGCACCAACCCGGCTCACTGCAACCTCGGCCTTTCAGGTTCAAGCAATTCTCATGTCTCAGCCTCTCGAGTAGCTGGGATTACAGGCATGCGCCACCACACCCAGCTGATTTTTGTATTTTTTTCTAGAGATGATGTTTTGCCATGTTGTCCAGGCTGGTCTTGAACTCCTGGCCTCAAGTGATCTGCCCGCCTCAGCCTCCCAAAGTGCTGGGATTACAGGTGTGAGTCACTGCGCTCAGCTCCGTTATTTTTGACACCTACCATTTGTAGCTGTATTGTGCACTTTACTGTGTCATGGTTCAGGGCCCTCACTATGCTATAGTAAATATTCTTTTCCTCTCAGTCTGCGTACTGCAGGACATTATTAGTTGAACGTTATCTGAAATACACAGACTGATATAAGTGGCACCAGGCCTGTTCTATCTAGCTTGTTTGACATAGACTACTGTTAGGTTTCCTCTGCCCTCATCCTTACAGACACATCAAAATCAATAATGATTTTTCCTTTTAATTATTTTTCTAAATAATTATTGATCGTGAACCATCTTTGCATTTCTAGCATATTCCTATTTGGTCATATTATAATAATCTTTTGATACAATCCAATATTAAATTTATAAATATTCCATTTAAACATTTTGTTTCTCCATTTATGAGATGGGTCTATATTCTTTGTAATACAACCGGTTTTTATTCTTTGTAATACAACATGTTTTGGTATTGAGATTACAGTATTTTCATAAATAAAATGATATAGGGAAACCTTCTAACCTTTTCTATAGTCTGAAATTTTTTTTAAATATAAAACCATCTGGATCTGGTAGTTAAAAAATTTTAAATTCACTTTGTTTTTGAATAGGTAATATATTCACAGGATTCAAAATTCATGAGGTATTAAGGGATACAGCAAAAACTACTTTCCACCTCTATTCCTTAGCCATGTAGTTCCACTATCCAAATGCAAAGGCAATTCCATTTACCAGTACCTTCTAAGATTGTTTATGCATACATACATAAGAGCAAATTCAAATATAAATGTGTATCTGGAGATATGTAGGTATATATGCATGCATGTACATAAATACATACATACATATTTATCCCTGTATAAACACCCAGTCCCTTTTATGCACAAATTGAAGGATACAATAAATACCAATCCGTGCACTTTGTGGTTTTTTTTCACTTAATATAACTTGGAGATCCACATTAGAGCACTAAGAACTCTATCATTGTTTTTTAAAAATAGTTTCATATTTTGCATTGTCTACATATAAACCAGGTGTTTTCTTTTTAAAATTGAGTATTCTTTATCCTATGTCCAATCTCTTCAAGTTTTAAAATTCTTCCTAGGTCAATTTTGCAGATTTTTATTTTGATAAGAAATGAGGCTGGGCTCAGTGGCTCATGCCTATAACAATCCCAGGAATGTGAGATCCCTTGAGCCCAGGTGTTCGAGACCAATCTGGGCAAAATGGTGAAACCCTGTCTCTACAAAATGCAAAAAAATTAGCCAGGTGTGGTACTGTGTGCCTTGGTTCCAGCTACTCGGAAGGCTAAGGCAGGAGGATCACATGAGAATGAGACTACAGTGAGCCATGATCATGCCACCACACTCCAGTCTGGGTGACAGATGAGACACTGTCTCAAAAGAAACAAAAAGAACCATTTTCCCCTACATGTTCAAAGTTGCTGCTGTGCAGCTGCATATACTATCCCCTTACAGTTATTTTAATGTCTTCTATATCAATGGTTATCACTGTGTTCTCATTACTAATCTTGTATATTTCTGCTCTTTACTTTGATCAGGCAAATAAGGGTTTACATATCTTACTGGTCTTCTCAAAATGATTGGTGGATTCTTTTTTAGTTAAATTTATTAAGGTTTTTTATATGGAGAATATGATCTGGCCCCTGGCCACCTCTGTTTCATTTCATACTCTAACCTCCAACTTACTGTGCTCAACTCATGATGGTCTCCTTTCTATACTCCAATCATGCTAAATTCATTCCTGCCACAAGATCTTTCTACTCACTGGTCTATCTAACCAGCATACTCTTCCCCCAGATCTTTCTCAGCATGCAAACCTCAGTTTAAATGCCAGCTCCTCAGAGAGGCCTTCTCTTACCATCTAATAAAAAGCAGCACCCCACTGATCATTCTCTATCCTATTCCCGTTTTTTTTTCTTCATAGTAACTATTTTATCTGAAGAATCCCATCTGTCCATTTATTATTTTATTTTAGTTTATTTGAGACAGGCTCTCACTCTGTTGCCCAGGCTGGAATGCAGTGGCTGAAACACAGCTCACTGCGCCTTGACCTTTTGGGCTCAAGGAATCCTGCTGTCTCAGCCTCCCAAGTAGCTGGGACTGCGAGTGTGTGCCACCATGCAGCTAATTTAAAAGAATTTTTTTTTTTTTAAGAGACAAGGTCTCACTATATTGCCCAGGCTGGTCTCAAACTCCTGGGCTCAAGCCAGCCTCTGAAAGTGCTGGGGTTACTGGCATGAGCCACTGCACCAAGCCCATATTTTATTGATTATTTCATCTACTAGAAGGTAAGCTCCACGAGAATAAGGATCTTGTCTATCTTGTTCACTGCTAGGTCCCCAGTTTCTAGAAAAATGACTGGCACAAAGAACTCATACAGTCTGTAGTCTTTGATAGGCTAACCCTCTCACTCCCTACCCTACACTGAACTACAAGCTCCATAAGGCAGGGATCATGTCTATTATGTTTACCACTGTATGTCTAGTGATTAGCATATTGCCTGGCAGTCTGTGCTCCATAAATATTCACTGAATGACCAACAGTTCACATGCCACACTGTCATATCTCTATTTCTTTCCATATGTTTTTGCTTCCTTCTATCTGGAACGCAGACTCTTATCCTCATGGCCAACTTCTATTCATTCTCTGAAGCTCAACTTAGATGTCACCTCCCTGAAAGCATTCTCTGACTCCATAAACCAAGTATGTTGCCCTGCCATGTTGGAAGGCACCCACGGCACTTATATAATATTATGAATACTGATTTCTCTATTGATCACATTCAAAAGTCTTTAGAAGTAGGTAGTACATATTTTTACTCAGTTTTCCTAGCACCTGGAAGAATGGCTGACATATAGCAGACTGGCATTTAGGCAATGGGGAATAAAATGGAAAAGTTCTTAATAAAAATTAAAATGCTTTCTCTCCATTTCATATATATGTGAAATTTCCATATATATATATATATAGAAAGAGAGAGAAAGAGAGAGAAAAATGGTTTCTAGTCATAAGTCCTACAGTCAAGACACAACTTCATCCGTTAGTAGTTGTATGATACTGCACAAGTCACTTAACCTCTATTTCAGTTTTCTCATAAAATGGAGACAAGAAAATCTAGCTACAAAGGTTTGTGTAAGGATATGATAGAACATAAAGCACCCTGTAAACTTTAAGTATTATATTTATCAGTGCTACAATACCCAGCACCCTGAAGTGGCAAAGTTGTCTTTTTACCTTCTACTTAGTCAGGATTTAACTTATCTATATGTCTTTACTAAAATAAAGCTCTTATATGCCTTTATTTTCTGGCTAATAGAACTAATTTCCTATTTTAATAAATTTAAGTGACAGACTTATTGTCATGCAGTCTTTGGGTGCTTACTGTATGCTAGATGATGTTTGATCACTTTATATGGATTAACTCATTTGATCCTAACAAAAATCCAATAAGGAAGATGATGTTATTATTGCCATTTTAAACATGACTAAAGCAAGGTATAGAGAGGTTAAGAAACTTGCTTAAAGTCACTTAGGAAGTAACTGATACAGCCAGTGTTTGAACTTAGCCATTCTGCTCCTAGAACCTGTTTTTTTGAAAAGGGAAGGATTTCCAGTTGCCAGTTTATTAACATGCCATGATGCAAATCTGCCATGTTGAGAAATTTGTTTAAAATGTCAGACCTAGCAAAGCCAGGCTCTTTCGACTTCATTCTTTGGATGAGTAAAGGAAGAGATTTCAAGTTTTTTCCTTGTTTAAAAAGCAGCCACAGAAGAACAGAACTTTCTTCCTGTCTGTTATTGTCATTCCCCCAGGAATGCATTTCCAGTTTTAACATAGAAGTGATGATGGAAATTAGCTTCAAAATAGGCAATCTCACTTTACAGTAAACTTTCACAGGATACAACTATAATATCTATATTCAGGACTCCAGAAACATTGCTTAGTTTCATATATAAACAGAAAAGGATATTTTTTCAGCATATATAGGGTAGCTAGCCTTGCTGCTTGGAAGTTGGCTCTTAGAGTTCGGTAGACAGCTTTCCGAAGACCGATGAGATGCTGACTTGGATGCTGTCCAGCTTTATTAAATGGGCAAGCAGCACTGACCCTGTCAAGCAAACTTGAAAAGTAAAATGTGATACAACTGTACAGGTGTCCTAAAGTTTTTGTTTCCTAAATCCACAATTCTATTAAATGTAGAAAACAAATTCCTCTTTCATGATCTTCACTAGAAAATGATTATACATATGTCAACTCAGGTCTCATAAAATAGTCATTTCTGTGACTAGATATATATATATATGTATATATAGACAACCACTAAAAAAAAGACAAAAAATTAACATCTCAAAGAGCAAAGGCTTCCTCTGATGTGGGGAAACAATGGATTCTGGCTGAGATATAACAGAAATGTAGAAATATTTATTAAGAATTCACATCTTTTTTACATAGACACTATGCTTGCTAACATATATTAGAGAAGAGCTACTTTATATTCAGTTTTCAAAACCTATATCCATAGGAAGTATGAAGACCTTAATTATAAACACTTTTAAATTCTTAATATACATTTACATACGTTCATCACATATGTTCACTGATCATATTTTGGTCACTTGTACAGAAAAAATACTGTATAGAAATACATTCTGTACATTCATAAAAGTAGGGTAAAATTACTTACCCACCTGCTGCCACTGGCACTTACCTACTCAAAATGAAGTAGGGGACGTGGAAAGATAACAGGACCAGTGGCCAACAGGGGAATACAAGTAGAAAGGCAAAGTAAGGGTTACTGCATAGTAGCATAGCTACTCTCAAAGCTGTTCAAGAGGAAGCACATTTCATGGCACTTCCCATAAGATTAATGGGGAGTACCTAATTTGTAACAATGACATACAATGTATTACATTTCATAACTTACAGTATGCATGAGTAAATACCTGGTTATCAGATAAATTTTTTCACCTAACCAGTAATCTTTCCCAACAGTAAAACAAAATATTGGCATTTGTAAATTGCTTATACTATAACACAAAGCTATAAAACAACACACCTAACTCAAAACTTTAAAAATGTTAAACCATACTAAAATGTATTCAGGTATTAAAAATCTATAAAAACCAAATTTTAAAAAATCTATAAAAAGCAGAGGATGATGACTGACAGGCTTATGTTAAGACAAGGGAATGAAGGCAAAAAAGGTTTCAATTATTTGTGAGAGAGGACAATTTGAGTCAGAAACAAAACAGCATTCATGATTTCAATATATGGCACTACTGCTTGTGCTCCATTTTACTAAATCAGTTTTAAAAACTGTCTAATTTTGAAAATGTCTAAAAAATTAAGATTCAAGACTTATTATTCATTTTTCAACCCATTATCCAGTTAGATAGAGACAAAGGAAGCACAATTTCTTCCAATACTTCTCTTCGTCTGTCATCTGAATGGGTAGAAGTCATAATCTGGAAGGTAAATCATGTCTAACTGGCCCACTTTACCTCTTCGTGCAAATTCCATGGGGACAGATAAAGTTGGAAAATGACACAAGGCACAGAATCCTCTATACATGCCTAACCATTAGTTGAACAAAGCCACTTTGTTCAACCAGTAAGTCCTCTCAATAAAATAAAAAGGAACTATTACTTTTTTTTTTGTTTTTGAAACGGAGTCTCGCTCTGTCGTCCAGGCTGGAGTGCAGTAGCGCGATCTCGGCTCACTGCAAGCTCCGCCTCCCGGGTTCATGCCATTCTCCTGCCTCAGCCTCCCGGGTAGCTGGGTCTACAGGCGCCCGCCACCACGCCCGGCTAATTTCTTTTTGTATTTTTAGTAGAGACGGGGTTTCACCGTGTTAGCCAGGACAGCTACGATCTCCTGACCTCGTGATCCGCCAGCCTCGGCCTCCCAAAGCGCTGGGATTACAGGTGTGAGCCACCGCGCCCGGCCGGAAATATTACTTATTTTAAGCATGATTTTTTTTAACTTTTAAAATTTGACACTTAAACAACTTAAAAACGTGCTATCCTTTAAGTCAATAAGAAGTAGACTTCAACTAATGCAAAGACAAAAATCAACAGATGCTAAGAACTTTTATACTTTTTTTTTTGAGACCAAGTCTGTTGCCCAGCCTAGACAGAATCTGTTGTCTCCAGTTCTGTTGCCCAAACTGGAGTGCAGTGGCACAATCTTGGCTCACTACAGCCTCAACCTCCTGGGGTTTAAGCAATCCTCACACCTCAGCCTCCCGAGTAGCTGGGACTACAGGTGTGTGCCACGTCTGGCTAATTTTTTATTATTTGTAGAGATGGGGTTTTGCTAGATTGCCTAGGCTAGTCTTGAACTCCTGGGCTCAAGTGATCCTCATGCCTCGACCTCCCAAAGTGCTGGGATTACGGGTGTGAGCCATTGTGCCTGGCTGACTTTTATACTTTGATTGAGAAGAAAGAGAAATTAAAAAATCCATCTTATGTCTTGGGATTGTGTGTAGAACACAAGAGAGTAAAGAACAAGATAACTACTAGGATTCTTCCATTTCTCTGTTCCATGATTTTTTAGAAACAGTGTTTATCTCAAGATTGTGTAGTGTTCTAGAGCAGAACAGAGTGAAGGATGCGATGGCTACCAGAGGTTCTTCACTCCCTCTTTTCATGATTTTCTAGATACAACTAATTAAGAGCTATGAATGTTCTTCACCATATGCTTACTTTCCCCCACCTATAGATTGCAAAAGTTATATAGGTTATATAAATCATTAAATATACTAGCACACAACTGTCATCTGTTAGTGTTTGGCAGGTGTCCAGTGTACTGCAAGCCGGGTTTAGAATCAGATGGAATGGATATGAATATTTACCATTTATAATTCTATGCCTTTAGTTGTATGCAAAAGTGACTAGCATAGTATATGGAATATAGTTGGTGCTCAATAAATGTAACTTTCCCTTTAATAATAGATTAAGTAGTCAATATATCCTACAGCTTAATATACTTACAGCTAGACTGGTGAATATTTAATTTCCTGTAAGAATGGAAAACATCACTATTTGCATGATATTCTGAGAGTATCAGTGCTATAATATCTGCTAATATTTACCTGAACAGTTATTAGTACATGTCAAGAGTTTTCAAAATGCATTTATAGCAGATACATCTATCATAAAGAAGGCATTTGAAAGGGAGTAATGGGAGCAAGCATTTACTGGGTAACTACTGCACGTTAGGTTCAGTATTAGACACTCTCTATATATTATCTCATATAATCACATGGTAATATACAGAAACAATCATGATCTCCAAAGTACTTTAGTTCCTCAAAGCAGATAAGCAGAATCATACTACATATTAAATCTAGCACATAATGTATTTATTCCTTCACTTAGCAGTTAATTGACTTTAGTAAGTACTAAAGAGAAAAGCACTTTTTTTCCTATAAATGCAACATAGAAATGAAAATAGGTAATAAATATTCTCCTTTATGGAGTAGAAAATAATCATTTAAGAAATAAAATAAAAAATGAACTCACAGTGTAAATCCTCTGGAAATCACTTCGGTTTCTTGAATGAGACGTAAAGCTTTTCTCACGAGGTTAGTAAAAGCTCGGCTGTTTGTGGCCATATCTTCCAAATGAACGCTGTATTTTTTTAGGGTCACTTGTAGTTTGGCTGTCCTCCATAATCTCAAAGCTCTTATGACTAGATACACAAATAGAATCACTCCCCATACCAGCCAGGAAGACACAATCCACCAAGTGGGAAGCATAACGAGCAAGCTAATGAAGGCAAATAGCATTGAGAGATCCCTGGGAACAAGAAAGGAAGAAAATGATATGCATCAGATTAGAGAAAGAAAGATGAATTACTTTAATCAGTAAAAACAAAATTTAAATTTAGGTTTACTAAATAAATAAAATGCTAGCTTCTTTGTAAAGCATAACTTAAAAATATATGACATTTAAGAAGGTGATATGAAAGATTTTTAAAATACCTCGCAACTAGACAATAGTGCTTAGGTATTAACATCTGAGCTGATAAATTTAGGTAAGAAAACAGGTATCTTCTGGAATCAGGTAAAGCTGATTTCACAAAAGAAACTCAAATTGTCTGTAGTGCTGACTGAATGCTGGGCAGAACCAACAAAAGGCCTCTACATTTCCTACATATACAGAATCTGGAGCTAGAAATACCACCCATCGCCTGCAGGATAAAATCAAACTTCATTAGCTCAGTCTACAAAATCCTTCAGAAGTTGGCCCAGAACATGTCTTGAGTCAGATCAGCATCCCAGCCCTCAACAACAAGCATTGTAAGCCAGAACATCTCTTCCTTCTCTTTCCTTTTTGCCTGGTGTCATCTTATATTTAATACCAAAATCCTATGCGTTCAAACCTTCCTCTGACACCAAGTCTTCTGTGAAGATTTTACCAAAAGCTTGAAATAGTTACTTCTAATTTTAGCCAACCCCTCTTCTGTGACCCCAAAGAAATTGCTACATTTCTCTTTATGACATTAATAAAAATGATAATAAATATAACAATAGGCATCTTCTGAAACCACTTTTAAAAAAATAAAAAATATATGGAATCCTTAACCTAAAAAGCAAATTAGAGATTTTAAAATCCGATTTTATAGATTTAAAAGTAAAAATACTATTTCAGAGATATTATAAATCCCTTTTCCTAAAATCAAACTTTATTTGCATAGAAACACATACTAGATCAAGAATATGTACACATTTTTCCAATTAGAAATGATACACACTTGATGAGTAATTGTTTGAATAAAGTCCTCTAATTTTAAATAATCATCATCAATTTGGAATATACATACTTACCACAGACCACGATATGGACAAGGTTTGTACTTTTATACTACTTTAATTGAAACAAAAATATGTACACATTTTAAAATTCATATCAATTACAAGTCTAACAGACTAAAATACATCTTTAAAGCAATGAATGCTTTGGTGAAAATGTGTATATATAAGATAGAGGGGGCCAGGCACAGCGGCCCACGCCTGTAATCTCAGCACTTTGAGAGGCACAGGTGGGAGGACCACTTGAGCCCAGGAGTTCGAGACCAGACTGGGCAACACAGTGGGACCCCTTCTCTACAAAAAATTTAAAAATTAGCTGGGTGTGGTTGCATGCATCCGTAGTCCCAGCTATTCAGGAGGCTGAGGTGGAGGGATCACTTGAGCAGGCTGCAGTAAGCCGAGATCATGCCACTGCACTCCAGCCTGGGTGACAAAGCAGGACCTTGTCTCAAAAAAAAAAAAAAAAAAGAAAAGAAAAGAAAGAGGGGAGTATAAGGGGGATGTGTCTGAGAATAGCTGAAAAACATCAGCAATATTTGGAAAGAGTTATAATAATCATATTGCAAAGAAAATCACATGCAATTTCTTATTAAATATTTGCCCTGGCCAGGTGCAGGGGCTCGTGCCTGTAATCCCAGCACTTTGGGAGGCTGAGGCAGGCAGATCACTTGAGTTCAGGAATTCAAGACCAGCCTGGGCAACGTGGCAAAACCCTGTCTCTGCAAAAAATACAAAAATTAGCCAGGTATGGTGGCATGCTCCTATAGTCCCAGGTATTTGGGAGGCTAGGGCAGGAGGATCACTTGAGTCTAGGAGGCCGAGGCTGCAGTGAGCCGAGGTCACACCACTGTACTCCAGCCTGAGCAACAGAGTGAGACCCTGTCTCAAAAAATAAGTAAATAAATAAATATTTGCCCTAATTTCCTTTAGAATCCTTTACTTTTCAGATAATACTGGCAATACCATAAAGCAAAATCTCATCATATACTTTTGTATGTTAATAGTAAACTCTAAAATCATTTATAGGTCTCATAGTTGCTTGATTATATTTGTGGGTAAAGGAAAGTTAGTAAAGTAGTAAATTCTTAAAACCTATGGTTCCTTCTATCAGCTCCTTAAACTCTTGTATTTTTGAAGGATAAGAAGCTTTACTTCTTCATGATCATATCTGAGTGACTGCAGAATGAAGCATTTGTCAGTGTGACAGGGAAGACATAAATACAGAACCTTGAGGCCAATGAATGTAACTGCCTATATAACTTGAACAGTTTGAACAGTGATTTAGTGTACTTCTTGATTCATTCCTCCCTTCTATGTCAAATTTAATAAAGTACTTTAACAGGAAGAAGACATCAATAATTTTTTATATATAATCGCTTTTTGCTACACATTCTTTTTTTTTCTTTTAACAGATTATTGCTTGGGACTTCTGCTCTAGACCCAAATAGTTCAAGAGGTTGAAAAGTTTTAGGATGGTCTGAATGAATCATCAAATCACATTCCCTGTGATCTTTTCTCAGCCAACACAGCCAGAATCAACTGCCTACCTCCATGTCCCATCCTATTCTTGGTGTCTCTACAATATAGTTACGATAAAACCTATTAATTATAAAGAAACACAAAGAAGGTTAGGTTTGCATGCACACATGTGAATAGGTGTATGGGTAAAATAAATTCTTTTTTTTCCCCCTTAGAGACAGGGTCTCGCTTTGTTGCTCAGGCTGGAGTGCAGTGGTGTGATCATGGCTCACTGCACTCTGCAACTGCTGGGCTCAAGCAATCCTCCCATATCAGTCTCCCAAGGAGCTAGGTCTACAGACATATGCCAACATACCTGAACTCATTTTTTCATGTTTTGTAGAGATGGGATTTTGCTACGTTGCCCAGGCTGGTCTCAAACTCTTGGCCTTAAGCAATCCTACCACCTCAGCCTCCCAAAGTGTTGGGATTACAGGCATGAGCCACTGCACCTGGCAGAGTAACTTTTTGGCACTTGTTATACCCATTTGCTAGGTTGCTGAGCACAGAACTAATTTTAATGAGTTGGAAGTATATAATAACCAAATTGGATTTTTTTCCCTAGCTTCACTTTAAATAGTATTTACTTTAGAAAGGCACTTTCCCCCCCCATATTGTTACTTTAATTGTACTGCTAAATGTATGGAATGTTTATGCCTTTACAATGGAGAGCACAATGATGGGTTTCCTCTGCTAATACTCTATATGTAAGCAGTCAAAGAATAGGTGTTTTCTGGACAGTACCAAATATTAGGGGTTGCCAGGGAGCAAAGTGTTGGAAGGTGTCCATTTTCCTGTTGTTGAGATTGCCCTGCAGACAGGATACTGGGATCAAGTAGCTCAATCAGCTCCACATCCTCTTGTAACAGGACTTCCTGTTGCAGGATGGTATGTAATGAGTCGAGTCGGAATCCAATATCCTTGCCATTAAAATACCAGAAGAGAGGTATTAACACATATATAATATTGCATTAAACGCTAAGCTCCTAATGTACTAATAAAATTTGGTGGTGTTTATTTTCAGAAGATACTTCAAGAAGAAACAACAGTCCAATCTACCTTCAGTATGATAGCTGGGTTTTATTTTCACTGTAAATGTGAAACAATAAAGGTTGAGATAGACATTATTGAGCCATCAGATGTAAAAGATAAATTTTTAATAACAAGATGTAAAGTAATTACAGATTAACAAACTTGTCTAGTTAAGCCTAATTGATTAAATTGCTAGGGCACGACATGGAAAATATAATCCTATAACATAAAAGATGCTGTCCCTGAAGCTGTAACAATATAGCCAATATTTAAGAATTTTATTAGCAGGATCAAGGCCTCCTAAAAATGGATATTCAGATATTTAAAAATACACTATTAAGGAATGCAATGTAAAATCACACTAACATTTGCGTAGCACTTTATAGTTTACAAAATGCCTTCACATATACGAGCTCATTTATTTCTCCTTCTCTTCTTTCTATTCATCTATCAAGGAATATCTTCTATAAGCCAGGCATCAGGCTTGACACTGAAGACACAAAATGAAAAAGATATACAAGTCTCTATTCTTAAAGAGTTCGTAGTTTAATGAAGTGACCCAAAAAGTAAACAGTTGCAATATAACATGCAAAGGAGTGTGATGAAATACACCTAGAGTACTATGAAAATGGCATAGAGGGACCAAGCCTGTAATGAAGTCAGAGAAAGTAAAAGAGGTGAAGCCTGAGCTAAGTTTTAAAGGATGAACAAAAATTGACCAGACAAAGGAGTTGGAGAAGTGGGATGGTACAGGATAAAAGCCTTTCTAATTTGGGGAAGTGTGAGTCGTCGATATTAGATGATATTATTAATAGATTGTGGACAGAGTGCACATGGTAGAGAGGTGAGAGATGAGGTAGCACTGTTAGGGCAGATAGGTGAATTCTCACAGTAACCCTGTGAGAATTACTAACTTTCCTTTATTTATCATCCTCCTCTCCATTATGTAGGGGAGAACACCAAAGCCCAAAGAGATTAAGTAACTTTCCAGAATTTTGATTTCAAATCCTAAGCGTTTGGTAGCTGTGTTTCCCTGCATATAGTCTGCCTCAAAAGAAAATTTAAAGTTGTATTTTGTATTAAATTTAAACAAATAGAGGCCGGGTGCAGTGGCTCACGCCTGTAGTCCCAGCACTTTGGGAGGCCAAGGTGGGCGGATCACCTGAGGTCAGGATTTCGAGACCAGCCTGGCCAATATGGTGAAACCCCATCTCTACTAACATACAAAAATTAGCTGGGCATGGTGGCACATGCCTGTAATCCTGGCTACTTGGGAAGCTGAGGCAGGAGAATCTCTTGAACCCAGGAGGCGGAGGTTGCAGTGAGCCGAGATTGTGCCACTGCACTACAACCTGGACAACAGAGCAAGATTCCATCTCAAAAAAAATAAAAATAAAAAATAAACCAAAACCAAACAAACAAATTTAGTGCTAGAGTGATCCTACTATATGATCAAAATAAAGAGAATGATGGACAAGGCCATTAGCAATTAAAGTAAAACCTGTTAGGTCTAGGGTGTGAAGGCAACAGGTTTGCTCTTCTTAGTTAACTTAATCATTCCCACACCACACATTCCAGGCCTAGCTGATCATAATGAGGACTTCAGTAAGAATGAGGTGAACCATGTATCAAACTGAGCCCATGACCTCTTGATCAGGGTTATATGCCACTTTTAGAGAAGAAGATTTTTAATATTAGGTGCATTTAGATATATTTTATTTATCTTCAGTCCAAAAAGAGAGCATCTTCTCAATGGAATGTTGATCTTTCTTTTAGCCTGATATGGCTTTTTTTTTTTTTTTTTTTTTACCATCTACTGACACACTCTGCATGTACCTCTGCAGCACTTTTATGTTTCATATTTGAACAACTGCCTCTTCTCTCTTCCTACAATTCTGATTCTAACATTAGGAACCACTTAATTTGACATCCCACCCCACTTTCATAAAAACAGAGCAACACAACTCACTTTATACTATTGTTCAGAGGGGAGAAAAAAGGAGCGCAGGGGCATGGTAGCTTTTTGAGTAATCTCTGAAATTGATCTTACTATTTGGTTCCCCAATTAGACACAGCCATATTCAATGCAAGTATTAAAAATCAAACTTTTGCTACAAAAGCTTTAGACCATACCTTTTATGAGACTTCTATGTACCTATATAAGGTAAGTTTGAAGAAGCCTAACTAGTTGAAGGCTAAAGCTGACAGAGAGTGGAAAAGCCAGTAATATTCAATGGCAGTGCTCTCTCTTCACAGATATTCTGCTTAATCAGTTACTCACTTTCTTTAACACCATTCCCTGGCATCAGACTTATGTGAAAAACTGGGATAACACCTCCCCAAAACCAACGTGCTTAGAGGAAGTATTAATAGCATTAGGAATATCTGATTTAAGAATGTGACAAACCGACTGGGCACTGTGATTCACCCCTGTAATCCCAGCACTTTGGGAGGCTAAGGCGGGCAGATCACTTGAGGCCAAGAGTTCAAGACCAGCATGGCCAACAGAGTGAAACCTCATCTCTACTAAAAATACAGATATTAGCCAGGTTTGGTGGCGTGCACCTGTAGTCCCAGCTACTTGTGAGGCTGAGGCACAAGAATTGCTTGAGCCTGGGAGGCAGAGGTTGCAGTGAGCCGAGATGGTGCCACTGCACTGCAGCCTGAAAAATAGAAGGAGACTCTGTCTCAAAAAAAAAAAAAAAAAAAAGTGATCAACCAACAACCTACAATCATCTATGAATACAAATAAACTTGAAAGGCACCAAGACACTCCAAATAACTAAAACAATGTTATCTTAGTGATTAGATTGCCTCATATAGAGGAAAAACTTGAACTATATTCTGATTATTATAACGGTTTAAATTGAATCAGATTAATGAATTAAGTTTCTTTCTTAAGGATAAAATGTAAAATTAGATATTACTCTTTGATTATAAAAATAAGAACTGCAGAAAACATGTTAACTGTGTTACAAGGTAACAATCAAACTTCCAGAAAAATTGACACCTGCAAATTAAGAAACATGTCATGACAGTCCTATTTGGACTGGGAAGCCCAGATCCAGGTCTCAAACAAATGAAGAAACTGAAAAGGTGCTAATTCTGATCGATTTAAATATTAGCAGGTATCACCTGCATGGCTGGAGGCTCTATGCTCCTGGGATGTGTACTATGTAAACTTTGGCACATTTTCAACAAGTCTGAGTGCCAGGACTTAGTGTCTAGCTTTATATCCTTGCTCCACAACTTAAGCATGTTAATAAGCTCTCTGTGCCAGTTTCCTCTTTGGCAAAAGTGGGATAATAACAGTAGCTACTTCACAGGGTTGTTATGAGGATTAAATAAGTCAGTATCTATAAAATACCAAGAAGAGTGGCTCATAGTAAGCACTGTATGTTAGCTATTACTTTTGTCACTATCTATGCAATAACTGAAACAATAAAGAAAAGCACACGTTGGATATATTACAATACAAAAACTTATAGAACACAAAGTAATTATTACTAGGTTGATGCAGAAAATAAGAGACACAATAGGCTGAAGTTTCGGGAAAGCTTTGAGAAAAAGTTAGGAGTGCTTATTGAAAAGATTCTAATGGATCAAGAAAAAAAAAAAACAAACCAGAAAGTATTCCATCACAGTATAAGAGCACAAACATAGACATACAGAATAAGTACGGAATAAAGGAAAATGAAGACTGGGTTCATTGATACAAATACTGGTGGACAAAGCTGGAAAGGTAGGTTAGGGCCAAATTATGCAGACTCTTTAGTGCTGACGTGACAAATTTGGACTTGATTTGATTGATAAAGATCTTTCTAGGATCTAAATAGGGAAGTGGCATGAGAAAGTACTTAGGAATTCCTTTCTGCATGGATGAAATGAAAGGTTATGAGAAGGCACAGATAAAAAATTAAGAGATTTTGATTTCTTTTTCCTTAGGGATGAAGAAGAGAACTTATTCATTTGTCAGTATTCTTCAAAGATCTTAATCACTTTGGATATCATGGGGCTTTTGATACAAGGATCAAATAAGATAACACGTGTGAAAGCACTTTATAGGCTAAAAGGCACTTAAAAAGTGCCATTACCACTACCCATCATGGTTGCTATAAAGGATTTTTTTAATTTTTAAGAAAAGTACTATAAAAATGAACATTAGTAAAATGTTCAGATATCACAGAGCAATTGCCAATATTCTTACAAAAGAAATGAGGGCCTGCTTCAATATCTGTATAGCTAACAACATTTTAAATACGTCACAATCAAGGGGAAAAAGTCAAGCAATCTCACGCCAAAAGCCAACTTGGCAATTTCTTGTTCCATTACTAGTAAACTAATCCTTAGGTATGTATTCTTATAGTTCTCCATAATATAGGCACAAAAGGGATGCATACAGAAGCTGGCACTGTATAGTGAAACATCACATGAAACATGTGGCCAGTGACACAGAATCAAGAATGAAAAGACCAGGCCTAGGCAGACTATGACTAAATCACAGAAAAATGTATATGGATCCATATACCTTACCACAGTCCTAGTATCACTGAAGAATGAGATGGCTCCACCTGGATAAAAATGGCATTATATGTAGACGATAAGACACTTCATTGACCTTCTCAATACACCTTCAACAAAGATGAAACCCTGAACAAAGAACTTGACAATTTGGATTGCTAAAAAAGTAATTTTAGTCAGCCGAAAAATAATAATACTTGAGCTAGAGAGGTCGTATGCTATAGCAGAAAGAGCATGGCTTTGGAACCATGAGATCTGGGTTCAAATTCTGACTCTATCACTTTCTAGCTGAACACTTTTAGACAATTCACTCAGTAAGTTATTAAAACAAACTGATTGTCTGAACCTTGGTTTTCTCATTACCGAAGCAGACTAAATCTTATAGTGTTGTTTAGATTACCAAATCAAAATGTGAAAGCACTTTGTAAACAATCTCCTTACAAATGTTAATTTACAGGAATGATAATTCTTAAGGTTACAGGCCAGCAGAGATCCTGAAATCTGCTAACTTGTAACTACATTACTCCTTCTGGGAGCCATGAGAACCACATAACTTGAATTTTTAGGCTATACTCCCTGGATTTTGTATTGTTAGGACGTCAGAAGGTGAAGTATTTCCCCCCTGGAGTTCTGTTACAGCAGAGAGTAGAAAAAAACAAAGCCTCACAAAAATCACAAAGACCTTTCAGGTTGACTGTTTCGAGTCTTTGGGAAATTCTGTGATTTAACAGATTGAATTGATCCCACTAATGACATATTCCTTTACCTATAGAGAGGGATACCTGTCAATGGAGGAAGAGGGCAATAGTAAATTAGCAATCTAACAAATAAAGTTTCAATAACTATCAGAGTATTCCATTCTGAGTGGCTAATAACCTCTTTAAAAGCTATAAACAATACCAGTAAGCCCAAATTAAAAGATCCTGAGTTACTGCAGAATCTCTAGTAAAAATCAATTGCTGCCCAAATTGATAGCAAAACAAATTCTGATTCACCAATTATTTCACTAATAACCTAGAACCCTGAAAAGTGGCAAAAAGAAGTGACCACTTACCAACTTGTGAAGTAAGTCATCTTTCTTATTGCACTGAGAAAAAAAAATCCAACTTTTGATGGTTTCAGCCACTTTTAACAGGATACCTTGCTGAAGGAAATGAATGACATTGTATAGGATTATTAAAAGCATACCCAAACAGCAGAAAAACTTCAAAGTACTTACCTCCAATCAATGAGAATTTATATCAGAAAAGGAAGAAAAAAATTGTCCAGGTTATATACCTTGTCAGTACATCTCAGCCTCCTTATTAGTTCCTAAATTTTGTTGCATATCAGGATCACCTGGAGATTTTAGTTAGAAACATATTCTTGGGCCCCCAAACTAAAGATTCTGATTCAATACATTTGGAATGAGGCCTGAAAATCCGATTTTTAAAGAGCAGGCAGAAGTCATTCTGAAGCAGCCCATTTATCCTGGGAAGACTATGTACTATGTCAACATGATGATAGTATTTATTTCAGAAAGAAAAATCATAGGGTGGTTACAAGTTCTCAAATATTAAGACCATTTCATTCCACAATACTAAGTCAAAAAGATACTTTGACCATTTTAGAAAAACTGTCATATATTGATAAAAAAGCTTTACTACTGAATCAACCAAAAATTCAATTTACCTTAATAGCCCATTCCTTGAGCATGCCAGTAAGTGCAGTTTATATTCATTGAGTGATTACTATATCCCAGGTACTGCAAAGGGTCATGGGAAAAAAGATAAATACATGTAACTATTGTTTTCAAGAACTTAGTATAGAAGAAGAGACAATATAAAGAATTACAATCAATGTAAAGTCTGAAAAAGTATTGGAAAAGAGGAGGTCAGAGAGGAGCTAACACTGGAGTTCAGTCCTAACGGATGAGTAGGAATTTAACAAAGAAGGGAAGAACGAGTTGGGCACGGTGGCTCATGCCTGTAATCCCAGCAATTTGGGAGGCCGAGGAGGGCAGAGCACCTGAGGTCGGGGGTTCGAGACCAGCCTGACCAACATGGAGAAACCCCGTCTCTACGAAAAATACAAAATTAGCCAGGCATAGTGGTGCATGCCTGTAATCCCAGCTACTCGGGAGGCTGAGGCAGGCGAATCACTTGAACCCGGGAGGCAGAGGTTGTGGTGAGCCGAGATCACACCATTGCACTCCAGCCTGGGCGACAAGAGCGAAACTGCATCTCAAAAAAAAAAAGGAGAAGATCACTTCAGTCAAGGGAAGAGGATGAAGGAAAGAGCCATTAAAGCACATGTCATGGGGATGGTGGCGCACTCCAGGACAGTTATGACCCAAGAGAAGAAGGGATTAGTAAGGAAGTTAAAAAGGTACACTGAGATAGGTTTTAAAGGATCTTAGACTTACACACCATAATAGTATGAACATTATCCTGTAGGGTGTGAGGAGCTACCAAACATTTTTATGCAAGGAAGTGAAACAATAAAGAAAAATAATTGGCAATAGTGCAGGGGCTAAACTGGCAGGGTATGATTGTAGACAAGAAGCATGATTAAAAGGATATTCAAGGCCGGGGGCGGTGGCTCCCGCCTGTAATCCCAGCACTTTGGGAGGCCGAGGTGGGTGGATCACAAGGTCAGGAGTTCGAGATCAGCCTGGCCAACATAGTGAAACCCCGTCTCTACTAAAAATACAAAAAATTAGCCGGGCGTGGTGGTGGGCACCTATAATCCCAGCTACTCAGGAGGCTGAGGCAGGAGAATCGCTTGCACCCGGGAGGTGGAGGTTGCAGCGAGCTGAGATCGCACCACTGCACTCAAGCCTGGGCGACAGCACGAGACTCCATCTCAAAAAAGAGAAAAGAAAATTAATCACCCAGCTAAATAACCATAAAGGCCTTTAAGTTAGGTAATGAGTACAAAAAAGATCATGAATAAGAGTTAGATTTAAGAGACACAGAAGCTGACTTGATGTATCACTTGATGACCAAGGCTATGTCAGCGCGATTGGAAATGGTATGGTAACTGAGAGGGTGGTGATTTGGGACTATTAAAAAGAACATTTTTTGTTGGTTTGTTTTGGGGGTGTCTGAGGGGGTAGTGATTTGGGACTATTAAAAGGAACGTTTTTTGTTTGTTTGTTTTGGGGGTGTCTGAGGAAGTCCTATTTTAGACAAGTTGAATCTGAGCTTTGTGGGGCACATGTAGATTAAAATGTCTAACAAGCACCTGGAACTCAGCAAAGCCTGGAGAATGGACATAAGTGGCAAGAAAGTAGATGAGATCCCCAGAGAAGATATCAAGCCAACGAGAAGCCTGCTGCTAAAACTCTATGGAATGAATTTAAGAATAATCACAGGAAAAGAAACCAGAAAAAGAGACAGAATGAATATTCATAGTAAGAATATCAGGGCAGACTACTTAACAACTACTAACAAGCATATGCAAAAATAAAGTTAAAAAAGAGATAGCAATTAATGCTAAGGATGGTTTCATTAAGAACTCATAGAAAAACGGCTTTTCAGAGGAAATAATTGATACTTCATTCCTTGAACAGAATTTTGGGAGTAATTCTAAACATACATTCCCTGACAATGAGCTAAACAATACAACAAGTTTTCTAAAATTTAGCTCTCCCCAAATTAGGAAAAAAATTGGTCAGGCATGGTGGCTCATGCCTGTAATCTCAGCAGTTTAGGCCAAGGTAGGCGGATCACTTGAGGTCAGGAGTTCAAGACCAGCCTGGCCAACAGGGTAAAACCCCATCTCTACTAAAAATACAAAACTTGGCTGGGCGTGGTGGCCTGTGCCTGTAATCCCAGCTACTTGGGAAGCTGAGGCAGGAGAATTGCTTGAACCTGGGAGATGGAGGTTGCAGTGAACCAATATTGCATCACTGCCCTCCAACCTGGGCGACAGAGTGAGACTCCGTCTCAAAAAAAAAAAAAAAAAGAACTTCGTTTTAGAAAAATATAGATCCTACAGTTAAAAACTTGTCTTAGAAATGTGCAATATGGCTGGGTGTGGTGGCTCACATCTGTAAGGCCAAGGTAGGAGGACTGCTTGAAGTCAGGAGTTTGAGACCAACCTGGGCAACATAGTGAGTGGCAATTTTTAAATCTTTACAAAAAATAAAGAAGAAAATTAGCTGGGCATGGTGGCACATGTCTGTGGTCCCAGGTACTTGGGAGGCAGAGGTGGGAGGATCACTTGGGCCCAGGAAGTGAAGGCTGCAGTGAATTGTAATCACACCACTGCATTCCAGCCTGGGTGACAGGGGAAGACCCTATCTCAAATAAATAAATAAATAAATAAAATGAAGACAAAACAAACTTTCTAGACATATGATAATTTTTTTGAGATGGGGTCTTGCTATGTTGCCCCGGCTGGTCTCCAACACTTGGGCTCAAGTGGTCCTTCTGCCTCAGACTCCCAAAGTGCCGGGATTATAGACATGAGCCATTGTGCCCAGCCTGGTAATTTTTTAAAACAACCTCTGGCTATGCTTTTTATTGTTCCTCAATTTCTGAGGGGATTCAATTTTAAACTCTCACTTGACTTATTTATAAACTAGCAACAACATTTCTATATATAAAAATACTTGTCATAAATGACAATAATACCTATAAAACCCAAGTTTGTATCAAAACAAAACAAAACAAAAAATTAGAGGTCAATGACCATCTGCTGCTCTAAGACTATCCCCTGGCCATTCTTTGTTTTGTGTTGCCAAGTAACCTCAAATCCAAGCTTATTAAATAGCCTATTATATACAAACCACTTCCCAGGAACATTCACTCTTAAAAGGGGCAAAGGGAAGAAATGGTATAAATGGAGGACTAGGAAAACTGGTTCTGATCCATGTGAGCTCTAACTCTCCTAACTCTCACCTTCTGGGTGTTAGTCAAAAAATTCTCTAGTGTTTACTAGACTATTACAAATGGGCCAGCTTGGTTACCTCACATTTTAGGTGTCTTTGTAAGAAGATTGGGGAAAGGATCCTTCTGCCAATCCATACTTTCCCTGTAAATGACTAATTGAAAGTTTTAAATGCTCCTCTCAATAGTGATAAAACACTGATTAAACTAGAATGCTCAAGGAATGAGGAAATTTGGTTATATTTTTTCTATTAAATTACAATTCCTTTGGTTAAAACTAAAATATACTAGACATGTAGACAGAGGTTAAGAACATAAACTCGGAGTAAAGTACAGGTTCTAATCCCAACTCTACCTCTTACAAGCTAAGTAACCTATGATAATTTATAATCCTCCTATGCTTCAGCTGTCTCATCTAAAAATAGAGTAAATTTCTTTTTTTGTCTTTGAGACACAGTTTTGCTCTTGTTGCCCAGGCTGGAGTGCAATGGCACAATCTTGGTTCACTGCCACCTCCGCCTCTCAGGTTCAAGTGATTCTCCTGCCTCAGCCTCCCGAGTAGCTGGGATTACAGGCGCCCGCCACCACGCCCAGCTAATTTTTCCATTTTTAGTAGAGACAGGGTTTCACCATGTTGGCCAGGCTGGTCTCGAACTCCTGACCTCCGGTGATCCACTCGCCTTGGCCTCCCAAAGTGCTGGGATTACAGGCGTGGGCCACCGCGCCTGGCCCATAAATTAATTATTTTAGTAAACATGGCTAGCAGGACATAAATGAATCCAGAAAATGCATTTTGTAGAACATAATTAATGGAGATTTTTCTAGTATCTCGGCCTCACAATGCTGGACATCGACTATGAGATATTTACTGTATAAAAGTATTTAATTCTATAGATAAAAAAGTCACCAGAAGTTATGCTCACTCCATTATCTACACCTGAAACTGTGTTTAAGAAATATCAATTTACGTTCTTGTCATTCATGCTGTTTTTAAAAAAAAAGATTTAAAGAGAAAAATCCAGTTAGTAGAGGATTCCTATTAGTTGTGCTCTCATTAAAGTTTTAGTATATTTTTTTCGGTTCTGTTTGGATAGCATCAATATTTAAATAAGTAATGTATTTTAATTCTCTACCAAATTATTTCCTCACTGGATATAAATTACCTACAAAGTATTCCAAAGCAGTAAGGATTCATGTTTATCTAACAGAAAGTTTTGTACTATTGATGAAATAAATAGTCTTACCAGTGTGAGGGAGGATATGGAAGTGCTTAAGAAGTATCTGAATAGCCAGTAAGGTAAAGTGCAAAAGATTCGGCCAGAAAGAATAAGCATGCTTTCTTACTTTTGGTAGGACTCTTGTAGGAGGCTTTTGTTGTCCCTCTGTTGTGCATTTTTCTGTTTTTGGTGACAAAGAAGAACATATTTCAAAGTCTGTGTGTCCCAGATCCTGTAAGTATTGGTAAAGTGGAGAATTCTGAAAAAGACATAAAATAAAGCAAATTTCAAGATCATTACTACTTCAAAAGTTTCAGGGGCCAAACTTAATACCAGATTTCACTATTGTGACCAGTATGTCCAAATTCTTTAAGGCTTCTTCTATAAGAACTGAATTATCTGTTATAATACAATGCCATTTAACACAAACAAATCAACAAACAATTCAACAGAGGAACCCAAAAAAGGAAAAACTCTAAATCAAACTCACAGATTTTTTTTTTGAGTGAGTACCAGCAAGAAAAAATGAATTTAGGAATATAAATAGATTGTTAAGCAATTTCACTGTCCCAAATTTTATAGTCTTAGACTGCTTCAAAATAGCCAATGTTATAGATAACTCAAACGACAATGTTATTACTCAAAGCCAAGAATAATTAAACAATGATTATATTGTATGAATTATAATATTTTTATCATCTCATCATATTCCTTAATTCATTCAAGCACAAATACATATTATCTACCATATGCTCAGCACTGTGAACAAACTTAAAACTCTTCAATAATGTTACCTTAGATAAGCTATATCTTACATACGAGCATATGACAAATAGAACACAGTATGGCTAACAAAAGCATTAGAACACAGAGGTTAAGAACACAATCTGCTGGGCACAGTGGCTCATGCCTGTAATCCCAGCACTTTGGGAGGACAAGGTGGGTGGATTATCTGAGGTGAGGAGTTTCAGACCAGCCTGGCCAACATGGTGAAATGCTGACTCTACTAAAAATATAAAAATTAGCCAGGCATGAAGGCTTGTGCCTGTAATCCCATCTACTCGGGAGGCTGAGGCAGGAGAATCGCTTGAACCCAGGAGGCAAACGTTGCAGTGAGCCGAGATCACGCCACTGCACTCCAGCCTGGGCGACAAGAGCAAAACTCCATCTCAAAACAAACAAACAAACAAAAACCAATCTACAGATTCAAATCCCGACTCTGCCTCTTACTAGCTAAGTAACCAGGAAATTTATAATCCTTTTGTGCATCAGCTGTCTCATCTAAAAATAGCAGTAATAGCACTTAGTTCATAGAGTTCTTATGAAAATTAAATTAATATAAAGCATCTGGGACAGTCCTTGCCACATAGTAAGCACTCCATTTATACTTTTAACTATATATAAGCTATGTGGAAACAGCACAGATTTTTGGAACAGACCAAAAAAAAAAAAAATCACCCCAACCCCATCAAACAGAAATATCAATGTCACTACTGGATGAAAATCTACTGGACAACTATTTCTGAACAGCAAGCTTAAATTTTAACTTTCAACCTTCTCTAAAGCATACAGTTGGTGACATGTTTAAAAATAAATCTTGGCTGGGGGCGGTGGCTCACGCCTGTAATCCCAACACTTTGGGAGGCTGAGGCAGGCAGATCATCTGAGGTCAGGAGTTCAAGACCAGCCTGGCCAACATGGTGAAACCCTGTCTCTACTAAAAATATAAAAATCAGCCGGGCATGATGGCAGGTGCCTGTAATCTCAGCTACTCAGGAGGCTGAGGCGGGAGAATGGCTTGAACCTGGGAAGTAGAGGTTGCAGTGAGCCGGGATTACGCCGTTACATTCCAGCCTGGGTGACAGAGCAAGACTTTGTCTCACCAAAAAAAAAAAAAAAATTAAAAAATTAAAAAAAAAATCTTGATTCCATTCAATGAAATATTTAAATCTCCAAAAAGACTGCAATTAGGTGGGGGGAGGGGGGAGGGATAGCATTAGGAGATATACCTAATGCTAAATGACGAGTTAATGGGTGCAGCACACCAGCATGGCACATGTATACATATGTAACTAACCTGCACATTGTGCACATGTACCCTAAAACTTAAAGTATAATAATAATTTTTAAAAAAGACTATAATTAGGTTTTAGAGATAAAACAACAGAAAAAAAAAAAGAGCAACACAGTTAAAGTACTATGTGGCAAAATCTTAACTATTTTAGTTTCATCTTCTCAGTTAAGGTTCACAACAATAAAAGTTATTATTATCATCATCATTGTTATTTTTATTCCAATTCCATAGATGAGGAAACGGGTTCACTCAGTTAGAAAAAGCAGGATTATACTCTATTACCTAAAATAAGAAACAGTCCCTTCCATGTCTATTAAGGAAGACACCAAAAAGTTACTTATAGTTTAGTACAAATACACCAAGCAAATTAACAATGTCAGGAAAGTATTTGGATACTATGGAAACAGGAGAGATACCTAAGATAGACCAAGACATTTAGGGAATATATTCTTGCATTCAGAAGAATAAGGAAGAGTGGGAATCTGCTGGACTGGTAGCAATTTGTGGAATATCAATTTGAGAGAACAGGAATTGAGTCAAATGCCTTTCTTTTAAGCTATGTTTAATCTCTTTTTTTAAGAAAAATATTTTTATAAAAAGTAATATATTCCTCTACCAGATTTAAAATTTCTGGCAGCACAAATGGTTAATCTTGATATCACCCATAATGTATATTCAAATATTGCCTTGAATTACTGAATCTGCATTTTCAAAGTGAACTGTGAACCCCACCCTGCTCTTGCCCCAGTGGAGGCAAAAGAACAAGAATGCCAGTTCATTTGTTTGGGCCGACCTTACATACTTTAAAAAAAAACATTGTTTTTAAGGCAGTAGAACCCTTTCTTCAAATGAACTCCCATGGGGAAGAACAATAAATAAGATGGATCAAAGGGAAGTTACTCTAACTCTGGGTCAGCAGCCTTTTTCGGTAAAAGGCCAGATCGTAAATATTTCAGACTCTGCAAGCCATATGGTCTCTGTCACAACTAATCAAGTTTGCTGCTGTAGTGAGAAAACAGACTCAGCCAATACATAAACTAATGAGTATGGCTATGTCCCAATAAAACTTTATTTATAGACACTGAAATTTGAACTTCATATAATTTTCATATGTCACAAAATATTTTGATATTTTCCCCAGCTGTTTAAAAACATTTTAAAAACCTGCCATCCAAAAATGGGGGTACAGGTCACGGTGGCAAATCCGGCCCAAAAACCTTAATTTGCTGATTCCTGTTCTTTTTGTTTGTTTTCTGTTTTTCTTTTTCTTTCTTTCTTTTTTTTTTTTTTTGAGATAGGGTCTCACTGTGTTGTCCAGGCTGGCCTAGAACTCCTGGGCTCAAGCTATCCTCTGGCTTCAGCCTCGTGAGTAGCTGGGACTACAGGTGCAAGCCATCGTGCCCTCCTCTCCTAATAAAAGACTCAGTCAAAACCAGGAGACAAACTCTTGACTGCTAACTGTTCTCTGGTAAGAAACTTAGAGAGTCGAGATGAGTACAAACTTTTTACTGAGATTATAATGCCCTTTTTTACTGTACAGATAGCAGATGCTCTCTCATCAGTGACCCCAACGTCCTTTCCTTTTCCACTTTATGTCACAGATCACAAAATAACAAAATGTAGTATAGATTGTTTTTTAAAAAATGATAACCAGAAGAGAAACAAGAATACTTTTTTCTTCAAATATGTTCTGTATATAAGCTGAGGGCATATATACACACTCAGTTCAGATCACCATAATCTGGAACACTTGCTATTTCACATTTCACAATGACAGCACATTAATCATTCACTTTATATATCACAGATCATATCCAACAGTATCATGTGATACAGTAAATTCTACTAGTAGTTTATTCTGCTTTTTCTGCAAATACAATTTCTCATTAACTTTTTGGCTGGTTTCACAGGCTTCTTGTTAAAGGTGTGGCACACCCATTTGTGCTATATAACTATGAGTGATTCCTCAGTAGTTTTGGTTTCTTCCCCATCATTAGTAACAGATCAGTTTTATCCCAGAAAGCACTGTTTTACAGTTCTGGAAAAATCTGGCTTACCAAGGTGATCACCATACTTTGTTTCATGGCTGTATGTAACAAAGCATTTGTCAAAGTTTCATAGAAGACAACCTTTGGAGACTGAGGTGAATGTATTGCAGGTTTAATAAAATGTAATTTCTAGTTATCTACTATTATATTTCATATTTGCATTTTTCCATTTTTGGCTGTTAGTGCAAATCATATTACTTCCTAACACATGTAAACCCAGATACTGTATGAACACTATGAACACTCAAGTTCTATTCATTATGCTTACATTAATTCTTTTAAAATGTTTAGGAATAAAATTGCTATCACTTTTTCTCCGAAACTGTCAAATAACTTGTGTATTATTTAATAGATCTCAGAAAACCATATCCTAACCAGTAGTTCTCAAATTATTTGGTCTCAGCTCTCCTTATAATCTTAAAAATTATGGAGAGCCCCAAAGAGCTTTTGTTTACATGGACGTCTAATGACATCATATTAGAACTCAAAACTAAAATTTAAAAAAAACTTATTATTTTACTTGAAAATAGCAATAAACCTGTTACAATGTTAAACAACATATGTTAATGAAAAAATTCTCCAAAATGAAAAAAATTTATTGAGAAGAACAGATTGTTTTACACTTTTTGCAAATCTCTTTATTGTTTGGCTTAATAGAAAATTGCTGGATACTTATATCTGCTTCTGCATTCAATGTGTTGCAATGTATTGTTTTGGGTGAAGTATACAGAAAAATCAAGGCTTACACAAATAATATAGTTGGAAAGCCAGAAGTATTTTAATAGTCTTTTCTGATCATTGTAGTATCAAAGAAGAATAGCCGTATCAAAACAAGTAATAGTTTCAAATAGCTAAATGTTAACGTAGAATATGCAACCATCTGATGAGCTTTTTGTACTCTGTATACACACATGAGAATGACAGTGACAAAGGCAAATAATGTCTTAGTATTAAAACCTGATCACTCAACATAATTTATTTTGACTTTTTTTCTTTTACAGCAAGGGGAGGCTCCCTATTGCAACTGTTCTGACCACTATATTTTAGAGGTTTTGGAATATTAGGCTTATACACTAATAAATACAGGGAAATATTTATTTTTCATAAAGTATTAGATGGTAGCTTTAGAAAGGGGTGTTTTTGTGCAGAGGGTAAGGCAGAGTAGGTAGTTGTCTCTATTATGACTTTTCCTTGGTTCAAGCAAAATAAAACCGCAAATGTTTTATTTAAGTTGTTTTTTTGAAGAGAAATCATTAACACTGGATTCAAACTATAATTTCGAAGTATTGGAGAATGTTACTGATGCCAAAAGAAATATGAGAAACCTCAGACACAGCATGTGGGAGCTCCTCAGGAAATCTTTGTGGTTCACTATTCCTGTAAGTTTTAGCTGACAGAAAACACATATCATAACACCAGAAAGAATTTTGCTAAATGAAAAACAGCCAAGAAACTTTGGTTGCACTAAGATTGTTCTGGTGGCCGAAACATTTTTGCAATAAAAATAAACAAAAATAGACAGGAAAATCCCACATTTTTGCTGAAGAAAGCTCTTTAAGAAAATGTCTCATCCAAGTCCTACACTACTGACACTTCTTGCCAGCCCTGCTCCCTGCAGGCCCCACATAAAGATATCAGATCTGGGTGGGTGCGGTGGCTCACGCCTGTAATCCCAGCAGTTTGGGAGGCGAAGGCGGGTGGATCACTTGAGGTCAGGAGTTCGAGACCAGTTTGGCCAACATGGTGAAACCCCGTCTCTACTAAAAACACAGAAATTAG
Organism: Pan troglodytes; assembly: GCF_028858775.2. Classification (NCBI taxonomy): domain Eukaryota; kingdom Metazoa; phylum Chordata; class Mammalia; order Primates; family Hominidae; genus Pan; species Pan troglodytes. Next base: position 102,087,884 of record NC_072408.2, on the reverse strand, counting down.
CCAGGCATGGTGGCACATGTCTGTAATCTCAGCTACTCGGGAGACTGAAGCAGGAGAATCCCTTGAACCCAGGAGGTGGAGGTCGCAGTGAGCTGAGATCCCGCCACTGCACTCCAGCCTGGGCAACAGAGCGAGACTCTGTCTCAAAAAAAAAAAGACAAAGAAAAAAAAGAAAAGATATCAGATCTCCCAGATGTATAAAGTCCAACCATTCACTTATGGCAGTGCTTGTTTTCTACATGATTCATGATGTATTCTGTACAAGTGCCAGTGTCATTACTACATCATTGCTGGTTAGCTTTTATTTGAGACAGGGTCTTTCTCTGTCACCCAGGCTGGAGTGCAATGGCACGATCATAGCTTACTATAGCCTCAACCTCTGGAGGTCAAGCAATCTTCCCACCTCAGCCTCTGAGTGGCTGGGACTACAGGTGCAAGCCACCATACTCAGATAATTTTTAAATTTATTGTAGAGATGGGGTCTTGCTATGTTTCTCTGGCTGGTCTCCAACTCCTGGCCTCAAGGGATCCTCCTGCCTCAGCCTCCTGAGTCACTGGGATTATAAGCAAGAGCAGTTCTACCTGGCTACAGTGCTTTTATTATTAGCTTCACTCTTTTAAACTGCTTTAAACTCTTATAGATAGAACAAGTTGTAAGCTTTCAGGTCTTGGGCCAGAGAAGAATGGGCCAAAGATGGCAGAATTAGGCAACTGATTCAATAATAAATACTTACTGAACATCTTCCATGTCAGGCAACATGTAGGCACAGGGGATAAAACAAAACAGGAACAGTTTTTCCTAAAAGAGTTTTATCTTGTAATACTTCTGATAAAACCACGGTTCATCAAGCTTTCAACATTACCAAGGAAATATTGAGTGCTCTGGTACTTTCTAGGTATGCTCTGTTTCCAGAAAAATCCTCTCCCTGTTTCAGCTTCCTTAAGCACAAAGTAAGAATGCTATGGGACTCTTAAACTTGTTCAGGTAGTAAAACAAAACTCACGACACTCTGAGAAACAAGATAAAAAGGTGGTATTTTTATTTTTTATTTTTTGAGATAGAGTCCCCCTTTCACCCAGGCTGGAGTGCAGTGGCACGATCTTGGCTCACTGCAACCTCCACCTCCCGGGTTCAAGTGATTCTCCTGCTTCAGCCTCCCAAGTAGCTGGGATTACAGGCATGCGCTACTACACCCAGCTAATTTTTTGTATTTTTAGTAGATATGGGGTTTCACCATGTTGGTCAGGCTGGTCTTGAACTCCTGACCTCAAATGATCCGCCCATCTCAGACTCCCAAAGTGCTGGGATTACAGGCATGAGCCACCTTGCCTGGCCAAAAGTGGTATTTTAAAATACAGAATTTTGTGCTAAACCAAATGTCATCTTATGCTACAAAATAAGCTAAATACAGAGTATGGAAATCCTGTAGATCAAATTATTTAGTTTCTATGACTCAAGGACATATCTAAATAAATAATGAAATGCATTTGTCTTTAAAAAAAAAAACACACCAAAAAAAATTACCAAATTTCTTCAACAAATAAATGACTTTTAAAAAGGTGAGAGGCAGGAGACTGAGGTGGGAGGAAGGATGGTTTAAACCTGGGAGGCAGAGGTTACAGTGAACTGAGATCACACCATTGCACACCAGCCTGGATGACAGGGCCAGATCTTGTCTCAGAAAAAAAAAAAAAGAGGCAAGAGGGTGGGGAAAGACTAAAGTGACGTATCACCCAAATGCAACGTAGGGACTTGTTTTGGATTCTGCTTGGAACAACTGTAAGAAGGCATTTTTGAGAATTTAAGGAAGCCCAAACACAGACTACGTATTAGATATTAGGAAATTATTATTAATTTTGTCAGATGAGATAATTATATTGGGGTTATCATTATTTATTTATTTAGAAACAGGGTCTCGTTCTGTCACCCATGCAGTGGTGTGCATAGCTCACTGCAGCCTCAAACTCCTGGGCTCAAGGAATCCTCCCACCTCAACCTCCTGTGTAGCTGGTACTACAGGTATGTGCCATTATGTCCGGCTAATTGTTTTTTATTTTAGAGACAGGCTCTCACTATGTTGCCCAGGCTGGTCTCCAACCCCTGGGCTCATCTGATCCTCCCACCTCGGCCCAAAGCACTGGGATTATAGGTGTAAGGCACTGTGCCTGGCCAGAGTTATCTTGAAAAAGGAAAAAAAAAAAAAAGAGTTTTTAGTCTGTTTTGTGTTGCTATAACAGAATACTTGACACTGCATATTTTATAAAGAAAGAAGCTTACTTAGCTCACAGTTCTGCAGGCTGGGAAGTTCAAGAGCATGCCACTGGCTTCTAGCAAGGGCTCTGCTGCCTAGATATAATATGGCAGAAGGTCAAAGCAGGAGTGGGTATGTGCAAAGGGGCCAAGCCCTAAGAATGTCCTTACTTTATAACAACCTGCTCTTTCAGGAACTAATCAGTTCCCAAGAGAACTAATTCAGTTTTGAGAGAGCAAGAACTCACTCACTATTGTGAGAATGGCACCAAGCCATCCATGAAAGTGGAGCCTCGTGACCTAAATGCCTCCCATTAGGTCCTACCTCTTAAAGGTTCTACCTCCCAACATCGTAGCATGGCAATTAAATTTCAACATGAGTTTTGGCAGGGACAAACCACACCTAAATCACAGCAAGTACTTGTCTGTTAGAGATACATACTGATACATTTACAGGTGAAATTAGGTAATGTCTGATATTTGCTTTATTTTTATTTATTTATTTATAACAGGCCAAATGGGAGTCACATGGTATTTGCTTTAAAATACACCAAGAAAAAAGATGGGGGAGGGTGAGAGGAATAGATGAGACAGTTTGGTAAAATGTTAACAGCTGCTGAAGCTGAAGCTGAAGCTGAGTGATGGGTAAATGGAGCTTTTTTTTTTTTTTTTTTTTGAGATGGTGTCTCACTGTCACCCAGGTTGGAGTGCAGTGACACTATCTCTGCTCACGGCAACCTCCAAGTGATCCTCCCATCTCTGTCTCCCAAGTAGCTGGGACCACAGGCATGCACCACCACCCCCAGCTCACTTTTTGTATTTTTGGTAGCGATGGGGTTTCACCAGGTTGCCCAGGCTGGTCTGGAACTCCTGAGCTCAAGTGATCTGCCCACCTCAAACCTCCCAAAGTGCAGGAATTACAGGCATAAGCCACCAGGCCTGGCCATGGAGTTTTCATTGTAGTATTCTCTCCCTTAAAATACATTTTTAAGGTCTATAATAAAAGTCTTTTAAAAATCAGATGCTAGGTTTTCCTAAAGTCTGGTATAAAAGGCTTAAGAAAATACTATGGAACAAAAATGTAAACTCGAAAAAATTCAACTTATTATTATAATCTGGGGAAAATATCATTTTACTGATTTTTTTTTTTTTTCTTTTTTTGGTGAGATGGAGTTATGCTCTTGTCGCCCAGGCTGGAGTGCAATGGCGCCATCTCGGCTCACTGCAACCTCTGCCTCCCAGGTTCAAGTGATTCTCCTGCCTTAGCCTCCCAAGTAGCTGGGATTACAGGAGCCAGCCACCACGCCCAGCTGACTTTTGTATTTTTACAAATACAGGGTTTTACCAGGTTGGCCAGTCTGGTCTCGAACTCCTGACCTCAGGTGATCTGCCTGCCTCAGCCTCCCAAAGTACTGGGATTACAGGCGTGAGCCACCACGCCCGGCCCATTTTATTAGATTTTAAAACACTCCACACGTAGTCCCAGCTACTGAGGATGCCTGCTTGAGCCCAGGAGTTTGAGGCTGTAGGGCCTATGATCACACTTGTGAATAGCTACTGCACTCCAGCCTAGGCAACATAGCAAAATCCTGTCTCTAAAAAAGAAAACAAAACAAAACAAAATAAAAACCAGAAAAAACCCATTAGAGTCTTACAAACTTCTATCTAATAGTCTCAGGTGATTTTATTTTTATTTTTTTTAGAGATGGGGTCTCACTATGCTGCCCAGGCTGATCTTGAACTCCTGGCCTCAAGCGATCCTCCCACCTTGGCCTCTCAAAGTGCTGGGATTACAAGTGTGAGCCACCATGTCCAGGTCAAACTTCCATCTAGTAGTGGTACTTCCATAGTAGTGGTAGTTTTAATGTCTATTGAAAGAGAATACGACAAAAAGCAAATGTTAATATAGATAAGATCTAAAATAAATTTATGAGTTAATCACATGTGTATCAACTAGTGTAACTTGTACATGTGCTATTTTTTGTGTTTATTTTTAAAAAATTCAGAAAATGATGAGCAAGTATTTGGACTTGCAAACTTCCTGCAACAATGTCTACGCTTTTTAATATTTTCGCCAAGGTCAACAAATATCAAAGGTATCCTCTAGCAACATGATTTCAAGTTGCTAGTCTCAGTGGAGGCACAAATAAGTGTCTACTTACCTGTCAATTTGAATTATTCACATTTTCTTTCCACAAACTAATGTAAAGTTCATGGAATAAACTATTCTCAATTATGTGATTTTTCTGAGCCATGTTTTAAAATCACCATTAAACAAGACAGTTAAAAACAAAAAGCAGAAACAAAAAAACTACTATGTTCTTATAAAGCAGTGGTTCTCAAAGTAAATCATCACTACACAACTCCCCCTCCCCACATTTGGCAATTTCTGGAGACATTTTTCATTGTTAAAACTGAGGGGTGTGCTAGGCAGGGTAGCTCACTCCTGTAATCCCAGTACTTTGGGAGGCCAAGGCAGGAGGAATTGCTTGAGGCCAAGCGTTTGAGACTATCCTAGGTAATATAAAGCAAGATCTTGTCTCTACTAAAAATAAAATTAGCCAGAAATGGTGGTGTGCGCCTCTGGTCCCAGCTACTTGGGAGGCTGAAAGTGAAGGATTGCTTGAGCCTGGAGTCAAGGCTGCAGTAAGCCATGCAAGACTCGTCTCAAAACAAACAAACAAAACCTGTTGGCAAGGCACGGTGGCTCACACCTGTAATCCCAGCACTCTGGGAGGCCAAGATGGGTAGGTCACTTGAGGTCAGGAGTTTGAGACCAGCCTGGCCAACATGGTGAAACCTTGTCTCTACTAAAAAAAAAATACAAAAATTAGCCGGGCGTGGTGGTGCACATCTGTAGTCCCAACTACTTGGGAGGCCTGAGGCAGGAGAATCACTTGAACCCAGGAGGCGGAGGCTGCAGCTGAGATAGCGCCACTGCACTCCAGCCTGGGCAACACAGCAAGACTCCGTCTTAAAAAACAAAAACAAAACAAAAAAATCCCCCAAAAACTGTGGGGTGGATGTGAGCAGCGCTACTGGTATCTAGTGTGTAGAGATCGGGATGCTGCTCAACATCCTACATTGCACAGGACAACCCTCACAAAGAGTTATCTGGCCCAAAGTGTCAATAGTTCTAAGGCTGAGAACCTGTTTTTGAGTATAAGGAATCAAAGATTGAAAAAAATCACAAAAAAATACGTAGCCTAGCAGCTGCTTTCATTATTTACTTTTTATTTTGGGACGATGACTGATTTGAAAAGCAATGACCAAAATGGAAAATTACTTGTTTTTCCATGACTTGCAATGCTCAACAGCCTGTTGCAAAAACAGGCTTTCTAAGAGTGAAATGAGTTACCTTCTAAATAACTGCATTAGAATTTATGCATTGAAATTTTAATCAGCTACTAATATAAAACCAAAATAATTATAGCACTTGGTTACACTAAGTATTGTGATAATCAATATGAACCTTTAAATAGGCTGAGAAATGTTATTACAGTATTAAAAATATCTGAAGAAAATAATTTTCTATATAACATCGTTTTACTCCAGTAGAGCCTTAAATTTTAAAAACGTTAAGAATAGCTGAGCTAAGCTGTTGGGAGATTATTTCTACATAAACTTCATGCTCATCTAACTGAACTTCAGTCTTCCAATAAAAAATTTTCCTTATTTAAAAAATTATGTTGGGGTGTCAACATAAGAAAAGAAGTGCAAATCTGACTATCTGGGCCATAGATATTAACTAGGAAAGTTAGATATCTCAATAAACCTAGCCTCTTCCACAAATGGCACTTTACTGAATGGTTTCTTTTGGATACTGACACACTATTAATATCAATACTACAGGTCCACAATCCAGCACATCTACTGGGCTAAGAACAGTCAATGATTGTCTATCTTCCAACTCAGTAGTCATTGTTGCAATGTTTCTGTTTTCCTCTTTCTTTTTTTCCTTCCTTCCTTCCTTCCTTCCTTCCTTCCTTCCTTCCTTCCTTCCTTCCTTCCTTCCTTCCTTCCTTCCTTTCTCTCTTTCTCTCTCTGTCTCCTCTCTCTCTCTCCTCTCTCTCTCTCTCTTTCGAGTCTCCCTCTGTTGCTCAGGCTGGAGGGCAGTGGCACAATCTCAGCTCACTGCAACTTCCACCTCTCAGGTTCAAGTGATTTTCCTGCCTCAGCTTCCCGAGTAGCTGGGATTAAAGGCATGTGCCACCACACCTGGCTAATTTTTGTATTTTTAGTAGAGATGGTGTTTCACCATGGTGGCCAGGCTGGTCTCAAACTCCTGACCTCAAGTAATCTGCCCTCCTTGGCCTCCTAAAGTGCTGGGATTACAGGTGTGAGCTACCGTGCTGGGCCTTATGTCACTTATTCTGTCTGTCTGAACCCTCCGAGCTCTTCACACTAGCCCTGATGCACCCTTGAGACTCTCTCCTTCCCTTTATCAGAAGAGCTGATCTCAGAGCCATATACCCTTTCAGAAAAGCAATTTGTAGTCTGCACTAACTACTGGCCAAATTCTGATTCTGGTCCCTCACACTATCTATTCTCTCTTGCAGATGGCAATGACTGAGTGCTAACAGCATTCCAGGGTAAAGATCATCTGGATAGAAAAGGGACAATCATCATTTACTCCTTTATCACTAGCCAAATATTTATTGAGCACCTACTCTGTGTCAGGCACTAGTTACTTTAGCAGTTCTCTGCCATTAACTTCTCTCTGGGGATATACAAGAAAAGTTAACTTATTTCATCTGTAAAAGGACACTAAGCTCAACTGCTCAACCTCAGTTTGTTTTTTTGTTTTTTACTGCCTTGCTGCTTTTATACTAAAAATTTTAAAAATACAAAAAGATATAAAATGAGAAATAACTTTGTTTTTCCTACCTTAGTCCCCTAGTCTCTCACCCAAAAGGTAATAAATATTTAGCTCATGAATCCTTCCCCCAAAATTTAGTATCCACTTATATATGTATGAATAGCCTTCAAAATTTCTATACAAATGGAAATATACTATATACTTTTCTCTGCACTTGCTTCATCGAATGTATTTTAGAGACCTTTCCATATTAGGACATATATTGTACCTTATTCCTTTTTAGTGTCCTTATAGCATTTCAATTCTATGAATCTATCATGATTTATTTATCCAGTCTCTTATTGTTGGAAAACTGGGACTACAAGAAGTATAAAAAATGAAAACATTTAATAAATGTGTTTAAGTATTAAAATCAAAATAAATTGATTACTGATTGAAATGGTTGGGAATGGAGGGATCAAGATTAAGATTTCTGATTTGAAGAATCAGGTGGTGCTATTTAATGAAATATGAAACAGTGGCGTAGCAACAAATCTGAGGAGGAAGGTGATGTATTAGAAGTGCCTATGAGATAGTCAAATGTGAACGGCTTAGACCTAAAATGTCTGGAGGTCAGGAAAGTAGCCTACTGAATGTATACATTCAAGTTTTTAGCATATAAATATGATGGCAAACTCATATGACATACCAGTATAGAAACATATCTAGTCTGGAAGATCAACTAGAGATAATGGCAAGAGAAGACAGGAAGGCCCTAACAGAGTTACTATATATATTTTAGAAAACAGTAGAGCCAAGCCTGAAAAACAATGTAGTAACACTAAAAATAGTTGACATTTGCTGAGTTGCTTATTTACTAGGCATTGAGTTAAGCACGTTTTATAATACCTCATTTAATTCTAACAACTCTATAAAGAGGTATTTTTATTATTACCCTCATTTTACAGATGAGGAAACTGAGTCATAAAGAGGTTATAACTTGCTTAAAGTCACCCATCAGAATATAAACCCAGTTAGTCTGATTCCAGAGCCCATACTTTTAAACTATAATATAAAATTGTCTCTTTGAGAAAAATTGAGATGTAAAAGAAACAACCTCTCTCAAGTTCACCATATGTATCATATGATATATTCTATAAGGTTCAAAATGCTCAACCCTGCAAGGCATAATTTTTAATTCAATCATATTTTTGTCTCTCTTCAAGCTAACTTCATCTTAAATTGTCCCCTTCCATTGGTGGCTTTAAGTTTCATAGAAGCTACAGAATCTGGGAACATACCAATACAGACTTTTTTCTCGTGAGAACATTTTAGAAAATGCTCATATAAAATTGGTGTTATTATGATCTACAGGCTCCATGACTTTCATTCATCCTTCAGGGAGAGCTCTATACTTATTAGCCTAAGGCTAATATAAAGTAGCAAATGTGAAGAAGTCAAGAAATTTTAAGGTATAAACTCAGAGAAGAGAAATAATCAAGAGGCAATGGATTACCAATTTAGAAATTTAGTTTCCAAGGGAAACAGAGCCACAACAGACACCGACATGAACAAGATAATGAAAACAAAACAAAACAAAACAAAATAATATTCCAGTGCTGTGTTTTCCCAAGGCTATGGGGGCTATATGTGGTGAGTGTTTGGTAATGGCCCTTGATCTTCTCCCACTGCCCATTTCTGAGGTTACAGCAAGTGTAACCTCTGGTTTGGTGATGTCAGTGGAGGCTGATAATTCTGCTTGATACTACCCAGATGCGCAATTTTCTCACAGGAGGATGATCCAGTGTAGTTCCTATCTGGTTGGTTGATTTCTTTTCCACCCATCTCCCCACAAACAACAGCAGTACTAAACATTTATTGAGTACCCAGACAGGGCCAGGAATTAATCTAAGTTTTTTTTTTTTTTTAATGTACAAGCCTGTCTCATCTTTGCAATAACCTTATGAGGCATGGCTCATTTTAGATATGAGGAAACTAAGGCACAGAGAGACCAAGGGAACTTGCCCAAGGTCACAAGGACAGATAGTAGTAAACAACAGAAGAGGGATTTTTCTGAGTTGGAAAAACCTGACAGATTCAGTGCTGTTACCTACCCCATCATATTGCAAATAATTTTGAGTAAACAAGTTCATTAATTTGGTCTAATGTAGTACTGTGTATAGTTGTTTTATTTAACTAGAAACTAAACTTGTAATTTTAAATCTATTTAGCAGATTAAGTTAGAAAACTCAAAATAGGCTAGCATTATTCTCCTGATAATATCTACATTTATTCCCAATTGCCTTATTTTTGCTTCAGATGAGCTATAGTTCACATGTAAGAATTCAGTAAGAATTCAGTAAGAGCCGAGCACCATGGCTGATGCCTGTAATCCTAGCACTTTGGGGGACCAACATGGACGGATCACTCGAGGTCAGGAGTTTGAGACCAGCTTGGCCAATGTAGTGAAACCCCATCTCTACTAAAAATACAAAAATTAGCCGGGCGTGGTGGCAGGAGACTGTAATGTGGGCTTATTGTTATCTCAGCTACTCGAGAGGCTGAAGCAGGAGAATCACCTGAACCCAGGAGGTGGAGGGTGCAGTGAGCCAAAATCATGACACTGCACTCCGGCCTGCGCAACAGAGAGAGACTCCCTCTCAGGAAAAAAAAAAAAAAAAAGAATTCAGTAAGAGCATTTGCCTCACGTTACACAAGGTTAGAACCTGGCTGCAAAGATTCTTGGGGACTACAGAAACAATGGTACTCTAGTCTTAAAAACTACTTTCAAAACTAGCTTAATGTGTTTTAAAAACAACTCACTGAAAATGGAAGCCTGGCGCGGTGGCTCATGTCTGTAATCCCAGCACTTTGGGAGGCTGAGGCGGGCAAATCACCTGGGGTTAGGTGTTCAAGACCCAGCCTGACCACCATGGAGAAACCCCACCTCTACTAAAAAAAATACAAAAAAATTAGCCAGGGGTGGTGGCGCATGCCTGCAATCCCAGCTACTCGGCAGGCTGAGGCAGGAGAATCGCTTGAACCCGGCCGGCGGGGAGGTTGCGGTGAGCCCAGATCGAGCCATTGCACTCTAGCCTGGGGGCCAAGAGCGAAACTCTGTCTCAAAAAAAAAAAAAAAAAAAAAAGATTATTGATAGAAAATTCGGCTAACATGATGCAACAGTTTTTTAATTTACAATAAGGCCACATAAACCAGTAATAATATTTTTTTAAATTGTAGAAATGGGTAAAGGATATAAAGAAGCAGTTCAAAGAAAAAAATACAAATGGGTCAATATAAATGAAAACATGTTAAACTTCACCTTTGAAGAAATGCAAATTGAAACAAAGACACAATTTTTACCTATTAGTGGGCAATAATTAAGAAGTCTGAGAATACTCAGTTTTGGCAACGTTGGAATACAGATACATCATACACTATTAGTGGGAGTATAGGTATAAAAATATAAATGCAAATATCCATTGACCTAGCAATTTTACCACTAAGCTTCCAGTCTATGAATACAATTATAAAAGTATGCCAAATATACATACAAGAATATCGACTAGTACTAGCCATTTAAAAACCCCATTTGTGTTTTAAAAAACCCACAAAATGGAATTATACAATATATTTATGTATGTCACACACATATATATATATACACATACACATATAGATGAATGTAATTGCGCTGAGAATAATCTGAAAGAAAATATACCAACATTGGCCAGGCACAGTGGCTCACACCTATAATCTCAGCACTTTGGGAGGCCGAGGTGGGGGGATCACCTGAGGCCAGGAGTTTGAGACCAGCCTGGCCAACATGGTGAAACCTTGTGTGTACTAAAAATACAAAAAAATTAGCCAGGCGTGGTGGCACACACCTGTAGTCCCAGCTACTTGAGAGGCTGAGGTGGGAGAATCACTTGAACCTGGGAGGCGGAGGTTGCAGTGAGCCAAGATTGCGCCACTGCACTCCAGACTCGGCGAGAGAGTGAGACTCTGTCTCAAAAAACATAAAAAATAAAAATAAAAAATAATTTAAAAAAGAAAATATACGAAAGTGATTACGGTGGTACTTCTGTGGAGAAAGGTGGACCTGCAAAGGAAAAGGGGGATTAAGGGAGAGCTGATCCTTTCCCTGTATTATGTGAATGTTTTACAATGAGAACATATTCATGTGTTATCTGTGTGGAAAAACGTAGTTAAGGTCTGCTAAGAAAAAAAAAAGAAAAGAAAAGAAAAAAAGAAGGTACCTAATTACATGTGAATTTAGTAAATGAACAAAATGAGCCAATACACTTTTCCATATAAAAACTAACAATGGGGTGGATGCAGTCGCTCACCCCTGTAATCCCAGCACTTTGGGACGTCAAGCCACGCAGATCACTTGAGCCAAGGAATTTGAGACCAGTCTGAGTAACATGGCAAAACCCTGTCTCCACAAAAAATACAAAAATTAGTCAAACATGGTGGTACACACCTGTGCTCTTAGCAACTCAGAAGGCTGAGGCAGGAGGACCGCTTGAGCTTGGGAAGTAGAGGATGCAGTGAGCCGAGATTGTATCACTGCACTCCAGCCTGGGTGACAGAGTGAGACTCTGTCTCAAAAAACCCAAAAAACAAAACAAACGAACAAAAAACCCCAAACCAAACCAACCCAAAAACCAATGCTCTACTTCAACTATTATACATTCCTTTATTTAAAACGTCAGTATGATATCTAAACCACACTATCAGGTTTGGCAAAATGCTAACTATTGTCAGATGTCAGATGTCATTTGGGCCACGCAGTCCATATTAAACACAAAAAGCAACAAGCAAACACAGGCACACTAGCTACTAACAGAGAAGAGAGTATGAGGCACAAAGCATTGGCACAAAAGCCCGAAACTGTGTAATGTTCGAGAAGTAATTTTGTTAACACAGACTTCCCACCTATATGAATCTGTGCTTATTCTGGTTCAAAGGATCAAAAAGCCTTTGATTTCCATTCCCAAGTTACAGAATTCACCAAGTTATACGTAACTTTTCCTCAAGTTTGTACCAACTTGTAATTTCTCTGGAAGAAAAGTATTCTCTACATACTACCATGTAAATTACATATTTTTAAAAGTTTCTACCATGCCAACAGAACCTCTAAAAGATCTTTAATTCAAAATAAAATCTCTAGGGAAAAGGTATCTGCAACTAAAGGGATTTGATGGGAAAATATCTGCCTGAAAATTATTATGTGTTATTTTAAAGCATTTAAAAAAACCTTTTATCTTTGAATATAGCTTAAAGCTATAGGTCTAAATGTGACTATCACATATAGAACAACAATATATTGTTTTTCGAAAATACCACTGAAAAGGATTAAACTCCTGTTGTTAATTGCTATGATTTCCATGTTTTTCCAGGCTAGCTGCAGAGTATCACAAAATAAAGTGATGAGTAAGACTATTAACAAATTATAAAAGGCAGTGATTTTTCTCAATTTTTAATGAGGAATCTACTTAAAAGGCTAAATCTCTGTCAAAATTAACAAAACCCCATGATGGAAAATAAATTTCCCCATAATTGTATTGCCAATGTAGTAAATTTCTATATAGCCTTTTCACTTATCTTTAATTCAGTACGCAATCACAAAATATAATCTGAAATTAACTACTTCGTGCCTTTATCTCCCTTAAACCTTAGATAATATCATAGGATATTAAAGATATAAAATAATAGGAAATGCTTTTCGGAGCTTACACATTTCAACATAATATCTAAATTAATATACCAAAGCCCCAAATTCAAGCATTAATTAATTAATCAGCAAAGTAAAATCTAATCATAGAATTTAAAGAGATTAAGCTAAAAGGGTCCATTAAAATTGGTCCAACTAATTAAACTACTCACAGATAGCATGGTTCTAATTTCTCCAGTTGACCTAAATGAAAAATTTACTGCCTCTTGTCCATATTCTTTTTTATCCATACATTTCTTTCTTTGATGATTCCCACTTGTTTCTCCAGAAGAACTACAGTACAAAATGGCCACTGAATTGGAGGGCGTGCCTCTGTCATTACTAAGCATTTTCCTATCAGAAGCAGCCCTCTGAAAAAAAAATCTGAACATTATTTCTTCAGTGCTGTTATTACTCAGCAACTACAGACAAAGGTAATAGGAATACTGGAGTTTTAAAAATGCCTTCAAAGGATGTTTTTAGTATTAGTGTTTATTTAAAAGTTTTTAAATAAACCAAGAAAAAGTAAGACACATATATTAAGAAGTTTGTCTGGCTGCAGGCTTCTAATATTTTCTGCTGAAATCCTATCCAATGATTCTGATATGAGATGTAATAAATAGCAAACATTTTTAAAAAGAGTAACCTTAAGATTTTTCTATACAACAGTATAAATATACTCAAGTGCAATATTACCTAAGTCCAAAATCTAAATAAAAATCAAACGTACCCATCAGAAGACTAAGAGATGCAATGGGAGAAAACTGACTTACACAGCTTTTATACTCTATTGACTAAAAAGCAAGGACAGCAGTGGATTGTCTTAACTAAATGGAGAGAAGTCAGCAATGGTAGATTGATATCCCCTTGGTTCTGATGCTACTTTTAATATTATTTGAAATCTAGCTAATTAACTGGCACACATCGGTCACTTAAATGAATGCAGAGCAGAAGCAAGGAGAGGAAGCAAAACTTCATTTTCAACTGCTTTAAGACAAAGGCCAGAAGATCAAACACAATTGGCAAAATGTTGGATGTGAGGAGAGCATGCAGTAAACTTTAATATAATGTTTGGATATTAAGAGATAACATCCAACTTTATTTCCTTTGCTTCTTATCCCAAAATAAATTAAAAAAAAAAAAAAAAGGAGAGATAACTGGACACAATGGCTCACACAGGATGAGGTGAGAGGAGAGGATAGCTGGAGCCTAGGAGTTCAAGGCTGCAGTGAGCTATGATTGCAATACCTGTACTCCAGCCTGGGTGACAGAGTGAGACTGTCTCAAAAAAAAAAGAAAGAAAAAGAAAAAAGAAAAAAAATCCATTTTAATAAAGATCTTAATGAGATAATATTAAAAGTTGTGGCTTAATCAGCAAAAACCTCAACAATAAGAGATAGGAGGCTATATTCTGTCAACTACATAAATTACAATGCAGATTTTAAAATAAAGGCTGTCCTCAAATATATTGTTTCAAATAAAAAGTAATGGGCACACTGATTTCCTATAGTGGGAATAATAACAACAGGAAGTCTCAATGTATACTCAAAAAATCCAAAGGCAATGAAGTTAGTACACTTCTTTTTTTTTTTTTTTTTTTTTTGAGACGGAATCTCTCTCTGTTGCCCAGGCTGGAGTGCAGTGGTGTGATCTCAGCTCACTGCAACCTCCATCTCCTGAGTTCAAGCAATTCTCCTACGTCAGCCTCCCGAGTAGCTGGGATTACAGGCACCAGCTGTAATTTTTGCATTTGTAACAGCCTGCTAATTTTTGCATTTTTAGTAGAGATGGGGTTTCACCATGTTGGCCAGGCTGGTCTCGAACTCCTGACCCCAGGCGATCCGCCTGCCTCACCCTCTGAAAGTGCTGGGATTACAGGCATGAGCCACCACATCTGGTCGAAGTTAGTACACTTTCTAACACTGTGCCCCTGTCGAGTACACTGAGCTTTGGGCCTTTTCTCCTAAATCCTTAAGGCATGATTTGCTTCTAGGAACTCAGAGAACACCTGGTACAGAACCAGGGAAAACTAAAATTGAGTCAGGATTTCTAATATAAAAAGAGACTGGAAATGAGTAGATCCTTTTCCTGTATTTCCTAATTAATGGAAGCCTCTAAGGGCCTACTCTCATTTACTCAACCCACTAGATAGTTTCCGATCCCCTAGAATGGATTTAAGAAAAATTTCATACCAAAGGACGATATGGTATAAAGGATGATCCTGGGAAACAAGCTCTAGAGAAATTAAGTGATTTATTCAGAATTTCATTGCTAATTTATGTCAGTCAGTCTCTTGACTCCTCGTCTGGTCCTCTTTCCACAATGCTTTTAAAAAAATGAAAACCTTCAATATAGCTGCACATAAAATACCAAGGTAACTACAAAAAATAATGTAGGCACCGTGTGTGTCATAGCTTGAGACAAATGGACTTACATTTTAATAAATACAATAAAAAATACATAAAAGAGAGAACTACCTACTTTTCTTGAATGTTTAGACATAAAACAGAAACAAAATTTTAATCTAAACTGGAGCCCCAAGGATCTGTGAAGAAGCCAAAACAGAAGAAATGATACAACATAAGCAGAAAAAAAAGCAGACTTGTTCCCCAAGAATAATTTTTATAATTCATATTAAACATGGAATTTCTTCTTGCATATCTTGGTTATAAACCAGAGTCGGTGTTTTGTTTTTGTTTTTGTTTTGAGAAAGGGTCTCATTTCAATGCCCAGGCTGGAGTGCAGTGCTGAAATCACAGCTCACTGCAGCCTCAACCTCCTGGGCTCAAGCAATCCTCCCACCTCAGCCCCGAAGCAGCTTGCACTGCAGGTACATGCCACCACACTGGCCAATTTTTACATTTTCTGTAGAGACAGGGTCTCACTATGTTGCCCAGGCTGGTTTTGAACTCCTGAGTTCATGTGATCTTCTAACTGCAGCCTCCTAAATTGTTGGGATTACAGGTGTGAACTACCATATCTGGCTAGACTTGGTCTTAATGGTCAATCTTTGATGTCAATAGAGTTGTGATTTAATAGCACTATTAATAAATATTATTCCTATTATAGATAGTGATAGCATCAATTTTGCTATACTTCTAATCTCAGCTACTACTTGGAACAAGATTATTTTAAATAATACAATTTAGGGCTTTATGTTTGACAAACTGAAACTCAGGATATATTAAAAAAATTAAATGATATAATAATACCTTAAATTTTATATGTATAATTATTCTAGACAGGAAGCTCCATTATCAAAATAGCAAATATTGTCCATGTATATGTTCACAGACAAAAACAATATTCTTCCATTGGTCAAATCAACAATACAAGTAAGAAAGAATCTACAATTATTACTTAGGGAAAAACTACCTTCATGTTCCTCAGAGATGCATAATAACTTTTAAAAATACAAAGAAAAGGGAATCTCTCGAGGAAGAGAGAAATTTTTTAAAACTTCCTTTTAAATGTGAAAGGTTTTGTGAGAGTCATTTCCTTTCATTTAACTGATTAAATGCTATGGGAGAAAAGGGCGAAAGCTGAACATACTGCCAACGAAGGGTTAACATTTAATAACTTACACAGAAGTATGAAAGAAGTAGGAGAAAAAGAAATCATGACAAAATGGGCAAAAATTATCTTTCTCAGCCAGGAAGAAAAGAAAAGAGGAAGAAGGAATTTAAACAAACACCAAAAACAGTAACGAGTTCACCTACAGAGGATAAGGTTACCAAGGCAAGAGATTTGAGTAAAAGATCCCTTTAATACAACATTGTCCCTACTAGAAGAAAGTTACAAAGGAATGGTTTAAATGAACTTCAAATGATGCAAAGAGGCAGAAAAATTAGTCTTTCAGATTTAAAAAGTCTTATTTCCAGGCACTCTTCCCTCTAGGAATAGCAGGGTTTAAGACAGATGACCTGAAGTTTCTGCAATTAAAATTTAAGGCCTGGTGCAGTCGTTCATGTCTGTAATCCCAGCACTTTGGGAGGCCGAGGCAGAACAATCACTTGAACCTGGGCAACGTGTCAAAACCTACTCTTTGCAAAAAATACAAAAAATTGGCCGGGCATGGTGGCTCATGCCTATAATCCCAGCACTTTGGGAAGCCGAGGCAGATGGATCACCTGAGGTCAGGAGTTCGAGACAAGCCTGGCCAACATGGCGAAACCCCATCTCTACTAAAAATACAAAAATTAGCAGGGTGTGGTGGCATGCACCTGTAATCCCAGCTACTTGGGAGGCTGAGGCAGGAGAATCGCTTGAACCCGGGAGGTGGAGGTTGCAGTGACCCGAGATCACGCCATTGCACTCCAGCCTGGGCGACAAGAGCAAAACAAAATTCCATCTCAAAAAAAAAAAAAAAAAAGAAAAGAAAAAATTAGTAGGGCATGATGGCACATGCCTGTAGTCCCAGCTACTTGGGAGGCTGAGATGAGATAATCACCTGAGCCTGGGAAGTGGAGGCTGCAGTGAACAGTGATTGTTCTATTGGAGGCCAGCCTGGTGACAGAGTGAGACCCTGTCTAAAAAACAGTTAAGAAAGCAACATCAGAACTTTAATACCTTTCTAAAGTAACTGGAGAATTCTTACTCTCAAAACACTGTAATTAATGATGACGATAACAGAGTAAAACAACAATCTTGGTATTTCATGCTTATTTTGTTAATATTCACATTAGACATAGTATCCATCATTTTCTAAACTTTGTTCTGTTGCTGTTTAGCCTGAGAGGTCCAAGACTGAGGTTATACTGTCCTTCTCAATTCAGCCTCTTAGAGTAGAATGATGGTAGAAGATTCTAATTAAAACAAATGATCTTATAGAAGGAGGAGTCAGGCTCCAATATAATGGAATTAACATTGAAAGTACATACGGAATCTAGCTCTGATAAAATGGGTAATCAGATTCTAGGACAAGAAATGGGAATTGGGCCTGGGCACTTCACTCTTTCTTTCCTCCCTTAGTCCTTCTCTTATATCATCTTTCAGTGCACATCTAGTCCTCTCAGACTAAGAGGACTCAAAGTGATCACTGGAAGGAGAAATACAAATGACCCAAAATATAATACAGTAAAATTTACAAATAATCCAAGAAACAGAAATTAAAACAAGATACCTCAAAGAGTTTGTTTTAAGGGAAGGGATGTTGTAGGAATATTATCCAAAACTCTGCATGATTTAAGTTTTTAACTTTCATGCAGCATGTAATTCTCTAGGTAAGTCTCAATACATGAATGACTCTGATTTCTACCCTGAAGATCATTAAAATAACAGTATTACAACAAATATAACAACAACAAAAAATCACAGTTAAATTTTCTTAGGGGAAGAGAGGTTCAGCCCTAAGATAGATATGGTAAATTGGCTTGTTCAATCTCTATTCTATAATCCTTCTTCCAATGTATCTCTTGTGTTACAGAGGCAGGAAAGCTACATCTGAAATTTCCCAAATTATCTTGCAGCTAGGATTCTAGATATAAATCAGGGTTTCCCCAAGTAGGTGTATGGTGTAAGAGATTTGGAAGGTGGAAGACGAGCAGAAGTCCACTTTTTGCTTCTTTGGCTTTTGTTTCAACTGTTCTTTTTTTTTTTTTTTTTTTTTTTTAATAAAGGCAAAGTCTCAATCTGTCACCAAGGCAGAGTGCAGTGGCCTCATCAAAGCTCATCACAGCCTTGAACTCCTGGGTTTAAGCAATCCTCCTGCGTCAGCCTCCTGAGTAGCTAGGGCTACAGATGCATGCCACCATGCCCAGCTAATTCTTTAAAATAATTTTTTGTAGAAACAAGGTCTCTCTATGTTGCCCAAGCTGGTCTCAAACTGCTGGCCTCAAGTGATCCCCCCACTGCTGGCCTTGTTCTTTCATTTGTCTGTTCTCTCATTCCTTCTCTTCCCTCCCTCCTTCTCTCTTTTTTTTTTTTTTTTTTTTTTTTTTTTGCTATGAAACAAAGCTGTGGAGGCAAAATGTTTCTATAGCAGTATTCCAATATGGATTCTCCAGCTTCTTGATAACACAGCTGCAGGTGTGGTAGAGACAGTGGAGAGACTCCAAGTTCCAATACCAAGGTATCACTTTGTTAGGTTATTGAGAGGCAGATGTGGTGATGGCTTTTGTTTTGTTTTGTTTTGTTTTGTTTGAGACAGAGTCTTGCTCTATCACCCACGCTGGAGTGCAGTGGCGCGATCTCGGCTCACTGCAAGCTCAGCCTCCTGGGTTTACGCCATTCTCCTGCCTCAGCCTCCCGAGTAGCTGGGACTACAGGCGCCCGCCACCAAGCCCGGCTAATTTCTTTTTGTATTTTTACTAGAGATGGGGTTTCACAGCATTAGCCAGGAAGGTCTCAATCTCCTGACCTGGTGATCCGCCCACCTCGGACTCCCAAAGTGGTGATGGCTTCTAATTCCTGGATTGTAACTATGATTATGATCACGTGCTCTTGTCTTCATGAGCATATAGCAACTTTGATAGAGCTTGATCCTGTAGGCCTTCCGATGATAATCTAACCATTAATTCCCTATGTTAAATTCCTTTCTGCTTATGGCACATAGACAGGTTTCTGTTTACTGCATTAACAGGGGTCCTCAACCCCCAGGCCTGCACAGCACTGGTACCGGTCCATGGCCTGTTAGGAATACAGCCCGAGGCCGGCAGGATGGTGGGCCAGTGGGTGAGCAAGCGTTACTATCAGAGCTCCGCCTCCTGTCAGATCAGTGGCAGCATTAGATTCTCATAGGAGCAGGAACCCTATTGTGAAATGTGCATGTGAGAGATCTAGGTTGTGAGCTCCTTATGAGAATCTAACTAATGCCTGATGATCTCAGGTGGAACAGTTTCATCCTGAAACCATCCTCCATCTGTGGAAAAATTGTCTTCCACGAAACAAGTCCCTGGTGCCAAAAACCAGTCACTGTGCATTAGGATGTATGGGTGACACAGTACTTAGTATCTAGAAGTAGGGCTGACTCAGCAGAACCTGAAATATGTTCCACTGGCTGAGTAATCAAGTGGTAGATGGCAAGAAAACGTGCCTTACAAGCTTTCAGCTCTTCAACAGAAGGCCTTTCTCAGTCAGTGGCCTGAGATCTAAGTTGAATGAAAGTGGTAATAGGGGTAGAGGGGGTTACAGGTCTCATAGGTGGTAAAGCCCAAACACAGGAAATAAGATGGCTGCTCCTAGCCTTTCCCAAGAAGAATCCCCTGATAAGAGTTACAGGTTAGCTGGACGTGGTGGCACCTGCCTGTAGTCCCAGCTACTTGAGAGGCTGAAGTGGGAGGATCACCTGAGCCAGGAGTTGGAGGCTGCAGTGAGTTATGATGGTAACACCGCATTCCAGCCTAGGCAACAGTGCAAGACCCTGTCAAGAAAAAAAAAAAAAAAAAAAAGTTGTGGATTTAGGTACAGGAATGCAATCACTAACAAATAGTAGCCATAGAGGGAAAGAATTCAGACAAGAAACACCCAAACCTCTCTGGCGCTCTTTCCTCCATCCTCTGATCTGCAGGTCCTTCCCACTGGCCGAACCTAAATGGAACCCAGAGGACAAGGGAATACAGTGATGCAGTCCATAATGATCAGGGTGGAATTATGGGTCTGAGGGACACAGGGAGAAAAATAATCACCAATGATAACATCAATCCCTCAACTATACACTTGGGTATTAAATAAGAAATAAAAATGGAACTTATACAACCATGAGACAAACTACATTTCAAAACTTTCGTGATACAACTGAAGCAATACTCAGGGAAATTTATAGCCTTACAAGTTATTTTGGGCATTTAGGTTTTTAACTCAAGAAGCTAAAAAAAAAAACAGAACAAAAATAGCAAAATAAACACAAATAGATGAATGGAAATAGATAAAAGTAGAAATTTTAAAAAAATTTAAAACCACAAACAAATTCAATAGAACTGACCAAACAAAACCAACTAGTTTTTTGAAAAGTCTACCTGAGGCCAGGCACGGTGGCTCACATCTGTAATCCCAGCACTTTGGAAGGCCGAGGTGGGTGGATCACCCGAGGTCAGGAGTTCAAGACCAGCCTGGCCAACATGGTGAAACCCCATCTCTACTAGAAATACAAAAATTAGCTGGGCATGGTGATGGGTGCCTGTAATCCCAGCTACTCGGGAGGCTGAGGCAGGAGAATTGCTTGAACCCAGGAGGCAGAGGTTGCAGCAAGCCAAGATCCTGCCATTGCACTCCAGCCTGGGCGACAAGGCTAACAGAGTGGAACTCTGTCTCAAAAAAAAAGAAAAGTCTATCTGGTAAGTTGAAACTCCAGCACATCTATGCAAAACAAAAAGAAAAACATAACAACAATCAGATCTAATTTGTGCTATAAATGAAACTAAAGAGACTACTAAGAATATATCAATAATTTTGAAAACCTAGATAAAAAGCAATTTGTTGGAAAAATTTAATAAAAGGTAACATTTACTGAGTGTTTACAATGTGTCAGGTACTCATCTAAGTAATTCACTTATATTAAATCATTTAGTACTCACAACTACCTTACGAGATAGTTACTGTTATTTTTATTTAATATGGAGAAAACTGAAGCTTAGACAAGTTAAGTAACCTGCTCAAAGTCACATTAACTAATATAACTAATAAATAGCTGACCTAGGATTTCTTAGGCTATCCAGCTCCAGAGCCCATATCTTTAACTATATTACACTGCCTTTCAGAATAAAAAAGTTATCAAAATAGAAAATTGTACCTGAGCAATAACCATAAAAGAAATTGAGCTGATAGACAACATTCAGTCTCTTTTCCCCAGGAAAAGCCAATTTAGCTATACTCTGAAGAAACAGATCATTCTCATTTTGTAAAATCAGTCCTAGAGCACAGAACGAGATGAGAAGTTGCCTGATTCATTTAGAAGCCAAGCAATAAATGTTCACGGATTGGAAGACTCAATATTGATTGTAAAGATGTTAAGTTCCCCCAAATTAATTTATAGCTTCAAAGCAATTTCAATCAAAGTCTCAGTAGGGTTTTTTTATTTTTATTTTTTATTTTTTTACAAAAACTGACAGGCTGATTCTAAAATTTATATGGAAATATAATGGGCCAAGAATAGCCAAAGGCAATCTTGAAGAAAAATACAGCTGAAGGGTCTTATGCTATCAGATATTAAAACCTATTTTTTAAATTATAGTAATTAAAATAATGTGGTATTAACACACGAATAGACGAAATGATCAATGGCAAAGAAGACAGTGTCCAGAAAGAGATCCACACATAAAAGATTCCCTGGTTTATGACAAAGGCAACACTACAGTTCAGTGGGGAAAAAATGATCTGTTCAGTAAATGGTGCCAGGTCAACTGGACATACATACGGGGAAAAAAAAATGTTGATCTTCACTTGTTACCATACAAAAATCAGTACCAGATGGATGACAGATCTAAATGGGAAAATGTCAAATAAAGCTTTTAAAGAAAATATCTTTGTGACCTTAGAGTAGCCAAATATTTTTTTAACAGCACTAATCACAAAAGAATAAGGTTTAATTGGATTATAATAAGGAGCTTCTGTTCATTGAAAGACACGATTAAAAGAGTGCAGAGGCCACATATAGCCCAAGGTAAGATATATGAGGTATATACAGTTGTCTCTTTATTCATGGGGAATTGGTCACAGGACTAGGGCAAATACCCAGTCCATGGATGCTCAAGTCCCTTATATAAAATGGCATAGTATTTGCATATAACATACACAGAGTCTCCCACATATTTTAAATCATCTCTAGATTATTTGTAATACCTAATACAATGTGAACACTATGTAAATAGTTGTTATCCTGTATAATTTTTTATTTGTATTATTTTTTGAATATTTTTGAGTATTTATTTATTTATTTAGAGATATGGTCTCACTCTGTCACCCAGGCTGGAATTGTAGCTCACTGCAGCCTCAAATTCCTGGGCTCAAGCAATCTTCTGCCTCAGGCTGTGGAGCTGTGGAGTAGCTGGCATTACAGACATGCATCACCACACCTGGTTAATTTTTTTCTTTTTTTTTTTTTTTTAATATGCAGGGTCTTGTTAATGTTGACCAGGCTGGTCTTAAACTCCTGGCTTCAAGCCATATTCCTACCTTAGCCTCCCAAAGTGCTGGGATTATAGGCATGAGCCACCTCACTGGGCCAGAGTATTTCCTTTATTTTTTTTTTTGAGATGGAATCTTACTCTGTTACCCAGAGCAACCTCCGCCTCCTGGGTTCAAGCGATTCTCATGCCTCAGCCTCTGGAGTAGCTGGGACTACAGGTGCATGCCACCATGCCCAGCCAGTTTTTGTATTTTTTAGTAGAGACTGGGTTTCGCCATGTTGGCCAGGCTGGTCTCAAACTCCTAGCCTCAAGTGATCCGCCTGGCTTAGCCTGCCAAAGTGCTAGGATTATAGGCGTGAGCCACGGTTGGTCCAATCTGCAGATGTGGAACTCTCAGCTAAGGAGGGCCAACTGCATCTCTAACAAAGGACTTGTATCCAGTGTATGTAAAGAATTCCTTCAAATCAGCAAGAAAAAGAGACAACCCAATAGAAAAATATGCAAGAAATTTGACGTGGCTTCACAAAATGGATATACTATTGGCTAATAAACACATTAAAAATCTTAACGACTTTATCAAGAAAACACAAATTAAAACCACAAGGAGATACCAGGACATAGCCCCTAGAATCATAAAAAGAAAAACACTAAAATTAGCAAGTGTTGATGAGGATGTGGGGCAATGGGACCTCTCATACATTCCTGGCTGGAGAATAAACTGGTACAACCACTTTGGAATAAAGTTTGGCAATATCTACAGAAATATCTAGGTATTTGCTATGACCCAGCAATTCCATTCCTACATATATATCCACCAGAAATATGTTTAACCAAACACATACAAAAAGGTTCACAGTAGCACTAGTTTAAACCTGGGAACTACTCAACGACCATTAACAGAAGAATGAATTTTAAAATGATCATATATTCACATGGAATACTATGCCGAAATAAAAATTCTCATGTTAACAATATGGACGAAATCTCACAAATAAAGCCAGAGAGGAAAAAAAAAAAGTCAGAAATAAGAGAGTATATAAATGGAAATGCACAGTGTCTAAACAATAAAAATAGACAAAATTAATCTAGGTTATTATGTTTAAATAGTGATCATTTTGGGGTAGGGAGTAGTGATGGAAAGGACCAGGAGGGAGCTTCTGGTGTGCTGGTGATGTTGTTTCTTTTTTCATTTTTTATTTTTTTGGGGCAGAGTCTGGCTCTGTCATCCAGGCTGGAGTACAGCGGTGCGATCATGGCTCACTGCAGCCTTGACCTACCCAGGCTCAAGTGATTCTCCCACTTCAGCCTCCCGAGTAGCTGGGACTATAGGCATGTGCCACCACGCCCAAATAATTTTTGTCTTTTTTGTAGAGATAGGGTTTCACCATGTTGTCCAGGCTAATCTCAAACTCCTGGGTTCAAGGGATCCATCTGCCTCAGCCTCCCAAAGTGCTGAGATTACAGGTGTGAGCCACCATGCCCCATCTGTTTCTTGATCTGGGTGCTGGTTACATGGGTGTGCTCAACATGTGAAAATATAACCATCCACACACTTGTGATTTGTGCCCTGTCCTTATGTAAATTATACTGCAATAAAAATTGTGTATATCAAAAAGCAAACAAACAGCAAACTGGAAATTTTTCTGCAAGTATGACAAAGGCTTAGTAATATATGAAGAACTCACGCAAGTCAATTTTTTTAAAGCTAGCATCTAATAAGAAAATAAGCAACAAATATGAAGAGAAATGTTCAAACAAAGAAATAAAAATGGCTAATAAATGTATAAATGCATAAAATGTAAATTAAAACAATGGAATGTTATTTTTGCCTATCAAATTAGCAAAGATTAAAGGAAACTGTTAAGGCTGTTGTTGAGGATTTGGTGAAACCAATACTCTCTTATTCTTAATGGAAACCGGAATTGGTATAACCTTTCTGCGTAAGTCTTAAATGTTCATATTCTTTCACCCACTAGTTCTACTTCTAAAAATTATTCTGAGGAAAATCAGAGTTGTAGTTAAAAATAGGCTTATATCACTGTTGATTACAATGGTGTTTTTTTTTAAAAAAAGGTTATATTATGATACACGTGAGGGGATATTATAATATTAATGTTTTCAGAGAATGATGAATGGGAAAAGATTCACGATAAAGTCAAGTGAAAAATATATACAAAAATTCTACGTGGTATACCTTTTGTTTTAAAAAATATCACACACACATTGTGTCTTAATATAGAGGCTAAAAAATTACACACACGTAAACACACATTTACATAGAAATAAAGTCTATAAGAACACATACCGTACTGTTAATAGTTACCATCTTTGGGTGGTGGGATAATGGATGATTTTAACTTGGGGGCTTATTTTCTACAATAAAATGTTCCTTGAGCATATATTACTATTATATTCAGAAATCAAAAATAATGGGTAAAAAAAATACACCCATCAGTTACCCTTACTCTAGAAATCTATTTCTCTCTCCTTCAGCTACCACATTCAATCTATAAACATTGCCTAGATTTTAACTTACAAGTGTCTGTCCAAGCCATTATTCCATTACGTCTCTCATTTCATCTCAGGCCCTTGTCTTCCCTAATGAACGCCTCATATCTAGACTCTTCACTTCGGTAAAATGGCCACATTTTCCACTGCTTCTTCATTGCAGCCACATCAAGCCACTTTACATAGCCACCCTCCACACCCCGCCCCCTAAAAATGCACACCAGGTACTTTCACACTTCCCAAGCTTGGCATAATCAGTTCTCTTTCCCTGTAATACATTTTCTCCTGCCGGTTTTTCTAATTCAATTCATAGTTAAAGATTCACCTCGGATATCGCGTACTGGGTGTAGCCTCTGGGAGGCCCCAAGAACAGAAATTAATCCTTCAATGACAGTTTGTACATATTTCAACATTTAGCATTCTGTCCTGTCTGTGCCTCGCTCTCTCGCTGTATGGCATGGGCCACTTCATTTTTAAATTTTCTTAAAATCTAGTTGGATAAATGAAAGTAAAGCGTATACATGCAATACACATACGTACAGGGGTGCGAGTTTTGACCTGTGTCTGATGGAAAAAAATGGCATCGAAAACACTCGCCCGATTTTTTTCATTCAAGATGGCAGAGAACGTCTTAAAATAGTCCCACACAAAAGCACTCACATCTAGAGCCCCGAGTCAGAAGAACTGGCTACACCTAGCGCAACAGCAAAGGACAAAAGAATCGAATCTAGATGCTGAGATGCCCCGGCCCTAACTACCCACAGTAGGTCCCACATACAGACTTTAAACCATGTTAGAAAACGGGCACCTGCTGCCTTCATTCCGAGGGCCACGCCTTGACGGTGAACAGTGACCTGAAGCACTCTGGATACTGACCCAAAAAAAATCGCGGATGGAAAAAGAGGAGGCTAAGTTGTGACTATCTAAAAGGCACGATTCGGCCCCGCCCCAGCCGGGCGCAGTCCGCCCGCCGCACATCCATTCCCAGGAAGGAAGAGACACCGCTCCAGCCCAGAGCCTGGCAACCGGGCACCGTCTGGGAATTCTGGGCGGGCCCGAGATAGAGGCCGGCCACGGCCAGGGCGCCTCTGGCTACACCTGTCAGGCGACGACGGACTCTAGGCCCTGAAATCGCTGGGGTTCGGTGGTCGAGGCCAGTTGGAGCGCGTCACCCGATCCCTCGCCCCGGGAACGCCTTGCTTCCTCGCTTTCCGTCTCGTCCTTCTCAAACAAAGGCAATCCACACCCACCGCCATTTTCCTCTTACCTCAAAAACCACCTCTTCGTCAAACTCCGGTGTCATCCTTCTCCGCCATGCCACCCGCCTCAGCACGATGGGAAATGAAGGCGGGAGAACAGGCGGCACGGAGCTCCAGCTCCTGCCCGTCCCGTGGGTCTAGAAAACTACAATTACCAACATGCCTCGCCGCTCACGCCCCCTTTTCGAGCCCGCTTATTGGAGAAGAGAGTGAGCGTGTAAGCGAGAGAGGCGGGAGCGAGCTGAAGCTCGAGCCCTCCGATTGGAGGAGGCTAGGGCTTTTGTCTGCCTTTTACGGCCGCGACTAGCAGGGGGCGCCCGGAGCACTGCTGATTTTTGGAGCCCGAGAAGGGCACCCGCCAGAGGAGCCGAAGAGAGCACTACTCGTGCCCGCGCCTGGCTGTCAGCCTGCCGCTCTGCGGGGCGGTGCTAGTGCTCGCCCGCCCGACCCCGGCGGCTCG
The DNA here is from genome assembly GCF_028858775.2 of Pan troglodytes. Classification (NCBI taxonomy): domain Eukaryota; kingdom Metazoa; phylum Chordata; class Mammalia; order Primates; family Hominidae; genus Pan; species Pan troglodytes. The sequence continues at coordinate 102,060,824 of NC_072408.2, read as the reverse complement.
CGCCCGGGAGCGCCGCAGGGTCGCTGGAGTCGGCCGCGTCCTTTGTGTGGCGCTCAGGCTGCGCCGCGGGGCGGCGGGACGGAATGTGGGCGCTGCGGGGGCTTTTCTCTTCTACCCGAACTGTGGGAACAATGGACTGAAAGGGGAACATGGATTGAGGGGCCGAGCGGGGAAGCGAGCTGCACCGGGGAATCATGACTTCTGCAGCCGGTAAGTGACGGCGCTCGCGCTACCGCGGGAAAGTTTGTGGCGAGCGCTGCTAGGCTTGGGCTCGCGAGCAACTTTCTTCGCCGGGGTGGGCGAGTTGTGTGCCCCGTACCTTTGCCGAGCACCTTGGCAAGCGCGGAGCTAATGGGATTCGCTGCCGGATTTCTCGTCTTTTCCTGCCCAGAGGGGCTGTTTGGAAACCCGGGATTTCTCGGGATCTCCCTTCCAAAGGGGACTGTGCTGGGGGCTCTGCACCAGGTGAAATGCGATGTGTGAAGGGCGTTCGCTCATCTCTCCAGCAGTGCGAGGACTTCGCCTTTGCATGTGAAAATAGTGTAGATTCCCAAGTTGATAGATTAGTTATTATAGGCAAAGGCAGTGTTCTCAGCGTGTTCAATTTGGCCATTAAGTGAGTCGCTTTCAACCTTGTATCTGCTGGTAAACCTTTTACCCATTTTAAAGAGGCGTAGACATTGTCATGTCCTGGTGGTTTTACCTCTGTTACCTGAGAAGCAGAGGAGTTGAGATTGTTGAGGTGTTTTTTTTTTTTTTTTTGCTTGTCTGCACCCAATTACAGTTATTTTGTTTGTTTCTACCTGATTAGGGTAAACAAAGCTTTATTTTCTGTCTGCCTCCCATAGTTCTTTCCCCTTCATCCAAATGACAAAGCCTCTATCTTTGTGTGGATTTTCAGCAATTCTAGACGTTGTGTTTCTGAACATTCTTAAGGAACAATTTCTGTTTTACAAAATAATTACCAAAGTGGTGTTACGTTCACTTTGTAAGTACATAGGTTAATTTTTAAACCAGAACTTATGTATTAAGTAGAGTGTTATGGATTATTTTACGTTTTTGTCCACGTTGAAACAAACTTTCATTAGAAATTTTATAGTGAAATAGTTTAAAGCTTCTTCTCAAGGTTACTTCCAGAATCAGCACTTAAGTATCAGATTAAATTTTCATTGCTTTTCTTGGCATTTGTTTAAAATTCTTGCAACTTGAAACTGTCCAACAGCACTCAAATGTTCTGATTTGTATTATTTCTAAAGCCTAGATATATTGTAGTGTTGCATTGCTCCCTGTGATCAGATTACAACAAACGAAACAAGAAGTTAGCCAATAGGAAAAGAAAGCAAGAAGTAGGTGTTGTGTGGGTCTTTCCTTTTTGATGTTATATGCACTTATATGAGATATCTTTATAAACTCTCTTTTCTTTGCCAAAGGGAGGCTTTATACTTACATAAGGTAAATTATTTTCATCCTACATTTCTGTGCCTTACCTTCGTTCAAGAAATTGATTTAAATTAAAAGTGGTTGGAAATTTTAAAATCCTTCCAGCCAGTTTTAGCTCTTTCCTTTTTGGAGGTGTCAAATGTATTTAAAATAACCGTGTCTTATATGTATCAGTTTTCAATTCCAGTCTTAACAGTTTATAAGGAACAGGCACAGAAGCATGTAATTTGACATTTATGTAAACCCAATTTCTAGGGCCCAGACTGGAAGTTCATGATTCTTGCATTTGAATTATCCTAAAATAATGCAAGCTATTTTTGTATTTTATCAACTTTACAATTAAAGAAATCCACAGAAATTTTTGTGGTGTTTAAAGTGGGACACTTCCTGTGTCTAGCCGAGTTGGTTGGTTTTTAGCATTGCTGGCTGAGAAGCATCCACTACTTTTTTGCTCACCCATCTGTTGGATTTATTATAATTCTTTCTGGTGTCTAGATGGGGAATATGGAAGAGAACTGGGGTTTTATTTCTACCCATTCTTATATGTATACATAGTTCTTACAAGCTGATTATGGTGCTTTTTGGGAACAATAGTCAAATTCATTGAAACGTTTAGGAAAGTTATTTGAAGTTAAGGGAGGGGATTTTTGCTTTTGAATCTAATCTGTGGTATTTGGAAGGGTTGGTTTAATTTAAGAAAATAAAAGGAATGTTGTAGAACATTTAGGTTATATGTATCCAGCAGAAAAGCTTGCTTTGTTTTTCTGCATCTATAAAATAATCTGCCCTTAGTGGAGATTTCAGAATTATTTTAAGCTGTATACGAAAAAGGAGAGGCTGGGCGCAGTGGCTCACGCCTGTAATTCCATCACTTTGGGAGGCCAAGGCGGGTGGATCACTTGAGGTCAGGAGTTTGAGACCAGCCTGGCCAACATGGCAAAACCCTGTCTCTACTAAAAATACAAAAATTAGCCAGGTGTGGTGGGGTGCGCCTGTAGTCCCAGCTATTCGGGAGGCTGATATGAAAATTGCTTGAGCCGGCGAGGCGGAGGTTGTGATGAGCCGAGATCGAGCCACTGCACTCTAGCCTGGGTGACAGAGCAAGACTCCATCTCAAAAAAAAAAAAAAAAAAAAAAGAAAGAAAAAAGGAGAGAGAATTATAGGTATATATAGGTATAGGTATATATTTTGTGTCCTTTTGAACATGTACAGGTCACTGTCTCATTGTCTGTGCTTTGCATTTTGGCTGGTCCAGTAGCCAGAGAGTGTACACATGAACCACAGCCATCTGTGTGTAACAGATGACGAGTATGTTTGTAATAGTTAGTAAAATGGTACTAGTGCTTTACTTTCTTACCTTATATTTCCCTGGAGCCAAACAGCTGTGTAAATAAAAGATTTGCTGCTTTGCTCTAAGAAGCTTTGGGTCTGACTGTTGATGCAGTATTAAGATCCAAAGGTGCTAGATTTGTTGCCAAATGTCATGCACTTATTTCACATTGGAGTAGACCATAATATAATGGCTTATTATTTTTTGAGTTGTGTTTCTTCCAAAATAGAGCCATGAAAAAAAAAATAATGAAGGATTTTGGATATTGCTATACCAGTGACTTAGTTGAACACTTGTTCCTATTAATAATTAAGGAATTTTTCAATAATCGTATTGAAATTGATTCCTGCTAACTTTTCAAAATATTATTCTACATTAAAATGGATGTACATTTTTGAATGTGATTATTTTTAAAGAAGAAATTTTCTGTTATGGAGACATATTAAAGAGTATGTGTATGTGACAGCTGTGATTATTCCCAGGCCCTGTTGTTAGCACTGGGATACATCAGTGAATGAGACAAAGTGCCTGCCCTTCTGGAGCTTGTGTCTTATGCTGAACACAGACAAAGGTGAACTGAAAAAACATCAACGCAGGAGAAAGAGGCCACAGTACATGAGGTTCTTCTGAAATGAGTGTCTCAGAAGTTATCATCTCAGATTCCTATGGGCTTTAGAGGCCTGTTCAACTCCCCCATTTATAAGGAAGGAAAGTGAGGCAGCCAGGTCTGTACAAGGCCCACAATTAGGTTAGCCAGCTCCCTGAGTTATGTCTGTGACTTCCTTCAATACAGAGTTAACTAACAATGGCAAGCCCAAGTTCACAGTTATTAATTGAATTCAGTGAGTATGCGTTGAGTGCTTTATGTACGTAATAGGACTTTGCTATATTTATTGGGAATCAACTCCAGCTCATACGTAGTTAATTGAATTTCTGTGACACTAGAACAGGAATTTATATCTCTTGGAAGCAGATCTGTGTACAAAACGCATTTTTTAAAACGAGTAAAATTGGTACCAGGGATTTTAAAAAAATGATATTTAAATGACCCTAAAGCTTCTGACAAGGTTCTAAGATACGGAAAGTAAAAGATTAATTTGATGAGATGAAGTTTTCTTCCAACTGTGGTAAAATAGCACGTAAGATAAATTTACCGTCTTACTCATTTTTAAGTGTATAGTTCAGAAGTGTTAAGTACATTCACATGGTACAGCCAATCTCAAGAACTCTTCATTTTACGAAACTATTTTTTCTGTTTTCATGGAGACGGAGTCTTACTGTGTTGCCCAGGCTGGTCTCCAATTTCTGAGCTCAAGCAATCCTCCCACCTTGGCCTCCCAAGGTGCTGGGGTTACAGGCATGAGCCACTATGCCAGGCTGCCAAAACTAATTTTTACAAAATTCTTTGAAAAATCCCAGAGGTAGGATGTTTTGATAATGGTTACAGAAATAAAATCAACTTGACAGTCTTACTGAGTAAGATGGGCCATTGGGAAGAGGCCTAAGGCATTCATACTTTCTCTTAAGACTTGACTTACGAAATGGAGGGTTTGATTTAATAGACATTTACAACTAGGTTTCTCACTAGGATTTGAAGGGTTTTTCAGTTATTTTCTGCCTAAAAAAACTCAGACAAAATTAACTATGATTATTGAACAGCTAACTGAAATTATGTAGTATAGGAATTTGCATTATTTTGAAAATAATTTTTTATTGATGATGACATTATACCTAGAAATTGAGTGAGAAGACATGTATCATCATATACATCATATAATCTTTATTGCACACATAGAAGTAGAGATTTAGGGAATTCTTCCTTGGTTGGTAAAAGGAAGTAGAGCACCCTACTCCTCTTTTTTTTAAAAAAACTCAGTTCCGTGTAATAGCTTCCCAAGTGTCGTGACTAATTTCCTTTGTTCAAAAGTAAGTCATCACCAAATGAAATATCAGAGCCCCTGTCTATTCAAGTAATTAAACAACGTCCAGCAGTCCTTTGCAGCAGATATTTTGAAAAGTTTTTTCAGTAAATTAAGTTTTTAAGTGTTAGATCCTGTCAAAGGAACAAATATAAATGTAAAAGATAAAATATTTTTTATCTCATGTCTCCTTGGGGAAATATGGTCAATAATATGACAGTGTAGGTGGAAGAACGTAAAGGAACTTACAGATATACAGGCTTTATTTATCTTTTCGCTTTATAGGTCTGTTGTGTAAAGCTTTTATTAGGTTCCTATAGTATAGGAGCAGATCTGTACCGATGCAGCATTGTATAATAGGTGTTAGTTAAATACCTTATATATAATGTTTAGGAAGAATTGCTACACTAGAAATTGTGGTTATCTTTTAAATGTAGTAGAACAGTGGATGTTAATGAGGGATAAACAACATAATCACCTGTGGAACTTAAAAGATGTACAGATGTCCAGGATCTATCCCCAGAAACTCTAACTAGTTCACTCTGGGGTAGGACCTAGACATGTGACTTTTTAAAAAATAGAGCTCCGTGAAGGAATATAATGAAAATTCCCAACCAATAACTCTTGCAGAAAGAAATACCAGGTTTATTATGAGCCTTAAATAATACCAAAGAATTAATTTTCAGTTTTTAAATTTAGAAAATTTCTGATTTCTGTCTTCCTTTTTTAATATTGTTTTGGGGTTCCATCTATTGAGGTAGACAGATCATTGATAAAAGGCATTTATTTATACAACTCAATTATATTATCCTTGAGATAGAAGACTACTACTGCTTATTCACATGAGAAGTTTAAAGAGCTGCATCCTACATTTAACTTAGGCAAATTCAACTTTCAGCACTTGGCAAATGAATTGAAGAACAACTATGTGGGTCCCAAACTGAAGTCAATGATCTCATTTGTTGTCAATGAAAGATATGATGGGCTGGGCGCGGTGGCTCACGCCTATAATCCCAGCACTTTGGGAGGCTGAGTTGGGTGGATCACGAGGTCAGGAGTTCGAGACCAGCCTGATCAACATGGTGAAACCTCATCTCTACTAAAAATACAAAACTTAGCCGGATGTGGTGGTGCGCACTTGTAATCCCAGCTACTCGGGAGGCTGAGGCAGGAGAAATACTTGAACCCTGGAAGCAGAGGTTGCAGTGAACCGAGATCATGTCACTGCACTCCAGCCTGGGCGACAGGGCAAGACTCTGTCTCACATAAAAAAAAAGAAGAAAAAGAAAAAAAGATATGGTAACCAGTTCCAAAGCTGGAGAAACAAACTGTATTGGATTTATTTAAAAATGTACAATAGACCCAAAGCTATGTATGGAATTGAAAGACAATTTAAGGAATTTTCAGGAGTAATATTGACACTATATAATGTAACATACTCAGTAAAAGGCAAGGTCATATTGTTAAAAATAAAAAATGCTATCAGATTTAATCATGTATCATTTTGTGCTTTGGTTGTTTTGACATCAAATTATTATTTTTTCCTTTCTAGAGATAAAGAAGCCACCAGTGGCCCCCAAGCCCAAGTTTGTTGTGGCAAATAATAAGCCAGCTCCACCTCCTATTGCACCTAAACCCGACATTGTGATTTCTAGTGTTCCACAGTCGACAAAGAAAATGAAACCAGCAATAGCCCCAAAACCAAAAATTCTGAAGACCTCACCTGTTCGAGACATTGGGCAGTCGCCATCAAGGAAAATCATGTTGAACCTGGAAGGGCATAAACAGGAATTAGCTGAAAGCACTGACAACTTTAATTGTAAATATGAAGGCAATCAGAGCAGTGATTATATTTCACCAATGTGTTCCTGCAGTTCTGAGTGTATCCATAAGCTGGGCCATAGAGAGAATTTGTGTGTAAAGCAGCTTGTTTTAGAGCCCCTGGAAATGAATGAAAATTTAGAAAACAGTAAAATTGATGAGACTTTGACTATAAAAACTAGGAGTAAATGTGATTTGTATGGTGAAAAAGCCAAGAACCAGGATGGGGTTGTTTTAAAGGCAAGCGTTTTAGAAGAGGAGCTCAAAGATGCCTTAATACACCAAATGCCACCTTTTATTTCTGCACAGAAGCACAGGCCCACAGACAGCCCAGAAATGAATGGTGGCTGTAATTCAAATGGACAATTCAGAATTGAATTTGCGGATTTGTCACCTTCCCCATCCAGCTTTGAAAAAGTTCCTGATCGTCACAGTTGCCACTTACAGCTTCCTAGTGATGAATGTGAACATTTTGAAACTTGCCAGGATGACAGTGAAAAAAGCAATAATTGCTTTCAGTCATCTGAACTAGAGGCTCTGGAAAATGGGAAAAGGAGTACTTTAATATCTTCAGATGGAGTTAGTAAGAAATCAGAAGTCAAAGACCTTGGTCCCTTAGAAATTCATTTAGTACCATATACCCCAAAATTTCCAACTCCCAAGCCCAGAAAGACACGAACTGCTCGTCTGTTACGCCAAAAGTGTGTAGATACTCCTAGTGAAAGCACTGAAGAACCGGGGAATTCAGACAGTAGCTCTTCCTGTCTTACTGAAAATAGTTTGAAAATCAATAAAATCAGTGTTCTCCATCAGAATGTTTTGTGTAAGCAGGAACAGGTGGATAAAATGAAGCTAGGAAATAAAAGTGAATTGAATATGGAATCCAACAGTGACACACAGGACTTAGTCAATTCACAGAAAGCCATGTGTAATGAAACAACTTCCTTTGAAAAAATGGCACCTTCTTTTGATACAGACTCTAATTTGAGTTCTGACAGCACAACTGTAGATGGTTCTAGTATGTCGCTTGCTGTGGACGAAGGGACCGGTTTTATAAGATGTACTGTATCTATGAGCCTGCCTAAGCAGCTCAAATTAACTTGCAATGAACATTTGCAATCTGGGAGAAACCTGGGAGTTTCTGCCCCTCAAATGCAAAAGGAATCTGTTATAAAAGAGGAAAATTCTCTACGAATTGTCCCCAAAAAACCTCAAAGACATAGCTTGCCTGCTACAGGAGTGCTTAAAAAGGCTGCCTCCGAGGAGCTTTTGGAAAAAAGTTCTTATCCTTCAAGTGAAGAAAAAAGTTCAGAGAAGAGTCTAGAAAGAAATCACCTTCAGCATTTGTGTGCCCAAAACCGTGGTGTGTCATCCTCCTTTGATATGCCTAAACGGGCTTCAGAAAAGCCAGTGTGGAAGTTACCTCATCCTATTTTACCCTTTTCAGGGAACCCAGAATTCTTAAAGTCTGTCACCGTATCGTCAAACAGTGAGCCTTCAACAGCCCTAACCAAGCCCAGAGCAAAATCGTTATCTGCTATGGATGTGGAAAAGTGCACTAAGCCTTGCAAAGACTCTACAAAGAAAAACTCTTTTAAAAAGTTGCTCAGCATGAAACTGTCCATCTGTTTCATGAAGAGTGACTTTCAAAAATTTTGGTCCAAGAGTAGCCAACTCGGAGACACCACCACAGGCCACCTCTCCAGTGGGGAGCAGAAGGGGATTGAAAGTGATTGGCAAGGCTTGTTGGTAGGAGAGGAGAAGAGAAGTAAACCCATCAAGGCATATTCCACAGAAAACTATAGCCTGGAATCTCAAAAGAAGAGGAAGAAGTCTCGGGACCAGACCAGTGCAGCTAATGGTCTGAGAGCTGAGTCTTTGGATGACCAAATGCTCTCCCGGGAGTCATCATCTCAGGCACCTTACAAGTCTGTTACAAGCCTCTGTGCACCGGAGTATGAAAATATATGCCATTATGAGGAAATACCAGAGTACGAGAACTTGCCATTTATTATGGCTATACGGAAAACTCAAGAGTTGGAATGGCAGAATTCCAGCAGCATGGAGGACGCTGATGCAAATGTGTATGAGATAGAAGAGCCGTATGAAGCTCCAGATGGCCAGCTGCAGCTTGGACCCAGACATCAGCATTCCAGGTAACGGGTGCCAGACAGACACTTTTGCATGCATCGTTGCAATTAACCTTCAACAGCCTGGTGAGTTAGGAATGCAGGGGGAAGAAAAACACGTGGTTGAAGGAATAGTTTAGAAAATGTGTATTAAATTATTCTCAAGTGCAGCCTCCTTTTAGCATACAGTTGGAATGGGTATTTGCAATACAAGCTTGAAGTAGTTAATTTATTTTAGTAACCGATTCAAAGAATTTGAACCAGTGGCAATGTAGGTGCTGCTGCAAGGAAGGTGTGCAACAGAGAGGTCCTGGGCCTCCAGACACCAGCTCAGAAGTCATATCAGGAAACCTGGGGCAGGAAATTGGCCAATTCAATGACATTTATTTGCTAGGTATAAGAAGTCTGAAGTTACTGAAATATGCAGGCATTTACGTGTGGTGCCCTTATCAGGTGGAACCTCCACATTTTTAGAAGTTCACCACTCTTTGAAGATTGGTCATTTTACCTGTTGATGGCTAATTGCTGACCTCAAGTGGATATAGGAAAAATGCAGGAAACATGTAACTACTCTTTATTTCTCACTTTTAAAATAATTTAATTAAAAAAAAATTTTTTTTTGAGATGAGGTCTTACTCTGTCACCCAGGCTGGAGTGCAGTAGTATGATCATGGCTTACTGCAGCCTCGACCCCCCAGGCTCAAGGAGTCCTCCCATCTCAGGCTCCTTGAGTAGCTGGGACTATAGGTGCATGCCACCATGCCTAGATAATTTTTGTATTTTTTGTAGAGACAGGGTTTTGCCATCATGCCCAGGCTGGTCTTGAACTCCTGGGCTCAAGCACTGCTCCTGCCTTTGCCTCCCAAAGGGTTGGGATTACAGGCATGAGTCACTACACTGGGCCTGTTTCTCACTTTTGTATGTGCACTTCCTACCTGTGGAATACCTACTCCATCTCTCTTATTAAAATTGTGCCCATCCTCAATAATCCACCCCCTCAGTCTTTGGCTTCATTAAGCTTCTACAATTACCTAGTCAGAAGTGTTTACTTCCTATTCTGACCACCCAGTTATGCTGTGATATCCTTTCATCTCAGGCTGTCTTAATGTATAACTATTTATTGGCATGTCTGATGTTCTGTATTTGGTTTTAAGCTCCATGAAGAGTTCTAGTCATCTCTTTGCCCTGGATAAAGCCAAGCAAGAGGCCTAGTAGAATCAGTAGATGTTGATTGGGTCTAAGAGAGAATGAATGAAAATAGGCCAAGGGAGCAACCACTGCAGCGGCTTCCTTCTCTCCATAGTCGCATAGGTAGCTTTTCCATTGTATTTCTAATGTTTGTTTGTGTTTAACAAAAAAGCACATGGACCCTTTTGGAAATCTTTAGATTGTTCTTAGTCCACTAACTTCAGGTCTTTGAAATTCAAGTCTTAAAATGTGACTTTTCTAGAAAATACTTGGCACATAGTGGGGTGTATTAGTCCGTTCTCACGCTACTAATAAAAACATACTCAAGACTGGGTAATTTATAAAGGAAAGATGTTTAATTGACTCACAGTTCAGCATGGCTGGGGAGGCCTCAGGAAACTTACAATCATGGCGGAAGAGGAAGCAAACACATCCTTCTTTACATGGGGGCAGCAAGGAGAAGTGCAGACCGAAAGATTGAAAAGCCCATTATAGAACCATCAGATCTTGTGAGAACCCACTCACTATCTCTAGAACAGCAGCTTGGGGGAAAACCGCCCCCGTGATTAAATTACCTCCCACCAGGTCCCTCCCACGACACGTAGGGATTATGGGGACTACAATTCAAGGTGAAATTTGGGTGGGGGCACAGCCAAAGCATATCTTGGGGGCTCCAAAAAAAAAAAAAAAAGCATTGTTGGGTGAATTGAATAAATTGTCGAGCAAGTCAGCGTACCAAGTAAAGTAAATTATTTTAAGTTCCTTTAACTGTCAGATATTCTCATAGCATTTCTCTTTACTCGTAGTCAGTCTTTCCTGCCCTTCCTCCTTTTGCCTAAAAAAGGCTACTTTCCTCCCTTGTCTAATTTTTCTCACAGCCAGCTGCATTCTGTTTTCATATTTCTGCTTCCTGAATATTAGTACCTAGGCAAAAAGCTCCTTCCTTGGCATAAGTACTTCTTTTTTTTTTTTTTTTTCTCTTTGGAGACAGGGTCCCCTCTCTGTCTCCCAGGGTGGAGTACAGTTGTATAGTCAAGGCTTACCGCAGCCTGTAACTCCTGGGCTCAAGTGATCCCCACCCACCTTCAGCCTCCCAAGTAGCTGGGACCACAGGTGCATACCACCACACCCAGCTGATTTTTGTTTTTTATTTTTTGTATAGATAGGGTCTCCCTGTATTGCCCAGGCTGGTCTCAAATTCCTGTGCTCAAGTGATCCTCCCATCTCAGCCTCCCAAAGTGCTGGGATTACAGGCATGAGCCACCACTACCAGTTCTTGGCATAAATATTTCAAATTGTCTGTTTTCAGGATTGCTCTTCTCTGCAGAACCATTTTATTGGTACTATCCTTTTTTTTTTTAAACATGCTTTTGCATATTTTTTTTGTGTGTAATAAGTTTGGTTGGCTTCTTCACAATGTACTACTATCCTTGCCTAAGATAATTTTTTTTTTTTAATCACTTTATTTGTGAATGAGTACAATTTTTTCTTGAAATTGGAGGTTTGGCCATTGGGGTGTGTTTTCTGTTGGCCATCAGGCTTAAACCCTAAGGGCTTACCATTATCTCTGCCAATCCTGGAGCTTGTTTTTTATCTGTTATGCTGCTTAGGTTGTTAGGGCCTGCTGCTCGACTGGGTGGAAGCTGGTGAGAAGGGGTTAATGGACGCAGCCAGCCAGTGGCATAAGGAGAGTTCTTTCTGGAGGCCACAGGAAACCAGGGCGGCTTTGGACAGGTTATAGGCTGTCAAGTAGGGCAGCCTGGTAAAAGCTGGGTGAGCTTTGCTTTTGAATTTCGCTTTCCAAGGAGACTTTTGTTTAGGCCTGCAGCAGGGAGCCTGCAACAGGCTTGAGACTACTAAAATGTGCCAGAGGAATCAAAAGCCCTGAGTCATAGGGTCAGAATCACAGTATTGCCTGGGAGGTTGTTCCTCTTGTAAACAACATTGAATAGAGGAGAAAAGAAATTCAAGTCTTCCTGAGGAGGACACCTTGACACCGTGAGATCAAATAAATGAACAGTGAGGCATACATTTCAGGTGAGCTCAAAGGGTCCTGTTTGGTAATCTCGCTGTTGAAAATACAGACCTGTGCCTTAGAATAATTAATTCAAAATCCAGTACACTGACTGGGGTTCTAAAATGATAAGAAAAAGTGAAAATGAACTCTTTAAGATTTTTCTGCTAGGGTCATCACAAGGGTGTCTTAGTTTCTCAACCTTCAGGGAAGAAAGTCTGGGTCAGGGCTCTAATTCACTGAATCATGTATTTTACAGAGTCTACACATGTGACCAACCAAATTCTGGTTAGTAAACAGACTTTTGACAAGCTTGGGTGTAGCCCATATGGTCTTATTCTTTAGAATATAGATGTTTCATAAATCCAATGCTTACCATTTACTTTTTTTTTTTGAGACAGAGTCATGCTGTGTTGCCCAGGCTGGAGTACAGTGGCACCATCACTGCTCACTGTAGCCTTGACCTCCTGGGGTTAAGTGATCCTCCCATCTCAGCCTCCCAGGTAGCTGGTACCACAGGCATGTGCCACCACGCCCATCTAATTTTTGTATTTTTTGTAGAGATGGGGTTTCACCTTGTTGCCCAGGCTAGTCTCGAACTCCTGGTCTCAAGACATCCTCCTGCCTTAGCCTCCCAAAGTGCTAGAATTATAGGCGTCAGCCACCATGCCTAGCCTACATTTACAAATTTATAACAATGTGTTTATAATTTATCAGAAAGTAGTTGTAGGCAGTCCCCAATTCCTAAAAGGATTGTGTTCTAAAAGTTCATGATAATTTGGAACTCAGAGTGTATTTCCCAAAGAAACAGCTTTGAAATGGTGGTGAAGTCCTCAGTTCAGTCCGCAGGTTATATTAACCATTACTGCCCTGTCTTCCCCTCCACTCCTCTCCCTACCCCAGCCCAAGGGAGGTGAATTATCTCTGACTGTGTATGTGTGTGTGTGTGCGCGTGCATGCACGTGTGTCCCTGTGATGCAAGCTGGGGCTGAGGCGGTAGCCAGGGTGGGGTTAAGCACCTGGGATCTCAGAGGAGCAAATCTACAAGGCCTGGGGCCCCAGGGTTTGTGGGAAGGATGAGATGACTAAGGAAGAATGAGGAAACTGGGGGCTGGGTGAGCTGCGTGGAAGACTGAAAGTCGTCAGGAGTGATAAGGGGGAAGGGTAGGGTAGTGGCTGGGAATTAGTAGGCAGTGAGTTTCTCTACCTCCTTTTCTTCTTATTCCAATCCCTGCTCTCTTTCCCTCCCTGTTCTCCTTTGCTAACTGCATCATTTGGCTAATTGAGTTTCTGATGCCTGGCAGAGTGAGTAGAAGAAACCAGAGGAGGAGACTGGATGAGGGTGTAAGGAGTGGCACTGAGAAACCCCAGAGGAGAAAGGACGAACAGCCAAACCTGAAGATGAAGGAGACTGGAAGGGAAGTTCCCATGGCTGGAGAAACCATAGCTTTAGGTGTTCCAGATAGGTCATCATTTAGTCACCGCTCCGGGTTCTCAGAGGCAGTTTTGTTGGTAGTGCAACTGTGAGCCACTCTGGATTATTCTGACATTTTGGGAGTATAGTTATGAGACCTATTCCTTGAAATGTTTCAGATATAATAAACATAAAATAGCCAGCAGGCAAAGGATCTTTCTATCTTATTGATATTCAGGTGATGGGTACCCATTTACTACTATTTTTATTTAAGAAGTTTGATGTTCAGAGAGAAGTTCCTAAAATTTGAGCCTTTGAGCCTTTGTCTGTAACCCTTATTCAAGGGCTATAGACAAATCAGCAAAATAATAGTGTCCAAATGTTGGAATTTTCTTTTTGAAATTGAGGCAGATTTCTTGATTCTATAAAGAAAACTGTCCCTGGAAACATTCCAAGTTTTTCCTGTGTTGTTTCAATTTGTTCTTATTATAAATATTTCAAAGAAAAAGTATGATAATTGGGTTTTCCTAGGCAACTTAGCAAACCCTCGATTTATTTATTTCACAGATACTGACCATATGTCAAGCATTGTACTTTCAAAGGTGAAAAGTGATGCCTACTCCCAAGGAACTTCTGCCCATTGAGGTGACAGAAATTTATAATACATGGTTTTACTAATTAGTTGTCTTTTTCTTAGTTGTACCCTGAATAGGGTATTAAAGAAAACATCACCTACATGGCAACACTTGAACCAAGTCTTTTTTAAATGGGCGTGATTAGATCTGGTGTTTAGGAGGTTGTTTTTTAATGTTGGTGAGAGCAGTTTTAGTGGTACTGTTGGAGAAGGAGCCAGATTGCAAACTGGGACTGAGAAGAGAGGAAGTGGAATCAGAAATGTGGATTGTTGTCCCTTGAAACTTTGCCCAGAAGTGCCTGTCATTTGACAGGTTTGGATTTATCTTTTGGTCTTCTTCAAGCACCAGAATTCAACATAAATTGAACTTCAAAATTATTTCTTTTAAATGAATCAGTATACCCTCATCTCTGATGAAAGAAAGTACTAAGTTTTTGTTTCTCCCCATTTTAAATTTGAGACTGGTCTTGAAGAGCTGCTGAATGACATTGCAAGTCCTATTATGAGATTTTCATTGTAAATCAGGAAACCTAGTCTAGAAGACCTCTCTCTTTGGTTACATTTACCACCTCATGGTATTGTTGGATTTCAATGTAAGGATTAGAGTATACATTAACAGCCTATGAACATTTCCATGTTGTCGTAGCACAGTTAAGATTATGCACAGTTAGAAGGTGGGGGTTGGGACTGATATTCAACAGCAGCCCTTTCCTGTAAGTTATTTTCAGAGACAGCTCAGGAAATGTAAAAAATCTGTATGCCTCTTTAACTTTGTGTTTCTCGTGTTAGAATTGTAGCCACACAGTTCTGGCAAATCTGTTTGTTTGCATACTTACCCTGCATTTGAAATTGCAGCAGAAGCATTGGGTTTTCTTTCTTGGCAATAAAGCTGTTCTTTTTTCCTTTTAATAAGGAATTAGGGGCCAGGCATGGTGGCTCATACCTGTAATCTCAGCACTTTGGGAGGCCGAGGCAGGAGGATTGCTCGAGCCCAGGAGTTCGAGACCAGCCTGGGCAACATGGTGAGACCCTATCTCTATGAAAAAAAGGAGAAACAAATTTTTTTTAAAGGAATTAGGAATAAGTATTATGAAGAGTATCAATTAAATATTAGGAATTAAATTGCAGTATTTTGTCCAGCTGTGTTACTTTGGTCTCATTTCCTGCCAAATCAGATAAATGATATTTTATTTTATTTTATTCTATTTTTTGGGAAATGGAGTCTCACTGTGTCGCCCAGGCTGGTGTGCAGTGGTGCAATCTTGGCTTATTGCAACTTCCACCTCCTGGTTTGAAGAGATTCTCCTGCCTCAGCCTCCTGAGTAGCTGGGATTACAGGCACTGCCACTATGCCCAGCTAATTTTTTGTACTTTTAATAGAGATGGGGTTTCACCATGTTGGCCAGGCTGGTATTGAACTCCTGACCTCAAGTCAGCCCACCTCGGCCTCCCAAAGTGTTGGGATTACAGGCATGACTCACCGCGGCCAGCCCATATGTATGTTTTTGTGTGGTAGACTGTCACTCTACACTTTTAGAGACATATTTTTAGAGACAGAAGAAAAAAATATAGACTACAAAAATGTATGGAAGAAGATGTGTGTGTGTGTGTGTGTGTGTGTGTGTGTGTGTGTATTCTGTCCTGCTTAGTAAAACATTTTTTTGAGATAGCTGAAATTTGCACACTTTGGGAGAATAAAAGATTGCATTATTATTTTTAGAGCTAACTAGTTTTCCATTGCTGTGTTTTCATCAAGTTCTTGAATAATAAAGATCTAAGAATCTTAAATTTAGCCAAGGATATGATTATTTTGTTTTTATAAAATTTGAGTTAGTTATATCAGTGAGACAAACATTGCTTTGTAAAGTGAATTTCTGACCTAGGTCCTAGAGAAATGTCCGCAGTGTAAATCTTTTGGGAAGGGCAGAAGTGGGGAGGGTGACAAGGAGGGCCCACTATGTTCTCCTAAGTATTTGCACTTCTTGTAATGACCTGATATATAAAGGTAATCAGACAATCATCCTTCAGTCAAGGAATGGATAAAACCTAGCAGTAGGGTGTTTGGAAATCGGAATGCATTTTTGCAGTAGTCATAACTGAGTGGGGGTTGCTTTCCCAGCCCGCCCACAAGAACATATTTAGCTTCTAATATATGAAAAATGTGATAGAAAGTAATAGGAAATGAGACTGTGGCAGTAATAAAACAGCAGTGAAGTTAAATAAATGGCTTTTGTGACTCTTGAATGATGGTGCCTTCAAGAAGGGAAAGGTTAGTGTGTTGAGGAGGGAAATAGCAAGGGGGAAGGGAACAGGATGAAGAGGTGGAGATGAACTTTTATCTCCCTGATCTTCCAGGTGGTTCAGGGGAATTCCAGATCTGGGCGTGTGTCTTTATGGAAGGGAATGAGTATTCATATTTCACATATTCATAAGTAATGCATGTGCTTGTATATTACATTTGATAGCTTTTTATGTTCTTCTAGACATTTTTTAAAAATTCATTATCTATTCCTGGAATCGCATAGATACATTTGGTCTTTAGGGGAGCCCTTTTGGATTTAAAAAAAAAAAAGCAGACTAGACATGTTTATATCAGCCTATTTATTTTAATACTTTCTTGAAACTATGTTAGGTACAAAGAACAGTTCGTGTTATAGCACATTTGGGTGTGGGTAGCTACAAAGAAGTACTGGCCTTTTTTTAATGCTGAGTGTGTTAAGTTCAGGAATGGAACTGCCTACTTTCTTCTGGGTGGTATGGAAAAACTACTTCGGTGGTTTAGCCTGCTTCTGGTAATTGTGTTCATGGATCTCTGGAGAAAAAACTGTATTTGTAAGTAGTTTTGACAGCAGGCAGAGATAATCTATGATTGGAGCAATAAAAATAGGAGTGGCCAAATAGACTGTCAGTGGAGTAAATATGATGATTGTATTTCTGGGAAGAACAGCTATCTTCTTTCAGTTTTCTTTCCCAGGTTTCTCAGCCCTTCTTGTTTGCATTTATTATAGGCCCCCTTTTGGTTCTATATAAGCATGAATTGGAGTAAGGTTGCTATGTTACCCTTTTATATGCAAAGAAATTGAGTTATGGTGGTTAAGTGATTTCATGAAAAATGAACAGTGATGGAAATGCGATGGATTAGTGGTTCTGAGCCCTCATCTTCAAGGGTCTGTTTACCAGACTCTCCCATTTATCAAAGTATTTTGGTTTCTGATGCAGGAAAGGTGAAATAATAAACACTGAACAAAGAAAACCAGTTTCCCCCTGATGTTTCCATAAAAATTAAAAGGAAAACAAACACATTTAGGCTTTTTATGTTTGAAATGGTGTAACTGCTTGTTCTTTTAGCTCCTGTGGATTCAGTCGAAAACTTCATGTTTTACTTAGATCATTTATTTTTTGAAGTCAGTTTTTTTTGATAACATTTATAACAGTTGACATACTTTGGCATATGTTAGTATCGTATGAAACATTAGAAATTAAAGAGTAGATATGGTTTTTAATAAACTTAGAATAGCCTGTTTTGTTTTGTTTTATATCTGAAAAGCAGTTCTGATTTTGAATTGTTTGGCAACTGTAATTTTAAGTCGACAAAATGTATAAAGAAGGAATAATTTGTAGCTTATCCCCGCCTTCCCTAACTTTCTTTTGGTCTTTTGATGTATCCCACAGTCCCAAGAAGAAAGGAATTTCAGTGTAGAAATGTAGCTTTTTGTAATCCCAGAACTTTGAGAGGCCCAGGCAGGCATATTACTTGAGATCAGGAGTTCGAGACTAGCCTGGCCAACGTGGTGAAACCCCGTCTCTACTAAAAATACAGAAATTAGCTGGGTGTTGTGGCACGTGCCTGTAGTCCCAGCTACGCAGGAGGCTGAGGCAGGAGAATTGCTTGAACATGGGAAACAGAGGCTGCAGTGAGCTAAGATTGAGCCACCCTGGGCAAAAGAGCAAGACTCCATCTCAAAAAAAAAAAAAAAAAAGGTAGCTTTTCCACTACTTAATTTTTCTTTCCATAGCTCCACAAAAAACATGCAGATAAAGCACAGTCCATCTCTATTGCCCTTCTTACTGGGGAGGAAGGCAGGGATAGATAATGAAATCGTTTACAAGTCCAGGTATGATTTGCTTGATAACAAAAGTTTCTGAAATCTTAGTCTTTTAGAAGTCTGGGGGTAAGAAAAAAATAAATAAGGATTTTTTTTTGTTTTGTAATCAAGTGAAATCTAAGGTTTGAAAAAACTTAGAAATTAACATATGTCTGTTAATGGTTTTAGGTTAAATATAGTCTTAGGATCATTAAAGTTTAGAACTAAAGGAATCATTATAAATCATGCAGTAAAGTCTCTTCACTCACTGATGCAACCAAAGCCCGTGAAGACTTGTCGACTTTGCCCACACCACAGAAATGGGAAATTCCAAAACCAGAGCTCCAGCCTGGAGCTTCTAATGCTGGGGTGGAAAGCCTTATAGAGAAAGTGAGCAAAATTTAGAAGATGAAAGTGATCTTAGTTGTTGCACAAAGGTTCAGGTTTACTTGCATCATTGCACTTTTTTCTCCTTTTGTAACAGTATTGTTACCGCTGTGAGGAAGGAGGCCCCACACACAGATGCATATGAACACAGAATTATATGGCTGTTTTTAAAATGGTGATTTCAGCAAGGTGAATATTCAAACTAGGCAGAAACTTTCAGCAAACAAATAATCTGATGCTACTAATACACGTTAACAAAACTTTCTTCCCCCAAACTGACTCCCCATCAATCCAGTTTTTACTCCACGTCACCAAAAGTCTATGAACCAGACAAGAGGAAGGATTAGAAGTGCCATTCACATAAATAGCATGAGTTTTAGGCTTAATAGTAATCGTGGACAGGCACAGTGGCTCACGCCTGTAACCCCAGCACTTTGGGAGGCCAAGGCTGGTGGATCTCGAGGTCAGATCGAGAACATCCTGGCTAACACGGTGAAACCCCATCTCTACTAAAAATACAAAAAATTAGCCGGGCGTGGTGGCGGGCCCCTGTAGTCCTAGCTACTCGGGAGGCTGAGGCAGGAGAAGGGCGTGAACCTGGGAGGCGGAGCTTCCAGTGAGCAGAGATAGCGCCACTGCACTCCAGCCTGGGTAACAGAGCGAGACTCTTGTCTCAAAAAACAGAAAAAAAAATAGTAATCGCTTGGATTTACTCAAGATTTCCGATATGCCAGCATTATGCTAGGAGCTCTTGCATGTACCATTTCGTCCCTTTTGTCCTTTAAGATAGATATTATTGTTTTCTTTAACAGATGAGGAGACCAAGACTTAATGGGGTTGAATAACTTGCTCAAGGGCACAGAGCTAACTTGTAGATAAACTGAAGTATGGAACCAAGTTTTCTGATCCTGAGACAGACTGACATTTAATCAGAACATGTTGATGTTGTGCTTTGCTGTGAGCCATGGTTTCACTATTATTTTATTTTTTATTATTAATATTGGTGGAGGTCTGTGAATCTTCTACCCAAGGGACCACAAGGGACAAAATATTTCTGTCTTTAATTTGTTCACTATTTAGAGGGAAAACACAGAGACACCTGCAGTGATATGAATAGAAATTAATGAGCATTTTTAGAGACGCCAGATTTTTCATGCAAGAAGAGTTCATTGATTGGAAAGCTCTTGTGGTTAGGTAATAGGTGTTTCAAAGGTTGGAAACTGAATTCATTACGTCATATTTGCATTTAGTCCGGTAGGTGGTGGCTGCTATTCAAAGCAAGTTAAATATGATTCCTGTCATTTACTAGTTGCATGTGGACATAATGGCATGGAAAGGATTATGCATGTCTCATATTTCCCCACTGATTTACATGACAGCTGCTTTTTTTAACCAGTTATCCCTGTTCCTCATTTTGTTCTCTCTGTCAAGTACATTCTGACGTCTAAAGCACTTTTATTTAATAATGTTATTTATGGGTCCCCAAAGTAAATATTTTGTAAGGCTAAAATACTTTTTGTAATAAGATAATACCCTTATTAAGTTAGGGAAAAAATAGATTTAAATGAATGGTAGGGGTATATTCCCCCAAAAGACGCTGGTGATATGTTCCCTCTAATTAGTTGAAGATTTCTTAGAGGAGGAAGGCTTTATGGAGCCTTTTGGGGTTCTTTTTGTTTGTTTGTTTTTATTTTTTAGAGACAGAGTCTTGCTCTGTTGCCCAGGCTGTAGTGCAGTGGCGTGATCTCACTTCAACCTCCACCTCCCAGGTTCAAGCGATTCTTCTTCCTCAGCCTCCTGAGTAGCTGGGATTACAGGTGCGCACCACCACACTGGGCTAATTTTTGTATTTTTAGTAGAGACGGAGTTCACCATGTTGGCCAGGCTGGTCTCAAACTCCTGACCTCAAGTGATCCACCCACTTCGGCCTCCTGAAGTGCTGGGATTACAGGCATGAGCCACCGTGCCTGGCCTGAGCATATTGAATTGTGAGAGAGTAGGACCTGGATACTGGATGAGAGAGCATGTTCAGTCTGGCTATAAGTTGAGAGAAGTTCTTAGGCAAACCACTGCTAGCATTACTGGAACACAGGTTATAGTCACTGACCCTGTCTCCCAAAAGGCTTGCTGAATCTACTTCCAAGGTAAAACGGATTGAGATGCCTCTTTGTGACTTTTTAATTTGTCATCTGGCTGGGTCTGGTGGCTTATGCCTGTAATCCCAGCACTTTGGGAGGCCAAAGCAGGAGGATCACTTGAGGCAGGAGTTTGAGACCAGCCTGGGCAATATAGTGAGACCTTGTCTCTACAAAAAATTTAAAAATTAGCCAGGCATGGTGGCATGTACCTATAGTCCCAGCTACTTGGGAGGCTGAGGTGGGAAGATCACCTGAGTCTGGGAGGCAGAAGTTGCAGTGAGCTGAGATTGCACCACTGCACTCCAGCCTGGATGACAGAGCAAGACCCTGTTTCAAAAAAAAAAAGAAAAAAGTTGGCATGTTTATTAATACTGTCTATGCTGAACTGAACTTGGTTTGTCTTAAGTGAATAAATGCCATAGTCATAGTATAGAAAGCATATTTAAATTCTTTCTGACCAGGTGCGGTGGCTCACGCCTGTAATCCCAGCACTTTGGGAGGCTAAGGTGGGCGGATCACGAGGTCAGGAGTTTGAGACCAGCCTGGCCAACATAGTGAAACCCCGTCTCTACTAAAAAAACAAAAAATTAGCTGGGCGTGGCCTCCAGCACTTTGGGAGGCCATGGTAGGAGAATTACTTGAGTCCAGGAGTTCAAGACCAGCCTGGGCAACGTAGCAAGACCCTGTTTCTAAATAAATAAATAATAACTTCCTTCTATGCACAACCTGCTGTTACTGTGCTAATTATGTAACAGGCTTCTGTAGAGCCAAACTGATTTGAAAAACTGTACTTGGCTGTTAAAGGTATATTTAAAAATACAAAATTACTCAAAATGTTTTTTTGTTTTGTTTTGTTTTGTAGACAGAGTCTCGCTCTGTCACCCAGGCTGGAGTGCAGCAGCGTGATCTCAAGCTCGCTGCAACCTCCGCCTCCCGGTTTCAAGCGATTATCCTGCTTCAGCCTCCCAAGTAGTTGATTAGAGACGTGTGCCACCACACCTGCCTAATTTTTATATATTTAGTAGAAACGGGGTTTGGCCACACTGATCTTTAGATTCCCCCAGTTTTACTTGTACTCACATGTGTATTTAATTCTATATAATTTTATTAGATGTGTAGGTTTGCATCTCCATCTTCACCATTCCATCACCACCAAGACCCCTCTTGTCCTTTTATACCCACACCCACCCCCCTCCCGCCTCTTCCCTTCAACCCCTGGCAACCACTAGTCTATTTCAGATTGTTTTGTTGTTTAAAAATGTTATATAAGGCCAGGCGTGGTGGCTCACACCTGTAATCCCAGCACTTTGGGAAGCTGAGGTGATCCGCCCGCCTCAGCCTCCCAAAGTGCTGGGATTACAGGCGTGAGCCACCATGCCCGGCCCTTTCAAACTGTATTTTATTTAAAATATCCTATAATTCCGACTTTTTAATGAATTTGTAATTTTTTTTCCTCTCAAATTAAATTAAAATCTACCCACAAATAGCTACACAGTTGGCCTGGTTGCCAGGACATTTCGTTATCAAAGGGCATATAAGTATAGGCTTTCAGTTTTTAGTCTACAGGTGTAGGTATGTGTCCATTTCACTGCCTTTCATCACTTGTTTCCTGCCTTTCCCTGTGTTTTATGCTAAAAACAAAACAGAGGATGGCCAAGGGATAGTGGTGTGATGCTGCTCTGAAGGCTTTTGTTATAGAGCCTGGTGAAGTCCTGTGGCCTCAATCTGCCAGTATTCTTTGGCTGAGATTCCTACCTGATGACAGTTGATTTCAGAGATCTCTGATTCTCATGTAAACATAGTGACATTTTACCTGCTGGAGGGGATGTTGTCAGGTGATTTTAGTCCGTTGTAGCTAATCAGGTGCTTTAGAGAGATTTGGATTGTTAGATTTTATTTCATATAATTTATATGGCATTTTAAATATAAAATTTATAGCAAAATAATAGATTTTCCTTTTATAGAAGTCAGTAAACTTCATGTCCCCTCAGGAAAACCAGGAAACAAATAAATTACCTCCGATTATGTCCTTATCTGAGGCTGCTTTCGGCATTTGGAAGTGGAAGTGAAAAAACAGCATAGAAATTAAGGATAGTTCTTACCCAGGAGGAATTTGCAATGTGGTTTATTACTGTTTTTAATTGAAATGTTTATCGATATAACTGTAGATTCACATGTGGCAAAGAAACAATGGAGAGAGAAACTAGTCTGCTTCAGCTAGTTTCCCTTAATGGTAACATTTTGTAGAACTATAGTAAAGAATCACAACTAGTATATTAACATTGACAGAATCCACACTGATCTTTAGATTCCCCCGGTTTTACTTGTACTCACATGTGTATTTAATTCTATATAATTTTATTAGATGTGTAGGTTTGCATCTCCATCTTTACCATTCCATCACCACCAAGACCCCTCTTGTCCTTTTATACCCACACCCACCCCCCTCCCACCTCTTCCCATCAACCCCTGGCAACCACTAGTCTATTTCAGATTGTTTTGTTGTTTAAAAATGTTATATAAGGCCAGGCGTGGTGGCTCACGCCTGTAATCCCAGCACTTTGGGAAGCTGAGGTAGGCGGATCACCTGAGGTTGGGAGTTCGAGACCAGCCTGACCAACATGTAGAAACCCCGACTCTACTAAAAATACAAAATTAGTCAGCCATAGTGGTTCATGCCTATAATCTGAGCTATTCAGGAGGCTGGGGCAGGAGAATCACTTGAACCTAGGAGGCGGAGGTTGTGGTGAGCTGAGGTCATGCCACTGCACTCCAGCCTGGGCAACAAGAGCGAAACTCCGTCTCAAAAAAAAGTTATATAAAATGGAATCACAGCCAGCCACAGTGGCTCATGCCTATAACCCCAGCACTTTGGGAGGCCGAGGAAGGAACATCATTTGAGCCCAGGAGTTCAAAACCAACCTGGGCAACTTGGCGAGACTCCATCTCTACAAAAAATTTAAAAACGTGTGATGGTACATGCCTGTAGTCCTAGCTACTTGGGAGTCTGAGGCAGGAAGATCACTGGAGCCCAGGAGGTCAAGGCTCCAGTGAGCTGTAATCACGCCACTGCATTCTAGCGTGGGTGACAGAGTGAGACCCTGTCTCCAAAAAAATAAAAATAAAATATAAAATAATAAAGTAGAAAATGTAACAAAATAATAAAAATAGAGAATCATATAGCATGTGGCCTTTTGGAATTGGCATTTTAAAAAAATTCAGCATGGGCCAGGCATGGTGGCTCATGCCTATAATCCCAACACTTTGGGAGGCTGAGGCAGGCAGATCACCTGGGGTCAGGAGTTTGAGACCAGCCTGGCCAACATGGTGAAACCCTGTCTCTACTGAAAATATGAAAATTAGCTGGGTGCGGTGGTGCATGCTTGTAGTCCCAGCTACTTGGGAGGCTGAGGCAAGAGAATTGCTTGAACCCAGGAGGCAGAAGTTGCAGTGAGCCAAGATCACGCCACTGCACTCCAGCCTGGGCAACAGAGTGAGACACCGTCTCAAAACAAAACAAAACAAAACAAGAATTAACCAGGCGTGGTGGTGGGCACCTGTAATTCCAGCTACTCAGGAGGCTGAGGCAGGAGAATTGCTTGAACCCAGGAGGCAGAGGTTGCAGTGAGCTGAGATCATGCCGTTGCACTCCAGCCTGGGTGATGAAAGCGAAATTCCGCCTCAAAAAAAAAAAAAAATTCAGCATGATTTTCTGTAGAGCCATCCAAGTTGTTGCGTATGCCAATAGCTTTTTCTTTTTTAATGCTAAGTATTGCTAAATATTAGTAGTATTTCACTTAAAGGACATCTGGGCCATTTCCACTGTTTGGCTTTTACAAATAAATCTGTCATGAACATTCATATTCAGGTTTTTGTGTGAATATATTTTCATTTCTCTGGAATAAATGCCCAAAAGTGCAATTAGGGGTTGTGTGGGATTGCATGTTTAGTTTTATGAGAAGCTGCCAAACTGTTTTCCAGAGTAGGTATACCATTTTGCTTTCCTACCAGCGATGTATGAGTGACCCAGTGTCTGCACACCTCACCAGCACTTGGTAGTTGTCACTGTTTTTTATTTTAGCAATGCTGACAGGTGTGCAGTAATATCACATTATGGCAGTCTGCCTTCCCAGTCTGATCATCTTATTGCCCATCTACACAAAATTGACCACATTCTACATTCCAAAACATGCTCTTCTCTCATGGCTTTGTTCCACTACCTAAAAAACCCTTTTCCCAGACAGAGAATTTTTCATCTTTCTAGACCTAATTCACATGCTACCTTTTGTGGAAACCCTCCCCTTCCAATGTAGGAAAGGTAACACAATACACTCCCCTCCCAATCTTCCCCATTGTTCTCCATCCACTCATCTCGTTCTTCCTTTCTAACACTGCCTCTTCTTGTCAGTATATTATCTACTTGTTTGCTTATGTGTCTCTCCTACTAGAAAATAGCCTGCATGGATGGGGGATCCTAAATTTTGTTACACTGCCTTGTCCTCAGTGCCCAGAACAGTGCCTGACACATAGGTGCTTAGTAAATATTTATTGAAAGAATGAATGAGGAAGTGAATTTCTGTACATTGTGCCTCCACTCCCTTCTCTAGCATATTGCCTGGCATATCCTGTTTATGCTATAATAAAAATAGCTAACATTTACTATATTGATTTTAACTACATATCAAACAGTACAATGGACCCCTTTCCTTGGTCTTCTACTGTTGCACAGCACCAACTCATCATTCCATCATAACATTTTGTTAACCTCCTTCTGCTTCCCCCCTAAAAAATACATGTACATTCTGCTCTTTGTAATCATCAGTTGCACACCCATGGATTCACTAAGCTGCTTATTGAAAAAATTTTGGGGGAAAATGGATGGTTGCATCTGTATTGAACATGTATAGACTTTTAGACTTTTAGTTCTTGTCATTATTCCCTAAATAATATAACAACTATTTGTGTAGCATTTATATTAGTTGGTTATAAGTAGTCTAACAGTGATTTTTAAAGTATACAGGAGGAGCCGCGAGTGGTGGCTTATGCCTGTAATCCTAGCACTTTGGGAGGTGGATCACCTGAGGTCAGGAGTTCGAGACCAGCCTGGCCAATATGGTGAAACCCCATCTGTACTAAAAATACAAAAAAATTAGCCAGGCGTGGTGGCGGGTGCCTATAATCCCAGCTACTTGGGAGGCTGAGGCAGGAGAATTGCTTGAACCTGGAGGTGGGGTTGCAGTGAGCTGAGACCGTACTATTGCACTCCAGCCTGGGCAACAAGAACGAAACTCTGTCTCAAAATAATAATAATAAATAAAGTATACAGGAGGATATATGTAGTTTATATGCAAGTACCATACCATTTTATATAAGGGACTTGAGCATCCATGGAGTTTGGTCTCTGTGGGGGGTCCTGAAACCAATCCCCCACAGATACCCAGGGACAACTATGTAAGAATAAATATTGTGAGAGATTACAACACCTTTGTATCCTTGGCCCCAGCAGATACCTGGCACAAATTAAGTAGTCACATCTGAGCAAACAGTGGTCAGGTTAAACACTGCTTTTGCTTGTGTGAAGTCAGAATCCAGCTGCATTTTGAGTAAACCAGTGTCCCACTGACCAGGCTTCCAGAATGTACAGGAAACATCTGTTAATTTTGGAAAGCAGTTACACTGGTGTGGAGAATTACTGCTATTTGCTAAAACAAAGCTCCCTTGGAGAAGAGAAATTGAATTAAAAGACCTCACATGCATCTGTCTTTATTAGATACGTAGTGAGCATCCTTCCGTATTGTGGGATGGTTATGCAAGAAGCACTCCATTCCACCAGTCCTCTCACCAAACCTGCAGAAAGAAAGCATGGAGTCTAAATTCCCATGCCAATCAAAAGCAGTTTTGACAGTTTCTTGGTTAGTACAGGTCTTACCATATCTAAATGTGCTATTCAGAAAATGCAAAGAAGATGTATCACTTAAAAAAATCTAGTTTGATGGAACTGTAAATGAAAGAACTGTCCCTGTAGTCTTACATGTAGTAAGACTGAAACTGAAAAAATCTAGGCAGTCTATAGGTAGCTTTGGAGTTAGCAAAAATTTACTAAAATGTTCTGGTGAAGGGTCTAGTGACATTTTTATGTATTTTTTAATTTTTAACTTTTTTTAAAAAATATAGTGACAGAATTTTACTATGTTGCCCAGGCTGGTCTCAAACTCCTGGCCTCAAGCAATCCTCCTGCTTTGGCCTCGCAAAGTGCTGGGGTTACAGGTGTGAGCCACCATGCCTCGCCCAAAATTTTTACATATGTGGGGAAATATCAGAATGATTTGGCTATGGAAGGCATGTTTTCTCTTACAGGATGAATAATCCATATAGTTCAGGATTTCAAAATATATTTTTTGGCCAAAATATAGTATTTTAGACTCTGCTGTCTTGTCTCCATGTAACATATGGGTACGGCCTAAATAAAATAAAGTTTTTTTTCTGAGCCCTGGTATGGACTAATTAGATATCGATATGGAAAAGATTTAAGAGTATTACCTAAGAGCTATAAAATCTTTTAGAAAAATATTAATTTAAGAAAACATCTTCAAAAACTGGAAAGGAAGGGTCAAAGAAAAGACAGTAGCTGGCCGGTCATGGTGGCTCATGCCTGTAATCCCAACACTTTGGGAGGCTGAGGCGGGCAGATCACCTGAGGTTGGGAGTTCGAGGCCAGCCTGACCAACGTGGAGAAATGCCATCTCTACTAAAGATGCAAGGATTGGCCGGGCGTGGTGGCCGCGTGCCTGTGATCCCAGCTGCTCAGGAGGCTGAGGCAGGAGAATCGCTTGGACCTGGGAGGTGGAGGTTGCGGTGACCTGAGATCACGCCATTGCACTCCAGCCTGGGCAACAAGCGAAACTCTGTCTCAAAAAAAGAAAAGACAGTAGCTTATGTTCATGTCAAGCACCTCTCATCACAGTCTAGTTCCAAGGAAAAATTCCAGCATTTTCTACATTGGGTGCTGCGTCATCTGAAATCGGCACATTCCGTGGAGGAAGGAGTCCTGCTTTGTTGCATGTATCCTAGGGTTTAATGTTGGTAAATGAGTCACTCTAGCATTTGTAGAAGGCTCCCTGAGACTCCTGCAGCAGTCGACCAAGCCCAAGGACATAATTGAATCTGGAGAGTCCTGGGGCCTTGTTTTGAAAAAGACTTGAAATACACATAGGAAGAAAGGCATAAAAATAAATGTTCACTTGTCTCTGCAAAAAAAAAAAAAAAAGAAAACATCTTGGCCAGGTGCGGTGGCTCACGCCTATAGTCCCAGCACTTTGGGAGGCCGAGGCAGGCAGATCATCTGAGGTCAGGAGTTCGAAACCAGCCTAGCCAACATGACGAAATCCTGTCCCTACTAAAAATATAAAAAGTAGCCGGGCGCCGTGGTGGCCGCCTGTAATCTCAGCTACTCGGGAGGCTGAAGCAGGATAATCACTTGAACCCTGGAGGCGGAGGTTGCGGTGAGCCGAGATTGTGCCATTGCACTCCAGCCTGAGCGACAGAGCAAGACTCCATTTCAAAAACAAAAGAAAACATCTTATCTTTTTATTCCTACTGTACAACAGATAAAATCCCATGTCTTAGCTGTTAGAAGGCAGGTAAAATGCTTAAAGGATTTGTAAAGACAAACTGAAAACTATTTAATATAGTACATCTTTTCTCAATGTATTAAATACTCTTTCTAGTTAACAGGTACTTACTGCACATTCACTGTATGTGGAGCACCATATTTGAATATAAAAGGAACTTTTACAATGAAAGTTAGTACTAACAAGCGAAGAATATTAAAGATCTGAAAGGTCAAAGTTTTCTATTACTATTAAGGAAATCCATTTGGTCTTTTTAAAATACTCTGTGAAATCTTTCTGTAGGGCAAAACTTAAATACTGTGAAAATAAGCAAATATATTAGCTCTAGCTAGGTTAGGAGGTTTTTTTGATGGTAAAATTAGTTTAAGTATGTTTTTATACCCAGTGGTTACTTGATTAACTGTTGATGCTTCCCCTTTTCTTGAATATGACCTTACTAGATTCTTTTTTTTTTTTTTTCTATGAAACAGGGTCTCGCTCTGTCAACCCAGGTTGGAGTGCAGTGGCAAGATCACAGCTCACTGCAGCCTCAACCTCCCAGACTTAGGTGATCCTCCCACTTCATCTTCCCAAGTAGCTGGGACTACAGGCCCACGGCACCACACCCAGCTAATTTTTGTAGTTGTTTGCAGAGATGGGGCTTCACCATGTTGCCAAGGCTGGTCTCGAACTCTGGGCTCAAGTGATCCTCCCTCATCGGCTTCCCAAAGTGCTGGGATTACAGACGTGAGCCACTGCACCCAGCTAGATTGACTCTTGATAGCAGTGATTCTAAGCAGCTTTAATTCTTATTGAGCCCTCACAGTGTTAAGAAGCAAAAACATTTTTTGTGTGCTCTTTTGTACTCTACAAATTAATGTCTTCTCTGCCTGGTCTTTGAAATCTTGGCCCCAGTAAATATCTGTGCTGGCTATGCAGCTAATACCCTGTGGATGGGTTCTGTTAAGTAAAATCTGTGACTGTGAACACAGGTGTGGGGGTGTATAGAAGCTTCCATTTTGCTATACATAATTTCCTGATGCCCAGGGTGAAAATATTCTTTGTTCACTGGGTTTACCTTACAAAGTACAGGGAATTTATTATTTTCAGAGCGGGGAGTGGTCTAGGGAATTAGAGAATTCATTTTGAGATTATCTACATGAAGTAGACCAAAAACTATTGCTGTAATCCACATGTCAACATGGCCAGATTTTTTTCTTTTCTTTCTTTGCATTTTGTGGGAAGAGCAGATGGGGATAGCTTTCTCTAATTCATCCTCTCTGCCTGCTTTACCTTTGACCTTTCCTTACCAAGTATTAAAAAAAAAAAGTTGTTTTTAAGGAATATTTGAAATAACTGAGATTAGTAAACTTGGAGAAGAGAGAATGGGGATTTTCAGTTCTTTACGTATTTGTTTAGTTATAAAAGTTATATAAAATTGTTGTCTTAAAAAAAGTTAAATGTACATGAAGTGAAAAGTAAAATCCTCCCTCCTTTTCTTCTCTTTATCCACCTCCGTTCCGCTGGAGAGATAAGGTTTTGGGGGTTTTGTTTGTTTTGATTTTTCACATGGAAAGTTTTAGAATAAGTGGAAAGTTTAGGAGTAAACTCTGTCCCTGTGAGGCTATTGTTATCTTTGAGGTACATGAGAAAGACAAAGGCTGACAGCTCCATTTTCCCCAGGGCAGGAACCTTGTCTTTCTTCTCCTGTGTCTGTGGTAACATGTCCTCTACACACACACACACACACACACACACACACACACACACGGATGGTGCTTTGCCCATCTGCTTATTTCTCTCCTTTACCTTGCCTTACTTACTGTTTTCTGGTTTCTTCATTTCTTCTGCTTCCCTCTTCTCCCCATTTTTTTTCTGTGCCTTCAGCTAGTAGCTCAGAGCAAGTGATCACTGTTTTGAAATTGCATTCTACTGGGCTTTTTCTAGTTCAGTGTAATATGAAAATTTCCATTTAGAAAAGAAATAGGACTCTTTGCTTTATATTGCAAAATGAAGTTTACATTACTAGAGACATCAGCAACTTTATTGCATACGTGAGGTATGCTTATCAGTGTCATTCATAGGCCGCCTTGGCCTTTGTCGCATCAATGTGATCATTATTAAGCAAAGAGGGACAAAACCAGCTTTTCAAAACATACTTGAAAAGGTACTTTGAGATCTAGTGGAATACCTGTGAATTCGTCATTATACGTGACTAAAATTGTTTTAGAAATAAGAGAGAATATTGAGATATGCATGAAACTGTAGTTATTCTGAGCTTCAGGATATTACTGTACAAGTTGTAAGCTACCAAAAATAAGTAGTGAAATTAAACATGGAAAATGAGCTCTAGGAGTAACCTGCTGCAAAACCGTGGCTCGCATGACCTCACTGTAGGAGTTCTTGACTCAGACCTTTAAGCTGGTGATGAGCTGTTTCACATGATTGATAATGCAGAAGCTTCTCTCTGAAGTCACTTTTTTTTTTTTTTTTTTTTTGGGATGCAGCCTTGCTCAGTCACCCAGGCTGGAGTGAGTGGCGCAATCTTGGCTCACTGGAACCTCCGCCTCCCAGGTTCAAGTGATTCTCCTGCCTCAGCCTCCCAAGTAGCTGGGATTACAGATGCATGCCACCATGCCTGGCTAATTTTTGTATTTTTAGTAGAGACGGGGTTTCACCATATTGGCCATGCTGATCTCGATCTCCTGACCTCATGATCTGCCCGCCTCGGCCTCCCAAAGTGTTGGGATTACAGGCATGAGCCACCACGCCCAGCCTGAAGTAACTTGTTTGTTTTTTTTTTGAAATGGAGTCTTGCACTGTCTCCCAGGCTGGAGTGCAGTGGCACGATCTTGGCTCACTGCAAGCTCCACCTCCTGGGTTCATGCCATTCTCCTGCCTCAGCCTTCCGAGTAGCTGGGACTACAGGCGCCTGCCACCACGACCAGCTAATTTTTTATATTTTTAGTAGAGATGGGGTTTCACCGTGTTAGCCAGGATGGTCTCGATCTCCTAACGTCATGATCTGCCCGCCTCGGCATCCCAAAGTTCTGGGATTACAGGCATGAGCCACTATGCCCGGCCTGAAATCACTTTTTATACAGTTCTAGACTTTTAAGTATATACAAGAGAAACAGTGAGTGAGCAAACGCGCTTTCTGTGTACCAGGCATTGTTAGTGCATTGCTTGTATTAATTTGTTTAATCCCCACAAAATTCTGTCAGGTAGGCAATATTATGATCCTCATTTTATGGAGGAAAAACTGAGGCACAGAGAGGTTAAAAACTGACTCAATTTCACCTACTTAGTATGTGGCAGAACTCGGATTCGAACACAGGCAGTTTTGCCCCAAAGGAAATATACTGCTGCTTTTGGGTAATCTACTGTACCAAGGATCAGCAAACGTTTTCCGTAAAGGGCCAGGTGATAAATATTTTAGACTTTGCAGGCCATAGGTCTCTGTTGCATCTCTTCAGCTCTGCCAATGTAGTGCAAAAGCAGTGACAGATAGTACAGAAACAAATGAGCGTGGCTGTTTTCCAATAAAACTTCATTATGGACATGAAAATCATTTTCATGTGTCACAAAATATTGTTCTTTTTTTTTTTTTTTTCATGATTTAAGAATATAAGAGCCAGGCTGGGCACAGTGGCTCATGCCTATAATCCCAGCACTTTGGGAGGCTGAGGCAGGAGGATCACTTAAGGTCAGGAGTTCAAGATCAGACTGGCCAAGATAGCAAAACCCCATCTCTACTGCTTGGAAGGCTGAGGCAGGAGAATTGCTTGAACCCAGGAGGCAGAGGTTGCAGTAAGCCGAGATCGTGCCACTACACTCCAGCCTGGGTGACCCAGCAAGACTCCGTCTCAAAAAAAAAAAAAAAAAAAAAGAATACAAGAAGCATTCTTAGCTCATAGACCTTACAAAAACAGGCAGCAGGTTAGATTTGTCTAATCATGCTATACTATGTATGTGTGAGATATTAGGATGGAATCCATTCATTTGTTAATACATTCATGCAAGAAAGGTATTATACTAAATTTTGGGATTTCTAGGGGGAACAAGAACAACTTTCAGTTCCTCTTGCCATACTGCTTACTGGCAGTATGACAACTATGACGTTGTCCCCTTTCTCATGCCTGCTTTTTAAAAAGTTGTCTTTATTTCCTGTCCATTGCATATAACAGATATATTCACATTATCTCATTTAATCTTCATTGCAGGTGGTATGTTATCTCAATTTTTATTTTTATTTTTGAGATGGAGTCTTGTGCTGTTGCCCAGGCTGGAGTGCAATGGTGCAATCTCAGCTAACTGCAACCTCCGCCTCCTAGGTTCAAGCAATTCTCCTGCCTCAGCCTCCTGAGTAGCCTGGATTACAGGTGCACACCACCATGCCTGGCTAATTTTTGTATTTTTAGAAGAGACGAGGTTTCACCATGTTGACCAGGCTGGTCTCGAACTCCTGACCTCATGATCCTCCTGCCTCAGCCTCCCAAAATGCTGGGATTACAGGCGTAAGCCACTGTGCCCGGCCTATTATCTCAATTTTATAGTATAGGGAAATGTAAACTTAATCCAATTAACTAGCCAGTTACACACAGCCGTGAGTGGTGGACCCTGCCTTCAAATGCAGGTCTCTTAGGCTGAAAGAGCATTTTTTTTCTTCTCTGCTGCCTTTCCTTCCCTCGTAGAAATGTATGAAACTGTGATAAATGTTTGTGATCCTGTCAGAAGCGAATGTTTATTTTACTTGAATACACATTTATTTTCACTTCCCTTCCATTTTCCCTGACTCTCGCTTTCGAAGATGTAATCTGAGTTTGATAGAAAAGTAGTGATTTTTTTTGGTTTCCCAATGAAAGAAGCTAAAAATAAACACAGAACTAGTCAGCAATGTAACTGGTGTAAGGACTCACTGATGCGTGGGATTAAGAGTGGAAGAAGGGCCCGGGTGCTCACACCTATAATCCCAGCACTTTGGGAGGCCGAGGCAGGCAGATCACTTGAGGTCAGGAGTTCAAGACCAGCCTGGCCAACATGGTGAAACCCTGTCTCTACTAAAAATACAAAAATTAGCTGGGCATGGTGGCTGGCGCCTGTCATCCCAGCTCCTTGTGAGGCTGAGGCAAGAGAATTGCTTGAACCTGGGAGGCGGAGGCTGCAGTAAGCCAAGATCGCACCACTGCACTCCAGTCTGGATGACAGAGTGAGACTCCGTCTCAAAAAAAAAAGGCTGAGTGTGGTGGCTCCTGCCTGTAATCCCAGCACTTTGGGAGGCCAAGGCGGGCAAATCACTGGAGGTCAGGAGTTTGAGACCAGCTTGGCCAACATGGCGAAACCCCATCTTCACTAAAAATATAAAAAATTAGTTGGGCTTGGTGGTGGACACCTGTAATCCCAGCTACTCAGGAGGCTGAGGCGCGAGAATCGCTTGAACCTGGGAGGCGGAGGTTGCAGTGAGCCAAGATCGCGCACCACTGCACTACAGCCTGGGCGACAGAGCAAGACTCCATCTCAAAAAAAAAAAAAAAACGTGCAGGAAGAAATCCATGTCTTTTCCTAACACCCTCTACAGCTTCCCCAGGGTGCTGTCTCAGAAAGATGTGGGTTCCTTATGGTTTTGGGGGGTTATTGATGGTTTATAACTGGTCTAGAGTAGACCTTGAAGACATATCATTTGTGTGAATAGAATCTGAAGAAGAAAAATGGCAAATAGGCTTACTTGTATATAGTTTTAAATAAGGAAGTAGACAGATTTATTCATGAGCAATGACTAACCTCCCCCTCTGTGGCTCCTCATGGGCTCCCAAGAAGCCTTTGATCCTTTTCCCCCATGTTAGTGGGAAATCCCAGATATGATTGTGGTTCCTATTGGAAACTGATACACTTAAATAGGTTTAGATAAAATAACATCTGGGAATGATTGCAGAAGTCCTTTGGTTTGGCTATTGGTTTCCTTGTAATTCCCCTACCCTTTCATTATAGTGGGGTCTGTATATAATGTAACATTTAGCATTCTGTAACATGGAATATGCCACATTTCTGGAACATGTAAGTTAATGCCTTTAACTTGAAAATTGCTTGAGTGTATCATGGCAGAGTCTAGATGTATATGCAAAATATACTTAGGTAAACACAAAGCTGACTTTGTACACCTCTCAATGTAATTTCTCAGGATAATCTTATTAAAATCTGCCAGTGCACCTGCTTTGTACCTCACGATCCCAGAGAATGGCACCTTTTTTGGAGGTTGTTTTGTTGTTGTTTTTGTTGTTTGAGACAGGTTCTTGCTCTGTCACCCAGCCTGAGTGCAGTGGCATAATCACTGCTCTCTGCAGCTTCAAACTTGTGGGTTCAAGCCATCCTCCCACCTCATCCTCCCAGGTAGCTGGGACCACAGGTGTTCACCCCCATATTTGGCTAATTTTTTATGTTTTGTAGAGACGGGATCTCCATGTGTTGCCTAGGCTGATCTCAAACTCCTGGGTTCAAATGATCCTCCTGCCTTGGCCTCCTAAATTGCTGGGAACCACCGCTCCTGGCCTTGGAGGTTGTTTGAATTACCTCCTCTTCACCCCGTTAGTGAGGGAGGGATTTCTGCTTAGGGTTACGGGAATGGCTGAATCCTGATGCTCGACACTGGACGGGTGAGATCAACAGCAGTTTCTCAGTCACATGTAGTCCCAGCCTAGAGGAGGGCACAGCATGCCACACCTGGCCACCCAGGCCTGTACTCAGGAACAACTAGGGGTTGCAGGAGGCAGGCTGTATACAAGAGGGTGGGGGTCACTCCTGGTTCCCATGAGAGGATGTGATTGGCTTGTTTAAATCACTCTCTGCTGACTGGCAGGGAACTAAAACCCACTTCTCAGGGCTAGGCAGACACTGCACCTGGTCCTTGTGACTAAGAGGGTGGCCAGGGGACTTTATCAGCAGAAGCATAGTGGGAAGGGCAGTGTGTAGTGAGACCATTTGGAGCCCTTCTGATTTTCCCCAGATGTCAAGGCAGAGCATAATACTGGGCCTTAATTTTCAGCCTTGCACCGCAATGGTTTTGTGCTGACTCACAATCAAGAGCATAGCGTGGCCAGGCGGAGTAGTCATATTTTCCAAAAGGCTCACCACCTTTTCAGTGGCTGTTAGGATTATGATGACAAGACCTTAGAGGAAGCAAAGGGGTGTGTACAGCTGACACCAGGACAAAGTGGTCACCCTGTTAGAGAAGGTAGTCAAAGGATGAGCTGTTTTTTCTACTAACTTACTAACCAGTCTTGCCCCTCTTGAGTAGTTGGGATTACAGGCGTGAGCCACTGTGCCCAGCCAAGTTGTCTCTTTTTAGAAAGTGGTTCTTTCCTTTGTCAAATTACTGTGGTTATCTCAATCCCTTCTGCCTTCATCTGTTTAAGAAGGTCTCAGTAGGAAAATAAAGAGAAGCAGTCAATAGAATTTGTAGTTTGAACATTGTAACTAATTCAATATTATCTTCATCTGCCTCCTAAAATAGTAAATGAAACATAGTAGGCCCTCGATAAATGTTTACTGAAATAAATGGCATCACCATTTTTGTATATTCTAAGTATTACGAAAGTATTTTTAAAAATGTGTGTATAGGCTGGGCAAGGTGGCTCACACCTGTAATCCCAGCACTTTGGGAGGCCAAGGCAGGTGGATCACCTGAGGTCAGGAGTCCGACACCAGCCTGGCCAGCATAGTGAAACCCAGTATCTACTAAAAATACAAAAATTAGCCGGGCGTGGTGGGGCACCTGTAGTCCCAGCTACTCTGGAGCCTGAGGCAGGAAAATCACTTGAACCCGGGTGGCAGAGGTTGCAGTGAGCCAAGATCATGCCACTACACTCCAGCTTCCATCTCCAAAAAAAAAAAAAAAGTATGTATACATATATATATGTAAATATGTGTATGTAACTGTGAAGTATTCTCTTGTAGCCATCCCAACCTCATTATTTATTTCTAATGGCCTTTATTTTTTCTGGCATCAAGTAGGTACAGACAGTATATTACATAATGAGGATGTGAAGGGGAGAAATGATACTAAGTCAACTCTAACTTTGTCTTAAAACTTTTTCGTTTTCAATAAGAGAAACATCATCTTTGGTGCAATGATGGAATTGGATTGGGAACTTGCCTTTGTTTTTTTTTGTTTTTTTTTTGAGAGAGTCTCGCTGTGTCTCTCAGGCTGGAGTGCAGTGGCGTGATCTCAGCTCACTGCAAGCTCCGCCTCGCCATTCTCCTGCCTCAGCCTCCTGAGTAGCTGGGACTACAGGCGCCCGCCACCACGCCCAGCTAATTTTTTTGTATTTTTAGTAGAGATGGAGTTTCACTGCATTAGCCAGGATGGTCTTGATCTCCTGACCTTGTGATCTGCCTGCCTCAGCCTCCCAAAGTGCTGGGATTACAGGCGTGAGCCACCGTGCCCAACTGGAACTTGCCATATTTTATTGGAGGCAACCTCAAGCTCAGAATGCTTTTCTATTTGTATTAACAAGAAAGTTGTCCACATTTCGTGATGTGAATCCCAATTCTAAGAAAGCAAAATTGATGGTAATTAAATGTTGCAGATTTATTTTATGTAGTGCTTGTTTCAGGAGACATTTTTGTAACAATTTATTCCTTTCTAGCTAGACCTGGATTCCTTCTAGCTAAGTTTGACCTGGATGCCTCCCAGCTAAGCTAGATGGCCAAGAGTGTCTGTTGGACTGTTTTCACCATGGGGCTCCTCCTGTGTCATTAAGATAGGACCAGGAACCCTGAAGCACATGATCATCTTTACTTGCAGGTCAGGAAGCTCTCCCACAACCAGATGGAGAACTATGGGAGACGGACCCTATTATTATATTGCTGTTCACTGTGACATAGTCAACAAGTTGTGTGGTTACTCTGTGGGCCCTGCAGGCTGTTGAACAATCCCTCTACTGACTTCTTTTTTTCTTTTTTAAAGCTATCAACTGGCTAGCCAGATCTCCCCTTCCTACCTATTATTTAGAGACTTAGACTTAAGGTTCTCCCAAACAAACCCCTCCCGGCAGTAAGGGAAAGCCGTAATTTATATATCTTAACAACTTAAGCAATAGTTAAAAGAGATTTTTTTTTTTTTTGAAACGGCAATCCTGAAAATGTTTACACAGACCTCCAAGTCTGGGGGTTGGGGGAGAAAGGGAAAGAACAGGAGAAAATATCTTTAATCTCATCATCCTGGGAAGAAAATAAACTATCCCTAAAGAGTTTATATACATATAAAAATATGTGTATATATGTATAAATACATATATGCTTTGAACCACCTTTTATGAAGCTTTTCAGACTCTGTGTGTGTCGGGGGGGTGGTCAACTTTGAAAAAGTAAAAATGCACGTGATAACAACTTTTTAAAATGTACTGAAGGGCAAATAATAAAATCTCTCAGCCAGGAGTGGTGGCTCACACCTAGCACTTTGGGAGGCTGAGGCAGGCAGATCACTTGAGCCTAGGAGTTTGAGCCCATCCTTGGCAACATGGCAAAACCCAGTCTCTACAAAAGAAAAAATACGAAAATTAGCCAGGTGTGGTGGCACGCACCTGTTGTCCCAAGTGCTTGGGAGCCTGAGGCCGGAGGATCACTGAGTCTGGGAGACAGAAGTTACGGTGAGCTGTGATCACACCACTGCACTCTAACCTGGGTGTGCACTCCAGCCTGAGTGACAGAGCAAGACCCTTGTCTCAAAAAAAAAAAAAAGTCTGTCTTTTATTCTCAGGACTTTAGTCCCAGAGGCAACTGTACTTCAACTATATTTATCACTTTTTCTGAATGTGTTTGGGGACAGCCTGGTATATGTCAGCATGTTTGTGCACACAGACACACAAATATACACACTTTTTACATGCTTTTGTGTATATGTACTCTTCTTTTTGCTTCTCTACACAAATAGGAGCACACTCTGTGCCTTGATTTCTTTTTAACCTAACAATATTTCCTGGAGAATGATCTATGCCACTGTGCATAGATCTACCTCCTTTTTTTTTTTTTTGGAGGCAGAGTTTCGCTCTTATTGCCCAGGCTGGAGTGCAATGGCAGGATCTCAGCTGACCGCAACCTTGGCCTCCCAGGTTCAAGCAGTCCTCCTGCCTCAGCCTCCCGTGTAGCTGGGATTACAGGTATGTGCCACCACGCCTGGCTAATTTTGTATTTTTAGTAGAGATGGGGTTTCTCCATGTTGGTCAGGCTGGTCTCAAATTTCCTACCTAAGGTGATCCACCTGCCTTAGCCTGTTAAATAACTCTTTAGTAATTACTAAACAAATTAAATAACTGTTTAGTAATTCATTATATGAATGTAACCCCAATTTATTTAACCGGTCTTTTTTTAATGGCTATTGAAGGAAGATCCCTTTAAGACTGCTTCTTTATGTTAAATCTTAATGAATGACTTTAAAGCCAATTACATATAAAAGTTGCAAGCATATGGGTAGGTACTCTTCTATTTTAAAGAATTTTGCATTCTATTTGTTTTTTAAACAATTTTCAGAGTTGTCTTGTGAGGACTGTATTTTAAATAGCAGCCTCAAGGTACTGATTATGATTTTGGTCTTATTTATTTATTTATGAGACAAGGTCTTGGTCCCTCACCTGCTGGAGTGCAGGGTCATAATTGTGGCTCACGGCAGCCTCGACCTCTTGGGCTCAAGTGATCCTCCCACCTCAGCCTCCCAAGTAGCTAGGTAGCTAGGACCACAGGCACATACCACCATGCAATTTTTTTTTTTTTCATAGAAATGGGGTCTCTCCCTGTGTTTCCCAGGCCGGTCTCGAACTCCTAGGCCCAAGCAATCACCCCCACCCCCCACAGCCTCCCAAAGTGCTGGGATTACAGACATCAGTCACCACCCCTGGCCCTGATTATGTCTTTAGTCAGTAGCATACAATTCTAAGAATCCTCGTAATTACTTGGGGGAAGGTGATAGTAATGGTATTTGCAAAGGTGGAGGTTGCTTCTGGAAAATGAAGCAGGCCTGTTTTTAAAAAATATCCATCATTTGAAGCCTGGCATTTTACCCTAACAGAGTCACCCAGAGACAGTTTTAAACAGTTTCTGGTTTATATTTCAGGGAAGCTGGATATTTTTGTGTGATTTCTTTTTTTTTGAAGCCATAGAACCCTAGCTTGCTAGTTTGAAAGGCTCAGTTGTTAAAACCTCTAAAACTTAAGAATGAAAAAATAAAACACTGATCGTGTACATTTTATGCTGTAAGTTTGTTTATTCATTTTTTCTATCTTCCTTTAAGTAACAAAATTCTGTGGTACTATCCCTTTAAGTATTTTAGTGATTTTATTTATTTTTATTTTGTGAATATTAAAGAATTTAACTCAAAAAGTTTATACACTACATACATACATTATAGGATTTTAAAAACTGAAATCGAGATAATAAAATCATTAATTTTTAAATTAAAATTTGTCCTAACCTTTAGTCAAGCAACCTCTCGAAGAGAAGATTAAAAATCAATATATTTGATACCTTCATAATGCAAGGACATAAAAAAATTGATAGATGTTCTTTTCTTTCAGGGGGAAGGATTTCTGCTATTATACTTATTCAATAAGAACATCAGCATCCATAGCCTTACGTATTACTGAAGCATTGATGTTTCTTTTTCGTGAAAGCAGTTAGGAGTGGAGAAAGACCTACTAGTTGATCTGGTTTACCTACTTTACCTACCAGCACTCAGGAGTCACACTGGTTGAACTTGATATTTGTTCAGTCCTGTCACCTGGCTCTGCACATACTTAAAATAATTGTGCACAATCTTGTGTTTGAAAAACCTAAAAACATGATGTGAATACGTGACGGTTGCTTTTTGGAGGATGCAAATGGCCAACTATGCCTATTTCACAAGTCGTGCCATGTTTCCAAACTCATTTTGGTGGTAGACCTCAAGAACATTACCTGAGTAAGGGATGGAGAAAATTCTAGAATTGCTGTGTAATTGAGAAGACCTGAAAAGGAGAGTAAGAAGGATTTTTTAAATAGTTTTTTTTAGGCACGGTGGCTCATGCTGTCATCCCAGCACTTTGGGAGGCCAAGGCAGGAGGTTCACTTGAGGCCAGGAGTTCAAGAGCAGCCTGGGCAATGTAGGGAGAGACCCTGTC
Source organism: Pan troglodytes (assembly GCF_028858775.2). Taxonomy (NCBI): domain Eukaryota; kingdom Metazoa; phylum Chordata; class Mammalia; order Primates; family Hominidae; genus Pan; species Pan troglodytes. The sequence goes on along the minus strand of NC_072408.2, from coordinate 102,020,568 downwards.
TCTACCAATAAATAAATAAATAAATAAATAAATAAATAAATAAATAAATAGTTGTTTAAAATTGATTTGATTCATGGTTTTACTGTGACAGTGGAATCTGCAGTCCTGTAAGGGAACTGAAGTAACAGAAGGAAATGTTTCCTGGTAAAACAAAATAGAAATAATTTTTTGGTGAAAATTGTATACCAATTTTATAGTTAGTGTGCTATAATAACTACTAAATAACTTGAAATTTATTTTGCTAATTTAAAGCCCATAATGGTAGTTTTTTCCCCCTCATTCTGTGATAAATATGAAATGTGCCAAAGGAAACACATAATCACCAAGTCATAATGAGACAGCATTTGAAAAAAAATTATCACAACATCCTGAGGACAAGCAGGTTTCTGTTCAGTTTGGGCCAGGAGTAGAAAGAAGAGGAAGAGAAAGACCACAGAAGTTGAGATTTACATGTGGTGACTTGGAAATGAGAAAGAAACTTCTGAAGGTGAGGGAATTGGAAAGAACTTCTTTCTTCAAGCTTGGGAGGAATTACATGAAACATTCCTTGGTGAAGGGGCTCAGAATAAAACCACAGGCAAAAGAAGAAAAAGATAACTGGAATTTGTGAACAACAGAGAAGCCATTCTTAACTCAGCTTTTCCTTTCCTTCTCTTGGCCATCCGATCCCTTATCCCTTCTCCTTGCTGGAATTTTTAGTTTAGTGGGGGCTCAGAAGGATGTTTTTTGGTGAACCTGGCAGTTGCTATGCTGGCTTATCATTGTACAGGTTTTCTGTTCCTAAAAACTCTTAGAGGAAATGGATTTAGTATTTTTAAAAAAGATAATTCCACTGGGCATGGTGGCTCATGCCTGTAATCCCAGCATTTTGGGAGGCTGAGGCAGGCAGATCACCTGAGGCCAGGAGTTCAAGACCAGCCTGGCCAACATGGTGAAACCCCGTCTCTACTAAAAATACAAAAATTAGCTGGACATGGTGGCGTACACCTATAGTCTCAGCTACTCAGGAGGCTGAGATGTGAGAATCGCTTGAACTAGGGAGGCGAGGTTGCAGTGAGCTGAGATCACACCACTGCACTCCAGCCTGGGTGACAGAGTGAGACTCCATCTCAAAAAATAATAATAAAATAAATTAAAAATTTAAAAGATAATTCCTTCTAAAAGAGAAGGACTTCACTTTAGTTGTGACTTATTACCTGAAAGAAAAATTTGATATACTTCCAGTGGAGTTGTGCTGTAAATATACAGAAACTAGCATATAGAAAAAAATAACTTTTAAAAAGTGATGGCATCATGTAGTCTTCACTTCAGATGTGTAGATGTTAGCATGTGGAATTGAAGGAAACAGTTACCCATCAGTAGGAATTTAAGTCTGGCTTTACTTGTTTGTCTTAATTCCAGTGCACTGGAAACAAACTCATTTTCTAGAAACTGTGGCTCCTTGCAGAAGCAAATCTGACTTAGGGTGCTTGGGGAAGTAGAGCCCACTCTTTGTTCTGGTTGCTGTTGGAGCTTACTTTCCTTTTACTTCAGATATCAAATTATGAACTAACTAGGCAGAAAGACGTGGAGGAAGCCCTATGTCCTGTTCCTTTACCCCACAAAGCAGACAGCCTTAGGATGTTATCATTCGGACAGTGGGAAGGAAATAAACAGAACTCCAAACTATACAATTGGCATTAGTAAGGAGTCCTTGTTTCATTATCAAAAATCTAAAATTGGCTGCATATGGTGGCTCATGCCTGTAATCCCAGCACTTTGGCAAGACTGAGGTGGGAGGATTGCTTGAGCCTGGGAGTTTGAGATCAGCCTGGGCAACACAGCAAGACCCTTGTCTATTTTTTCAAAAAAATAAAAATGGAAATCTAAAATTATCTAGGTAGATTCAGAAGCTGACAACAGTTGTTTGGGAAAATAGAGTAATTTTTTTAGAAATGAACACGTAAAATGTGGATCCTAGATTTTGCTGCTAAACCATTATCTTTCCTTTAAAATCTGCTCCCTTGTTGTAACATTTGTTTCAGTTCATGTCACCCTCATTCTGCTTGTGACTTGGACTTGACACCTTGAGGTCTTCCGTAAGTTTTTCCTCCTCACCCCTTTACCCTAAGTCCTGGTGATTTTTCTTTCTTTTTTTTTTTTTTTGAGACAGAGTCTCACTCTGTTACCCAGGCTGGAGTGCAGTGACATAGTCTTGTTTCACTGCAACCTCCACCTCCCTGGTTCAAGCGATTCTCCTACCTCAGCCTCCTGAGTACTGCAACCTCTGCCTCTTGAGTTCCAGTGATTCTTCTGCCTCAGTCTCTCTAGTAGCTGGGATTACAGGCACATGCCACTGCACCCGGCCAAATTTTGTATTTTTAGTAGAGACAGGTTTAGCTCTGTTGGCCAGGCTTGTCTCAAACTCCTGGGCTCAAGCCATCCACCCACTTTGGCCTCCCAAAGTGCTGGGATTACAGGCATGAGCCACCATACCCAGCCCTGATTTTTCTTCCTCTTACATCCATCCCTTTCCCTCAATTCCTGATGTAGCCACCCTGGTTCAGGCCACCTGCACCATTAAAATTCAACACCTGTTGCTTTCTGATGTCATTTTCATTTATTTGGTGAAAAATTCTTGAGGGTCCATTGTGTGTCGGGCTGTATGGTGAGGATTCAGCTGGAAAACACAATTTCAATTTCCTTGTCTTTGGAAATTTACATTTTAATGAGGGAAACAAGTCTACCACCAAGTGCAGTTTAGTGAGATAGTTAAAGGATTCAGAAGAGACACCAAAATCTCTCCTTGTTTCATGGCATTGTGTTTTGATTCATGTAGTTTTAATATTTAAAGCTTTTTTCTTGTTTTCAGATGTTCACTTTGTACTTTAATCCCTCTCGTATCCCTAATGGATGTGGCAACACCTAGTTACTATGTTCTTAATAATAGCCTTCCAAATGATGTTTGACCAAGAAACACCTTTCACCCCTCTCTTCAGACAAAATAAACCTAATTTCTTTTTTTTTTTTTTTTTTTTGGAGATGGAGTCTCACTCTGTCGCCCAGGCTGGAGTGCAGTGGTGCAGCCTCGGCTCACTGCAAGCTCCGCCTCCTGGGTTCACGCCAATCTCTGCCTCAGCCTCTCGAGTAGCTGGGACTACAGGCGCCCTCCACCACGCCTGGCTAATATTTTGTATTTTTAGTAGAGACGGGGTTTCACCGTGTTAGCCAGGATGGTCTCGATCTCCTGACCTCATGATCCGCCCGCGTCAGCTTCCCAAAGTGCTGGGATTACAGGTGTGAGCCACCGCGTCTGGCCAAATAAACCTAATTTCCTCATAGGTGCCACAGCCCTATTACTAACTATCTGAATCTATTATACTTAGGAGTCTAAAACAGTACCCAGATGGGCTGGTTCAAAAAGCCTTTTAGAGCAGAGCTTCTCACACATAGACTGGGATTTTGTTACAGCACGGATCCTGATTCGGTGGGTTGTGGGTGGCCTGAGTGTGTGTATTTCTGAGGAGCTTCCAGGTGATGCTGCTGCCGATTGGAAATTGAACATGTGTTGTGTTAACAGGGTTTTAGAAGATATAAAGAGATAAGGAATTACGATAAAAACAAGTGGTGGGGTACCTTTTCTTCTAGCTATATGGTTGGATCCTATAGTCTGTCCACCCTGTTAACTCTCATTTGCTCTCGCTAATCTCAGTCAACAATTAACTATCCGGCGGGGTTGGCTCTTATCCCTGCACCCAGAGACAGTGAATCCTGCCAGTGATCTAACCAGAAAGTTGCTATCCTCTATCCACCCCTTACCCCCGGGGAGTGAGTCTCCTGCATGTCTTGGGGAGCTGTGATAAAGTATGCACCCACCTTACGAGGCTGTGATATGACTCCCAGAGGCCCCAGCCATTGAGTAATGGAAAACCCCATCTTTAGCAGTGAGAGGTGTTCCTTTTGGCACTGTGCCTCCAGCCAGCTGGTTTGTGTAACAGTTGGGCTCCAGGAATGGCTTCTGAGGCAAGTCTGTATCCTACCATGTGTAATCAGGAACTGGCAGAAAATTTATCTTTAGCTTTTAAGATTCCCGTTAGAGATTCTCGTAACTTGTAACCTTGGCTGTTGAGTGACCTGCCTGTGACCCGCTGAAAGAGCCTGCCAGAGTGGAATGCAACTGTCTCTTTATTCTGCTTGAGTGTTTTTCCTGCTGATTGTGGATCTTTTACTGACCCCACCTATACTCTTCTATTCTGCAGATATTCTTGTAGACTTACGACAGAAAAGCAGTTGCTACAGTTAATTGGCTGCTGAATCTTTCCAGCCAATGCTAGAAGGAATTATTTTCATCTCTTCTTAGGGAACTTTCCTATGGAATTCCCCCCACAGATTGGATTGCAACAGTGGCTTTTAGATTCATGAGATCTATATTAAAACAAACGGAGGAACCTTGATGATATCAGGCTGGCAAGGAGGAATTGGTAAATGGCCTGGTTCTTTGGTTTTCCAAGTTCAGCTTGTATCAGAATCACCCGGAAAGCATTAAACAAGCTTACTTATTATTTGCTAGGCCCTGTGCCCCAGGTAGTTGTAATTGCTGGGCAAATTGCTGGGCCCTGGGCCCCTCGTAGTTCTAATGCAGCAGGTCTTGAGCATAATCTGAGAATTTGTAACATTTCCTCTTCCTCCCCATGTCTTGTGAACAGAACAGTGATAACCATAGAGCAGGGTACATGTTCACAGTTGCACCTGCACTGTTGATTGTCGTCACCATCATTACCCCCGAGTCCTCATAGATTTGTTACTTGGTTTTTGTTGTTGTTTTAAACACCAAGGCCCAAGGAAACAGCAATTCTTCTAGTATACCTGGCAGCCTTTTATGGTAAACCAGCTCACTTTCTGTAAAGCTTCTTAGTTTATTCTAGGAGTAGAGACCTGATCTTCTTTGGGAGGGATATATAGAAGCATAGGATGGGAGCAGCTGGGAAACTTGCTTCCCACCCACCTTCTTATCATTAAAAATTCAAAAAATTAATTTGAGTTTTTGGCAGCTGAGACAGGGTGAAGGAAGGGAAAGTTGGCTGATCTGGGTCTTTTCATTCTTCCACATCCCTTAGATATATCTTGTTTGCATTATGAAGATAAGATGTTGATTTGGTTTTTGTTTTGCTAGCACTCCTTATTATTGAAGGTGACTAATACCTGCTTTCTGTTGAATGCAGTTCAGGAGCATCCCAGGAGGAACAGAATGATCTTGGTCTTGGTGACCTTCCCTCTGATGAGGAGGAAGTCATCAACAGTTCTGATGAAGATGATGTCAGCTCTGAGTCAAGTAAAGGAGAGCCTGACCCACTGGAAGATAAACAGGTATACTTTGGTACTTAATTGCTTCTTGACCTCTCCCTATGCTTGGGAATGATATTTGTCTGCATAATAGGCACAGAAACCCTTATGAGTTTTCTTAAAACTTATAAAACACTTTCAAAATTTAAATTTAATTCCTGCTATAATGTGGCACCTAAAATATTCTCATGTTACCAAGTATGTATCACTTAGAGATTACTTAGTGATTTTTGAGAAATTATTATTTTGAGACAGAGTCTTGCTCTGTTGCCCAGGCTGGAGTGCAATGGCGCCATCTCAGCTCACTGCAACCTTTGCCTCCCGGGTTCAAGCCATCCTTCTGCCTCAGCATCCCAGGTGCCTGGCATTACAGACACCTGCCACCACGCCTGGCTAATTTTTGTGTTTTTAGTAGAGACGGGGTTTCACTATGTTGGCCAGGCTGGCCTCAAACTCCTGACCTCAAGTGATCCACCCGCCTCAGCCTCCCAAAGTGCTGGGATTACAGGCGTGAGCCATGGTGCCAGGCAAAGAAATTCTTTTTCCTAATGTCCAATGGCTTGCTTTTTGATAACAACCCCCCCCCCCTTAGAATTGTTCCCTGTACTGCTACCAATTTTTTTGTAGATTTTTTTGAAATAAAGGAATTATATGCATTTTAGACTCAAATTATTTTGGGAAAGAATAAAGATGGCTGTTAATAGTACATCATCATTTGCTTTGAAATAATCCAGTGTGTGTTTGAGTTTGGGGGGAGCACAGCATACATGAAGATTGTCTATGTGTTCAGAGTTGTTTAAGATGCATGAGGGCTGGGCACGGTGGCTCACACCTATAATCCCAGCACCCTGGGAGACCGAGGGGGGCGGATCATGAGGTCAGGAGATCGAGACCATCCTGGCTAATGCAGTGAAACCCCATCTCTACTAAAAATACAAAAAATTAGCCGACCATGGTGGTGGGCACCTGTAGTCCCAGCCACTCAGGAGGCTGAGGCAGGAGAATGGCATGAACCCAGGAGGCGGAGCTTGCAGTGAGCCGAGATCACGCCACTGCACTCCAGCCTGGGTGACAGAGTGAGACTCCATCTCAAAAAAGATGCATGATGCAGGATTTCATTATAATGTCTCTCTAGTTTGGCATGAATATATTTATCTCTTTCATTTGAAACCACATTTTTTAAGAGACGTTATTAAAGGGAAAAAGTTAGTACATGAACAATATCCCCAGGAATGTTACAGCAATATGGAATTTGAAAAGATCCACATAGCATAGCAAGCCATGGAGAAAATTCATGTGCCATAATTTCACCTAATTCCTGTGCCATAATTTTATCAATCTATCGTCCTTCCTGTTTAATATTTTTGCTCTGTTTAAATTTATCTTCAGGCTTAAATGAATGGCCCACGTGCAGCAGTCTGAATTTAAGTCCTAGATCCACCAGCTATGATCTGGTCAACTTTGGGCCAATTATTTAACCTTTTGGGACTAAACAGTACCGTTTTATAGATTAAAAAAAGGATAGTACTCATAGAATTGTGAAGATTAAATAATCTGATACATGGAAAGCATTAGAATATTGATCAGCACATAATAGCTCAGTGATCATTTATTTATAACTAGCCAGACTTCATTTCTATGCTGTGAAGTATTAAATCATGGTGTTGGGAATAACCACTATAAATTACTTAGGCTAGTGAATTTGTAAAACCCCTAAGACAGATGAGTGACTCTCTTCTTAAAGACCCACAGCACTCAGCAATGTATAGATTTTACTTTGACTATCAAGTAATTCCTTTTGTGTCTTACTGGTGTCTGTCTTGCTTTAATTTGAAAGCTTGTTTTCCATGTTGCAGCTTCATGGACATAGATTCTACAAATGTTTATAGAATTCGCACTATGTTCCAGGTACCACTGGTATTTACTAGAGATAAGCAGTACTCAGGTTCTAAGCTTCTATGTAGCCAACGTTCTTTTCTTTTGAGAAGGAGTTTCGCTCTTGTTGCCCAGGCTGGAGTACAATGGCGCGATCTCGGCTCACTGCAACCTCCGCCTCCCGGGTTCAAGTGATCCTCCTGCCTCAGCCTCCTGAGGAGCTGGAATTACAGGCACCCATCACCATACCCAGCTAATTTTTGTATTTTTAATAGAGACAGGGTTTCACTATGTTGGCCAGGCTGGTCTCGAACTCCTGACCTCAGGTGATCCACACACCTCGGGCCTCCCAAAGTGCTAAGACTACAGGCATGAGCCACCCCGCCCGGCCTAGCCTATGTTCTAACAGGATAAGAGGAACCTACGTGCTTAATCATAATCAGGAAGAACTTCAGAGTGTTACAAGCTATGAAGGAAACAAATCAGAGTCATGTGCTACAAACCTAGGAAGCTACTTTGGGAAAAAGCCTCTTAGAAAATTATATTTGCCTGGGATTTAAATGACTGGAAAGGACCAAAGCCTGTGAAGAATTTGAGGAAGAACATTCAAATTGTCTTCTTTTTTTTGAGACGGAGTCTTGCTCTGTCGCCCAGGCTGGAGTGCAGTGGCACTATCTCGGCTCACTGCAACCTCCGCCTTCCAGATTCAAGCGATTCTCCTGCCTCAGCCTCCCGAGTAGCTGGGATTATGGGCACCCACCACCACACCTGGCTAATTTTTGTATTTTTAATAGAGAAGGAGTTTCACCATGTTGGCCAGGCTGGTCTTAAACTACTGACCTCAGGTGATCCACCCGCCTCAGCCTCCCAAAGTGCTGGGATTACAGGTGTGAGCCACCACGCCTGGCCTCAAATTGTCTTCTTGAGGGCCATAATTAAATCAATCCTGACTCTCTTTGAAAAGCAACTCCCAAGTTTTTTCTTTTCCTAGCAGACACTCTTTTCTATTGTTTTGGTCTAGTTGTTTGTTTTGCGTGAATCTTTTCCCATTTCTTTCCATACTTCTTGGAGCACTGACCAAAATTGGTTTCCACATTCTATCAGGGATCTCACTGATACATCGTATAAAGGAAGGATTAATCTTTAACCCAGCAGTGTTATGTCTGTTTCCAACACATCCTGTGATAACACCGCCTGGTTGACTCATTCATTCTGTGGGCAGTGGAGACTCCCAGGGTTCCTTCCTCTGCGTTTGTGCCTGCCTTTCCTTTCTCTTCCTGTATTTATATTACTGTTTTATGTTATTAGTTGTGCTGTATTGCAGTAGCCCTGTTAAATTTTTATCCTTTTTTTTTTTTAAAGGACTATTTCTTTAATCATGGACATTGTTTTTAGTGAAACAGAGTACATTTATTTTTTTCATCATCTCAAGCATTTACCAAGCCTTTATGTGATTGTGTTACAGACATTCCCATTATACTCTTATTTTAAAATATACAATAAATTGTTGACTGTAATAACTCTGTTGTGCTATCAAATACTAGATTTTGTTCATTCTATCTAACTGTGTTTTTGTACCCATTAAATATTCCCAATACCCTCCACCCCTAATTATGGACATTGAACATTTTTTACCTGATGCCACTAGTACTAATAATTTCCCTCCTTTAGAATTCTCAGCCACGCTAATGAATTTTCTCTTTCTGTGTCTTCATCTGAGACAACAATAGCAATAATAGAATAGTCTCTTTCTTTCCAGACACTTGTTAATCCATCTAGCCACAGCCTGGTGAATGCCTTTCTCTTAAGTAATTTGCTTTCATAGTGGTTAGAACACGGTCTTTGGAGTCAGATTGCCTGGGTTCCCACCACTTACTAGCTCTGCGATCTTGAACAAATTACTTAATTTTACTTTGCCTTAGTTTCCCCATCTGTAAAAAGAAGAGGAAAAAAAGTGGACACTTGACTTATTTTCTAAGATTGTTGTGATTATTAAGTGATTATACACTGTTTAGAACAGGGCTTAACACAAAGTGAATGCTTAGTAGATTTTTACCTATTATTGATTTTTTTTTTTTAAGATGAAGTTTCACTCTTGTCTCCCAGGCTGGAGTGCAGTGCTGTGATCTCGGCTCACTGCAACCTCTGCTTCCAGGGTTCAAGTGATTCTCTTGCCTGAGCCTCCTGAGTAGCTGGGATTACAGGCATGCGCCTTACACCCAGCTGATTTTGTATTTTTAGTAGAGGCGGAGTTTCTCCATATTGGTCACGCTGGTCTCGAACTACCGACCTCAGGTTATCTGCCCACATTGGCCTCCCAAAGTGCCGGGATTACAGGCGTGATCCACTGCGCCTGGCTGCTATTAACGATTTTAATGAAAATAAGCAAGCCAAATCTTAAACATCTCAAATCAAGCTTTCTTTAATCTTACCAATAAATATATTGTTTCTGGCTTGCCTTTTCTTATCTTTGATGAGTAAATATGAAACTTATTTACATGTAAGGTAGTATTTTGTTTAATGGGAAAACTTGAAATTTGGCATCCTAAGATCTGGGTTTTAGTCTTAGATTTGTCACTTACTAACTGTATGACCTTGGTCGAGTAATTTTTTAAAGTCAGTTTATTTACACGAGTATCACTTCACAATTGACTTCAGGTGACTTAAAAAAAAATGTGTGTAATACAAAAAGTCAAAATGTTTTTTTAAAGAAATCAGGTTGTCAACATATAAATGGTGCTGGAATCACTGGATATCCACCTGCAAAAGGATGACATTGGACCCCCTTCCTTTCAACATACACAAAAACTAACTCAAAATGGATTATAGATCTAAATGTAACAACTCAGGCCCAGTGCGGTGGTTTGGCTGGGCGCGGGGGCTCACACCTGTAATCCCAGCACTTTGGGAGGTCGAGGCGGGCAGATCACTTGAGGTCAGGAGTTTGATACCAGTCTGGCCAACATGGTAAAATCCCATCTCTACTAAAAATGCAAAAATTAGCCCTGTGTGGTGGTGCATGCCTGTAATCCTAGCTACTCAGGAGGCTGAGGCAGGAGAATTGCTTGAACCTGGGTTGCGGAGGTTGCAGTGAGCCGAGATCACACCATTGCAGTCCAACCTGGGTGACAGAGCTAGACTCCATCTCAAAAAAAAAAAAAAAAAAAAACTCAAACAGTAAAAAGATCAATCACCCAGGCTTAAGAATCTGAATAGACTAAAGAAGATATACAGTGGCCAATAAAGATGTAAAAAGGTGTTCAACATCAGAAGCCGTTAAAGAAATACAAAGCAATGCTTCAGTGAGGTACCACTGCACACCCACTAGGGTGGCCATAATCAAGAAGATGTATAGTAACAAGTGCTAGTCAGGATGTGGAGAAATGGGAGTCCTTATAGGATCTAAAATGGTGCAGCCACTTTGGAAAACAGTCTGGCAGCTCTGAAAAGTTTAAATGTAGAGTTACCATATGACCTAGCAATGCTACTCTTAGGTATCCACCCAAGAGATATGAAAGCATATGTCCACACAAAAACTTGTAGAGGAATGTTCATAGCAGCATTATTCATAATAGTCAAAAAAGTAGAAAGGGCCAAGTGCAGTGGCTCATGCCTGTAATCCCAGCACTTTGGGAGGCCAAGGTGGGCAGATCACTAGGTCAGGAGTTCGGGAGCAGCTTGACCAACATGGTGAAATCCCGTCTCTACTAAAAGTACATAAATTAGCCAGGTGTGGTGGTGCACATCTGTAATTCCAGCTACTTGGGAGGCTGAGGCAGGAGAATTGCTTGAACCCGGGAGGTAGAGGTTGCAGCAAGCCAAGATCATGCCACTGTACTCCATCCTGGCCAACAGAGTGAGACTCTGACTCAAAAAAAAAAAAAAAAAAAAGATAGAAAGAACCCAAATACCAATCAAATGATGAGTGGATAAACTAAATGCGATATATTCCTACAATGGAATACTATTCAGCCATAAAATAGGAATGAGGAATGACTGATAATGGGCATGGAGTTTCTTTTTATTTATTTATTTATTTATTTTTGAGATGGGGTCTCGCTCTGTCATCCAGGCTGGAGTGCAGTAGTGAGATCATGGCTCACTGCAGCTTCAACCTCCTTGACTCAAGTGATCTCTCATCCCTTCTTCCTTAGTAGCTAGGATTACAGGTATACACAACCATGCCCGGCTAATTTTTTTTTTTAAAGACATGGTCTTGCCATGTTGCCCAGGCTGGCATCCAACTCCTGGCTTCAAGCAATCCTCCTGCCTTGGCCTCCCAAAGTGTTGGGATTATAGGCATGGCCACTGCACCTGGCCTGAATTGTATGCTTTAAAAGGGTAAAAACCTATTTTGTAGTATATGAATTATATCTCAACAAAGCTGTTATAAAATAAACCTTGCTGAAGTAAAAACAATAGTGCTAATGGAAGATTTGTACAGAGTAATGTTTATCATGTAGTCCTATTCATTAGCTGAGGATGGGCCACAAATTTGGCTTTCTAGCAACTCAGGAAAAGTCGGTGATATCAGGCTGGGTATGGTGGCTCATGCCTATAATCCTAGCACTTTGGGAGGCCAAGGAAGGAGGATAGCTTGAGACCAGGCTGGGCTACATAGTGAGACCTTGTCTCTACAAAAAATAAACAAGATTAGCCAGGTGTGGTGGGGCAAGCCCCTGGGAAGTTGAAGCTACAGTGAGCTGTATTCAGGCCACTGCACTCCAGTCTGCACTCCAGCCTGAGCAACTGAGCAAGACCCTATTGAAAAAAAAAAAAAAAAAAAACCAGAAAAAGAAAAAACAAGCCAGGCATGGTGGCTCACACCTGTAATCTCAGGACTTTGGGAGGCTGAGGTGGACAGATCTCTTGAGCCCAGGAGTTCGAGACCAACCTGGACAACATGGCAAAACCCCATGCCTACAAAAAAAAACAGACACAAAAAATTAGCCAGGTATGGTGGTTCATGCCTGTAGTCCCAGCTACTCAGGAGGCTAAGGTGGAAGGATCACTTGAACCTAGGAAATGGAGGTTGCAGTGAGTGGAGGTCATGCCACAGCATTCCAGCCTGGGCAACAGGGAGGCCTCATCTCACTTAGGAAAAAACAAAATTGGCCAGGCACGGTGGCTCATGCCTGTAATCTTAGCACTTTGGGAGGCTGAGGCTGGCGGATCACCTGAGGTCGGGAGTTCGAGACCAGCCTGACCACCATGGAGAAACCAACCTGTCTCTACTAAAAATAAAAAAAATTAGCCAGGCGTGGTGGTGCATGCCTGTAATCCCAGCTACTCAGGAGGCTGAGGTAGTAGAATCCCTTGAACCCAGGAGGCGGAGGTTGCAGTGAGCCGAGATCGCACCATTGCTCTCCAGCCTGGGCTACAAGAGTGAAACGCTGTCTCAAAAAAAAAAAAAGAAAAAAAGAAAATTGATACGGATCTGACATAGGTACTGTTTTTCTTCATGTTGCATGAAGAAAAGGAGTTTTATACAAGTTAAGTAACTTGCCTTGGAACCCCAAGTTGGGGTTTTTAACCCAATCTGTCTCTACTAACAACTTGGTACAGCCATGGAAGCTGAATGATGTCAATGAAACATGTTGAGGTGAAATACCTAGCCATGCTGATCTGTCCTGTTCCCTTTTCTAAATTTTTATTTTTATATTTTTTGGTCTTCCTTTCAGGGCTTAAATGCTTGTTTAAAAAGTAAGATGTATTTATTCTACTTGTTTGTGGTTAGAATATTCATCGTCTTCATCTTTATTATATATTGATTTCCTTGTTTTTTTAAAAAATCTTTGTAAAGTAGCTCATATGATACATACTTTCATAAAGAAAGGGCGAAAACCTAAGAGAGCATTGTTTAGAGATTAATCATGATATCACCTCATTTTTGAAATAACTTAATGATAAAGAGATGTTTCTCAGGCAGTCTGGATGTTAACATTTTTTGTTTTTTATTAGAACTCTAGAGTAGGATAGAAGAGACCTTTTAATAATTCTATTAAAAAGTAACGGATAGGCTGGGCATGGTGCCTCCTGCCTATAATCCCAGCACTATGGGAGGTCCAGGTGGGTGGATCACTTGAGGTCAGAAGTTCGAGACCAGCCTGGCCAACATGGTGAAACTCCATCTCTACTAAAAATACAAAAATTAGCCAGGCACAGCAGTGTGTACCTGTAGTCCCAGCTGCTCGGGAGACTGAAGCAGGAGAATTGCTTGAACCCGGGAGGTGGAGGTTGCAGTGAGCTGAGATTCCCGCCACTACAGTCCAGCCTGGGTGATAGAGCAAGACTCTGTCTCAAAAAAAAAGGAATGGATAAATTTCACTGAATGTCACTTGTAGTGAACAAATATGATAAGAACACAATTAAGAATTTACAAAGCTGCTGAGGCAGGAGAATGGCGTGAACCAGGGAGGCGGAGCTTGCAGTGAGCCGAGATCGCGCCACTGCACTCCAGCCTGGGCGACAGAGCGAGACTCCATCTCAAAAAAAAAAAAAAGAAAGGAAAAAAAAAAGAATTTACAAAGCTGGGCTAGCGTCAAGAGATCGGAACATAAAACTAGATTTCAGATCAAAGGTTCTGTTTTGGAATTTGTTTGACTTATTTTATGACCTTGACAAAGTTATTTCATTTGTTTGTGGCTCATGTTTCAACTTCCACAACAGTGTACTCTTGGGAGACGCTGTTATTTAACAGGGAACTGCTTTGAAATGCAATGTAATTTAAGTGAGGATTTTCATTAGCTGAAAAGTTGAGATGCCATGGGGTGTGTGTTTTTCCATCGCTGTTTGACTTGGGTCACAATCAGTCATTGTTCTTACAAGTTGGAGATAATATAGAGCTTTTAATTTTTTTTTTAATTTATATTTGACTTTCTGTCCACTTTGAAGATGATTATAATCCATTGACTTATTTCTAACAATTTTTATACCTCTTTATTTAGCTCTGTAGCTTTCCTGGTTTAGAAGGTAAAATGGACAATGTAATATATAGACTCCTAGAACCTTAAAATTGGAAGACCTTAATCATTTGGTCCAACCTCCTACTCTTTTCTGTGATTAAAGCTTTTAGTTCATTCGAGTTTGCATTTTTGTGTTATGCAACACATCTTCAAAAGAAATATGCTCTGTCTCAGATTCTGAGAAGGTGGCAGCCATCCTTATACACATTTGCTTATTCGTAAATATTAATTGCACAGTGGACCAAGCAGCGTGCTATGTGCAGAAGGATACAGGGTGAATTAGATCAGAGACTAGAGGGAATTCAGACATTTCAGCAAGTAAACACAGTCTACTGGGTTAAGTCCTATAAACATTACATGAATAAGAAAGTTATCTTGTCCTTTGATAGTAGGAGTGAAAGAATGTCAAGGCAGCCATCATAAAAAAAAAGTTGGAGTGTTGTCTTAAAGGACGTTTGGAATATGAAAGGCAGAAATCTTCAGGGAGAAGGAGAAGTGATGGGGAAGCAAGTCAAGGCAAAAGGAAAGGTATATGCGCAAAGGGACAGACACAGAACGGGAGAGCATGGCTGGAGTTGCAGCGTGGTGGGTTAGAGAGTACACAGTGTGGAGGAGGAGGGAGAAGGCTGGTGAAGGTGAGTGGACATGTTGTGAAATGCCTAATACCCTTGGCGAAGGAAACTTGAATCTTTGTTATCCATCTGTGATAGGGAGCTGCTAACATTTAGCCTGAGAACTAACCTGGTTATATTTGCATTTTAGAAATATTCTAGTGGCAGTGTACAGAAGGGGTTGCAGTGGGGTAAACACAGAGCCAAGGAAACCTCTTAGGTTGCTGTAATAGTGAGGGCAAGAGGTAAGGAGGCAACATCAAAGGAGAGGAAAGGATCATTTAAGCTTTAAATCTTCGGGACACATTGATAGGACTTGACTCAGTTGTAATAATAAAAGGTGACTATGGGGACAAAAAAGAAGAGTCCAGATTTCTGGCATTAATGAGTTGGTATCTACAGTAGCTAGTATAGGAGTAGCTGATGGATTGTGTTTAAACGGTGATTTGGAGTCATCAAATGCTTTATTCTTTGTGAAGCCTTTCCTGATTGACATACCTCTGCCTGATTATGGTCTTTCTCTTCTTCAAGGTGGCAGCACTTTTCATAGTTGTGCTTATATGTAGTTATTTGTATGTTCAGTTCGTTTCCATTGTTCACTTCTTGAAGGCTGGGGCTATTTATTTATTTATTCATTCAATTTTTAGACAGAATCTCACTCTGTCACCCAGGCTGGAGAGTACAGTGGCGCAATCTTGACTTACTGCGGTCTCCGCCTCTCAGGTTTAAGTGACTCTCATGCTTCAGCCTCCCAAGTAGCTGGGACTACAGGTATGCACCACTGTCGGCGCCCAGCTAGTTTTTGTATTTTCAGTAGAGACAGGGTTACACCATGTTGGCCAGGTTGGTCTCGAACTCCTGGCCTCAAGTGATCCACCTGTCTCAGCCTCCCGAAGTGCTGGGATTATAGGTGTGAGCCACCGCACCTGGCCAACTGGGGCTATTCTTATTTATCATAGTCCCCTGCAGCCTTGAACTCCTGGGCTCATGTGATCCTCCTACCTCAGTCTCTCAAGTGATTAGGAACTACAGGCACGTGCCACCACGCCTGGCTTTTTTTTTTTTTTTGTATTTTTCAGGTGTCACTATGTTGTCCTTGCTGGCCTTGAATTCCTGGCCTCAAGTGATCCTCCTGCCTCCCAAAATGTTGAGATTACAAATGTGAACCATGGTGCCCTGTGTAATTCCTTCTTCTAACACCTACTTTTAATGCTCCATTTTAGACCTACACAATCAGAATTTCTAAGACAGTACCTGGGAATCTGAAATTTAAGATCTGCCTGTGATTCTAATGATCACTAATGTTTTCAAATTTATATGTAGAGCAGTGAATGGGCGGGCGGTAGAACAGTTTTTTCTTATTAACTTTGCTATCAAATGACAGAAAGTCAGTTACTAACTTCAGACTTTAAAATGAAAGTGTAAAGATGGTACTGACATCTTTCTCTTGAAAATGATCTCAGAATAACAAGGAGAAGAAATATGAATTCTGTGCTCAGTGACATTAGGAGACAGAAGAAAACCCTGTCGACCTAATGGGAAAAAAAATGAGCAAACTTAATGTAAGTAGAGAGTTTATTTGGGTCAAATTTGAGGACTACAAGCCTGGAGCATAGATCCAAGACTCCTGTTAGGAGCAGTTACAAGTGGGTTTTTTGTTTTGTTTTGTTTTTGAGACAGAGTCTTGCTCTTTTGCCCAGGCTGGAGTACAGTGGTGTGATCTCGGCTCACTGCAACCTCTGCCTCCTGGGTTCTAGTGATTCTCCTGCCTTAGGCTACCTAGTAGCTGGGATTACAGGCACTCGCCACTACGCCCGGCTAATTTTTGTATTTTTAGTGGAGACGGGGTTTTACCATGTTGGCCAGGCTGGTCTCAAATTCCTGACCTCCAGTGATGCGCTCACCTTGGCCTCCCAAAGTGCTGGGATTACAGGTGTGAGCCACTTGGCCCAGCCACAAGTGGGTGTTTTTGTTTTTGTTTTTGTTTTTGAGATGAAGTTTCAATGTGTCATCCAGGCTGGAGTGCAGTGATGCAATTTTGGCTCACTGCATCCTCCATCTCCTTGGTTTAAGCAATTCTCCTGTCTCAGCCTCCCAAGTAGCTGGGATTACGGGTGTGTGCCACCATGCCCAGCTAATTTTTGTATTTTTGGTGGAGACGGGGTTTCACCATGTTGGCCAGCCTGGTCTTGAACTCCTGACCTCAAGTGATCCGGCTGCCTTGGCCAAAAGTGCTGAGATTACAGGCATGAGCCACCATGCCTGGCCACAAGTGGGTTCTTTGTTTGTTTGTTTTGTTTTTTTGAGACAGAGTTTTGCTCTCGTCACCCAGGCTGGAGTGCAATGGCATGATCTTGGCTCACAGCAACCTCTGCCTCCTGGGTTCAAGCGATTCTCCTGCCTCAGCCTCCCACACAGGTGGGTTTTTTAAAGGAAAAGAAGAGGCAATTCCTAAGTTGTTTGTCAGTAATTTATATTAAAATATCATAAGCTGTTTGATTGACTTTACATTGTTCTTTGTTTCACAAATTCTAGGAACATGGAGACTATGGGTGGAGGCAGCTGGTCAGGGACAAAAATGCCTTCAAACAGTTGCACCTGGGCATGGGGTTTGGGCCATCACTGAAGTCTCATACTCATGTTTCTCTGGGCCTGATAAATTTTGCATACCTCACATAGCTCAGTTTGCTCTGAGCTATTTTTCATTTTTCACACCATATGAGTAAGGGCTACCATGCCCACCAACAATATATAAAGGTTCCAGTTGGTCCACATCCTCACCAACACTAGGTATTTTCTGTTTGTTTTTTTTTATTATAGCCATTGTGTGGGCATGAAGTATATCATTGTGGTTTTAATTTACATTTCCCTAATAACTATGTTGAACAAGTTTTTATATACTTATTGCCCATTCTTGTATCTTCTTCTGTGAAATGTTTCTTCACATATTCACATCTTTTATCTCTTTTTTTAATTAAAAAAAAATAGAAATGAGGTCTTGCTTTGTTACCCAGGCTGGTCTCAAACTCCTGTGCTCAAGTGATCCTCCCACCTCAGCCTCCCAAATTGCTAGGGTTACAAGCGTGAGCCACCGCACACAGCCTTTTTGTTTGAGTTATATTGAGTTATCAGAGTTTGTTTTTTTTTTTTTTTTAAGAGACAGGTTCTCACCCTGTCACCCAAACTAGAATGCAATATTGCGATGATAGCTCACTGCAGCCTCAAACTCCTGGGCTCAAGTGATCCTCCTACCTCAGCCTCCCAAGTAGCTGGGACTACAGGTGTGTGCCATTATGCCTGGCTAATTGTTTTTTATTTTTTTATTTTGTAAAGACAGGGTCTTGCTATGTTGCCAAGGCTGGAGTGCAGTGGCTCAATCATGGCTCACCACAGCCTCAACCTCCTGGGTTCAGTGATCCTCTTACCTCAGCCTCCTGAGTAGCTGGGACTACATGTGTGCACCACCATGCCCAGCTAATTTTTGTATTGTCTGTAGAGAGAGGGTTTTACCCTGTTGCCCAGGTCTCGAACTCCTGTGTTCAAGCAATCTGCCTGCCTTGGCCTCCCAAAATATGAGATTACAGGCATGAGCCAACACTCCCAGCCCTATCAGAGTTCTTAATGTATTCTAGCTACGAATTCTCTCTCAGAATCATGATTTGCGAATATTTTCTCCAGTCTATGGTTTATCTTTTTATCTTCTTAATGATGTCTTTTGAAGCATGAACAATTTATGAAGTTCCATTTATCAGTTTTTTTCTTTCATGAGTTATGTTTTTGGTGTCATATCTAATAACTCTGCCTAATTCAAGATCATAAGGATTTTTAAAAATGTTTTCTTCTAGAAGTTTTACAGTTTTCACATTTTTAGTTAATTTTTGTATGGAGTAGCCTCCTCTACACAAGTCTGTGTAATGCAGGCCCTGGCAGAGCAAGGTCCTGAGAAGGAGAGAAAAAAAAGTTACAGAGTAGAGACCTAACAAAAGGAGAGTGATAAAAAGAGGAGAGGAAACAAAGGGTAGGTGCCAAAAATAAATTAACAGCTACTTGAAATTTTTGTGTCGAGCTCGTGCACATTTTAGCTGACTCCAGTAGTCAAATGCTTCCACATCTATAGTGTGCCTGCATTTCTTTAAAGCTACTGATAAGATCCGCTCTTGACCTTTAAGGGATGTCACATTATTTGGAAATGAAGAGTCAGGGCTTCAGTTCCCTGAATGGTTTTGGTTTCTGTTTTTCTCACTTATAATGCATTTGTAATTTTAATTTTATTTATGTTATTATTATTATTATTATTATTATTTTTACTAACGACATGGTCTCATTATGTTGCCCAGACTGGTCTCAAACTCCTGGGCTCAAGCAATCCTCCCACCTTGGCCTCTCAAAGTGCTGGGATTACAGACATGAACCACCATGCCAAGCCCATTTCTAATTTAAAATTTATACACTGTATTTTGTAAACATTAAACTTTTCTATCTACAGATTATATGGAGAACCCCATTGTGATAGAAAAGTTTGGACTTGCTAAAATATGTTTTCAAAATAACAGTTATCCGTGTGTGTGTGTGTATGTGTGTGTAGACACTTATGTAATCATGATTATTTAGTGCCTGATATGTGGTCTGCCAGGTCAAGGTCAGACTGTGCTTAAGACTGCAGTCTTCCTGAGGAATATAGCTATGTGTAGTTTAAAAGGTGAGTGATCACGCCTCTAATCCCAGCACTTTGGGAGGCTGAGGCAGGCAGATCACAAGGCCAGGAGATCGAGACCATCCTGGCTAACACGGTGAAACCCCGTCTCTACTAAAAATACAAAAAAAAAAAAATTAGCCGTGCATGGTGGCACACACCTGTAGTCCCAGCTACTCAGGAGGCTGAGGCAGGAGAATCGCTTGAACCCAAGAGGCGGAGATTGCAGTGAGCCGAGATCACGCCACTGCACTCCAGCCTGACCAACAGTGAGACCCTGTGTTTAAAAAAAAGAAAAAAAAAAAAGTGAGTGAATGTATGGCCAGGCACGGTGGCTCATACCTGTAATCCCAGCACTTTGGGAGGCCGAGGCAGGTGGACCACGAGGTCAGGAGATCGAGACCATGCTGGCCAACATGGTCAAACCCAATCTCTACTAAAAATACAAAAATTAGCTGAGTGTAGTAGTGCATGCCTGTAGTTCCAGCTACTCGGGAGGCTAAGGCAGGAAAATCGCTTGAACCCGGGAGGTGGAGGTTGCAGTGAGCTGAGATTGCACCACTGCACTCCAGCCTGGCGACAGAACGAGACTCTGTCTCAAAACAAAAAGTGAGTGAATGTAGTTGAGTAAAACATATCCAACCTGTTAGTCTCCATCATTCAAGAACCTATCTTAGGAAAGAGGAATAATAACAGGAATAGAGGTCATATTCATCTGTCTATCTAATTGTCCTTTTAGCAGTAGAGTTTGAGAGCTAAGGTAAAGTAGCATGAAAAAAGTATCCTAGGCTCATTAGACTGGACTCTGAATTAGTAATCCATTGCTCTTTAAAGATTATTTTCACAAGTAGTTGGTTTCACAACCTTCTTTGAATATTTTTTGCATAACAGTATTTATATTCTTTTTTTTTTTTTTTTTTTTTTTTGAGACAGAATTTCGCTCTTGTCGCCTAGGCTGGAGTGCAGTGGCACGATCGTGACTCACTGCAACCTCTGCCTCCTGGGTTCAAGTGATTCTCCTGCCTCAGCCTCCCAAGTGGCTGGGATTACAGGCATCTGCCACCATGCCAGGGTAATTTGGTACTCTTAGTAGAGACGGGGTTTCACCATGTTGGCCAAGCTGGTCTCTATCTCCTGACCTCAGGTAATCCACCCACCTCAGCCTCCCAAAGTGCTGGGATTACAGGCGTCAGCCACCACACCCAGCCCAGTATTTATATTCTTATGGAAGGGTCAGGATTTCTTGGTATTGCATATAAATTATTCTGTAGTAAAGTAAGAAAACATGAAGGGACAAATATACACAAACTGTAAGATTAGTGGCTACTTCTGTCAGAGGAAGAAGAGAACTTTAATATCATAATTTAACAATTTGTTTCACAGAAAGATTTAAAACAAGTATTTCAGAATGTTTGGATTTGTTAAATCTTGGTGGGAGAGTGGATGTGTGGGTATTAGGTTTAGCAGTAATTATTTGTAAGGATATGCTGAGATTACTGGCAGATATTGAAGAGAGATTCGAGGTGTAATAAAATTATTTGTAGGTTAAATATTGGGAAATCTGGGTTCTTTTTCCAACTGTGCTAATAGTTATTGGGGGAAATTCAGCCAGATATTGGGCGGAATTCACCCCCGATATTTCACGTAGGTTGTTTTCATTTTCCCTAAATGTTGGCTGGTCTGAGAAGTAAAGGGATAGAGTACAAAAGTGGGAAATTTTAAAGCTGAGTGTCCGGGGGAGACATCACATGTCGGCAGGTTCTGTGATGCCCCCTGAGCTGTAAAACCAGCAAGTTTTTATTAGTGATTTCTACAGGGGTGGGAGTGTACAAATAGGGTGTGGGTCACAGAGATCACATGCTTCACAAGGTAATAGAATATCACAAGGCAAATGGAGGCAGGGCGAGATCACAGGACCACAGGACTGGGCGAAATTAAAATTGCTAATGAAGTTTCGGGCACACATTGTCATTGATAACATCTTATCAGGAGACAGGGTTTGAGAGCAGACAACCGGTCTCACCAAAAATTTTTTAGGTGGGAATTTCCTTGTCCTAATAAGCCTGGGAGCACTATGGGAGACTGGGGTTTATTTCATCCCTACAGCTCGACCATAAAAGACTGCCAGCCCCGAAGCAGCCATTTCAGAGGCCCACCCTCAGGGATGCATTCTCTTTCTCAGGGATGTTCTTTGCTGAGAAAAAGAATTCAGCGATATTTCTCCCATTTGCTTTTGAAAGAATAGAAATATGGCTCTGTTCCTCCCGGCTCACTGGCAGTCAGAGTTTAAAGTTATCTCTCTTGTTCCCTGAACATTGCTGTTATCCTGTTCTTTTTTCAAGGTGCCCAGATTTTATATTGTTCAAACACACATGCTCTACAAACAATTTGTGCAGTTAACACAATCAACACAGGGTCCTGAGGCAACATATATCCCCCTCAGCTTACGAAGATGACGGGATTAAGAGATTAAAGTAAAGACAGGCATAGGAAATCACAAGGGTATTGATTGGGGAAGTGATAAGTGTCCATGAAATCTTCACAATTTATGTTCAGAGATTGCAGTAAAGACAGGCATAAGAAATTATAAAAGTATTAATTTTGGGGAACTAATAAATGTCCGTGAAATCTTCACAATTTATGTTCTTCTTCCATGGCTTCAGCCAGTCCCTCCGTTTGGGGTTCCTGACTTCCCACAACAAATAGTCAACTTTGAGTCTTGGCAAATCTCTATTTTAAGTGGGTGTTCTTTGGGACTGTGCTCTTGGTCCAACTCTCACTTTATGTAGTCCCTGTGTTTGACTTCATTCACTCTAATGACTGACTACTATTTATGATTCTAATGGTTCTCAATATAATAAAAAGAATGAATGCAAAAATAAAACTTTCCCCTATAGTTCTCTGACTTCTTGTGAGCATAGAAGTGATTGCAGGTTTTTTTTGTTTTTTGTTTTGTTTTGTTTTGAGACAGAGTTTCGCTTTTCTTGCCCAGGCTAGAGTGCAGTGGCACCATCTCGGCTCACTGCAACCTCCACCTCCCAGGTTCAAGCGATTCTCCTGCCTCAGCCTCCCGAGTAGCTGGGACTACAGGCATGCGCCACCACACCCAGCTAATTTTTTGTATTTTTAGTAGAGATGGGGTTTCCCCTTGTTAGTCAGGCTGGTCTCGAACTCCTGACCTCAGGTGACCCACCTGCCTCGGCCTGCCAAAGTGCTGGAATTACAGGTGTGAGCCAGTGCGCCCGGCCTGATTACAGTTTTTAAAAATCTAAATTTTAACATACTGTAAAAACCTTGAGGAATCCTCTCCCCATTTATTCACTTGAACATCACCCATGCTTTAATAAAGTAACAAATAAAAGGGTTTCAGTGTATGTATGGAACATATATAGTCATATATATTTTTTAATTTATTAAAATGTAATTTTCAGAAGGGTTTCATTGTTAAACCTGCATCTATTTTTTTACCTTGATTGTGACACTGAAATTCTGGAAGCACTCGAAAAAAGTTTTTTCCCTCAGTGTTGTATGTGGAAACTTAGAAAAAAGAAAAAAAAATTCTCCCAAATGAAGAACTAACATAGTCATGTGATCCATCACAGTGAGTCTCAGGGAAACAGATCTGCTAGATCCATGATTCCAATGTTAAAAAGACTACTTTAGAGAGAAGTTGCTACCATATTTTTTTTTCCTGTGGCATTTCATTAATGAATGACTGCTGGACTGTCATGGTCATTTTTAATGTTTATCATGTCATTGCCTTGTCCAGCTGCACCCTGGTCAGCACAAAATAACCGTGTCCTGGTGTTGCCAGTGCCTACGAGAATGCAAAGAGACCTCTTTCTAAAACCAGGTCTGACGTTTCTTCAAAGAAACATCCAAGCATTTTCGTTTTAATGTCAGCAGTCATCATTTTCACCTTAGGTATAACATCTAAAATTTATACTTGCTTGTTCCTTATTTACTCTTTTTGGTCTTTACTGTGGAACTGTAGTGTTCTGATCTTGAACTGGAACATAAATGGAGAGAAGCTTCTCTCCTTTTCTCTGATTTCCCTGGAACTAAATCCAACTCTCGATATTTTATTGAAAACAACAACAACAAATTCACCTAAATACTGAGACCTCTTTTTGAGTCATCTTTATTATTATTTTGTTAAAGATGCACATTTTTTTTGTTCCTGCTAGGGCATTTAGTTTTTATACAAAGTAGTCCATAATAAAAGAATTTCATGGCCGGGTACGGTGGCTCACACCTGTAATCCCAACACTTTGGAAGGCCAAGGTGGACAGATCACAAGGTCAGGAGATCGAGACCATCCTGGCTAACATGGTGAAACCCCGTCTCTACTAAAAGTACAAAAAAATTAGCCAGGCGTGATGGCACGCACCTGTAGTCCCAGCTACTCGGGAGGCTGAGGCAGGAGAATCTCTCGAACCCGGGAGGCAGAGGTTGCAGTGAGCTGAGATCACACCACTGCACTCCAGCCTGGGCGGCAGAGCGAGACTCTGTCTCTCTCTCTCTCTGTCTCTTCACACACACACACACAAACACACACACACACACACACACACACACACACACGAATTTCATTTCAGCTCCTTAGCATAAAACTGCCTTGACTCTCTAAGCATATATCTAAAAGGGATTTTAAGGAAATTCGGAGAGCCTGTGACTGTAATTTTGACTTATATTTGTTATAGATTGAAGAAGAGCCCTGTTCAGACTATATTTAAGTTGTGAGTTAAAATACCTTTACTTATGGTGAAGTTCTCATCTACATTCCTATTGGATATTAACTAATTATTTTTGTTTGTTTGTTTGTTTTTGTTTTTGAGACAGAGTTTCACCCTTGTTGCCCAGGCTATAGTGCAATGGCGCGATCTCGGCTCACTGCAACCTCTGCCTTCTGAGTTCAAGCAATTCTCCTGCCTCAGACTCCCGAGCAGCTGGGATTACAGGCATGAGCCACCACGCCCAGCTAATTTTGTATTTTTAGTGGAGGCGGGGTTTCTCCATGTTGGTCAGGCTGGTCTTGAACTCCCAACCTCAGGTGATCCACCCGCCTCGGCCTCCCAAAGTGTTGGGATTACAGGCGTGAGCCACTGCACCCAGCCAAATTCTTAAATTATTTGTACACACCCAAAGGAGTCTTCTTCTGGTATCTATCTGTAAGGGGCCACTTCCCCTGTAGCCTTTTTAGTTTGTGACTTCCATTTTGAACCACTGATGGTTGCATCCCAGCAAGGTTCTGGAGCTACTCAGGGCAGTTCATCAATCCAGCTAATGACAGTGAAGATTACCGATTGCTCTCAGCTATTCCTGTGACATGGTTTATCCCTCATCCAATTCTCCACGTTTGCCATTTGAAATGTTATATGGTATGAACTGTGTGCTAGGAGGAAACTTACAAGTATCAGAGTTAAAATTCGTGTCTGACTAGCTCATAGCTGATCTTCATTATTCTTTTATGAGTTCATGCTAAATGTGCTCTTATCCACAGGATGAAGATAATGGAATGAAAAGTAAAGTTCATCATATTGCCAAGGAGATCATGAGCTCAGAGAAAGTGTAGGTATCTAGTTTACAATTCAGAAGACTGTTTTCCCCCCATTGGCACATTTAAAACATTTTTTTCATTGTTGTTTTTTACAGGTTTGTGGATGTGTTAAAACTTTTGCATATTGTAAGTATCTGCTAATATTTTCTTGAAGTCTAAGACTATTCCCTTTTGTACTTTCCCTACCCCTAGAAGTTTTCAGCATTACTAACTTAATGATAGACATTTTCTAAAATGTATGTATTTCATATATGTAGATAACATGATTTCTGAAAGAGTCTTAGTAGCTATATGTCCAAAGTCTTCAAACTTTATGTCTTCATAACAGTTTTTAAGGTGATAATATATTTTCTTAGGCATTTGCTGAAGATACTTGCTGTTAGAGTTTTGCATTAGCAATACATGAAGAGCATCATTATCATTGTCCAAAAGTGTTTTTCTCCTACCTAAATAAGCTCCCAGAAACAGACTTGAAATAGGCAATTTTCTTACTATTTTTCCTTTTACCACCTCCATTTAGGAGAGATTAGAAATAGACATTTTGTTCTTGCGATAGCACATGTACCCTAAAACTTAAAGTATAAAAAAAAAAAAAAAAAAAAAGAAATAGACATTTTTACAACTAAGTTTTAGTTCTATTTTCTGTTTTTTAAATGGTCAACTTTTTTTTGTTTTTTTGGTTTGAGAGAGCATCTTATTCTGTTGCCCAGGCTAGAGTGCAGTGGTGCGATCTTAGCTCACTGCAGCCTTTCAACCTCCTGGGTTCAGGCAATTCTCCTACCTCAGGCTCCTGAGCAGCTGGGACTACAGGCACTCACCACCATGCCCAGCTAAATTTTGTATTTTTTGTAGAGATGGGGTTTCAACATGTTACCCAGGCTGATCTCAAACTCATGGGCTCAAGTGATCAACCCGCCTTGGCCTCCTAAAGTGCTGGGGTTACTGACATGAGCCACTGCAGCCAGCCTGTAATTGTCAACTTGAACAGACTTGTTAGGAAAGAATTATGATATGTGTCAGGGTGCATATTCATTTTTCTCATGCACTCCTTTGTCCTTGCAGGTTTTCACAAGTTTCATTATGCATTGACAGTTAAAGTGCTTTTAGTGTTACTTTATTTCAATTATATTTAGGCAAGATATTAAGACTTAAGAAAGGGGTAAAACAAAAGGAAAAGGTAGATGAAAATGAAAAAAGGAGTTGAAGTGACAGTTTACTTATGTGGCGTAATTATTAACATCATAAATTAGGCTTAATTGTGGAGAAATGAAAGGTTCACCAAATATACATCCATTTAAGTCTTGGCAAACAGTATCATTATTTTCAGGTTTTCTTTGAATGGATACATACAAACATGAAAAGTAGGTTACACTTAGGCATGATTCACATTCACTAAATGATTACCTGTGCTCTGTTCTTGGTCCAACAGAAACCCAGGGGCCTGGCATGGTGTGGTGGCTCATGACTGTAATCCCAGCACTGTGGGAGGCTGAAGCGGGTAGATCACCTGAGGTCAGGAGTTTGAAACCAGCCTGGCCAACATGGCGAAACCCCATCTCCACTAAAATACAAAAATTAGCCAGGTGTGGTGGCATGCCTGTAGTCCTAGCTACTCAGGAGGCTGAGGCAGGATAATCACTTGAACCCAGGAGGCAGAGGTTGCAGTGAGCCAAGATGGTACCACTGCACTCCAACATGGGTGACAGATCAAGACTCTGTCTCAAAACAAAACAAAACAAAACAAAACAAAAATAGGGGCCTGATTCCTATGTGAAAAATCTGTAGCTTTGGAAATTCTTTAAAAATTCTTAACATTGCTAATTTGTTTTGAGAAAATATTTCCCTGTGAATAGTTTCTCACATTGATTTTTGGCTATATTGGTAATATTGGTAAGTTCTCCCTTCCTCTCTCTCTCCTTTTTTTTTAATGACTCAGGGTCTCACTTTGTCACCCAGGCTGGAGTGCGGTGGCATGATTTCCACTCACTGCAAGCTCTACCTCCTGGGCTCAAGCGATCCTCCCATCTCAGCCTCCTGAGTAGCTGGGACCACAGCCATCCATCACGCCAGGCTAATTTGTTGTATTTTTAGTGGAGATGGGTTTTAGCCATGTTGCCCAGGCTGGTCTCGAACTCCTGAGCAATCTGCCCACCTCAGCCTCCCAAAGTTCTGGAATTTCAGGCATGAGCCACTATGCCCAGCCAGTTCTCTTTTGTAATAGATTTTCTTTTTTTAATGATAGGACAAATCTAGGCATGGGTAGCACACACTTATAATCCCACCTACTCAGGAGGCTGAGCCAGAAGAATCCCTTAGGAGTTCAAAACTGCAGTGAGCTGATTGCACCACTGCACTCTAGCATGGATGACACAGCAAACCCTTTTTCCAAAAAAAAAAAAGGACAATATTTTGTCACCCTAACAAATTTGTTGAGTGGCAAGCTTACTGTCATTTCATATAAATTATAATATGTTTAATAAATAAGTGGCTTTTCAAAATGAATTTCTCATATATTTGCTGCTCTGCTCTGAACATCCCCACCACACCGTAGACATCTGATATAATTAAGTACAAGTTAATAGGAAGGTTTTTGGTTGTCTTATTTGCTCTCTGATGGGAGCTAGCCTTAGTAAATATCTCTATAAAAATATTATGTAAATGTACAAATAGTCTGCATTTAAAAAAATATTTGGGCCGGATACGGTGGCTCATGCCTGTAATCCCAGCACCTTGGGAGGCCAGGGCGGGCGGATCACATGAGGTCAGGAGTTCAAGACAGCCTGACCAACATGGAGAAACCCCGTCTCTACTAAAAATACAAAAATTAGCCAGGCGTGGTGGCACATGTCTGTAATCCCAGCTACTCTGGAGGCTGAGGCAGGAGAATCGCTTGAACCCAGGAGGCAGAGGTTGCGGTGAGTCGAGATTGTGCCATTGCACTCCAGCCTGGGCAACAAGAGCGAAACTCCCTCTCAAAAAAAAAAAGTGTGTGTGTGTGTGTGTGTGTAATATATAGTATATATAGTACATTATATAATATATAGTATGATATATAGTATATATAATATACTATGTATTGTATATATAATTATATAGTATAGTGTATATAATATGTAGTATAGCAATCTATTATATATTATACATATATAGTATATGTACTATATATTATATATGATTACTATTATATAGTATTATATATCATATACTATATATACTATATATAATACTATATGTATAGTCACTTATTTATCAAACATTATAATTTATATGAAATGACAATAAGCTTGACACTCAACAAATTTGTGAGGGTGACAAAATATTGTCCTTTTTTTTTTTTTTTTTTTTGAAATAAGGGTTTGCTGTGTCATCCATGCTAGAGTGCAGTGGTGCAATCAGCTCACTGCAGTTTTGAACCCCTAGGCTCAAGGGATTCTTATATATATAATACTATATATATTATATATATATAAAACTATATATAATATACTATAATGTATAATATATGCGATATATAATATACTATGATATATAATATACTATGTATTATATATAATATATGCTATATATAATATAATATATGCTATATATTATATAACATAATATAACATATAATATATAATATATGCTATATATTATATAACATATAATATAACATATAATATATGCTATATATTATATAACATATAACGTATAATATATGCTATATATTATATAACATATATAATATATGCTATATATTATATAACATATATAATATATGCTATATATTATATAACATATATAATATATGCTATATATTATATAACATATATAATATATGCTATATATTATATAACATATATAATATATGCTATATATTATATAACATATAATATATGCTATATATTATATAATATATATATATTTGGAAGGGTTTTTTTAGACAAAGATGGACTGGCTATATAGTATTAGTAATGAAGCATCTTTGCTTCACTAATTTCTTTAGGTGGAGACGTACATTTCCTTGAAAATTTGAGAGACTCAATAAAATCCATAGAGCCAGAGGCAAGGCTACCCTAGGCATCCAGATGTCTGTTACTAAATAGATTTTTTTTTTTTGCATTGTAAAAGGAATAGAAGACTTTCTTAGTTCTCATTTTTTTTTTCCATGTTAAAATCACTTCATGCTGTTTTACTGAATACACCCTGACTTTTGAGTCTTGTGAACCATTTTCAGCATTTTTTCTTTAGTTGTAAAGAATCTTTCTTTAGCTTCTGTTGACATGGCTACCAAACCTTCACTCTGGAGCGGCTTCTTTCACGTGAGAACTGTTCTTCACTGAATGAAGCTCATTGTTCAGAGTACCTTTGTTTTGCTGCTGAGGTGTTTTCCCTACCTTGGTTTGGTTATTTCCTTCTCTTTAGATGCCTCTGTTTCACAGCTGTCTTTCCAAGCCTTCAGGGACTTGTGGAGAGAGGGAGGGAAGGTGACTTGTGGATCTTAAATGATGTTCATCTGATCATTTAACCTAACCGAATCCCATTTAGTTAAATAAATGGTGTTCTATTAAGTGCTCTCTATGTTCCTTGCAGCATGCTATGTTACGTCAATTATCTGTTTTAATCCTCGTAACAACCCTATCAAATAGATGTTATTCCTATTTTTTTCAATGAAGAAAGTAAGCTAACTGTCAAAAATAACCCACTACTTAATAGGAAAACCAGACTTTCAAGTCTGGTCTGTCTGAGCCCTTGTACTTAGTTGTTCTTTAGCAATTGATTGAAAATTATTACTTGAAATCTCTACCATGCTGTATAGGATATAGTGTATCTGGATGTATTAGCTTGCTTTCAGAATTCTTTTAGTTGCCCTGGAAACCAGAGAAACTTATTTTTCATCTTCTAAAGATGACAGTGAAGCTAGATCTTGGTCACTTAGAGTTATTATGATGATTACTTGTTAGTGTTATTAAAGGAGATTGGAAACTAGACATAAAAGATTGCTTTCAGTTATGTTTTCTACAGTTTTGCATTGATGATTATGCACCACTGATGATTATATACCGTATCACTGGGTCTACATATAGAGAGGGAAGAATAATTTCATTGGGAAAATATTTTTATTTTAAAAACAAAGTC
The DNA here is from genome assembly GCF_028858775.2 of Pan troglodytes. Lineage (NCBI taxonomy): Eukaryota > Metazoa > Chordata > Mammalia > Primates > Hominidae > Pan > Pan troglodytes. The sequence continues at coordinate 101,990,424 of NC_072408.2, read as the reverse complement.
AAATGGTTAATGTGGGGACTTTCACACCTCTACTTTTACTCCATAGTTTCACACTCATTTCTGCGTATTTATCATAGCACTTTGACCTCCACAGCTGCTTTGCTTTTGCTTAAAGTGAAGTGATTCCTGGTGTCCTTCATGAGGACAGGGAACCTTGTAGGGCTCCATGTCTGTCCATATGTTCATTTGGTCTTTGTAATTCACTGTGTCATGATAGTAGTTCAGTAATGCCCTGAGGTCAGGCAGCTGGGTCAGGACAGCTGGTAATTAAGTCACATACCCCTCATTGGTGCTGGAGATATAAAGCCTGACCCCATGAACAAGGCCATCTGTTTTGTGCTTCATTGCCTCAGATGCTCATACTTGATTTTATTTGCATCGATTTTTTGCTTAGGTCTTCCCTAAGTGATTCGAGCTGGCAAAGCTGGTATGTTAATATCTCAAAAGAATTAAAGATCAACTTAAAGTTAATCTGATTCTGATTTGTAGGTTTTGGGGAATTAGTAAGAATAATATTATCATATGCTTCATAATTCAGAGGCCCATTTCTAGCTCTACAAATTCCACATTAAACAAGCATTTGGTTATTATGACCAGAAACTACAGTGTAGGTGGTTCAATTTTGCATGCAGAATCTTTGGTAGGTTTTGTTGTAAGGATGAAGTCTAGGTACTTGATGCTAACAAACTCTATAGCTAACTAACATTTTCACACTCTTGACTCCTCCCCCCACTATTTTAATATTTTATTTACCCAGCTTTTCCAGTGTGAAAAATTAAACTCTGGATCTAACTTTTGAAGAGCTAATCCTGCTGTCTTGCATCCTCACCGATGCAAGGAGGTGTTAGTGAATTTAGATTCTTCTGCCTCAAAATAGCTTTGCCTCTGGCTTTTAAGTGTCATCACACTTTCCCAAATTATCCTGGTTGTTAACATTTAGAAAAATAACCAGACATATGTTGTAATAATCCTTTTATAAAAAAAAGATGTCACCTCCTCCCAGTGGCACCAGTTTTGGCAATGGCTGAGGTTCATGAAGAGCTGAGAAGTTAAAGATTCTGCGTGTGGTTCCTGTGTGAATTAGTTACATCTGGCATTGGGGCTGTAGCACACAGCTGTCAGGAAATGGTGGCCCAAGAGGTGAGGGAATGAGACTGGGGCCAGGGCTGCTGCATGTGGTTATGGAGGCCAAAATTGGGAGTGGAGTCCAATTATTCAATGACACTTGTTGAAGCAAAAGCGCAGTATGGCAGGGTTTATTCAGGACTATCACAATGGCATAGGGGGCCTGGCGCAGTGGCTCATGCCTATAATCCCAGCACTTTGGGAGGCCAAGGTGGGTGGTTCACTTGAGGTCAGGAGTTCGAGACCAGTCTGGCCAACCTGGTGAAACCCCATATCTACTAAAAATACAAAGATTAGCTGGGCATGGTGGCATATGCCTGTAATCTCAGCTACTCGAGAGGCTGAGGCAGTAGAATCGCTTGAACCGAAGAGGCAGAGGTTACAGTGAGCCGAGATCATACCACACTCCAGCCTGGACGACAGAGCAAAACTCCATCTCAAAAACAAAAAACAACAGACATAGGGACCACTGCAATGGGATTTTGCAGTAGTGGAGAGAGATTGGGCTCAACTCCAAATATATTACGGGCAAATGGGAATTTATAGCCAAGGAGGAGCAAAGTGGGCGTTAGTGGATGGAAAATTACTAACAAGAAACTTCAGGAGCAGGGGAGATTCTGGCTAAACCAACTTAAGAGGATTCTTGCTGAAGACGGACCAGCCAGGGTGATCATACATCACCTGGGCAATGGTAGAGGATGAAGAACCCGAACAATATCAAGGGTGGGAGGTTCTTGCTAAAACTGGATTTTACAAGAAAGTGCACAGATGGGCCTAAGAAAAGATTCAGGAACCTGACCAGTACAGAATCTTTGCCGAGTGCTTACTTAGAATATGTAATTCTCTGGTTGGACACAATGGCTCACGCCTGTAATCCCAACACTTTGGGAAGCTGAGACAGGAAGATCACTTGAGGCCAGGAGTTCAAAACCAGTCTGGCCAACATGGTGAAACCCCATCTCTACTAAAAATACAAAAAGTTAGCCAAATGTGGTGGCACACACCTATAATCCCAGCTACTCAGGAGATGAGGCAAGAGAATGGCTTGAACCTGGGAGTCGGAGGTTGCAGTGAGCTGAGATTGCACCACTGCACTCCAGCCTGGGCAACAAGAGCGAAACTCTTTCTCAAAAAAAAAAGTAAGCTGGGCGCCGTGGCTCATGCCTATAATCCCAGCACTTTGGGAGGCCGAGGCAGGCGAATCACCTGAGGTTGGGAGTTCAAGCCCAGCCTGACCAACATGGAGAAACCCTGTCTCTACTAAAAATACAAAATTAGCCAGGTGTGGTGGCACATGCCTGTAATCCCAGCTACTCAGGAGGCTGAGGCAGGAGAATTGCTTGAACCCGGGAAGCGGAGGTTGTGGTGAGCTGAGATCGCGCCATTGCACTCCAGCCTGGGCAACCAGAGTGAAACTCTGTCTCAAAAAAAAAAAGTAACTCTGTGGGTTTCATGGATATATACTCTCAAAATTCTTATAGCCTTTATTAAGTGTACTTCTGCTATTTTAATTATTAAATTTCTATTTTATTCTGACATACTGCTTTTAATTTAAAAGAAAACATTGTGGGCCATCAGTCCATTCCGAGCTGCCTGAAAACATCCAGTAGTACTGGGAAAAGCAGAGTTTTGCCTGGTGTGTGACAAGGGCCTCCATTTAGAGGCAGCCATCTCACTGGTCAGTTCAGTTTGTATTTGGCTGGCCTCTGCTAAATGCGTCTTAAATAAACAAGTTCCCTTTTTGGCAATGGTGGCAGACATATGGAATGCAGGGTCTGGCAAAAGCTGTGTCAAACCGGGTCCTTAAGTTACTTAGCAGCTAACATCACTGTCACTGTCATGGCAGAGGAAATACCTTCCAACTGGGAAACAAAAGTTATCCTGCTGCCAGGAGACAAATATAGCCATTACTTACTCCACCAGAAGAAAGGGTGGCGCTTATTGCTTTGCTGAGCAAGGAACTCTTGCATCCAGATTATATTAATCACTAAACTGGTCAAAACAAAAGCAAAAAAGATAACCATAGAGGATGTTTAACTATTCTGCTTTGAATACATTATTCATGATGTGTAAATGTATTCTATAGCCCTGCATGATAGCAGACAGCCTAATGATTTTCAAAAGTGTTAAGTGGCTCTATTTTCTCTAGTAAATGTGAGTGCTGATTGAAGCAAGCTGTTGGGAGGTGAAATTTGGCTGATATCCATTTGGTTTCTGGAGATGTTCTGAGTGGTTTTCTGGATTAGAGCTTATAATACTATGAGAATTAAATGCTCTTATTTTATGTGATAGTAATTAGGTATACAAGTTAGTCCTTTAGTTACTGGTGTGAGTAGTTGGCTCCTTTGGGCTAGTGTGACTGTGGGATCAATAAACTTAGTCCCAGGTACTGAGTCCTAAGTGAAAGGTTTTTTAGCATTGATTAAGCATAAGAGGATTGGACTTCTTCAAAATAGCCATCCTTTAGAAAAAGAATCCTTTCATATACTTTAAGTTATCTGTGAGGTTTTTGGTTGTCCAGAGTTAAAAAAAAAAAAACAAAACAAAAAAACCTCATGGTTAATATATGTATGTTAGGGGCAGGTGTTGAAAGGATCATTGGAAGGAACAGTATCTTTTTTGGTTGATTTCATTTGCCCGGTAAATCCCTGAAGGGAAAGCAGTTGGAAATAAAGGTAAGGGAAGATAAGGCCTATTAGTCATTTACCCAAACTTTGCTTTCAGATTTTAATTAAAACTGCTGTTTCTAAAAAGGAAAAAATCTTTGTTTTTGAATCCTCAGGACTGTGGAACAGATTTCACTCTGTTTTACTTATATCTTGAGGCCCACCCTTAGGGGACAGTGAAATCTAGGCAAATACTTATCTCCTACCCCACCCTTTCCAAGTGCTCTGGAGTAATAGGGTGCGGTGATATTGACCTATATTAAAACATGGTACAGATAGTCTAGAGAACAGTAAATGAAAAATAATAGGTGAAGAGAAAGATTCTTATTTGTGAAAAGTGTAAACCCTGGTGAATTTATTGAGAGGTTGACAAGAGGGAGGGGAGATTTTCAGGTCCAGAGTTAAAATGTTTCATTCTGTGTGCCAACTGCATTGCAAAAAAAGTTTTATGTGCAATATCTAATTAAAGTCTCATAACTAGTATTATACTCATTTAGCAGATGAGGGAAATCAGGCTGGCCCAAGGAAACACAGTAAATAAGGAGCAAGGGCTTGGATCCAGGATTCTGATTATCAAGCATGTGCCTGCCAGGCACGGTGGCTCATGCCTATAATCACAGCACTTTGGGAGGCCCTAGTGGGAGGATTTCTTGAGCTCAGGAGTTCAAGACCAGCCTGGGCAACAAGGTGAAACCTTGTCTCTACAAAAAATAGAAAAATGGGCTGGGTGCAGTGGGTCACACTTGTAATCCCAGCACTTTGGGAGGCTGAGGCGGGCGAATCAGAAGGTCAGGAATTCGAGACCAGCCTGGCCAACATGGTGAAACGCCGTCTCTACTAAAAACATACAAAAAATCAGCTGGGTGTGGTGGTGGGCACCTGTAATCCCAGCTACTCGGGAGGCTGAGGCAGGAGAATAGCTTGAACCCAGGAGGCGGAGGTTGCAGTGAGCCAAGATCGCGCCACTGTACTCTAGCGTGGGTGACAGTGCGAGACTCCATCTCAAAAAAAAAAAAAAAAATACAAAAATGAGCCTGGCATGGTGGCACGCGCCTGTAGTTCCAGCTACTCACTCGGGAAGTTGCCATGAGCTGAGATTGGGCCACTGCGCTCCATCCTGGACGACAGAGGGAGACCCACAACACGTGCCTCTCTCCACATGCCTCACCTAGGATGCTCCAGTTGTTGGGAAATGATGACTGAAAGTGGACAGTGAGACTCTTAAATCCAGAATAAAATTAGCTAAGATCTCCTGGGAACTTTTAAAATAAATGGATTGTGTTTATATTGATGGTATTGGAATAATTCTAAAGACTATTTAGAATTGCATTACAATTTCCAGACACTCGCTTAGTATAATTGCTAAGTTTAGAGATCAAACTAAAAGGTTTAAGATAAATATCATATAGTATGTTTGAAAATCAAATAATCGTCTCAGCCACTATTTTTTATTTTTAATTTCCTATCTAGGTGAGTGGGGTAGGAGGAAGGGGGTACTTTAGATTTGTAATTCTGCATGAGAAATACAGCTGTGCAATCTGTATCATTTTAGGGAGGAGGGGGACTGAGGATAAAAGCTTGTTATCAAGTTACATGTGTGTGTATTGTTTTTCCTGCTCTGGACTGTAATAGGATTTCCGGGATGCAGTAGCTCATGCTTCCAGGCAACTTGGGAAACCAGTGATTGAGGACCGGATTCTAAATCAGATCCTATACTACTTGCCTCAGCTGTATGAGCTCAACCGGGATCTCTTGAAGGAACTGGAGGAAAGAATGTTGCACTGGTAAAAATGGACTGTTTTCAGATTTTCCTAGTGTTTCCAATTTTAGATGAAGCCATAAGGGCCCCACATGTGACAGAGATATATTTTCATTACATTGAGTTGTTTGAATATATTGTCTTTGCAGTTATCCATAGATTGATTTTGTTTTGTTTGTTTTTTGTTTTTGAGATAGATTCTCATTCTGTCACCCAGGCTGGTGTGCAGTGGCACAATCTCGGCTCACTGCAACCTCTGCCTCCCGGGTTCCAGCGTTTCTTCTGCCTCAGCCTCCCGAGTAGCTGGGATTATAGGCGCGTGCTACCACGCCTTTCTAATTTTTTGTATTTTTAGTAGAGATGAGGTTTCACCGTGTTGGCCAGGCTGGTCTCGAACTCCTGACCTCAGGTGATCTGCCTGCCTCGGCCTAAAGTGCTGGGATTACAGGTGTGAGCCACCATGCCTGACCAGATTGATTATTTTCAATGGCCCAAAATTCACAACCTTGGCACACCAAGCTCAATACTATTATTTTAAACAAATCTTTCGTAATCCTGCCTCAGAAGCAAGATGCAGCCGATTTAAATTTCTATAGGTGAACTTGGGCAATCAAGATTTTTGAGATTCAGTGTAGATAGATGCTATATGCTATATTCACATTAGAATAGTTTCTAAATGTTTTATTTACCTTCTGGAGCTGCAGGTCATGAAACTCCCTTTCCAGTTTTGAAAAAGAGGCCGTTCACTGAAATAATAGGATGGTTATTTTGGAAAAGCAATTTTTTTTTCTTTTGAGATGGAGTTTCACTCTTGTTGCCCAGGCTGGAGTGCAATGGCACGATCGCAGCTCACTACAACCTCTGCCTCCCAGGTTCAAGTGATTCTTCTGTCTCAGCCTCCTGCGTAGCTGGGATTACAGGCGCATGCCACCATGCCTGGCTAATTTTTGTATTTTTAGTAGAGGCGGGGTTTCATCATATTGGTCAGGATGGTCTCTAACTCCTGACCTCAGGTGATCCGCCTTGGCCTCCCAAAGAAAGGCAAATTTATATATGTATGACATGCTTGTAGAAGCTGTAGATTTAAGAATAGGAAAAGAATACCAAAAGGTTGGTATTGGAAGCTACTTCCACTAGGCTGAAGAAAATAAGTATGCAGAGGCTTGGTGACTTCTGTGGAAATAATGTAGAAAGATTGGTGTAGGAGGATTGAATTTACTGTTGAAAACCATGGGGAACACAACATGATTAGAATAAGAAAATAGTATCACCTACTTTCATGTTCAAAATTTCTCTAAGCTTTCTTTATATATAAACCAGAAAAATACCTCTGCTTGTTTTGGAAATATCTTGCCTCTATATGTTGGGTAAATATGGCAGATAAGCAATTAATACATAGCCGTAGCCTAAGTATAAAATAACACACAATTTAGGACTGAGAAATGACTAAAATGTAGTCCTTAAAGGTCATGATAGGCCGAGCACGGTGGCTCATGCCTGTAATCCCAGCACTTTGGGAGGCTGAGGCGGGTGGGTCACTTGAGGTCAGGAGCTCGAGACCAGCCTAGCCAACATGGCAAAACCTCGTCTCTAGTAAACTTACAAAAATTAGCCAGACATGATGGCAGATGCCTGTAATCCCAACTACTCGGGAGGCTGAACTGGGAGGCGGAGGCTGCAGTGAGCCGAGATTGTGCCACTGCACTCCATTCTGGGTGACAGAGCGAGACTCCTTTTAAAAAAAAAAAAAAGTCATGATAGAAATAAAATATAACTGGCTGGGCGCTGTGGCTCACACCTTTAATCCCAGTATTTTGGGAGGCCGAGACAGGCAGATAAGCTGAGGTCAGGAGTTTGAGACCAGCCTGGCCAACATGGTGAAACCTTGTCTCTACTAAAAAACAAATCTTTTTTTTTTTCTTAAGTTAAAAAAAAAAAAATTGGGGCTTATTTGCTTCCGATTTTTTTTTTTTTTTTTTGAGACAGATTTTCACCTCTTGCCCAGGCCAGAGTTCAGTGGTGTGACCATGGCTCACTGCAGCCTTGACTTCCCCAGGCTTAAGTGATCCTTCCACCTCACCCACCCAAGTAGCTGGGACTGCAGGTGTGCCCCACCACGCCTGGCTAATTTTTTAAATTTTTTGTAGAGACAGGTTGCCCTGTGTTTCCTTGGCTGGTCTTGTGCTCCTGGGCTCAAGTGATCCTCTCGCCTCCGCCTCCCAAAGTGCTAGGATTACAGGCATGAGCCACTGCACCTAGCCTAATTTTCTATTTATTAAAATATTTTTCTCTTAGGGTTCAAGTCAATACATATTCTTTGGTGTTAGTTGACTTTCTGAAATAACATTTTTCCATTGGCTTTTAACAACAATTGATGAAATATTTTATTTTCACATTCAAGAAGGTTTGCATATCTACTATGTGCTAGTCTGTGCTCTAAGTATGCAGAGGATATCACAGTGCACAAAACAGACATCCTGCTTTCATGGAGCAGACATTTAATAGGGGAAGGACCAGATAAATAGACAAGAAAACTACCAGAAGCAGTTTCTGAGTTGCAGAGACCTGAAATAGGACGCTGTGGTAGCAAATGAAGCTTGAGTGGTCAGGGAAAGCCCTCTGTGAAGGTGGCATATTTACAGTGATATCTGAAAGGAAAGGAGGAGCCAGCCAGGGTTCTATATTTCCAGGCATGTAGAACCATTAGTGGAAGTCTGCATAGTGGAAATGAATTCCATGTCTCCAAAGAAGATAAAGAAGGCCAGTGTGGTGGGAGAGAAATGGGGAAGAGGAAGAGAAGTGTGACAGGGGTCAGAAAGGGCAGGCCTTTGTATGCCAGGTAAGGAGTTTGGTTTTTTTTTTCTTTTTTTTTTTGAGACATTGTCTCACTGTGTCGCCTAGGCTGGAGTGCAGTGGGCACAATCTCGGCTCGCTGCAACCTCTACCTACCAGGTTCAAGCGATTCTCCTGCCTCGGCCTCCCAAGTACCTAGGATTACAGGCGCCTGCCACCATGCCCAGCTAATATTTGTATTTTTAGTAGAGGCAGGGTTTTACCATGTTGGCCAGGCTGGTCTCAAACTCCTGATCAGAAGTAATCTGCCCGTCTCGGCCTCCCAAAATGCTGGGATTACAGGCGTGAGCCACCGTGCCCGTCCAAGGAGTTATTTATTTATTTATTTATTTATTTATTTATTTTTGAGACAGAATCTTGCTCTGTTGCCCAGACTGGAGTGCAGTGGCACAATCTCGGCTCACTGCAACCTCCCCCTCCCGGGTTCAAACAATTCTCCTGTCTCGGCCTCCCAAATAGCTGGGATTACAGGCATGCACCACCATGCCCGACTAATTTTGTATTTTTGGTAGAGACTGGGTTTCTCCATGTTGGTCAGGCTGGTCTTGAGCTCCTAACCTCTGGTGATCTGCCCACCTCGGCTCCCAAAGTGCTGGGATTACAGGTATGAGCCACTGCACCCAGCCATGGTAAACATTTTTTAAGACTCTCTCCTTGTGTTGAAGAATGGTTTGGAGAGGGCAAGAATGGAAGCAGGGAGACCAGTTAGAGTCCAGGCAAGATGGGATGGTGGCAGTGGAAATGGTGAAAAGTAGGCATTTTGAGGTATGTCTTACAAGAAGAGAAAAAAAGATAAGTTGGCGGCTTAGATGTGGACTCTGCGTATCATTGCATATGTTCATCACTCTCTCTTTATATTTTTTTGTGTATCTCTTCTCTATCCATAGGACTGAACAACAAAGAATTGCTGATATCTTTGTAAAGAAGGGACCATATCTAAAAATGTATTCCACATACATCAAAGAATTTGATAAGAATATAGCCTTGCTGGATGAACAGTGCAAGAAAAATCCAGGTTTTGCTGCTGTTGTTAGAGAATTTGAGGTATTTGCTACTATCTAATGTTGAACACTTCTCTTTCTTTTTGTTGTTGAAGCTTTAATAACAAGTTGCAGTCATTGAAAACAAAGCTTGCAAACAAAGAAAAAGTTAAAAAGTAATCCCTTCAAAATCAAATATGGAATTGAACAATTTAAATGGTGAGAACTCAAGAATGTACATGACTTAATTTTGAAAATCTGTTATTGCACATGGGAATATTTTGACTTGGAAAGAATTTTTTTTTTGAGACAGAGTCTTGCTCTGTTGCCCAGGCTGGAGTACATTCGCACGTAGATTGGCTCACTGCAACCTCCGCCTCCTGGGTTCAAGTGATTCTCCTGCCTCAGCTTCCCCAGTAGTTGGGATTACAAGCACGTGCCACCACACCTGGCTAATTTTTTGTATTTTTAGTGGAGATGGGGTTTCACCACATTGGCCAGGCTGGTCTCGAATTCCTGACCTCAGGTGATCCACCCTGCTCGGCCTCCCAAAGTGCTGGGATTACAGGCGTGAGCCACTGTGCCTAGCTGGAAAGAATATTTTGATGGGACTTTTTAAACTGTGGTAAAATACATACAACACAAACTTAGCATTTTAACAGTTTTCAAGTTTATAGTTCAGTAATGTTAAGTACGTTGACATTCTTGTGCACCCAGATCCCCAGAACTCTTTTCAACTTGCAAAACTGAAGCTCTATAGGCATTAAACATTAACTCTATTCTCTCTTCCCTCCCAGCCCTTGGCAACCACCATTCTGCTTTCTGACTCAATGAACTTGATTAAGGAACATGTCTTAACTTTTAATTTAACTTCTTCTTTTATCCTAACAATTAACTTACAATGATGGATGGGAAATAGAATTTATGTTTCCCTTTAGGTAAATAAATAACATGGTTTTGGTGCCAAAGTTAAGAAAAAGTAATAACCTGTTCAGAGCATGTGTCAGCCAAAGCTTTGACTTTTAACTCAGAGCTGTGAGGGTGGAACCCTGATTTAATTAGAGATAAAATCACAAGTCCCCTCCATCAATTTGGAGTAAAATTTGCGTACTGTATTTTAGTACTTATTTCTCTGTTTTGAAGCTTAAAAGATCGGTGAATTCCAGTCACACAAAACTAGAAGTGAAAAGGGTTTTTTTTGTTTGTTTTTGTTTTTGTTTTGTTTTTTGAGATGGAGTCTAGCTCTGTCGCCCAGGCTGGAGTGCAGTGGTGTGATCTCGGCTCACTGCAACCTCTGCCTCCAAGGTTCACTTGATTTTCCTGCCTCAGCCTCCCGAGTAGCTGGGAATTCAGGCATGTGCCACCATGCCCAGCTGATTTTTGTATTTTTAGTAGAGACAGGGTTTCACTGTGTTGGCCAGGCTGGTCTCGAACTCCTGATCTCATGATCCACCCACCTTGGCCTCTCAAAGGGCTGGCTGGGATTACAAGAGTGAGCCACCTCACCCGGCTGAAATGAAAAGTTTTTAAAATAGTATGGTATTGCTGATTTCTGATTTGTGCAATAGACAAATAATTAAATTTTAAAGTCATCTGTAATTTTTTCTTCTTTTCCTCTCCTCTGTTGTCTTTGTGCTATCAAAAAACAAAGTGCAATGTAATTGTGGCAACTGATGATTGACCCAGGTTTTGGTAAGAGTCCAGTGAGTTGTGTTACCTTGTTAACAAAAGAAAACGGGGAGCCATAAGGCCAGGAGAATTAGTAATCTGGGTTAATGATGCTTGGATGAAAGATACTTTCTTAACATGCATTATCATTATAATTTCATAATCACTCTGTGTACCAGATAGTGGTGGTACATATTTAGAAAATGATAAAAGTCTGAGTAAATCTAACAAAACTTATCAACCAATTTACGCTATGTTAGAAGCATGACTTTTTTTTGTAGTTCTTAGGATGCAGGGACATTTTCACTTGGCCTTTTTGATGCCACCTCACAGTAAACTCTTAGGTTGGAGAATGAGGGTGAGGCTCAGGAATGGGCCGAGATAGATGTCTGTTGTACATACTAAGGAAGAGAGGTTTCAAGGGATAACCAAATGTCTTTGTAGTCAAGCCAAAATGTGGTTCCATAATCAAATGTTCCTGTAAATGCTGTGATTTGGGGGCTTTTTATAAGGCCATTCATCTGCAAAAGACTTTTACATTCTTCAGACTTCTTAAAGAAGGGATACTTAGCAAGGCCGCTTTTCAGGTTATCTTTACTTTCTACAGTTCTCCCTGCCACCACCATTATTTTGACTATATTGACCACAAGGCTCTGATTATCATTTGAATCCAATTCCTGGCAGTTGTATTTCCGCTGCCTTATTTTAGGGGCCATGCATTTCCTTCTTGGTCCATTGGGATTTGTTTGTATTTACCAATACAAGTGGGAGCTGCTGAGTAGGGTGGGCTCTAACTAGCCTAGGACACAGACTGTGGCTACCACGCTCTTTGAGAGGGTTGTTAACAAGTTTTTCCTAGGAGCAAATGGTTTCAGGGACTGCCTACAGGAAAGGGTGGAGGTTGGTGGTCAGTCTGGCTGGGGTTCACTCTCAGTGTATCTAACAGCTGTACCTTAAAATAAAAGGGAGCCTCTCTACGAATCTCCTTCCAGAGTTGCTTGATGTTTAAAGTTTGGCTTCCTGAGCACTTGAATCTGGGTCCCCTGCTTCTTAGAAAACACTGTGTTAATTTAGATGCCTTCTCCTTTCAGATGAGCCCTCGCTGTGCTAATCTGGCCCTCAAGCACTACCTGCTCAAGCCGGTTCAGAGGATCCCCCAGTACAGGCTGTTGCTGACAGGTGGGCTTCTCCAGCATTTTGCCAGCCACCCAGTTGGTTTATCCATCAGCCAACTCTTCTTGCCTTTATGAAACTCGGGTGCCTCTCTTTGTATATCACCCCAGTCACCACGTTGCCTAATATGTGGATTTGTAGATTGCTTATATACTTCACATATACGTTGCCTGAACTGAACGGCTTTCGGTTCTTTGATCATCCATCCATGTGTGCATTTTCACCTCAGGGCATTCATACATGTAGCTACTTTTTAATTCAGAACATCTTTGACCATCCCAAGCCCATACCCGTGCATCATTTCACCTGGCTAATATTATTAATTCCAAGAAGATACTTTCCCCAACTACTCGAGAGTGGAGTTTAGAGGGTCACTCCCACATATTTATATAGCACTATCATAGCCCTAGTTACTTGCCTCAGAAGGTTGTTATAAGGTTTGATTGATGAGCTAAATGTGGACAGTGCTTAGAATAGTACCGTAGCTGGGTGCAGTGGACATGCCTGTAGTCCCAGCTACTGAAGAGGCTGAGGCGGGAGGATCTTTGAGCCCAGGAGTTTGAGACTATCCTGGGAAACATAGACCCCTGTCTAAAAAAAACAGGAATAATGCTTTAATTATAACAAGTTCTACATTAAGTATTAGCTTTTACTATTATTAGTAATAGTAGTATTCTTATCCTGATAGTTATTTCCTTATCATGATAATAGTCTATCTTCTACTAGACTGTAAGCTTCAAGATTATAGAGCTATGTCTGTTTAGTAAGGAAAAAAGAAGGAAAGAAAAAAGCAAAAACACTGTGTTTGAGTGAAGGAACTTGCTGTAATCAGGCCTTTATATTCACTGGCTCTTTAAATCCTCACCATAGCCTTGCAAATATCAGTTTTATCTTCACAGATGAGATAACAGGCTTATTGAAATTAAGTGGTTTGGCATCACAAAAAGGCTAGTGTAGTCTCAGTACCAAACATAGTTACCCAACACCTACTACTAGGTTCTCTGGAATATTTGCTGAACTGTATTGGATGTACAGTGACTTAATATGCATATATAATATGCATTAAAATTGTATCAAAATGGACAAGAACATCAAAATGTGGCCACAACCGTAAAGTCAGTGTGTTCTATAAGTAAATTTGGAGGTACTGGGTTTCTGTTACTCTCCTTAAGAAATGGTGTCCATGCTTTTCTTCTTAACTTCACTCTCTTAAGCCAAGAGCTATATTGGAGATAATAGGTGAATCCTGAAAAACCAGGATTTCCTCATTTCTCTTTAGGGAAAAGGCTTCAGCACTTCAAAGCTTGCCTAGTGACAGACGGCTCACGAGGAAGACCTACCTTTTAGCCCCAGGACAGGCTGGAGTGCAGTGGCGCCATCTTGGCTCACTGCAGCCTCCATCTCCCAGGTTCAAGCGATTCTCCTGCCTCAGCCTCCTGTGTAGCTGGGATTATAGGTGTGCACCACCATGCCTGGCTAATTTTTGTATTTTTAGTAGAGGCGGGGTTTCACTATGTTGGCCAGGTTGGTCTCAAACTCCTGACCTCAAGTGATCTGCCGACCTTGGCCTCCCAAAGTGCTGAGATTATAGGCGTGAGCCACCACAACTGGCCCTTAATTTAAATTTCTAAGGATGAATCAGGCACTAGGTTTCTGTCTGGAATGACATAAAGCCAACTGAATAAGGATATCCTGTCCCTCTGTACTTTCTTACTTCTGCTTTTGGCAGAGATTTAGAATACACAGGACAAAGGGAAGTACTGATACACATGTTGTGTTTTTGCTAGATAAATTCAATGCTCTCATAAACCAGCTATTGAATGGCATAGGCTCTTTCCATAGCTGTCAAATGAAGTACTGTTTTCAGTGGCAAAAGACAGCTATAGTTTCAAATGGGAGAGGAATGGAGCAAGAATCTGAAAATTTAATGCAAAGATTAATTTTTACATATTATTTATTTATTTATTTATTTATTTATTTATTTATTTGAGACGGAGTCTTGCTCTGTTGCCAGGCTGGAGTGCAGTGGTGCAACCTCAGCTCACTGCAACCTCCGCCTCCTGGATTCAAGAGATTCTCCTGCCTCAGCCTCCCGAGTAGCTGGGACTACAGGCGTGTGCCACCACGCCCAGCTAATTTTTTGTATTTTTAGTAGAGACGGGGTTTCAACATGTTGGCCAGGATGGTCTTGATCTCTTGACCTTGTGATCCGCCTGCCTTGGCCTCCCAAAGTGCTGGGATTACAAGCATGAGCCACGGTGCCCGGCCATATTATTTATTTTATTTTACACACTACGACTGTTCTAAGTAGTAAAAAGTCTACATATGTTAAATTTAGGTTTCATGCTTAGTTTGTTTTTTTATTGAGAAAGTGTGAAATGACAAAAGCGGGTTTTAAAAAACTCTCTTTACTAAAATAGATTTTAACTAGGTGTAGTGGCTTATGCCTGTAACCCAGCAACTCAGGAGGCTGAGCCGGGAGGATTGCTTGAGCCCGGGAATTCGAGGCTACAGTGAGCCATGGTCATGCTACTGCACTTCAGCCTGGGTGACAGTGAGAATTCCGTCTCTTAAAAAAAGAAGAATTTTGTTTTATAATACCAACATCATGTGAGCTTGGAGTTATTTTTAGTTTGAGCTACCTCTTACTTAATCTTAGATTGGGAAATCTTTTCTGTTATTTATTTATTTATTTATGAGATGAAATCTTGCCTGTTACCCAGGCTGTAGTGCAGTGGCACAATCTCAGCTCACTGCAACCTCTGCCTACCAGGTTCAAGTTATCCTCCCTCCTCAGCCTCCCAAGTAGCTGGGATTACAGGCGCCTGCCACCATACCTGGCTAATTTTTGTATTTTTAGTAGGGATATGGTTTTGCTGTGTTGGCCAGCCTGGTCTCAAACTTCTGACCTCAGACGATCTGCCCACCTCGGCTTTTCCATTCGTTAATTGATGCACAATACCTTATATATAATAGGCCCTCGATACTGGTGGATTTGGGAAGGGGGAAAAGTGATGAATGGCTTATTCAAGGCCACGAAATCAGGACTAAAATTAAAGAAAGAATGTAGTAGACTTTGTATTCTTCATCCTATGCCTTTTCTTCCATTGTTTAAAATTCTTTCTTTCCCCTAAGCCTGACCTGAAGTCAGGTCAGAAGTCCATTCTCTTTGTAGCCATCTCTGATTGCTTCAGTTCTCCAACCTTGAGTTCAGGGAGTGTGTCTTATATCTATAATTTAGTGGCCTCCAAAATATCTGGGTCAGTTTTGGATATGTTGAAGCTGTTCAGGAAGTAATTCAGATTGGTTTTAAGCTAGGTTTAAAACATCTCACCAGGTGTGGTGTCTCACGCCTGTAATCCCAACACTTTGGGAGGCTGAGGCGGGCGGATCATCTGAGGTCAGGAGTTCGAGACCAGCCTGACCAACATGGAGAAACCCCATCTCTACTAAAAATACAAAAATTAGCCAGGCATGGTGGCACATGCCCATAATCCCAGCTACTCGGGAGGCTGAGGCAGAATTGTTTGAACCCCAGAGGCAGAGGTTGTGGTGAGCTGAGATCACACCATTGCACTCTAGCCTAGCCAAGAAGAGCAACCTCCCTCTCAAAAAAAAAAAAAAAAAAAAAAAACTCTTGAGCCAAAATGTTTTTCGTCCAAAGAATGACATTGAGACAACATTTATATTAGAGATGATATCTTCTCCTAAAAAGAAAGGCACAAGCACAAAGGTGAAATGTCCTCCCAAGGCTACACAGCTTTAATTGAAGCACCTATGTTCCTATAATCCTAAGGACATTCCTATAACCTTGCAGGTCAATACTAAAGATTTGCTTTTTTATTTTTATTTTTGTATTTAAGTGATCCATCCTGTTAACTGATGCTTTTTATTTTTATTTAAAATTCTGATTTTCCAGTACTCATTTTTGTGATGTTCCGATTACTCTTTACTTTGCAAGATATATCTACTGTTGCTGTGAAAGTACTGCTGTCTAGGCACTGAGATTTTTTTTTTTTTAATTTTATGTAAAAACAGGGTTTCCCCATGTTGCCCAGGCTGGTCTCGAACTCCTGGGGTCAAGTGATCCTCCTGCCTTGGCCTCCCAAAGTGCCGGCATCACAGGCCTGAGCCACTGGGCCCAGTCTGAGATTTTTTAAAGTTGGATTTTAAGTCTTAAATTTGCATCTTTCAAACATGTTAATTACTTTGGATAATAAAGCTCAAATGATTTAATCCTCCAACAACTTTGTGAGGTTAAGTACTTTTATTTCCATTTTGGAGTTTGGATTGATTCCAAATGCACAACATATACAAGAGCAGGCAGGAGTGGTACTTCATTTATTTGAGGCAACTCCTGGCAACTTTGCTGTTTTAAGTTTCAGGCTGAGAAGGGGAAGGAGTCCTGCCTGATTCAATGTAAGTAGGTTTGTGCCTCCCACTGAGATATGCGTAGATGATAAGATAAGATGGTTTCTTCTGGAATCCTTTTAGAAAAGATCAGCGGAAATCCCCAGATACAGCAGTCTGTCACTGCTGTTCAAATAACCATGCTATTGTCTTCCAGTGTTTTCTTTTCTGGACTTACTTTGGGTTTCTATAGGGTATTCTATTTGGGCAATCTCTTCCTGCATTGTAGTAAAACACTTACACCTACATTCTTGTTAGTATTTTTTTAAGATCAGTTCAAACCGGATCTAAAAGAATGCATATAGTTGTATAACAAAATCAGTGATTTATATAATTTAAGCCTAAATATTTTAAATTTTGGCTGGGCATGATGGCTCACGCCTGTAATCCCAACACTTTGGGAAGCTGAGGTGGGCAGATTGCTTGAGCTCAGAAGTTCGAGACCAGCCTGGCCAACATGGTGAAACCCTGTCTCTACAAAAAATACAAAAATTAGCTGGGCGTGGTAGCATGCGCCTATAATCCCAGCTACTCAGGAGGCTAAGGCAGGAGAATCACTTGAACCTGGGAGGTGGAGGTTGCAGTGAGCTGAGATCGTACCACTGCACTCCAGCCTGGGTGACAGAGCAAGACTCTGTCTCAGAAAAAACAAACAAACAAAACTTGTAAATTTTACTTTCGTATTGGCTACTCAAGGCCAGTTTATCAGGCTGGATCCTGTTTGAAGTTGGGAAGAATGGGAAGAAAACAGACTTATCTTTTTTCTTAACTTTTAGTTATCAGAGCAGCCTTAACTTTTACTTATCTTCTTCTTTCTCATCTCTTCTGGGTAGAGACCATCTTTATTATCCTATCCCAGTGTCAGGCATAGATCCTGGAACACATTAGGGACTCAGTCAACTGACAGGTGTAATTAGGGAAAGGGAGAGTTGCTCTTTTTTATAAGATTGAGAATCCCCATGCAGTAGCAGCAATGAATGTTGGATGGATGGATGGATGGTTGGATGGATGGATGGATGGATGCATGGATGGATGGATGGATGGATGCATGGATGCATAGATGCATGGACGGATGGATTAATAAATGTTTAAAAGCATTCTTTCAGTCATCCAGTCACAAAATTATGGAAAGGACTGAAATCCTTCCGTTTTCTCTTTCCTCCCTGTAGGATCTGCCAGCAAATTTTCCTCCACCTCTAGTTTCTGCTCCTTCTATTTCTCTGTTAGGCTCCAGGCCAGGCCCTTCTAAACTCATGCCATTTTATAGCAATATCTTGCTGGTGGTCATGCTACCTCTTATCACCCCTCCATGTAGCCTAGCACAGTTACTGCCTAATTTCTCTTCCAAGGACACACTTTCATTCTGTTTATTAGAAAAGTTGAAAACCCACTTATTAATAGTATAAAGACCAGTTTATAACCCAGAATTGCCTGAACCTTCTTTTCCTTTAGTCTAGCTATAGTAGGTTTTTTGCTGTCTCCTGAAAGCTGTCCTTCAAAACCAGATTCTCTCCTCCATTAATTACTCCACCAACAAATATTTATATAAGTTGGCCCTGAGCTGGACACCCATATGCACTGGCAGACAACACAGTGGTGGCCCCTGCCCTGATGAGGCTTACAGTCTTCCTCTTTGAGGTCATGCCCAATCACTTAGGCCCCCACTGAGCCTTCTCCTTCTCAATTCCTAAAAATTGTATTGATCTTGCCCTTTGTCTTGTGACTGAATCTTTTAGTTGTTTAATTATACCATGGATCTGTGCCTTATCTTCTCCACTAGATTGTAAACCCCTTGAAGTCAGAGGCAGGGCTGGGCATGGTGGCTCGTGCCTGTAATCCTAGCACGAGTTGGGAGGATCGCTTGAGCCCAGGAGTTTGAAACCTGCTTAGTCAACATAGTGAGACCCTGTCTCTACAAAAGAAAAATTTAAAAATTAGCTGGGTGTGGTGGCACACACCGTTCATCCCAGCTACTGAGGAAGCTGAGGCAGGATGATCACTTGAGCCCAAGAGTTCAAGGCTGCAATCAGCCATGATCGTGCCTGCTGTACTTCACCCTGGGCGACACAGCAGGACCCCCATCTCAAAAAAATTAAGTCAGAGGCAGACTTTAGTGCAAGTAGCAGTCACAAAAGATACTCACTCAGTTTGAGAAAGTATATTCTGGTGATGTGTTATTTTTGTAAGGGCCACTTTTTGTCTTTGAAGGGATCTTTTGTGCATACAAAAATATTTAAGGATTATGAAAAAACTAAGTCTTTTTTCATCTTCTACCATCCAGAGATGGCTATCACATATCCTTTTAGTTTTTTTCCATCTACCTGTGCTATATGTTGTATAATTTGTTTTTCGGAAAAAAGCCTTTCATTTGTGGAAGGTTATTACATTAGTGTTGAAACAAGTTAAATCAGTAAGGATCCTGATAGAGAAAATATAAGATACAGGAATTTTAAAATTCCTCTGATAAGTCTTTTCCACTTATGTAGTTAGAAAAAAATAGTCCTTTGATTAAATGTGGATCAGGTGGTTTCTTTGATCTTGTTCAAAATATTTATGTTATATAAAAGGCTACTTTAACAACATATTATATTACTTTTTCTCGTTGTCTTTGCCTTTAGGATGATATTAACTGCCTCTAGGTTTTAGAAATCTAGGATTTCTCATGTTGGTAGAAAATGAGATATTTAAAACATCTGTTATAGTGTTCTGAAGCTATAAATTTGAGCTATGTACAGGCTAACAAGCACATATAAAAAAGATCACAATTAAATTAATAGATGACTTTTTTTCTTTTGAGATGGAGTCTAACTCTGTTGCCCAGGTTGGAGTGCAGTGGCACGATCTTGGCTCACTACAACCTCCACCTCCTGGGTTCAAGTGATTCTTCTGCCTCAACCGCCCGAGTAGCTGGGACTACAGGCACGTGCCACCATGCCCAGCTAATTTTTGTATTTTTAGTAGAGACGGGGTTTCACCATATTGGCCAGGCTGGTCTCGAACTCCTGACCTCGTGATCCACCTACCTCGGCCTCCCTAACTGCTGGGATTACAGGCGTGAGCCACCACGCCCAGCCGCTAATAGATGACTGTTTTTTAAAAACCCTTACGGAAAACTTCTGTTTAGCAAGTATTTATTTTAAAACCTAGGGCTAATTGTTTGTATCAAAGTTATTTTAACACTTTCTCTAAGGCAGAACTTGATTTAAAAAAAAAAAAAAATAGGGCTGTCCTGCACTCCAGCCAAGGAATCTAGTTATCTAGTTTCTGACGAGCCCAAAGGTCTCTGATATAAGGCAGTTCCAACCATGTAAATTAGGAAGATAATGCAACTCAGAATTCAGAATTCATGTTGTAATTTGCTCAGTTCTTGTTCTGTTGCAATTCCTCTTTTTTTATTTTTTATTTTTTTGAGACCAAATCTCACCCTGTCACCCCAGCTGGAGTGCAGCGGTATGATCTCAGCTCACTGCAACTTCCGACTCCTGGGTTCAAGCAATTCTCCCACCAAAGCCTCTCAAGTAGTTGGGGTTATGGGTGCCCACTACCACGTCTGGCTAATTTTTATTGTTCTGTTTTTTTCTTTTTCTTTTTCGAGACTGAGTCTTACTCTGTCGCCCAGGCTGGAGTGCAGTGGTGCGATCTCGGCTCACTGCAACCTCCACCTCCCGGGTTCAAGCAGTTCTCTTGCCTCAGCCTCCTGAGTAGCTGGGATTACAGGCATGCACCACCATGCCCAGCTAATTTTTTTGTATTTTTAGTAGAGATAGGGTTTCACCATATTGGCCAGGCTGTTCTCAAACTCCTGACCTCAAGTGATCCACCTGCCTCAGCCTCCCACAGTACTGGGATTACAGGCATGAGCCACCGTGACTGTCCTTTGTTTTTTGTTTGTTTTTTTAAAGAACCTTTATTGTTTTTATAGTTGCCTCGTATGCTTTCTTGCCAGATGCCTTTGGAGGAGGGGCTTTCTGGGCTGGAGCTTTTTGACCCTTCTGAGCTTTTGGAGGAGGTGCTGCCTTCTGGTCTGTGGCTTTCTGGGCAGGAACCTTCTGGGCTGGAGCCTTCTTGCCCACAGCGGTCATCTTTTTTGCTGGAAATTTAGCAGCAGCTGCAGCAGCACCCTTAGCAACAGGTGCTTTTTTGGGAGAAGCTTTCAGGAGAGCTGCCTTTTGAAGCTTCTTAACTTCATTCTTGATTATTCTGTCCCTCATTTTCTTTGCCTTCCTAACTTTAAAATGATCAGAATCTGTCATCTTGGCTTTCCTTTCTCTGGCTTCAGTCTTCCTGGCCCATTGTGTGGCTGCCCATTTTGTATTGATGTCTACCTTCTGCCAGGCTTGTGGGACATACTTCTGGTGGGCACTGTATGGAAACTTGAGGATGAAATCAGTGAGCTGCATGTACTTGAAAGGCATGGCCTGTCTCCTCACTTTAGCGCAAGGTCCACCAACCAAAGCCCTGTTCTGATCAATAACATCTATGATCACAATGAATTTTCCAGATGAGGTCCAAAGGCGACGTAGGTTGCCCAGCCAACCTCCATGAAGTGCCTGAACACCATATTGGCGGCAGTCGTTGAGAAGGAATTCATTTTTAATTGTAGTTGTGAAAAAGGTATTTTGAGAGATAGTATTGAATAAATTGTATCCAGGTATCCACAAAATATAAATATTTATTTATTTATTGAGACATGGTCTTGCTCTGTTTCCCAGGTTAGAGTATGGTGGCAGGATCATGGCTTACTGCAGCTTCAACCTTCCAGACTCAAGAGATCCTCCCACTTCAGCCTACCAAGTAGCTGTGGCTACAGGCATGCACCACCATACCCGGCTAATTTTTTCTATTTTTTTGTAGACATGGGATCTCACTATGTTGCCCAGGCTCATCTTGAATTCCTGGGTTCAGGGGATCCTTCCACCTCAGCCTCCTAAAGTGCTGGAATTATAGGCATGAGCCACTACACCTAGCCATCCATGAAATATTTTAATGCTATGGAAAGTGTTTAGGGTATATAAGACAAGCACATTTCATCATCGCTTCTCGGCCTTTTGGCTAAGATCAAGGGTAGCACATTTCATCCACCTATTTTATTAGCTTAGAGCTTTTAAATGTAATCTTAGTTTCTCTGTAGAACAGGAGTTCTTAAATTTTTTTGTGCCTAGATTCTTCTGGCAGTCTGATATAGCCTATGAGCCCTTCTCAGAATAATTTTTTTTAAGTGCTGAATAAACTACATAAGATTAAAGGGAAAACCAACTGGGCTGAAGTACAGTTATTAAAAAAAAATTTTTTTTTTGCTATACCACATCACAGTAATAAAATATTTTTTAATCGTGACATAGTAATTAATGCATGCACTTCTTTAGTACTGCATTAAATAAGATCAGGTGGCAGATGTAATAAGTACCATGATTTTGAAGTAGGAGTGAGAGGAGTGCTAAGAGGGATAAGATGTCTGCCACAACTGTAATATGCTATAAAAATATCTGTGGTGATAAAGTCACAGATATCACTGATACTGTTGTGGTTTGCACCTACATTTATGATGGAAGAAAATCCTATTTTACACGTAGAGGTTAGTGAAAATAGGGTGGGTTTGTTTGTGTGCCTCTTTTTGCCCTCCAAGTTTGCAGATACCCCAAATTCTACCCATAGACATTGCTACAAAGCCATTCTTTTTCCAATTCTAAGTGCAGATTTGACCCAGATTTCCTGCAAGTAACCAATTGCCTCTGTTGCTGGGACTTGTCTTGGCAGAGCTATAGCAAGCAGAATCTGTTGCTAAAGTTGCTCTCACAGTTTTTGTCAGAATCACGGGCTCTCATCAGGACCTGTTTCAGTTGGAGAAAACACTGAACTTTAATCAAATTTGAACTGTGGTGCTTATATTTGCTTTATTCTTCGCTTGGCTGTTAGGTAATAAAATGTGCTTATCTCCCTAAACCTAAGTTTGCTTTGTTGATACTCAGGGTGGTACAGACCAAATATGGGTAAGAGCTTCTTTTAAGTGTGGCTCGACTGTGCCAAGGCCATTTCTGTACACTTAAGATTCCTGCTTAATAAACTGGCAGCTACTAGAAAATGTATCCACTAAGAAAAGCAGTCTCAGGCCAGGTACGGTGGCTCACGCCTGTAATCCCAGCTCTTTGGGAGGCCAAGGCAGAAGGCTCCATTGAGCTCAGGAGTTCAAGACCAGCCTGGGCAACATAGGGAGACCCCACCTCTTTAAAAAAAAAAAAAAATTAGCCATGCATGGTGGCACACACCTGTAGTCTCAGGTACTCAGGAGGCTGAGACAGGAGTATCGCTTGAGCCCAGGAGGTCGAGGTTGGTGGAGGCTGCAGTGAGCTATAGCACTCCAGCCTGGGCAACAGAGGGAAACCCTGTCTCCAAAAAAGAAAAAAAAAAAGGAAGAAAGAAAAGCAGTCTCAGACAAGTCAAGTCAAAATAGTGTGTATATTGGCCGGGCGTGGTGGCTCACGCCTGTAATCCCAGCACTTTGAGAGGCCGAGGCGGGTGGATCATGAGGTCAGGAGATCGAGACCATCCTGAATAACACGGTGAAACCCCATCTCTACTAAAAATACAAGAAAATTAGCTGGGTGTGGTGGTGGGCGCCTGTAGTCCCAGCTACTTGGGAGGCTGAGGCAGGAGAATGGCGTGAACCCAGGAGGCGGAGCTTGCAGTGAGCAGAGATAGCGCCACTGCAGTCCAGCCTGGGGGATAGAGAGAGACCCCATCTCAAAAAAAAAAAAAAAAAAAAAAGTATATTGACTTTTGCAGTTTGCCTCTTCTTAGAACATTCTGGATATGCCTAGCTAGACTTTCCCACTAAAAAGGGACCTGGGGAGATACCATCTATCATGAGATCTGTGTCAAAATTTTGCCTTAGGATGAGCCTGGAGTTGGGTTTGGTTTGTGAGTTCTGTGGGGATGCCGCCTCAGGACCAGGGTTGTGTCAAAGTCTAGGATAGATCAGGGCTTCCTTACATAATTCTTGGACAAGGATGCCTGCAAGCAGTTCTCCGACCTGAGCCTCCCGAGTAGCTGGAATTACAGACATGAGCCATCACACCCAGCTAATTTTTGTATTTTTAATAGAGACAGGGTTTCACCATGTTGGCCAGGCTTGTCTCAAACTCCTGTCCTCAGGTGATCCTTTCCTTGCCATATTTTGTGCCCTGGTGAGGAGGGGGTGCATTGGCCCAGGAAAGGGACCTTTTCTAATTCACAGAAAGGCAACCTGAGAGCCCAGAAAGATCACTTTTTTTTTTTTGACACAGAGTCTCACTCTGTCGCTCAGGCTGTGCAACCTCCACTTCCCAGGTTCAAGTGATTCTCCTACCTTAGCCTCCCAAGAAGCTGGGACTGGAGGCATGCACCACCATGCCCAGCTAATTTTTGTATTTTTATTAGAGACGAGGTTTCACCATGTTGGCCAGGCTGGTCTCGAATTCCTGACCTCATGTGATCTGCCCACCTTGGCCTCCCAAAGTGCTGGGATTACAGGCATGAGCCACTGTGCCCCTCCCGAGATGACACTTTCTAACTTAGGCAAGCACCACATCTATAAGAGGTGGTTCTAGGCCACATACAGATTCAAGGACTAGAATTGAATGAGTATTTGAGAAGCAGAAGAATTAGAGCCAAAGGCCAGAGCCTTTTTTTTTTTTGAGACTGAGTCTCGCTGTGTTGCCCAGGCTAGAGTGCAATGGTGCAATCTCAGCTCACTGCAACCTCTGCCTCCCAGATTCAAGCAGTTCTCGCACCTGAGCCTCCCGAGTAGCTGGAATTACAGACATGAGCCACCACGCCTGGCTAATTTTTGTATTTTTAGTAGAGACGGGGTTTCACCATGTTGGCTAGGCTGGTCTCAAACTCCTGTCCTCAGGTGATCCAACTGCCTCAGCCTCCCAAAGTGCTGGGATGACAGGTGCGAGCCACTGTGCCTGGCATAGCAGATCTTCTTCTAGGTGCAGGGGCTACAACAATAATTAAAATCAGGCTTTCTGTCCTCAGGAAGGCCACAGTTTTAGCATTTGTGCATAAAATGATACCTTATATTATAGTACTATTTACTTAGCTTCTAATATATTCATGACATTACATATTCTCATTAAACTTAACTTAGAATTTTGGAGTTTTATTGTTACTTGTCAAAATGATTTTGTGTATAGAAATAAATAGGATATGTACATTGTTAAATAATATTCTGGGAGGCAAATGCCAGTGCATACATATTCTAAGGCATCAACAATTAAAGTTACACAATACCATTGCAAGAATAGATCTATTAATTTTTTTATAAAAGGAATTATTCCTTATGTAATAAGGAAGTAACTTGAAATGGACTGTGTTTATAAGAATCTAATGTATGACAAAGTAGGAAACTCAAGACAATAGAAAAAAGATTGTTTATTAAATAACCTATTAATAATTTGAAAAATAACCAGCCTGGCCGACATGGTACAACCTCATTTCTACTAAAAGTACAAAAATTAGCTGGGCATTGTGACACACATCTGTCGTCCCAGCTACTGGGGAGGCTGAGGCAGGAGAATCCCTTGAACCCAGGAGGCAGAGGTTGCAGTGAGCCAAGATCATGCCACTGCATTCCAGCCTGGGCAACAGGAGAGACTCCATCTCAAAAATAATAATAATTTGAAAAACAAATCAAGGTCCCTACATTAATACATATACTACAAATAAAATCAGAGCTAAATATGAAGAATTATAAAACTGGCTATTTATTGAAACTCTAAAATGAGGACAGGATGAAAGATAGTTTTGTAGGCCCAGAAAAATTAATTATAAAGGAATATATATATATATATATATATATATATATATATCCTTTTTTTTTTTTTTTGAGACGGAATTTTACTCTTATTACCCAGGCTGGAGTGCAATGATACGAACGCAGCTCACTGCAACCTCCACCTCCTGGGTTCAAGTGATTCTCCGGCCTCAGCCTCCCTAGTAGCTGGGATTACAGGTGCCTGCCGCCACGCCCGGCTAATTTTTTGTATTTTCAGTAGAGACAGGGTTTCACCATGTTGGCCAGTCTGGTCTCAAACAACTGACCTCAAGTGATCTGCCCGCTTCGGCCTCCCAAAGTGCTGGGATTACAGGGGTGAGCCACAGCAGCCAGCCTGTAAATGAAAATATTGACACTTTTCATTTCATTTTATTTATTTTATTTTTTGAGGCACCTTTGCACCATTATAATAACATTAAAATATTATAAAAGTTTAAAATACAGTCAAAGTAAAAAGGCAAACAGCACATCAGAAAATATACCTCTAGGAAATTTTCATTTCAGTACAAATACTAAAAATAGACATCTAGACTAAAAATAGACATCTAGACTAAAAATATGAACAAATATAATAACTTAGAAAAAAAGAGCACATAATAAATATATAGTGGTGTATTGTGTCCTTCGAATGATAACTATCAAATAAAACAGGTTACCAATTCTATTAGCAATAAAAAACTGCAGCACACAAAATTGGCATTTACTGAAACTGTTATTCTCATATATTTGTATTAAAAGTTTCACATCCCTTTAGGAAAGGTTTTTTGTGATATGTATCAAGCACCCAAAAATAATTTAATATTTTATTTTATTTTATTTTATTTTTGAGGTGGAGTTTCACTCTGTCACCCAGGCTAGAGTGCAGTGGTGCGATCTCGGCTCACTGCAACCTCTGCCTCCGGAGTTTAAGCAATTCTCCTGCCTCAGCCTCCCGAGTAGCTGGGACTATAGGCGCACACCACCATGCCCTGCTAATTTTGTATTTTTAGTAGAGACAGGGTTTCGCTATGTTGGCCAGGCTGGTCTTGAACTCCTGACCTCAGGTGATCCACCTCCTTCACCCTCCCAAAGTGCTGGGATTACAGACATGAACCACCATGCCCAGCCTAAAATTTTTTTTAACTTTAATTTTTTTCTATATCACAAATCATGAAGCAAAAAAAATACTAAATAAATAAATAAATAAATTATTCTCCCTGATCCCAAGGAAAGAATCTGAAATATGGAAGAAGGCATGCTTTATTTATTTATTTATTTATTTATTTATTTTTATTTATTTATTTTTGAGATGGACTCTCACTCTGTCACCCGGGCTGGAGTGCAGTGGCGTGATGTCAGCTCACTTCAACCTCCGCCTCTTGGGTTCAAGCAGTTCTTCTGTCTCAGCCTCCTGGGTAGCTGGGACTACAGGCGCATTCCACCACACCCGGCTAACTTTTGTATTTTTGGTAGAGATGGGGTTTCACCATGTTGGTCAGGGAGGTCTCGAACTCCTGACATCGTGATCCTCCTGCCTCAGCCTCCCAAAGTGCTGGGATTACAGGCATGAGCCACTGCACCTGGCCTATTTTTTTATTTTTATTTTTGTTTTTTTGAGATGGAGTCTTGCTCTGTCACCCAGGCTGGAGTGCAGTGGCACAATCTTGGCTCACTGCAACCTCTGCCTCCTGGGTTCAAGCGATCCTCCTGCCTCCACCTCCCTAGTAGCTGGGATTATAGGCGTGTGCCACTACCCCCAGCTAATTAGTAGAGACAGGTTTTTGCCATGTTGGCAAGGCTGGTCTCAAACTCCTGACCTCAGGTGATCTGCCCACTTCGGCCTCCCAAAGTTCTGAGATTACAGGTGTAAGCCACCACACCAGTCGACAGTGCTAATCAGTGTTACTTATAAATCCAAACCCATTAACTTACAAAAGTAAAAGAGGACAGTATTTATAATTATGCCTGGACAGCAGGTATAAGGCAGGACTATATGGGGAGATAAGGTTGTATTGCCATCCTACTTACGTAAATAGCCAAAACAAATTAAATGCACTAAAGAGCTAATAGAACACCTAAGTACTGTATGATATACCCCTAGGATGGTTTTTAAGTCAAATCAAGCATTTATAAAAACAAGGAAATAGTTTAGTAATTGTTTTTCTCAGAGATGTTCATAGTTTAAGTTTTCCTCATTATTTAATTTTTCAAATTTTTCATTTTTTATTTTATTCAACAAAATATGTTTCATGATATTTTGGAATGAGAATCGTTACAGTTTTCATTCTGGTTCAGCCTAGTTATTTTATGCATGAGGATATTAACACACAAAAATGCTATGGGGCATGGCCAAAGTCCCATGCCTCAACTAGATGTGGCTGGACCAGGCAGAGTAAGCATTTCTATCTTTATTATTATTATCATCATCATCATCATCTAAAGACTTAGAGATGGGTCTCACTATGTGCCCAGGCTGTATCCTCCCACCTCGGCCTCCCATAGTGCTGGGATTACAGGCATGAGCCATTGCACCTGGCCCAAGAATTTCTGTCTTCTAATTCCAGAGCAAGGGCTCTTGACCACTTCACCAAGCTGCCTTGAAGTGTCAGTATGTTTTGTAACTTGACACTTGATGCTTGTTTTTGGTATTTAAAATGATCAGTACTTTGTTTCACAAGTCAGGCTAATTTTAGGTTGTTTCTTGCAAAATCTGAAACTTCATAAAACTTTACAAAGTCATATTGACTAGACTTACTTTTCTCTGGATCCCATAATTCTGTATGTGTTGCTGATCCCACTACATATTTATGGAGGAAAGAAGAAATCTGAAAAATACAAAGCAAGACATGTCCTCAAATTCAAAACACTTGACTTTGGAATGTTATCCCTCCTATACACTCATTTCCTCTGTGCTTTGCTGCCAAACATTTCTCAGTGCACGGTCCAGGAATCTGACTGGGTGTTGAATGCAAAAAGTCCCAGATTCCCACAGATGACTAATTTTTATTAATAGTTAACAGGACTTCCGACTAGTTTCTGCTCTAAGTTGGTTATGTATTGATTAGGTAATCAATGAGTGGTGTTAAGGCTCCCTGGGAACCCTTATACAGAAAACTTAGATTTCCAACAAGATATAGTATATATTGGGTCCTCATCCTTTCTCTCTCTCTCTTTTTTTTTTTTTTGAGACAGAGTCTCGCTCTGTCATCCAGACTAGAGTGTAGAGGTACAATCTCGGTTCACTGCAAACTCCACCTCCTGAGTTAGCAAATCTCCTGCCTCAGTCTCCTGAGTAGCTGGGATTGCAGGTGCCCACTACCATGCCTGGCAAATTTTTATATTTTTAGTAGAGATGGGGTTTCACTATATTGGCCAGGCTAGTCTCAAACTCCTGACCTCAAGTGATCTGCACACCTCAGCCTCCCAAAGTACTGGGATTACAGGCATGAGCCATTATGCCTGGCCTTGGGAATTTGTTGTTGTTGTTGTTGTTTTTGAGACAGAGTCTTGCTCTGTCACCCAGGCTGTAGTGCAGTGGCATGATCCCAGCTCACTGCAACCTCTGCCTCCCAGGTTCAAGCGAGTCTCCTGCCTCAGCCTCCTGAGTAGCTGGGATTACAGGCATGCGCCCCCATGCCCGGCTAGTTTTTGTATTCTTAGTAGAGACGGGGTTTCACCATGTTGGCCAGGCTGGTCTCGAACTCTTGACCTCATGATCCGCCCACCTCGGCCTCCCAAAGTGCTGGAATTACAGGCATGAGCCACTGCGCCCGGTGGCCTTGGGCATTTTATATGAGAACAAAATTAACTTGTACTGGCACCGTGGCTCACACCTA
The DNA here is from genome assembly GCF_028858775.2 of Pan troglodytes. Lineage (NCBI taxonomy): Eukaryota > Metazoa > Chordata > Mammalia > Primates > Hominidae > Pan > Pan troglodytes. Next base: position 101,961,157 of record NC_072408.2, on the reverse strand, counting down.
TAATCCCAGCACTTTGGGAGGCCAGGGTGAGAGAATCACTTGAGTTCAGGAGTTCAAGACCAGCCTGGGCAACATAGTGAGACATCATCTCTACAAAAAATAAAAAACTTAGCCCAACGTGGTAGTACAGGTCTGTTGTCCTAGCTACTTGGGAGGCTGAGGTGTGGGACAGCCACTTGAGCCTGGGAGATTGAAGCTACAATGAGCATTGATCACACCGCTGCACACTCCAGCCTAGGCAACAGAGCGAGACCCTCCAAAAAAAGAAAGAAAAAAAAAGGCAGCTTGCATATCCCTAGAAGTTGCACATAGTATGTTGTGTTCCAGTTAATTTTTTGCTACTCATGTTGGGTGATGGTGATGGAGTTAATAAACTTTTATTAATCAGTGATGCCACCTGGTGGCCAGAGAGTACATTTTGTAGTGTACCTACATGCTGAACCAACATCTGCTTTTTTTTCCTTTGATAAAAATAACCTCAGTGGCATTTGAGGCAGTTTTATTAGTGAAGTTTTGAATAATGCTCAATTTGTTTTGGCAGGAACAGAGAGGTCATAGAATACTACCAGTCTAACATGGCAAACTGAAATGACTGCTCTCCTCGTTGTTATTAGGAAAGCTTCTGCCGAATACCAGGTCCTAAGTGATAGGTGGTTCCCTATGACCAATATAGGCGTGTCTGTCTGGTCTCCTTTCCTGGGTTTCACCTGGGTTATAACAGTTACTGGGGCAGCTACTGGTTTCCTGTTCCTCCCATCTGACTCAGGGTGATCAGTCACATTCTTATGCTGCAGTTAAGGCCCCAGGTGATTCTTAACTGTTTAAGGAGATCCAGGCCCTGCTCTCTTTGCCAAGGTAAAAGTTCTCAAAAAGATATACTGCAAGAAGATGCCCTAAAAACATGAATGGATGGATGGATGGATTGATGGATGGGTGGATGGATGGATAAGTTGGAGAGTTGGATTTTGGAGACCATAAAGATATTTTTAAAAATTGGCAAGGAGGGTAAACCTAACTCCGTTACTTCCTTGATTAATAGCATGATGTTGCAACGTGTTAATGGTGGGTTTTCTGCTCAGTGTATTTCAACTGTGTTCATAAAAGTTCATGTTTGAGTACAAGCAAAGAAAATGCAACTTAGAAGTTTATGAGGCTCAGCACAGTGATTCTGAGGTCAGGATTTCCTAATATGGACATCTTCTGGGGAGCCCTTTTGGTTTAGAGAAATGTCTCTGTTTTCATGGATATACTTCTGTATTAAAAAACAGAAATTTAAGACAAACTAGGAAGTCGCCATGAGTCTGATATTTAGGTAAATCTGCATTCCTTTCCACAACAAGATATAGTAACTAACAGCTTAAGGAAAATCACTTGATTAATGAGGTAGCTTAGGGTTTGAGAACATCTAATAGGGAGGGTAAGTTTGTCTCCCCAACCCTGTCAACTGTCAGCCATAGAAATGTTAAATGTTTGCACTCACCAGACATGGATTATGTAATATATTGAATGCATTCTGAGTGGGGTCAGAGTGAGAATATTTATTTTCATCTCCAGATGGGGCTAAGTATAACATATAACTTATGTATTTTGTTAATTTGGGAATTTTTTATTTTTTGTGTGTGCCCACTTCATTTTTCCTTTATATTTTGGGGGGGATGCTCTCTTCGTTCAGATTAAGATCTAAATTGCTAGCGATGGTCTCTGGCAAGATAGAACCTATGCCATGGCGCAGGGAAGCTTAATATGTTTATACATAACATCTCACCATGGCTTATTGCCAGTGCTGGATATTTATAATGTGCACGTCTAGACTCACACAGGCTCTTAGATCACTGTCTCAAAGACTTACGAAGTTTCAGCACGGGGCACGTGTTTGTGTCATCTGTTATGTTTGAAGATCTGGCACCAATACCCCTGTTTTCCTTTGTTCCTCTGAGCATGATGTCATAAATCCATGAGATGAAGTTGTATCTATTCCATAATAGTACTAACTAGCAGTTGGGTCTGATAAAGATATATTCAGTCACTGAACACACCTTTCCTCCTTTCATTTCCTCGGTTCCCACTGGCATTAGAATCGGTTTCAGCATTTATTGCCTTTTACCTCAACTAAAATACAATCCTATCTAAAAAATAATATATTTTTGGCCAGGTGCAGTGGCTCACTGCCTGTAATTCCAGCACTTTGGTAGGCTAAGGCAGGAGGATTGCTTGAGGCCAGGAGTTAAAGACCAGCCTGGGCAATAAAGCGAGACCCTGCCTCTGCAAAAAAACAAAAAAGCAGACATGGAGGCACACACCAGTAGTCATAGCTATTTGGGAGGCAGAGGCAGGACGATTGGTTGAGTCCAGGAATTTGAGGCTGTAGTGAGCAATGATTGCAGCACTGTGCTCCAGCCTGGACGACAGGGTGAGACTCTGTCTTGAATGAGTAAGTGAACTGTTTTTATTCAGTAAGCATTTATTGTCCCCTTTGTGCAAAGCCCCTGACTAAGTGCTGTGTGAGAGAAAGATGTGTCAGATGACTTGCTCACAAGGAGCTTTGAGTCTAATGAAAAAGAAAATGATAGAAGCATAAAGTGAGACTGCTGTGTCATGTGTTATTCAAAGGCAGAAAACGTTTCTTTCAAATGGAAATTTTGTAAGAGAAGGGGGATTTAAGAAGAGCCTTGAAGAGTGTGAGTAGAATTTGTATAAGCGAGACAGAGGAAGGGATCGAGAAAAAGGGACTATTAGAGACAAAAAGTGTGAAGCCAGGGGGACACATGGGGAGTGTTTAAGGGGTTGCACAGATCAAATTTAGTCAGAACAAAGGGCCCATTTTAGGCAGTAGCAAGAGAGAGAGAAAAATCGATAGGGACCATGTAGCAGGGGGCTTTAAATTCCAGAAAGGAATTTGTATTAATTTAACAGGTAATGGGAGGCCATCCAGCATTTCTCAACAGAGAAGGAAGTATTGCCTTGAAATTCCATGACTTTCCTTGGTGTTAAAGATTTATTAAATATAGGTTCTTCTATTACCTCTTTCCTGTATTATAAGTACTACTATATACCATATTGCTTATTTACAGACTATCTTCATCCAAAGCAAGGTTTCTCAACTTCAGACCTATTGATATTTGGGGTCAGATAATTTTTTTGTTGTTGCAGGGCTGCATTATAAGATATTTAGCAGCATGTCTGACGTGTGTGTGTGTGTGTGTGTGTGTGTGTGTGTGTGTGTGTGTGTAGTAGAGATGGGGTTTCCCCATGTTGGCCATGCTGGTCTTGAACTCCTGACTTCAAGTGATCCACCCCCTTTGGCCTCCCAAAGTGCAGGATTACAGGCATCAGCCACCGAGTCCAGTCTGCATCTCTGACTTCTAACCACTAGCCACCAGTAGCCCCCGCTTTTCCCCTGTTATGACAACCATAACTGTCTTCAGACATTGCCAGATGTACCCTAGGGGGCAAATTTGTCCCCATTTGAAAACCACCTGTTTAAATACATATATTGAGTTCCCTTGGTGTCCTGAGCATTGTTAGACTCTCAGATTAACAAATCCAGGAGACTTTTAGGGATTGGATTAATGCCTTAGAATTTTATACTAGACGTATGTCTGATCTCAAGATTAAAGTACTTCCTATGTGTTGGGATAAAAGCTGAATTGGGCATTAGGAGACCTGAATTCTTATGCTGGCTCTGCCACCAAGAGGTTGTGTGAGTTGGGTGAGATCCTTTGCTCAGTAATCTGATTCCTCATCTCTAAAATAACCAATGTTTCCTCCAAGGCTTTTTCTAGCTCTGACTCTATGTCTTGATTTCAAATTGATCTCAGGGCTTTATTTTTTCACATTTTTAGAAAGTTAGCACAAGTTGGACTAGCATGTATATTAACCAGCAAGACTAATGAAGTATTGAAAAAGAAAGATATGTGTTTGGGGCTCACTGGTTTATTGTACTTAAATACTTTTTTTTCTTCTTTTCTAGATTATTTGAAGAATCTCATAGAAGATGCTGGAGATTACAGAGACACTCAAGGTAAATAATTTCTGTGGTTGCAGAAGTTTTTATATTATGTTTATTTAGGTAGGGCTAGAAAGTAAAAATATATTGATAACAAAATCCATTACAAACTCTCTTCATACGACTTGAAGGGCAGGTGCGGTGGCTCACACCTGTAATCCCAGCAGTTTGGGAGGCCGAGGCGGGTAGATCACCTGAGGTCAAAAGTTTGAGACCAGCCTGGCCTACATGGTGAAACCCCTTCTCTACTAAAAAAAATACAAAAACTAGCCAGGTGTGATGGTGCACGTCTGTAATCCCAGCTTCTTGGGAGGCTGAGGCAGGAGAATTGCTTGAACCCGGAAGGTGGAGGTTGCAGTGAGCCGAGATTGCGCCACTGCACTCCAGCCTGGGCGACAGAGCGAGACTCCTTCTAAAAAAAAAAAAAAAAGACTTGAGGCTTTCCTGGAAACTCCATTTTGAGCAGATTAACATAGAACCAGATAAGTAGTAAAGCAGTGCTGGGGATAGGTGAGATGATATGGGCAGGGGAGACCCACGGCCAGCCCTGCATGGGAACCAGCCTCTTGCGACTGTGGAGCCAGCGTGGTGGCTGAGGTCAGGAATCTTTGCCCTCCTGTGCTCAGTCACTCTGTGCCCGTGCCATATTCAGTTTCCCTAGAGGTCCATTTCTTTGTCTTTCAAAAACAGGGATTGAACCAGATCTGCAAGGTCCTCAAGCTTCAAAATCATGAGTCCATGAAGTGACTAAACTACAAAGCAGGGATGAGTCTAAAAAAGCATATTATTCTGGCACTGTCTAACAATAGGATATTAGCCTTCCCTCAGCCCTAGTAGTACTTAAGGGAAACAATCCATTACAACATGAGGGACTCATAGCTAGTGGGATAATTGGAGTTCCTGTGTCTGTCTGCCTGTGTCTCTCTCCCTCACAATCTCTCTCCCTCCCTCTCTCTCAGATACACACACATACACACAGATTAATTCTGTTTGGGTGTTTCTGTTTATTCCCAACAACCTCTTTCAAATGTCACAGGTATACCCCTTGTTCTTTTTTTGTTCGAGACAGAGTCTCACTCTGTCACCCAGGCTGGAGTGCAGTGGCACGATCTCGGCTCACTGCAACCTCTGCCTCCTGGGTTCAAGCAATTCTCCTGCCTCAGCCCCCCAAGTAGCTGGGACTACAAGCATGTACCACCATGCCCGGCTGATTTTTGTATTTTTAGTAGAGATGGGGTTTCACCATATTGGCCAGGCTGGTCTTGAACTCCTGACCTCAAGTGATCTGCCCACCTTGGCTTCCCAAAGTGCTGGGATTACAGATGTGAGCCACCATGCCCAGCAACGCCTGGGTCTAACTGCAGAAACATATTAAGCGAGTCCATTAATTTTATGAATTTTGATCACATTTTTTTTTTTAATTTTTTGAGACAGAGTCTCACTTTGTCACCCAGGCTGGAGTGCAGTGGCATGAACACGGCTCACTGCAGCCTCAACCTCCTTGGCTCAAGTAATTCTCTTGCCTCAGCCCTCCAAGTAGTTGGGATTACAGGCACATACCATCACACCCTGCTAATTTTTATATTTTTTGTAGAGACAGGGTTTCACTATCTTGCCCAGGCTGGTCTCGAACTCCTGAGCTCAAGCTATCCGCCTGCCTCAGTCTCCCAAAGTGCTGGGATTACAGGCATGAGCCACCACACCTGGCCTGATCACATTCTTGTATATCCTTTACATTTGCAGAGTAAAAAGTGAACATTTTTAACCCTTTTTGTAGAGATTCTTATATATTCTTTTAATCATTTTACTTCTCTAACATCTTCTGTTTGTGTACATTATGCTTTTAAAGGCGGTTTTTTTTAAAGGAAAAGCTTGTGGTTGGGGATCTGACAAGTTTCCTGTCTTCAGTGATTGTATCTAGTTAATGAAGAAGTTTATAATACCCATCAAATAAAGAACAAAGCAAATGACTTCAAAGTAAGGGTGCACCGAGCAGGACAGAATTATTTGGATGACAGAGAAAAGTGTGAAGGTTAAAGAGGCAGGGAAGCTTTGCAGGAAAAAGTAGGACTGGAGATGAGTGGGAGAGTGGGTGAGAGGAAAAATGAGCATTCCCGACGGCAGCCCCTCTCGTGAGGATGCAAATTGTACATGGAATTTATAGAATAGAAAGAAAACATCTGTCCTGGGTCCTGGGCTTCTGCCTTCAATGAAAGTGAGTTATTAGCTCCATTTTACACATAAAACAAATTCAGGGTCAGAGATTAAGGAGTTTATTTAAAGGAAATTACATGTGACAGCAAAGACATAGATGAGAAAACCAGTGAACAGTGAGGCCCACTGTATGGCCAGAGGCACAGCAATCATATGGTGAGCAGTGGCCGGGCGTGGTGGCTCATGCCTGTAATCCCAGCAATTTGGGAGGCTGAGGCAGGTGGATCACTTGAGGCCAGGAATTCAAGACCAGCCTGGGCAACATGGCAAAACCCTTTGCTACTAAAAATACAAAGATTAGTGGGGCATGGGGGTGCATGCCTGTAATACCAGGTACTCAGTAGCTGAGGCATGAGAATTGCTTGAACCTGGGAGATGGAGGTTGCAGTAAGCCGAGATCCCGCGACTGCACTGTAGCCTGGGCGACAGAGCAAGACTCTGTCTCAGGAAAAAAAGAGTGGTGAGCAGTGTGGATGAGACTTCAAGGGTGAGGGAAGGTGAGGCAAGAATAACTTTGAAAGGTAGGCAGAAGAGTTAAAGGAATAGAGGCATCAGGGCCTCTTAACGGGATGACGTGGGGAAAGTAGAATCACAGAATGGAGTAGGGAAGGTAGAGCTTGGGAGACCAGGTGACCAAGTAGCAGCAGCAGCTTTGTCATCCATTAAATCTTAAGGCATCTCTCCCCTGTCCACCGGGAATTCCAGCAGGCCAGAAAGCAGGAAATGTGTCCACGGTAACCTCTTGAACCTGCTGTGAAAAGGGTACCAGGCGCCGTAAATTCTGATACATGGCTGAGCACCGTGGCTCACACCTGTAATCCCAGCACTTTGGGAGGCCGAGGCGGGTGGATCACCTGAGGTCAGGAGTTTGAGACCAGCCCTGCCAACATGGCGAAACCCCATCTCTACTAAAAATACAAAAATTAGCTGGGCATACTGGTGTGCGCCTGTAATGTCAGCTACCCAGGAGACTGAGGCAGGAGAATTGCTTGAATCTGGGAGGCGGAGGTTGAGTAAGCCAAGATCATGCCACTGCACTTCAGCCTGGGAGACAGAGCAAGACTCTGTCTCCAAAAAAAAAAAAAATTCTGATATATAGTCAGGGTCTCTATATAGGGAAAAACCTGCTTTCCTTTAATAATAGTGATGATGGTACATCTGGAAAGAATACAGGCCAGGTGTGGTGGCTCACACCTGTAATCCCAGCACTTTGGGAGGCTGAGGTGGGCGGATCACGAGGTCAGGAGATCAAGGCCATCCTGGCTAACACGGTGAAACTCTTTCTCTACTAAAAATACAAAAAATTAGCCGGACGTGGTGGCAGGTGCCTGTAGTCTCAGCTACTTGGGAGGCTGAGGCAGGAGAATGGCGTGAACCTGGGAGGTGGAGCTTGCAGTGAGCCGAGATCGCGCCACTGCACTCCAACCTGGGTGACAGAGCAAGAAAAAAAAAAAAGAATACAGAAGCCTCCACGGCTGGTACCAGGAAGACAGTCCTTTGATAGATTACAATAACTGGGCCAAAACACCTCAACCCCTTTTCAGAAATTGATTTATTGTTGTTGTTTTTGTTTCGTTTTGTTTTGTTAAGACAGGGCCTCATTCTGTCACCTAGGCTGGAATGCAGTGGTGTGATCTGGGCTCACTGCAGCCTTGACCTCCTGGGCTCAAATGATCCTCCCACCTGAGCGCCCCAAATTGCTGGACTGCAGACATGAGCCATGACACCCAGCTAATTTTTGGATTTTTTGTGGAAACAAGGTTTTACCTTATTGCTGAGGCTGGTCTCGACCTGAGCTCAAATGATCCGCCCACCTCAGCCTTCCAAAGTGTTAGGATTACAGGCGTGAGCCACCGCGCCCAGCCACTCTTTTTTTTAGTAGTCCTTTTTTTGATGACCACTGTCACTGCCACAGCAGCCTCAGGAGGAGATGCTTCCCTCTCTAACACTCTACCAGTTTTTCTCAGTGGGAATGCTACTGTCATATTGTTCTGAATAATCTTTGTGTGGGTTTCTAAGGAGTATTGCATGGAGTTTGGCATCCCTGCCTCCTACCCACCAAAGGCCAGTGGATCTTCCTGGTCATTGTGACAACCAAAAATTGTCTTTACACATGTTCACATGTCCCTAAGGGAGCACTATGGCCTTGGGTTGAGAATAACTGCAGCCCCAAAGCTGAGAAAATGCAGACTTTTCCCTTTAGACCTAGTTATAAAGATGACAAGGCTGGAGTATGGAAAAACACTTTTCTAAAGGCAAAGGGTTAATAAAAAGAATAAAACACAGATAGGCCCATGAAGCTAATAACCCAGCTCACAAAATGACACTTGGAAATTCCTAAGATCTAGGATGCTTCCATGTGGGATTTCCCCCATTTCTAATTCATGCCTCTTGGAATCAGACTAAGAGACTGAGACCTGATCTTAGTCATTTCTCGTAGTTTTTATTTCTATAACAAGATCCTTTTTCCTCACTATCCTTCTCTCCCAAGACAGTTTATACTGGGATGGTCCTTATCCTCCAGGTGAAATCCCATCCTTATCTTTGTAAACTTGAATAGGATAATCAAATCACAGCACAAAACAACCCTGACATTCATACTGTTAATAAACATGGTCTACAGTGTCTCTTTAGAGTCTTCTTTTGGCTCATTGTTTCCCTATATATTGTTTTGGCCAGGTTTTTGGTGGTGGTGGTGTTGTTTGGTTTGGTTTGGTTTTGCCTTCATTGAACCTTATATTTCTGCCTACTCACAGTCAATAAGCTCCTCCAGAGGTTGGTTGCTATAAACTAGCTATCTTGTCCCCTGGAATTGCTTAATGTTGCAAACTATTTGTTTCCATTGTAATTACTAAATGCACGTTTTGTTCCTGCCTATTTCAGATGCTCTTGCTGTTGTTATAGAGGTAGCCAACCACGCCAATGACACCATGAAGCAAGGAGTAAGTGTCTTGTTATCAGTGGCTGGTGTGGTCTTGAACCTGAAAGCCCAGGCCTTCATATGCTTTCCATTGTCTTTCTGTAGGACAACTTTCAGAAACTTATGCAAATTCAGTACAGCTTAAATGGACACCATGAAATTGTGCAGCCTGGTCGGGTAAGCATTTTACATTGCTTTTCGCAAACTTAATACGATGCATTTAGGTACCATCTGTATCTGTTTATCATTTTATAAAAATAGGTTGTTTTTGTTACTCTTCATTGATTCAATCTTGATCACTTTATCCGTTCAAAACATTCATGATGTAAGTCACTGTGACAATTCACTTAGGAATAAGCCCATTTATGAAGTAAGTCCAATTCAATTAGGGGAGCGGCAAGGGACCCCACAGAGTATCTGATTTAATGGGATCGTTTTATTGTGTGATGCCAGCGACCTCACACAGTTTTGAAGACAATTTCATTTAACATCTTTAATGTAAGAGAGGATTATGAAGGGAGGGGGGAGATTGGTATTTTGATCCTCCTCATATAGCACAAAAGTGGCCTAGGGAATTAATTCGGGAAAATTACAAAATGCAGTTGTCAGGATGTTGGGTATGCTTCAGGATCAAGTACACGCTCAGTCAATTACATGTGTCTCCATACAGTATCCCAGGGGCCAATATTGGAATTATCCAACCCTGCTTGCTTTTCCGATTCCTAAATGATTTAAGGGTTTAAAATTAACTATGACTGTAAAAAATCTCAAGGAAACTGTGGCTCCCTAGTCTGTCATGAAAAAAATTCTCAGGGAAGAAAGTTGAAAAGGAAATTATATTGTCGTTGTGTTGTAATGGTAGGACTAAATGGGTGTTTGTTTGGGTGAATCAGGTTTTTCTCAAAGAAGGAATTCTGATGAAGCTGTCTCGGAAAGTGATGCAACCTCGAATGTTTTTCCTGGTAAGAGGACTTGTGTAGTTCTGATGCGGCCGAGGTAGGGATAGTTGTTTAAGGAAAGGAGACATTTATACATGGTAGATAAGCTTAGCACCTTCAAATATCAGCCTCACCAGCTTCTTGAACTGGCCGTACCACTTAATTGCATTTCAAGTATGGGAAATAACGTCTGTTATGATGTATAACCAGAAGATTATTTCTTTTTGGAATTTATTCCATTTCTAACTTGGAAAATTGTTCTAATCATTTGTTTAGGCAGACTAATACCTTTGTGGGATTTAGAATTCAAAAAACATTAAATCTGTTACAGAACTTGGAAATAAAGCACGTTTTCCAGAAAGTGCCTTTTAAATTATATTCTAATAAAACATTCTGGGTAGTTCTAGTGTATATAGCAGAATATAAGTATTTTATTCAGAGAGCTATTAGCAAAGAGGTATTATTTATCCTTTAATCTTGTATCTTGTCAAAATCTTTGTGGCAGTAATGTGTTTCTTTACTTTCTCCCCTGAAATGTTTCTACTTTCAGTTTAATGATGCCCTGCTGTATACAACACCAGTGCAGTCTGGGATGTATAAACTGAACAACATGCTCTCACTGGCTGGAATGAAGGTCTGTGCATCTGTTAGATGTTTTGTTTTGTTTTGTTTTGTTTTGTTGTTTTGTTTTGTTTGAGACGGGGTCTCATTCTGTCACCCAGGCTGGAGTGCAGTGGTACAATCTTGGCTGACTGCAACCTCCACCTCCTGGGTTCAAGTGATTCTTCTGCCTCAGCCTCCTGAGTAGCTGGGACTACAGGCACCCACCACCACGCCTGGCTAATTTTTGTATTTTCAGTAGAGACGGGTTTCACCATGTTGGCAGGCTGGTCTCGAACTCCTGACCTCAGGTGATCAGCCTGCCTTGGCCTCCCAAAGTGCTGGGGTTACACAGGCGTGAGCCATGATGCCCACCCAGGTGATTTGTTTTTAAACCCAAATAAGGTCGGTGTGGTGGCTCACACGCCTATAATCCTAGCACTTTGGGAGGCTGAGGCCGGTGGATCACAAGGTCAGGAGTTTGAGATCAGCCTGACCAACATAGTGAAACTCCATCTCTACTAAAAATACAAAAAAACAAAAAACAAAAATTAGCCAGGCATGGTGGCGCGCACCTGTAATCCCAGCTACTCAGGAGGCTGAGGCAGGAGAATCGCTTGAACCTGGGAGGTGGAGGTGTCAGTGAGCTGAGCTCGCGCGACTACACTCCAGCTGGAGCAACAGAGTGAGACTCCATCTCAAAAAAAAAAAAAAAACCCAAATAAAGGCTGGGCATAGTGGCTCACACCTGTAGTCCCAGCACTTTGGGAGGCTGAGGCAGGATAATAACTTGAGCTCAAGAGTTAGAGACCAGCCTGGGCAACATAGTGAAACCCCCATCTCTATTAAAAATAATAACAACAACAAATATATGATATATTTAGAGAAAATTCCCCAAGATAAACATCTTTCTTACATCCTTTACTTTTCTGTCTATATATGTTACTGTTTATGCATTTGTTTTGTTTTGTTTTGTTTTTTTGTGACAGAGTCTCACTCTGTTGCCCAGGCTAGAGTGCAGTGGTGCGATCTCAGCTCACTGCAACCTCTGCCTCCCCAGTTCGAGAGATTCTCCTGACTCAGCCTCTTGAGTAGATGGGACTACAGGCTCAGCTAATTTTTGTATTTTTCACAGAGACGGGGTTTCACTATGTCGGCCAGGCTGGTCTCAAAGTCCTGACCTCAAGTGATCTACCCACCTTCGCATCCCAAATTGCTGAGATTACAGGCGTGAGCCACTGCGCCCTGCCTGTTTATGCATTTGATTATTCATTCATGTAGTCGTTTGTTCACTCATGCATTAATGTATTCATAGGATATTTATTGAGAACTACTATAAACAAAACAGTAATGGGTTTGGTGGAAAATATGAAGATAAGTTGAAGCATGATTCTTATTGTCTTTCCTCCCCCAGGGACTTAGCAACTAGTTGGGAAGACAGTACACTACACATAAATACCTATAAAGTAGACAGTAATAAATATCACTATAAAGGCACAATTACAGTTTTGGGAATTCAGAAAATAAAGAACTTGCAGTGTTTGACGGTCATAGTGGGGACTGGCCTGCAGCTTTTGAGAGCAGCTAGGAAAGAAGGAGAAAGAGGAGGAAGAGCCAGTGGACCTTAAAGTATAGGTCACATTTGGCCACGCTGAGATGTAAGGGAAAGGCATTCCAGGTGGAGGGCATATTGTGAGCAAAGTCCTGGAGGTGGGAAAGGTGGGCTGGTGTGTGGGCTTTTCAATTCATCTGAAGCATAGAGTAGATGAAGGAGAACAGCAGTAGAGAAAGCTGGATAGGAAGGTTGGTTGTGGATGTCAGCAGCCAGGGCCATTGGACAACTTCAGCTCATTGATATGGTTTTCAGTAGGATGAGTCGGCTCAAATTGTTGTGCTTTCTTCCAGGTCAGAAAACCTACCCAAGAAGCCTATCAGAATGAATTAAAGATTGAAAGTGTAGAACGTTCCTTCATTCTCTCAGCCAGGTAAATTTCTTCTTCTTTTTTTCTCATTCTGAGTCTGCTTGCTAGGGAATGTCAGGAAAATTTTGGTTTTTGGTTTTTGGTTTTTTTTGAGACAGCATCTCACTCTGTCACCCAGGCTGGAATGCAGTGGCACAATCACGGCTCACTGCAGCCTCCACCTCCATGGCCCAAGCAGTTCTCCCACCTCAGCCTCTTGAGTAGCTGGGACCACAGGCATGCACTACCATACCCGGCTAACTTTAAAAATATTTTTTTGTATGCCAGGTGTGGTAGCTCACCCCTGTAATACCAGGACTTCGGGAGGCCGAGCTGGGCAGATCACTTGAGGTCAGGAGTTTGAGACCAGCCTAGCTAACATGATTAAACCCCATCTCTACTAACAATACAAAAATTAGCCAAGTATGGTGGCAGGCACCTGTAGTCCCAGCTACTCAGGAGGCTGAGGCAGGAGAATTGCTTGAACCCAGGAGGCGGAGGTTGCAGTGAGCGAAGATCCCACCACTGCACTCCAGCCTAGGTGACAGAGATTCTGTCTCAAAAAAAAAAATTTTTTTTTTTAGAGATGGGGTCTCCATATGTTCCCCAGGCTGATCTTGAACTCCTGAGCTCATGCAATCTTCCCGCCTTGGCTTCCCAAAGTGCTGAGATTACAGATGTGAGTCACTGTGCCGGCCTATTTTTAAGAATACATAAAAATAGATTTTTGTGAGTATAACAGGGAAAGATATTGCCAACACTTTTTGCACTTAGGTTAGCTACTGACTTTTTGTTCTTCTTTTTCTTCTTTCCCAATACCGTGCAGTTTTACTCTTGATTTACCGTGCAAGGAAGTGGCTGAGAGCAGAGGCAACAGTATGCTAGAAGCACAGAGATTAAAATGTTCTTCTGAATAGAATAACAATGGTGAAAGTGCTTTGCTGATCATTTTTTAAGTGGCTATTTCAAATTGTTTTTAAGAACAACTAGTGCTTTATAGGTTATTAGGAAATTTGTATGTGTCACTTAAAGGTTCTAACAAACCTATGAGGTAGGTGTAATCTCCTTATAAAAATTAGGAGACTAAATTACAGAAAAATGGAGTTGCTGTCTTACGGATACATATTTGACACAGCCAGGATGCAAATCAAAGTCTTTTGCTTTTAAGTCCATTGTTATGGGCTGGGTGCAGTAGCTTACGCCTGTAGTCAAGCACTTTGGGAGGCCAAGGCGGGTGGATCACCTGAGGTCAGGAGTTTGAGACCAGCCTGGCCAACGTGGTGAAACCCCATCTCTACTAAAAATACAAAAAATTAGCCGGACATGGTGGCGTGTGCCTATAATCCCAGCTACTCGGGAGGCTGAGGCAGGAGAATCACTTGAATCTGGGTGGTGGAGGTTGCAGTGAACCGAGATCACTCCACTGCACTCCAGCCTGGGTGATAGAGCAAGACTCCATCTCAGAAAGAATGGAGGGAGGGAGGGAAAAGAAATCCATTATTATTTATGATACCACCTTGCCCCAGACCGGAACCTGCAGTGACTTAATATGTTGCCATAATGTAATTCAAGTGCTGAGGAAACCTGAAACTCTATGACTCATAAAAATACATTATTGAGTTACTGACTGAGTGGCGGAAGTGGGTATTTGGGAAGGTTTGACTGGTGAAGGGAGAGATGCCAATAGTCATAGCATGCTCCACTGCACAATCTAAATAATGAGACACTGTCTTCTCAGACTTAACCTTTGATCTAATAAAAATAGAAGCAAACGCTTTTGTAACACTTACTGTATGTCAGGCACCATCATAAAGACTTTATGTGTAGTACTTCGTTTCATCTTCACAGCAACCTGTAAGGCAAGTTGTCGTTATTATACCCATTCTATGCTGAGAAAAGCCACTCAGCTATACTAGCAGAGCCAGGATTTGAAACCAGGCAGTCTGTTTCCAATTGTCCATACCACTGAAATCAACTAGGATCTTAGGAGCAGGTGGAGTAGTGGCCAGAATCATTTATTACTCTGCATCAGTCACAGTGCTCATGTTTTGTTTTATATTTATTTTCTCTTTTAAGTTCTATGATAACTTTGTGGGGTGGATATTATCTTGATCTTCCAGATTAGAAAAATGGAGGCTCAGAGAGATTCAATAACACATCTAAGGTTACACGAGTAGTAAGCAATGGAGCTGTGATTTGAACCTAGGTGTTTCTGACAACCTTTATAATTTTGCTTATGTCCATGAATGTCAAGGACTCAAACCAAATGTCTGACTTCCCAAAATCAGAGGACCACAAGAGTCATCCTGGGGTGTGCTACTCCTCTGAAATGCAATGGCTACTGCTGCCTGACATACAGGATGACAGGAGAAGACAAATACCTGTGTCTAGGGTTTGTCAAATGCTTCGCAGCTAGCAGTCAGAAAAAGCAAATTTCTTGGGGGTACCTGAAGCATCCACCAGATACCAATATTTAGAGAGTGCAGGTAAACTCTCAATCACTTAGCATTGTGACTTTTTCTTTTCTTTTCCTTTGTTGTTGTTGTTTTTTTGTTTTTGTTTTTGTTTTTTTGAGAAAGGGTCTCACTCTGTCACCCAGGCTGGAGTGCAGTGGCACGATCTCGGCTGACTGCAGCCCCCGCCTCCCGGCTTCAAGCGATCCTTGTGCCTCAGCCTCCCAAGAAGCTGGGACTACAGGCATGCGCCACCATGCCCAGCTAAGTTTTGTATTTTTAGTAGAGACAGGGTTTCACCATGTTGCCCAGGCTGGTCTTAAACTCCTGACCTCAAGTGATCCACCCGCCTCAGCCTCCCAAAGTGCTGGGATTACAGGCGTGAGTCACCACTTCTGGCCATCTTTTTTAATTTTAAAATAGAGATGACCTTTCACCATATTGGCCAGGCTGGTCTTGAACTCCTGACCTCAGGTGATCCGCCCACCTCGGCCTCCCAGAGTGCTACAGGCAGGATTGCGTTCAGCCCTTTTTTCGTTTTTGAGGGATAGAGGAGTTTGAACAAAAGTTCACAGAACAAGGCCGGTGCTAAGTGGCTCATGCCTGTAATCCCAGCACTTTGGGAGGCCGAGGCAGGTGGATCACGAAATCAGGAGATCGAGACCATCCTGGCCAACGTGGGGAAACCCCGTCTCTACTAAAAATACAAAAATTAGCCGGGTGTGGTGGCGCTTATCTGTAGTCCCAGCTACTCGGGAGACTGAGGCAGGAGAATTGCTTGAACCCAGGAAGTGGAGGTTGCAGTGAGCCAAGATCGCACCACTGCACTCCAACCTGGCAACAGAGTGAGGCTCCATCTCAAAAAAAAAAAAAAAAAAAGAAAGTTCAAAGAACATTAAGACCATGTATATCATGTTCCCAGTGAGTGCTTGAGCTTGGTTCTTAAAATCAAGAGGTTATTTTCAAAATTCCAAGGCGGAAATGCCTATAGAAAAGTCAAGTTTTAATTGCACTTCTATTTCCCAAGTAAAAATGAGCCTTGGTGAAAAACAGTAATCTATTTTATTAAGATTAAATAATTCAAGAAATTATAGTAAATGTTTCTTTCCTTGGTTGTTAGGTGAATATCTGGATGTTCATGATTTCCAGATCAGTACCAGACAGGTGTAATGAACAGCTCTGATCAAGATTTATATTTCTGTAACTTTTTTTTTTCCTTTTTTGTGACAGAGTCTCGCTCTGTTGCCCAGGAGTGCAGTGACGCGATCTTGGCTCACTGCAACCTCCACCTCCTGGGTTCGAGCAATTCTTCTGCCCTAGCCTTCCGAGTCACTGGGACTACAGGGGTGTGCCACCATGCCCGGCTAATTTTTTTTTTTTGTATTTTTAGTAGAGATGGGGTTTCACCATGTTGGCCAGGCTGGTCTTGAACTCCTGACCTCAAGTGATCCACTCGCCTTGGCCTCCCAAAGTGCTAGGATTACAGCTGTGAGCCACCATGCCCAGCAACATAACTATTTCCATTCTTCTTATCAATCAGGGTGGCAACCTCTCTTCCGCTGTCAGCTGGAGAGAGATAACTACCCCGTGAATCTCATGCAAGTTCCTGCCAGTGGTAGCTGGGTAGACAGCTTCAGTTTCTTGTCAGGAGCAAAAATAAACACCATAAGCTCTCACACCCATTCCCTTTTCTTCCAACTCAGGAGGATCCAGCATGCCCAACAAGACGGCAAGGTCCTGATCCTTACCATCAATGTTGGGAAAAGGGCATTTTTCTGTTCGCTCATCACTATTGTAAGCATTGATATCCTTGCTCCAGGCAAGATGGTCCTCAGTACTGTCTGTTGCAAGGGCAATCAACTTCACATTGCTCTTGGTGAATTCTGGTGCCAGCTTTGCAGCTCTGCCAAGCTCCATAGTGCACACTGGTTTAGAGTCCCGAGGGTGGGAAAAAAGAATGCCACAGGAGTCTCCTAGAAAGTCGTGGGAACAGATACAGCCAACAGTGCGATTAGCCTCCGAGTTGGGAGCCTTGTGGATGGCAGCATTAGTGACATGGTGGGCGAGACAGTGTAGCCACGGCAGCAAGCAGCCAGCTGGTCTGGGCAGTCCTGTTTGTGCTTTTGTTAGTAGTCTGGGGCTTAGTGATAAGCAGTGATAACTGAGAGCAATCATTGCTGAGTCAAACTAACTTTAGTGATGAGAGAAAGTCATTGTTTGGAGACTGGCATATGGAGAGCTATGAGGGAAGGCGATTGTCTGCTATCAACCATTAACAAATGTTTACTGGGCATCACCTACCCTGTCCAGGAGCTGGGGGTGTGCAATCCCTGTCCTTAAGGATAAGCTTTTATTCTAAAGTGGGAGATACATAATAATCAGGTTTATTTATATATATGCACATATAAATAATTTGGAGTATTCAATGTTATAAAGAAGAATAAAGTAGGCTGAGCAGATAGAAAGTGATGAGGTCAAGAACTTATATGGGGTGGGGGGGGTGATCAGAAAAATTATCTCTGAGGAGTATCAGAGACCAGAAGCAAATCCCAGATGGAAGGAACAGCAGGAACAAAAGACATACCAGGGAGGCAGGAAAGGGTATAGTATGTTAAAGAAACAGCAAGAATTCCAATATAGGTAGAGCCTAGTACTCCGGGGAGAGCCTAGTACTCCCCTAGTACCAGGGGAGATTAAATGTGAGTTACAGTTTGGTGGCAAGAGTTAGGGGCCACCCATAGTAAGGTCATTGAATTTTTAAGAGTTTTCAGCTAAGTGATAATATCTAATTTATGTTTGTGAAAGATCACACCGGCTTCTTTGTAGAAGACAGACCATCAGGAGACTACAGTAGAAGTTGGGCAGCCAGGTAATGAGTGCCCAGCAGATGATGGTGTGTCTTGGGTTAAAGTGATGAACAATGGTATGAATCAGAAAAAAACCCAATAGGATTACTAATGGGCTGAATGTGGGTTCTGCAGGGGAAATCATTGAACTGGAAAGTTCTTGATAAAGGAAAAATAAATTTCCAAGGGAGGATCAAGCTGGCATGAGGGAAAGAGAGCTAAGGCATATTGAATGTCATTGGTATGCCATGCTCTCCTTCCAGATTCCTCCAACCAGTTAGGCAGCTACTGCATCCCATATTAAAGTGGGTAAGGAGTCTCTCCATCTCTTCCCACCAACACACTGCATGCTCCATCAGCACAGATCTGCGTGTGACTCCATG
This sequence comes from Pan troglodytes, assembly GCF_028858775.2. Taxonomy (NCBI): domain Eukaryota; kingdom Metazoa; phylum Chordata; class Mammalia; order Primates; family Hominidae; genus Pan; species Pan troglodytes. The sequence goes on along the minus strand of NC_072408.2, from coordinate 101,942,836 downwards.
CATGCCAGACAACTCCACAGCTGTCTGCCTTCCACAGGTGTTACCTCCACCTGCAGTTCATCCCTTCGTTCAGTAAGGAATATGGAGCCTCTACCTTGGGCCAGGCATTGTGCTGCGCATCGGGACACAGTGGATTAAAAATTAAAAGGGTCAAGTCAGGTGCAGTGGCTCACGCCTATAATCCCAACACTTTCAGAGGCCAAGGCAGGCGGACCACTTAAGGTCAGGAGTTCAAGACCAGCCTGGCCAACATGGTGAAACCCCGTTTAATATTTTATATTAAAATATAAAAATTAGCTGGGCATAGTGGCACACGCCTGTAATCCCAGCTACTCTGGAGGCTGAGGCAGGAGAATTGCTTGAACTTGGGAGGCAGAAGTTACGGTGAGCCGAGATCGCACCACTACACTCCAACCTAGGCAACAGAGCGAGACTCCATCTCAAAAAAAAAAAAAAAAAAATTAAAAGGGCCCTTCCTTCACTGAGCTGACATTCCATGGAGGAGGACACGCACTTAGCAAATATTAACACAATTAAGTATTGTGGTGATTAAATGGTGCATAGAAAAAGTACCAGGGGCTAGGAGGCTGTAAAGCAAAGGACCTTAAACTGCAATGGGGGAGAGAGGGCAGCCTCTTTCCTACAAACCCTGCTGTTTATATTGACTTAGGAAAGATAAGTAGGAGTCAGAGGGGCAAAGAGGAAAAAGGAAGAGCCTCCTAGTCATTAGGAGCACTGTGTACAAAGGTCCTTAGGTGAGAAGGGGCATGACATATTCAGAGAATTGGAAGGTCAGTGTGGCACGAGCTCAAGAATGAGGAAGAGAATGACCCAGGATAAGCCTGGAGGGACAGGTGACTTAGATGGTGCAGAACCATCTTGTGGGATTTGGTCTTTAGCCTAAGAGCCACAGGAAACCGCTGAAAGGCTTATACAAGGGAATGATGTGATCAGACTGGCATTTTTTAAAGAGTATCCGGCTGCTGCATGGAATCTGGTTTGGGAGGTGGTCTAAAGGAGGGGACTGATTAGACACGGTATAAGAGGAGTTCTTCAGAGGAGACTCCAGCATATACTATGAATTGGGAGATGGTGCCATGCACTGTGACAGGGAGCACTGGGAGAGGAGCAGCTTTAGGGGAGAAATTGGGAGTTGAGTTTCAGGTGTGCATATGGAATGTGAGGTGCATATGCAACATCCAAATGCAGCCATCAAGGGGCAGTTTCTGTAAGGATCTGGATTTCAGAGGGAAGTAGGGGCCAGAGGCATATATTTGGGCACCATTAGCTTAGAGATGACCACGGCTGGCAGACTGAATGAGGGTACACAGAGAGTTCCCTGCCAAACTCCTGTAACTCTTTAAGTCCTAACTTTGTCATCACCTTTGCAGAGCCATCCCTGCTACTTACATAAGGTAATTTATGACTTCTATGTTATTTATCTACATTTGTCATATCATATGTTAATACATGTTTCACCTCAATTCAGTGTGCATCCTTACAAGTGAGGTATATTTTGTCTGCCCAGTTCTTGGCTTAGGTCCTGGCTTAGTAGGCTCCCAGTGAATGTTACTCACAGTGTTACTCACAAATCAAAGTGATGTGGCCTTTGAACCTCAGAGAAGCATCCTGCAGTTAGTCCAAGTAGTAAATGGTGTGGCATGGTCTAACAACCCCAAATCCTTTCTATTGAAGGGTTTTTAACCTTTTTTTTTTTTTTTTTTTTTTTTTGAGACAGAGTCTCACTTTGTTGCCCAGGCTGGAGTGCAGTGGCACAATCTCAGCTCACTGCAACCACCACCTCCCAGGTTCAGGTGATTCTCCTGCCTCAGCCTCCTGAGTAGCAATGACTACAGGTGCGCACTGCCATGCCTGGCTAATTTTTGTGTTTTTAGTAGAGACAGGGTTTTCACATGTTGGCCAGGCTGGTCTCGAACTCCTGACGTCAGGTGATCCACCCTCCTCGGCCTCCCAAAGTGCTGGGATTACGGGCATGAGCCACCACGCCCGGCCAGGTTTTTAATCCTTGGCAATTCATCCCAGTCATTGGGAAAGTGGTACTTACTTGACACAAATTTGCTTTCTTGTACTATACACATTCTATAAAGAAAATAATACTTGACTTAACAGTTTTTCAGTTTGAGGAAGATGCTGATTCTTCTGCTAATCATGTTACAAAAGGAGACTAGAATATCTCCACTGGATGCTGCGGGCAAATGTGTGTGGTCTGTGAGAAATGTGTTATCGAGAGCTGGTAAACATTGTCTTGGCAGAACCCCACACAGGAGAGAGCCAGGAATGATTAAATGAAAGAACAGCATATGTGACATGATTTACACGTTGAATCACATTCCACATGCTCCCTGGGCTCCAGAAGAATCCAACAGCAATTCTCAAATTTACCATCTGCCTCTCTGCTTTCTGTTACTCTTCTGGTGAGGAGCCGGGGAGGGAGGGAGAGATGGTAATGTTTTATGAATGTTTGCTTGGAACCCTGAGCATGTATTCTCATCATGTAGTTCTGCAGAGAACATGAGCAGAGGCTAGCAATGACCTGGTGGTGAGAGGTCCAGTCCTTAACTACACTTGGGTTTAATAACAGCTCATCACTTAGTCTGTTGTCTATAAAGCAAATTATCAAACATTACTAATTCTCAGTTTCCTTACCTGTAAATGGTGAAGGTGGGTGATGATGTTGTAGGTGGGGGCAAGGGGTGTAAGATCCAATGTATATTCCATGGGGAAGCTCTGAGGGTGAGACATGGTGACATTTGCTAAGCATTTAGCAGAGTTGGCTGACATAGTAACTGTTAAATGGCATCTTGTTTTGGCAGTAATGCTAGAATAGTAGTGGTAAATAAGGCAGGGTTTTGTTTGGTTTAGAGAGAAAGAGGTTATTTCTTTTTTGCTGTTCTTTGTATGTAATGAAAATTTGAGAAATTAATTTGATTTAAAATTTTATTTGTAAAGTGGATCTCTACCTTTTTTAATCCACATGAATGAACATTCTAAATGGCACTCAAGCCATGGATTAGGGAGGCGCTTTCTGAGAATGATGATTGTAGGGAAGGTGAGTGGTTTCTATTCTTGACCTGACCTGGGTTCTCTAAAATACAGCAACGTATGTCTATATGTACCATTATTAATGGTGGAATTTTTTATTTTAGAAACACTCTTTAAGAATTCAAATATACTTAAAGTTAGGGCAAATAATACCAGAAACTGCATATTCAGGCACCCAAACTAAAAATAATCATCAAGATTTTGCCACTGATTTTCCTGTTTCATAATTTTCTATTTTAAAACAAATTGCAGATATCAGGTCATTTTACTTCTGCTTTTTTTTTTTTTGGAGACAGTGTCTTGCTCTGTCACCCAGGCTGGAGTGCAGTGGCACTGTCTCGGCTCACTACAACCTCCACCTCCTTGGTTCAAGCAATTCTCCTGCCTCAGCCCCCTGAGTAGCTGGGATTACAGGCATGCACCACCACACCCGGCTAACTTTTGTATTTTTAGTAGAGACAGGGTTTCACCATGTTGGCCACGCTGGTCTCGAACTCCTGAGCTCAAATGATCCACCCGCCTTAGCCTCCCAAAGTGTTGGGATTACAGGCGTGAGCCACCACGCCTGGCCGATTTTACTTCTGTATACCTCAAAATGCCTCTGTAAATTAAACTACAGACTTTTTTTTTTTTAACACAGTCACAATCCCATTCTGATGAATTTTGTTTTATTATGATGGAGTTTTAATTATTTATTAAAGTCTTTCTTTCTCTCATTCCCTCTCCCTTCCTCTTTTCTGCTCTTTCTGTACTGTGTATGTATAGATTTATATGTTTATTTTTATTTATAATACCTAACATGTGCCTCTCAGTTTTAAATATACAAAACAAAATTTAAACAGTGGTTTCATAAGTATGCTGATACCAGTAATGATTTGGAGTTAACATGGTTTTGGGAAAAAGACATGGTTGGAAAAACAGAGAAAAAAAAATACCCTTGTCTGACCAAGCTTGCCCCTATTTGGCCCAGTCCCATCTAGCGCTGAATTAAAGATACCTCCTGATGAGCTGGGTAGGGACAGAGAACTTGGTGGGTGAAATAGGTAGAGAAGCCCTAACAAAAACTGCAGCCTTTACCGTGTGAACCTCATTGTCAACATCTGCTTTCTAATACAAAAAAATATGTTCCCTTCACCCCAGTGCCCTTCCTAGAAAATTTTAGTAATCCTTAGTAATCTAAAGATATTTAGTATTCTATGCTATAAATTGGAATTTGAAACTTGACTTATTGGAATCTTTTTAAATTCTAGGATGATGTCTTAAGAAACTCCCTGGCTATATAAATATTCATAATTATTAATTGTACAATTATCCTTTAAACCAAACCAAAAATATTTTCAAGTTTAGGAGAGTTCAAAAGCTATTTAATATAAAGCAGAACTTTTGGAAAGAAAAAATAAGCATTGTATTTGCTAAAATGCCATCAAGGGTTCTCTGTTGTCTGTTCTGATGATCTGTTCACTAAACCTGTCTCAACTCTGAGGAGTTGCTGCTTTTTTGACTGGTATTGTTGGAGGGTGGTGGGATCTGTTGCCATGGGAGAAAGAAAAGAAGAAAAAGGAAAAGAACAAAAACTGACATCTGGTTGATGAAACCTTTTGCCCCCAACAGTTCTGCCACAGAAAGGGATGAATGGCTAGAAGCGATTTCCAGGGCAATAGAAGAGTATGCCAAGAAAAGAATCACCTTCTGTCCTAGTAGGAGTCTTGATGAGGTATTGTCTTCTCCTTTTTTTTTTTTTTCCAGTGCAAAGTTTTTACCTTAAACATTTCACAGGGGTTTAGGAAAGCAACATGTGTTTCAGAAAATGATTGGACTGGACATCAGAGAGTTACTCTACAGATTAATGTCTCATTTCAGCGCTGAAAGTTTATCCTCCTATTGTTGTCTCACTGCAAGTCTGTGATAGCATATAGCATATTCATGTTTCTTCCCAGCTATAAAACTTCATTGTAGGAAATTTAGAAAATACGAAACAGTTTAAGGCAGAAACTAATCAGCTGCCATCCCACTACCACAGGCAAGACTTTTAAGTTAATTTTGTATTAGAAAATTTTTAGATTGTAGCTAAACTTAGTATTCTGAGCACATGAAAAATATAATAGCCCATATTTCTTTTCTTTTCTTTTCTTTTCTTTTTTTTTTTTTGAGACAGAATTTCACTCTTATTGCCCAGGCTGGAGTGCAATGGCACAATCTCAGCTCACTGCAACCTCTGCCTCCTGGGTTCAAGTGGTTCTCCTGCCTCAGCCTCCCTAGCAGCTGGGATTACAGGCATGCACCACCACGCCCAGCTAATTTTCTATTTTTAGTACAGATGGGGTTTCACCATGTTGGCCAGGCAGGTCTCAAACTCCTGACCTCAGGTTTTCCGCCTGCCTCGGCCTTCCAAAGTGCTGAGATTACAGGCATGAGCCACTGTGCCTGGCCAATAGCCCATATTTCTTTTTTTTTTTTTTTTTTTTTTTGTTGAGATGGAGTCTTGCTCTGTCGCCAGGCTGGAGTGCAGTGGTGCAATCTCGGCTCACTGCAACCTCTGCCTCCCGGATTCAAGTGATTCTCCTGCCTCAGCCTCCCAAGTAGCTGGGACTACAGGCACGTGCCACCATGACCAGCTAATTTTTGTATTTTTTTTTTTTTGAGACAGACTTTTGCTCTTATTGCCCAGGCTAGAGTGCAATGGCACAATCTCGGCTCACCACAACCTCCGCCTCCCAGGTTCAAGCAATTCTCCTGCTTCAATCTCCTGAGTAGCTGGGATTACAGGCATGCGCCACCATGCTAATTGTTGTTATTTTTAGTAGAGACAGGGTTTCTCCATGTTGGTCAGGCTGGTCTTGAACTCCCAATCTCAGGTGATCCACCCGCCTCGGCCTCCCAAAGTGCTGGTATTACAGGCGTGAGCCACCGCGCCTGGCAATTTTTGTATTTTTAGTAGAGACAGGTTTTCACCATGTTGACCAGGATGGTCTTCATCTCCTGACCTTGTGATCTGCCCACCTTGGCCTCTCAAAGTGCTGGGATTACAGGCGTGAGCCACCATGCCCAGCCAATGGCCCATATTTTATCCCCATCTTTTTTGTTTGTTTGTTTTTTGAGACGGAGTCCCACTCTGTTGCCTAGGCTGGAGTGCAGTGGGACAATCTCGGCTCATTGCAACCTCCACCTCCCAGGTTCAAGTAATTCTCCTGCCTCAGCCTCCTGAGTAGCTGGGATCACAGGCACCCGCCACCACACCCAGCTAATTTTTGTATTTTTAGTAGAAACAGGGTTTCACTGTGTTGGCCAGGCTGGTCGCAAACTCCGTACCTCATGTGATCCACTCGACTCGGCCTCCCAAAATGCTGGGATTACAGGCATGAGCTGCCGTGCCTGACCCTCATCCCCATCTTGGTAGTGTGAGATGCCACTGCTGAATAAAAAGGCAGGCAGTGTGCATGGAGATAATCAGAAGTTGTTCTTCTTCCGCAGGCAGACTCAGAAAATAAAGAAGAAGTTAGTCCTCTTGGATCGAAGGCTCCCATCTGGATTCCTGATACCAGAGCCACAATGTGTATGATCTGCACAAGCGAATTTACTCTCACCTGGAGACGACACCACTGCCGGGCCTGTGGAAAGGTTGGCGATGATAACACCCATCTCCATTGTGGTCTTTACTATCTCCAGGCTGTACATAGTGAGGAAGCATATTTCCCCTCATAAACCATTATAGTTCAAGAATAACAATAACAATTATCATGTTAATGGTAGAAAACATGAATGGTGTTTTCTCTAAATATTTAGGGGGCAGGGGCAATCTTCTTAGTGAACTTCCACCCTCCTACTTCAGAGTTACATTAGAACATCAGTAATAACTGATTCAAAAACAAAATCTAACAAATCCACAATTAAACAAGCCCTCACATTTACAGCTATTATTTAAACTGCATCTCTCTAGTACTAAGTATCCATAGTATTCAGTAGGGGGAATGTTCAGTGTTGAAGTTATCTCTAGTGATGTTTCTAAGCCTTCATGATCTCATTAGTAAAATGGGTGTAGAAACAGTGACATCAGAGAGTCACTCTAAAGATTAAATGAGGTTGTATTTAGAGAGCATTTAGTATGGAGCCCAAAAACTTGGTAGAGTTGCAGAGACGTGGTCGTTGCTGCAGCAGTGATTATGATGATGACAGTGCTGGTGATCAGTATACCTCACAGGCCTTTTTGCATGCCAGGTACTGTTCTAAGCATTTTGCATATATTAACTCCTTTACTTTATTATTTTATGTAGTCAGCCCTCTGTAAGTAATCATCTGTGGCCCCTTCATCTTTCAAGTGTGGTACTATGCATTAGTTCACTATATGCCTGAACTCCAGAGTTATTATTGAGACGAAGTGAGACTCAGTGACTCTGAAACTGTTTTGAAAAGTGGATAGCACTGTAAATTGTAACATACTTTATGGTTTAGAAACAGAAGTTATTCTAATGAAATTAATGACATAATTCCAATGTGTTTTCAGATTGTATGCCAAGCTTGTTCGTCTAATAAGTATGGCTTAGATTACCTGAAAAATCAACCAGCAAGAGTATGTGAACATTGTTTCCAAGAACTGCAGAAATTAGGTAATATATAAGTAAAGATTTAACCAAAAATTCCTTTATTCCCCAGATGCTTTCAAACAACCTTCTGAGAGAAACACCTTCGGTACATTAGCAATATGATTGTTGATACTTATCTCCAAATTTGTAGTAAGCTTTCTTAATTCATATTTTGTTGTAATTCTGGGAGAGGTTGGGCTGAAATTTGGTTTCAGTCTGTGTAAAAGGTTTTGCTAAGAAAACTGTAGAAATGTAATTACAGGGTAAAACACTTAAAACAGTAAAAGGGAACTTTAACTTTCAAGTAATTTTGAAGTGTATAGTTTCACATGATAGCGTGCTCATTACAAATCATTTTATCTATATGTAAAGTAATTCTCTTTACTTAGGTGGCACTTCGTTAGCTTAATTCTAGTCAGTTAATCTGATTTAGTGAGATCTTAATGTACATCTGAATGTGCAGCTTTTTGACCGAACACAAAAATGATACTTCCTATTTCCCTGCTCATTATTTGCAGGTATCTTCCAGTAAAATGAATGCAGCTTAGCAGGACTGCTCAGGTCTATGTTTTGGGAAGAGATTTTTAGTTAAATTCCTGAAACCTGTAGGATCTAAATTTTATTTATATATATTTTTTGAGATGGGGTCTTGCACTGTTGCCCAGGCTGGAGTGCAGTGACACAATATGCAACCTCTGCCTCTCAGGTTCAAGTGATTCTCGTACCTCAGCCTCCTGAGTAGCTGGGATTACGGGCATGCGTGACCCCACCAGGCTAATTTTTGTATTTTAGTAGAGACGGGGGTGGGGGGGGCGTCTCACCATGTTGGCCAAGCTGGTCTCGAACTCCTGACCTCAAATGATCCACCCGCCTCAGCCTCCCAAAGTGCTGGGATTACAGGCATAAGTCACCACGCCTGGCCAGGATCTAAATTTTTGAAAGTCTGTTCTTCATTTCCCTGAAGGATAGCTTTTCATTAGCAAGGAGGAATTTCTAAGTGGATGACATGATATTTCAGAGTCCACATATTTCTAGATGAATAATTTATTATTGTTTGCGTACATTTTCCAAGAAGACCCATCCATCTCTTCCTTTATGTTCCTCTCTTTAGTCTGGGTATATGGTATAAGCTGCAAACATTCAAAATTTGTCTTTGAATTCTCCTTCCTCATCACCTATACCCATTTGGTCAGTAACTCTTGTCAATTTTATCATCAAAAATCTTTGTCTTGATTTCTCCATCCTAGCCCTAATAAGGCCTTCGTTATCTCTCATCTAGACAACTATAATAATTTCCTAACAAGTTTTCTTGCTGTTAGTCCTTTCTCCTTAGTACTGCCAGATATAATCTATTTTTCCAAATTTAATCTGCTCATGTCACTCCCCAGCCTAAAACATAGAAACAACAGTCCAGTTTCCTTCAAACCAGCCCCTTTTTTTTAATCTGGCCTCATTATTCTCCAGATAGATGATTTAATTTCACACCTCTCTTCCTTTGCTCATGCTGACCTCTTAGCGCACAGTGTTTCTCCTGCTTGTTTTAACCTGGCAAATTCCTACTTATTCCTTCATGGCCAGCTTTTATCTTATTATCTTCCCAGCTTTCCCTGAACCCTCTGCAATCAGAATTCATTACTTCTTCATCCGTGTCCGATAGCCCCCTTTTTTAAACTGCTTTGTTCATTGTAGCTGGTCTAGTATCTAGACACTTAACAATACCAGGGTTCTTTGGGGTTTACGTCAGTAGGGAAGGTTTTTTGGATTTTTTTTTTAAGTTGGTAGTATAGTCACGTGTTTCATAATTCTAAAGGCACACAAGAGTAATCCTTTCACATAAAGTTCAAAAAGTATAAAACCATAGATAGTAGAAAGTCTTCCTGCCACTCAACTCCCAGCCATCCATTGTCCTTTTCCAGGAGTTATCAATGTTGTTTCTTAGTGTCCTTCCATGGATATTTTATGCAACAGTGTTTATGGATTTGAATGAAATTGAATTGCAAAATGCTGAGCATTGCCTACATAAGCATGCCTGATTTGTTCTAGATCACCAGCACTCCCCTAGGATTGGATCTCCTGGAAATCACAAATCTCCTTCAAGTGCCTTATCATCAGTCTTACATAGCATTCCATCAGGGAGGAAACAGAAAAAAATCCCAGCTGCTCTCAAAGAAGTAAGTGTTTCCATTAAACTTGCAATGTGATAGAGGCTGAATTATTCATATGCATATAATACACCGTTTTTCTTTCATAAAGGAAGATGTCATTTCCCACAACTATTAAGTCATGAATTTTAATACTGATGATGGATGTGGCTGATGCCTCACAATCTTGCTTGGTCTCCCGTCTGACCTAAGTCATTTAGAAAATGGCTATTGAAAGGTTTAGAGAACATTTAATAGCAGTGATAGAAAGTAAAGATAAGTTGGACACACATGAATTTTTTAAAATGACTTTGAGCAAGATCCTTGCCAGAGGGAAGAAGTCCACAGAATATTTTGGGCATTTTGTTAGCATTTACTGATCTGCACGGTTTATTTGTAGGCATTGGTTGGTTATGCACAGCTGATATCACTGATAGTAGGTTGTCTTTCCTTTAAACTTCCTTTAAAAGAAAACTTTAAATAGTGATAATAGCCTGTATGCTTAGACCTGCTAATGGTGTAATCCACAGACATTGTTGATATCCTATCCCATTTCCTCAAATTTAGATGTCAAAGAACAAACAGCATTGCCATTTTGGCTACTCCGTTATGATCAGTTTATTAATGAGGTCCACCTGTGCTAGTTTTGTGGCCAGCAGAGTAGTTTTTAATTTGGTTCTCTTGCTTTTTTACTGAGGAGGTGTTCTAGCATACATAGTGGAAGGAAAGAACTCTAAAAATTTGATCAAGATCATGTTTCTTATGTAAAGTTACGAGTATATTCCCAGTTGAAACACAGTGTTTTAGAGGTTCATGGAAATTATAGCACGTATCCATACTTTGTTTCTTGTTATGTCTGAATAATATTTCATTGTTTGTGTATACCACAGTTTATCCACCCATCTCTTGTTGAATATTGGGTTGTTTCCACCTTTTGGCTATTACGAATTATGCTGACAGAAATATTCATGTGCAAATTTCTGTGTGGACATATGTTTTCATTTATCTTGGGTATATACCCAGAAGTAGAATTGCTTGCTCATATGGTAATTCTATGTTTAACTTTTTGAGGAACTGGGAAGTTGTGTTCTTATTCTAGTAATGTTTAAAATATTTTTAGAAACTCCTCTTTTTAGAATTACATTTAGAGCCTCAGTACTCTCAGTAATGGCAGACTACAGCTTTTGAGTTGGAGTTGGATTATTTTTTTTTAATTTTCATTGCTTCTGGGGTACCTGTGGGTTTTGGTTACATGGATGAGTTGTATAATGGTAAAGTCTAAGATTTTAGTGCACCCATCACCTGAGCAGTATACAGTGTACCCAAAATGTAGTTTTATAGTCCCTCACCCCCACAACCCTGATTTATTTTGTAAATAATCAAATCATTGGAAGACATGTTTTGTGGATCAGTTAGGTGATTAAGTTGGTGAACACCAGTTTTATCTTTGAAAATATAGGTCTAGTCATGGCTATTCAGTATTATGGTTGATCTTCTTGTGTGGCTACTAAACTGATCCTAAATTGGTATAAAGGAGAAATGTAATATATTTTGAGCAACATTAATAACAACTTAGATAAGAACATAGTAGGATTCCAATGTAACTATATTTTAAGCAAAATCTCATTTGAATGTTAAACATTCTAGTTGGATTTTTTTTCCTCTTTTTTTTCACTGAGATAGGAAACAATTCTAGTTTTTTAAAAAATTACTTGGTAGTCTTTATAAGGATGTATTTATATAAACCTACTGTTGCTTAACAAATATTTCTAATTTAATGTTAGACCTTAAATTTCCCACTAAACAATATATAATTATTTTCATGAAATTTATAAGAAATTAATATAATTAAAGATACACTTTAAAAATTCACAGAGCACATGTGTATTAGTTTTCCATTTCTGCATAATAAATTACCACAAACTTAGCAGCTTAAAACAACATACATTTATTATCTCCAGAGTCCAGGCATGGGTTAGCTGGGACTCTGCAGGGCTATAATCAAAGTTTTGGCAAGTACTGAGTTCTCATCTAGAGGCTCATCTGGGAATTCATTTCCTTGTACTTGCAAGACTGGGGGCCTTGGCTTCTTACTAGCTTTTGGCTGGAGGTCCTCAGCTCCTTGCCATGTGGACCTCTCAACATTGCTACTTAGTTGTTCAAAGCCAGCAAGGAAGAAAGTTTCTAGAGTGTCTCCTAACAAGACAGGGCCATATATAAGGTAGCTTGATCATGGGAGTGACATCCTATCACCCTCACCAAATTCTTAGTTAGAAGCAAGTCGTAGGTCCTGTCCACACTCAGGAGGAGGAGAATGTACAGCAGTGTGACTCTCTACAGCAAGGGTCATGGGAAGCCACCTTAAGTGTGTGCCTGCCATACCATTACTAAGGTAGATCCTAAACATTTTTTTATTTATCTACTCCTACATTTTTAAAAACACAACTTTGAATGACCATTATTAGAGTCAATAGGCCAGGCACGATGGCTCATAACTGTAATCCCAGCACTTTGGGAGGCCAAGGCAGGCAAATCAACACCAACCTGGCCAACATGGCGAAACCCTGTCTCGACTAAAAATACAAAAATTAGCTGGACATGGTGGTGCACACCTGCAATCCCAGCTACTCGGGAGGCTGGGGCACGAGAAGCGCTTGGACCCAGGAGGCGGAGGTTGCAGTGAGCTGAGATTGTGCCACTGCACTCCAGCCTGGGTGACAGAGTGAGACTGTCTAAAAAAAAAGAAAAAAAAAAAAAGGCCGGTGTGGTGGTTCACGCCTGTAATCCCAGCACTTTGGGAGGCCAAGGAGGGTGGATCACAAGGTCGGGAGATGGAGACCTTCCTGGCTAACACGATGAAACCCCATCTCTACTAAAAATATACAAAAAAAAAATAGCCGGACGTGGTGGCAGGCGCCTGTAGTCCCAGCTACTCGGGAGGCTGAGGCAGGAGAATGGCGTGAACCAGGAGGTGGAGCTTGCAGTGAGCTGAGATCGGGCCACTGCACTCCAGCCTGGGTGACAGAGCAAGACTCAGTCTCAAAAAAAAAAAAAAGAAAAAGAAAAAGAAAAAAAATCAATCAATAAAAGCTTACTGTCTTTTTTCATAGAGATGAAAACATTTTCAACTTTTTATGAAGTAAAAATTAGCCTCTTTTCTTTCTGACTATAATTTGGGAAGCAAAGATTGATTCTCAAAATGAGCTTCCTTAATAGTAGAATTTTCTGTTTATTATTCTGTTTGTATGGTTTTTAGAAGTCCAAAAAGTTTTTTAGGAACAGAATTAAAGGTTCAAATAATTTTCCCTGATGCCCCAAAATAAAAGCAATAAAAAACAAATCCCCAAGTCCCCAAATCCAGCTTTTAGAAAAGCATTTTAGTCTTCTGGAACTATTTTTCTTCACCTGCCAACCCAGAAGACACAGATGAACCTACCAAGAAACATACGCAAACACGTGCAGGCACAGTTAAACCAAGTAAAATTCTATAATTGCCTCTAACATGGGTGTCTTCTTTTTTATGCTCATGATAATAGCAGAGTTCAATTTGTATAGTAGCACTTTGAAAATATATTTCATTCTGAAACATTCTATCATTACAGTTATTGCTTTCAGCACCTATTGGTTGCAAATAATTTTGCTGTTATAATTTGTCTGAAAACCATTAAACTTTGTATGGGGTTTCTTATCTAGGTATCAGCAAACACAGAGGATTCTTCTATGAGTGGCTACTTGTACAGATCAAAGGGCAATAAAAAACCCTGGAAACACTTTTGGTTTGTCATAAAAAATAAAGTACTATATACATATGCTGCAAGTGAGGTAAGATCTGAAATCTAAAGATGAGTAATTTGGGGTTTTGTAATGCCAACTGCAAGTAATTACAATATTTTAAAAATCCATTTGTTGTACATATGATTTTTTGCTTTGCTTTTGGATGGGGGAGGTGTTGTTGCTGTTATTTTTAATGTGAACAGTGTTCTTGCTTTGTACCTGGAGAGCTCTTTCTCAAATGTGTTAGGAATTTTCCGTATTATTAAAATGCAATTTTTGTGTGTGTCGTGTGACTACTAATTACTTTACTAAAGGCAGAGCTGCCCCCAGGCGCATTGGTTCACACCTGTAATCCCAGCACTTTGGGAGGCTGAGTAGGGGTGGATCACCTGAGGTCAGGAGTTCAAGACTAGCCTGGCCAACATGGCGAAACCCCGTCTCTACTAAGAATACAAATATTAGTGGAGTGCCTGTAATCCCAGACACTTGGGAGGGTGAAGCAGGAGAATTGCTTGAACCCGGGAGGCAGAGGTTGCAGTGAGCTGAGATCGCGCCATTGCACTCCAGCCTGGGCAACAGAGAGACTCTGTCTCAAAAAAAAAAAAAGGCAGAGCTGTGTTTCTTTCTGCCAAGCTCTCTTGAGTGATACTCCCTTTACTGTCATCGTTAGATTGCATTGATCTGACGGCAGCATAGATAAGATAGGCTTTTTTGGATTATAAACAATTCTAGCAGTTTACTCTAATTCTGTCCTTTTCTCCTACCTGATCACCCTGTGTTCCACCATCCTATGAAAACACTGCTCTAGGGTCCACACTTTTCCTTAGTGGGATCCAGGTGAATAGCTTACCTTTCTGAGCTGTTTTCTGCATCCATAAAATGAAAGTAATATAATCACGTGCCTTCCTTGGTTTAGTGAGGATGTTGTGAAATTCAGTAGATGTGAACATGCCAGAAATTGTGTGCCACAGTGCCTGGCATATAGGGTACCTAGGGAGGGAGTGGCTCAATGAATATTATTGAATAAATGAGAAGTGAGTAAGTTGTTAGAATTATCATTACCTTATATGTGAATAATTGAAATTAAATTAGAGCTATGTAGATCAAGAGTTTTCAAATCTGAATTTTGTCTCAATCTAAAAACTTTTCTCCATTTGTATGTTTTTAAATTAGGACGTGGCCGCTTTGGAGAGTCAGCCTTTATTAGGATTCACTGTTATTCAAGTTAAAGATGAGAATTCCGAGTCTAAAGTATTTCAGTTACTGCACAAAAACATGTTATTTTATGTATTCAAAGCAGAGGATGCTCATTCAGCTCAGAAGTAAGTAATCTGGCCATATTTTTCTTTTATTCATGAGATTTCAGTTTTTTAATGGTTGCTTGTAAAATGACCTACTTTAAGGCATGGGGACAACTCAAAATTTAAATCAGAGATTCTAATTAGAAAGATTTAACTTATTATTCAGACTCTTCAGAATTGTTTTAAAGACAAGGCAGGGGTATCTGGAATATTTTCAGGAGGCAGAGGGGAAAATAAAATAGGTAGTCCTATACAAAGTATTTTATCTACACATGATCTCAGAGGAAGCAGCGTGATGCTGCTCTGCTGAAAGGAAGGAAAGCTAAGGCATTTGACCTCTCCTTCTATGAGGGTAAGAATCTTCCCTTGAAACATTCCAGGACTTTGGCAATCCAGCGATTCATTTCTGCCATGGAACAGCAGGAGTTTAAACAGCTGCTCGCTAACTTCTTTGGGGAAAAGGTCAAACACATTAAGAGACTCCCATGCTGTTCCAGTGACTGAGTAGAAGGAAATGGCTATCAGTTTAGATGGCAAAGGCTGAAACAGTCTCTTCAGAATTCCAGCAAGAATCTTCACTTAGATGTTATCAGTTTGCTTAACATAGAGATGCATATCTACCTCTGTGAAATTAGGTCTCTTTTGAACAAAATAGTTCATCATCTCTCTTTCATTTGATTTTTACTTTGGCTTCACAAAAGAATACATTTTTGTTTTCAGGAAGAGGTGTTCATGTGTTCTCCACAAGCTTAAAAGTGCATGAAAATAAAAAAGAATGCTTTAAGTAAGCAAAGCTTTTAGTTTCTTAAGACAGTTAAGATTAATGTACCAGAATTGCACACATCCCTGAATACCAGCCAGGCACAATGTTACACACACTCTATAAGACTCTTTTTTCAGTCTATTTTAGGATATCCAACAGTATATAGCTATTCTTCCAAATATTTTCCTTTGGCTACTGGAGAATATTTTTAAATTATGTCACTTAACCATCTTTTCTATAAAAATTATTTAGACAAAATAGTAATTGCCCTAATATTCTGTCAGATATTAGCTTTCTTACAATTTTCATCTGTATTCATCAAACTGAAAAAAAGTACTGCTTTTCAATATATGTCATCTTTTGCTTATATCACTGAGTTGACAAGATAGAAATGCCACCAAGACAGAATTACATGTAGTTAGGTAAAGGAAGTCAGCTTACTTATAATTTAGAATTGACCCAGGCTAAATTATAAATTTCTCTTTATTAATATCATATGGATTGCTTTTTGAAGTACATGACAGAATATTAAAATGTATTAATTTTAGTGGAAAAAAAGCCTTGCTATGGCAGTATAACTTACATGCTATTTATGTTCAATATTAAATTTTTGAAAATTCCTTAAAATTTGAACTGAATCTGTTATAGGTTGCTTTTACAAAATAATTAAACTGAGTGATTTCAAGTGTTCATAGTTCTCTGGACTCTCTTCTGTGTGTGTGTGTGTGTGTGTGTATATATATATATATATATATATATATATTTTTTTTTTTTTTTTTTTTTTTTAATAGAGACAGAGTCTAGCAATGTTGCCCAGGCTGGTCTGAAACTCCTGGGCTCAAGCAGTCCACCTATCTCAGCCTCTCAAAGTGCTGGAATTACAGGTGTGAGCCACCATGCCCAGCCTACATAAAATAATACCGTAAGAAATGATATTTCCATAAGAAAGAAGAAAAAGTTCAGAAGCAATTACATTAGTAGGGAGGAAAAAGACTACTCTCAAGTATCTTCTGAATAATTGCAGCTGTGTATATTGTCAGATAAAACTTTGAGACTAAAGAATTTTGGAAAGATGTCTGTGAAACTTTGAGAAGCTCTTTTTTTTTTTTTTTTTGAGACAGTCTCGCTCTGTTGCCCAGGCTGGAGTTCAGTGGCGCAATCTCAGCTCACTGCAACCTCTGCCTCCTGGGTTCAAGCAATTCTCCTGCCTCAGCCTCCCAAGTAGCTGGGATTACAGGCACACACCACCACGCCCAGCTAATTTTTGTATTTTAGTAGAGACAGGGTTTCACCATATTGGCCAGGCTGGTCTTGAACTTCTGACCTTAGGTGATCTGCCCAACTCAGCCTCCCAAAGTACTGGGATTACAGGCATGAGCCACGGCACCCAGCCAAGAAGCTCTCATATAGCATGCAAACTTTTGATCAACACTAGATGCCAGATTCCTTTTAATTGCAAATCTTGAAACAGGTCTGGACTAGGGGATATACAAGGAAACTCTGATTGCTAGAGTTAAGGTAGGAGGAGACAGGGAGCTAGTGTTCCTAAAAGCACTGAGTCCAAATTCCAGATAAAAAGAAGTTGTAATAAAGCCTTCACTGACATATCAACTTCCAAAATAAATTAATTGGTAGCATCAAGACTTCATAGAACTTTTATACATGAAATGGTCCCTTCCTTATGCCTATCAGAAATGAGAGGCACACTTTCCAGGCTAAATTTTGGACCAAATTACCAAATAAAGGGTAGTTCCATGTATGCAGAAGGCCAATTTGCTCCAAGAAAAGATCTTACTGGCTGGGCACGGTGGCTCATGCCTGTAATCCCAACACTTTGGGAGGCCAAGGCAGGCGGATCACCTGAGGTCGGGAGTCCAAGACCAGCCTGACCAACATGGAAAAACCCCGTCTCTACTAAAAATACAAAATTAGCCAGGCGTGGTGGCACATGCCTGTAATTCCAGCTGCTTGGGAGGAATCGCTTGAACCCAGGAAGCAGAGGTTGTGGTGAGCCGAGATAGCACTATTGCACTCCAGCCTGAGCAACGAGAGCAAAACTCTGTCTCAAAAAAAAAAAAAATATATATATATATATATATATATATATCTTACCTATGTTGTTATGGTAATGAGGACCACAGGCCCAGCTGTCATCTATATAGTGTTCACATGTCAGATGATTAGGTTTGACAAATCTAACCGATTTCTCTTATCAATAGGTGGATAGAAGCATTTCAGGAAGGCACAATATTGTAGCAGTATTGGTTTCATCTCATCTGTGATTCCAAAGAGGTGGAATTTCATCAGAATGGAGTAAATGCAATTCAAAAATTGTATAAAAATGAACACTGCCAAGATAAAGCCAGCCAGACCCTTCATCAAAGAAATTGTTTTGTTAGGTATAAGCAATTTTTAAAAGGTGTTTATTTTTTCATTTATGTTATTTATTAAAATTTTGATGTTTACTTAATGGTCAGAATTATTTCTGAGACACACTGAATTCTAAAGTACCATTTCTTTAGAGACCAGAAAAACTATCTTAATACTGTATACTGTATTAACTATTCGTGACATAGTCCACACTGTTTTCTTACCTTACATTGTAACATTCTTACTGGTGGAAAGTCTTTGTAAGGAAAAAACACATAACAAGGAGCAAATTTCCACAAAGTGCTTGGTTTAGGAATTGTGATTATTATAAAACTGCTGATGAAAAAAATGCATGTCTTTGAATCAATAAACTTGGGTGAATTTTTGTATCTTTTAGTGGAAAAACATGGCCAGCTTCTACCTCAGTAACTGTGAACTGAAATTTCAGTAAATTATCTAAAGTATTTCTATTGTTAGGTACCTCTTTGGCAGGAGTTAATATTACATCATCAAAGAATTATAGCAAAGAGATAGAATCTGAATTTTTTAAAACTGTGAGTAGAAATGAAGATGTTTTTATTTGCAGAATACCACAAATAACCAACTCTTCGGGCTTTTAAGTCCAATCTTTTAAAAAATCTACCACTTCGAAACAAACATAAATGTATCATTTTTTAAAATAGCAAAATATAGCAAGCATTATGTTACATAATATTCCCTGCTATTAAGAGTTCTGAGCCCAAGTCAATGATGGTATTTGTATCTATAAGTAATGTTACATTTCCAAAAATATTGTGCATTACAAATGGAACTGGAATTACTATATCAGAAAAGCACAATTATAAGCCAGTAATAACTGAAATTCTATAGTATTCATTTTCAAAAGGTCTTTTTCTGCCAGTTTGTGATATCCTCCCTCCTAATTAAAAAAAAAAAAAATCCTTTCTCTATAAGCAGCTGTCAGCACACCTCCTTAGGAAAGATTTAGATTCATAATTCTGGTGCACTTACTGTTTAACATATGAACTACCTTGTACATACAATTGTTGATTAGCAGAAGAAAATGAAATAACACTGTGATAAAAGCCATCCCTGATGTTCACAATATACAATTTATTAACTAAGTTTAAACTATAAATTATCTTAACGGCCATGAGCGGCGGCTCACACCTATAATCTCAGCATTTTGGGAGGCCAAGGCTGTTGGACCACCTGAGGTCAGGAGATCGAGACCAGCCTGGCCAATATGGTGAAACCCCATCTCTACTAAAAATACAAGAATTAGCCGGTCGTGGTGGTACATGGCTGTAGTCCTAGCTATTCAGCAGGCTGAGGCAGGAGAATCACTTGAACCCAGGAGGCAGAGGTTGCAGTGAGCCGAGATGGTGCCACTGCACTCCAGCCTGGATGACAGAGCGAGCCTCCTTCTCAAAACAAACAAACAAAAAAAAAATAGAACAGCAAGGTTATCCATAGAATATTTCTTTAAAGGGTACAAGAATTTTCCTTTCTGCCTCTAAACAAAGGATTTCCTAATTCAGTGTGATCTTTAACAGCAACCATGAGGATTACTGAGTGCCTTTCTGGGGCCTTTTGAATGCTGTTTGGTACAGCACCAGAGTCCCTACTAGATCTAGAGTTGACTGCTATAGTTTTTTGTGGCGATTTTTTGCCATGGAGTCATTTGAACCTCATACACAATCCTAACATGCCATCCCCTTTCTGTCATAGCAGGTACACTAAAATTTCTTTGTAGCTCAATTTTATATAATCAAGATCACATAAATAAGGCTTCCATGTTAGAATCGTTGCAGTTTTTAGTGTATTCCTTTTTGGAGGCTAAAGTTATACCTTATAAACTGTTTCTGCGTCTGGCATTTAGCAAGACAAGTTATTTGGGTTTTCTTTCCCTCCTCTTGAGCTCTCAGCCTTCTGACTACAAGGTTTGGCTTAAGCCTTATAATCTAAAAAATATCAGCCAGGCTATTCTATCTTCTAAGACCTGGCTGAATCATGAACCAGTTCTAAATCTAAAGAGAGTGAGAGAGGGAAGAAATCTGGCACAAACTTACAGTCTCTTTAATTACATGTAAAATGCATGTGACTGTATTACCTATTGGCTTAGCCCCATGGAGGGTTTAGAAAAATGTGTAGTCTTTGTGGAAGCTATCCAATTATCCTTCTCCCAAAAAGATGTTTTAAATGTGGAACAGTATTACATTCCCCTGCCCCTTTATGAGTCCTTCATAACTTACTAAAGCTGACCAATTGTTATTTATGTAACCTGGCTCATTCATTGTCAACTAAGAACCTAATTATATGCAATTTATTGTAAAAAAAAACTATAAAACTATATTTTGCTAGTATTTTAGAGGAAAAATGATATTGGGCACAGTCTATAAATGGGGAGAAAAGTTAAGTAGTATCTAGATTCCAAGGATACTATATTTATTATACAGATATGTGTGCCTGTGCTTCCATCAAACCCTTTTTCAGGTATCTCCTTTTAATTCATAAGGAGGAAAGAGTAGGGCATTTATAAAGCTAAGCTAAAAATGATGCTAAGCATAACATAGATGAGATGCCAGGCTGAACCAGGGGAAGGCTGGCATTGTTAGTGTCCCCAACTAGCAGTCCACCTTTATCTGTGGCAGCTATAAATGTACAGGACCCATCAGAGTCCTAAGAAAATGAGAGTAATTATCTCTGGCATCATCCACATTTCTGAATCTCTTTCCAATCTCTTTTCCCTTTTTCTGTAATATACCCAGCATCCCCCTATTGTATTTTGGTTGCCCAAGATTCTTGATTCTTTGAGTGTGTAGTAGCATTTCTTAAAATGAGATCATCAGACCAACCCTTGATTCACATGAAAGCTGTAATGACACAACAAAGAGAAGGCGACAGTTTTAAAGTATAATTGTCAGCCAAATGTGTATTTTATATTTGGTTCATAGAATATATCTAGATGTGGGGAAAGTCTCCTATTTGGTAATTTAGTTAAAATGTAAATGTTATATCACAGCATATGTTGGTATGTTTTGGAGTGTGCTTCCATTGTGCTCAGCTTTTGAAAAGTTTGAGATCCATTTTAGTCAAATGTAGTCAATGGGATTTCCAGAGATACATATTCTGTTTTTCTTAGTATACCACACACTCCTTGAAGGCAGATACTGTACTTAATATATCACTGTCTTCCATAATACTGCCCTAGGTCTTTTTAGTTTTTAAGAGACCGGGTCTTGCTATGTTTCCCACGCTGAACTCAAATGCCTGGGCTTAAGCAATCCTCCCACCTCAGCCTCTGGAGTAGCTGGGACTACAGGGGCATGCACCACCAGGCCTGGCTTCCTAGGAGGGTCTTTAAAGAGAAAATATTTGTTCAATTGAAAACAGGATTCTTGTCATCTACAACTCCAACACAGCCGAAAATATCCACATTATAACCTGGACCTTAGACCTACTTTCTCCACTATCCTGCAAAGCTAGATTTGTAACTACCTATTGGCTATCTATATGAGTCCTCAAGCATCTCAGACTTTACATGAATAAAACTCAACTTCCTTCCCATTCAAATCTGTTTATTTTCTTCTGTAAGAGAAAGATACCATTTGAGACTCCAGAATCTGCCTCTAACTCTCAACAAGACTCTGCAATTACTCTTGTATCCTTTCCATCCTCATTGCCCTGCTGTTATTACATAGGCCCTGGTTCAAGTCCTTGTTACTTGTTCCCATTATTGCAATAACTTCTAATTCCAATGCTGTGTGTGACCCCATTTTAAACATGGCCAGAGCAGTCTTCCAACAACATAACTCTAATCTAGTTTCATCCCCACTTTTACATGCTTCAGTGGCTTTCCCAGTGACTTGGCATGGAACACGTCCTCAGTTGCCACACACTCCAGCTAACTCTGACCCAACCTTTCTTTGTTCACACAGTTTCCTTTTCCTTCCTCATTGACCCATCCGCATCTCTGTTTATCCAAGACTTCTCTGTGATAGCTGACCCTTAGTCTTTCTCTCCCCTATTCCTCCAGACTAGATCCTGTCTCCTTCCTGCAGCCCCCACACAGCCTTCAGTTCATAATCTTTTGCATGATGCTTAGCACCTTCTATCCCTAAGGACAACTTACTCATTTGAGATTTCTGGCAGGGTACCTTGCATGCAGTGGACACTCAGTATTTGTTGAATTAAATTCCTTCCTATGGATCCCTTCAGATTTTTTTTGAAGTGCCTCTAATACACATATCATTCTAGGGCTTATGCCACTTTTAATGTCATTTTCTAAAGGAAAATCTTATCTATGACATTTTCCCTTATAAGAGATAGTTGTTTTGAGTAGGGTTTTTTTAAAGATAAATGTAGTAGGATATTTTTTAAAGCCTAAATATCAAATTCCTTTCCCTTTGGGGTTGGGGGAAGGAATGAAGGGGGAGCAACTTGCTGTTTCATATGAGTTGGTCATAGCATGTAAGAACCAATCTTGAAATATCGTTTTTTTTTAAATGGCTTATAATGTATTTCTAGAAATACTTTGTACTTAAAATGATAACAGTTTGTATCTTTTTGTCCATATAAAGATATTTTATAAATAAAAAAATTAGCATTGTAAATAATGTTAATATGTATTTATACAAAATAAATTTACTATAATATATTTTGTTGGTGTGATTTTTTTCCCCCTCAAGACAGAGTCTTGCTCTGTCACCCAGGCTGGAGTGCAGTGGCGCGATCTCGGCCCATTGCAATCTTCACTTCCTGGGTTCAAGCAATTCTCCTGCCTCAGCCTCCTGAGGAGCTGGGATTACAGGCACGCACCACCATGCCCAGCTAATTTTTTGTATTTTTAGTAGAGACGGGATTTCACCATGTTGGCCAGGCTGGTGTCAAACTCCTGACCTCAGGTGATCCACCCGCACCAAGTGCTAGGATTACAGGCGTGAGCTACTGAGCCTGGTCAGCATCATAGATTTAAAGATGAACTTCGGCTAGAGTCACACATTTAAAGATGAACTTCGGCTGGGCGCGGTGGCTCACACCTGTAATCCCAGCACTTTTGGGAGGCCAAGGCGAGCAGATCACTTGAGGTGAGGAGTTCGAGACCAGCCTGGCCAACATGGTGAAACCCTGTCTCTACTAAAAATACAAAAAGCTTAGCCAGACATTCTGGTGTGCGCCTGTAATCCCAGCTACTCGGGAGGCTGAAGCACAAGAACCTCTTGAACCCAGGTGGCGGAGGTTGCAGTGAGCTGAGATCAAGCCACTGCACTCCAGCCTGGGCAACAGAGTGAGACTCCGTCTCAAAAATAAATAAACTTCATTTACCTCTTTTCCTGAAGCATAATTAATGGAAACGCTTCTTCACCTACAAATGAT
Source organism: Pan troglodytes (assembly GCF_028858775.2). Classification (NCBI taxonomy): domain Eukaryota; kingdom Metazoa; phylum Chordata; class Mammalia; order Primates; family Hominidae; genus Pan; species Pan troglodytes. The sequence goes on along the minus strand of NC_072408.2, from coordinate 101,919,465 downwards.
GTTCCTAAAATGGCTTCTACTTCCAAGTTTTAACAAGTCAACTTATTGTGACTTAAGTGAATTAATTGGGTGATAAGGGGTAACCACAAGCATCACTGTAGGCATACATATTCTCCACCAAGAATAGTGAAGAGGTCTCAGATTGCCTGAATCCATTAGGCCTATAGTGCAGTCATGCACTGCATAACAATATTTCAGTCAAGGACAGACCACATATACAATAATGGTTGCATAAGATTATAATCCCCTATTTTTACTGCACTTTTTTTTTAAAAGGACTTAGTGTACTTTTTCTATGTTTATATATATTTAGATACACAAATACCTACCATTATGTTACAACTGCCTACAGTATTCAGTAACATGCTGTACAGGTTTGTCCTAGGTTTGTGACTTAAGAGCAACAGACTACAACATACAGCCTAGGTGTGTCTAGGCTAGACCATCTAGGTTTGTATAAGTACACTCTATGATGAGTGTAAAATGAAATTGCCTAAGGACTCATTTCTCAGAACATATCCCTGACGTGACTATACTTTCACAATTTTCACCTTTGGGACCAGCTTATGGTTTTGGCAGGGGGTCTCCCTTAAAACCAAACCAAATACACAACAAATAATGCGAAAAGGTAAAGGTTGGAAAAAAAAAAAAAGTCTCACTCTCGCCCAGGCTGGAATGCAATGGTGCCAACACTGGACCAGACTCCTGGGCTTAAGCAATCCTCCCACCTCAGCCTCCTCAGTAACTAGGAATACAGGCCTGCACCACCATTTTTAAGATATGGAGTCTCACTATGTTGCCCAGGCTGGTCTCAAACTCCTGGCATCAAGCAAGCCTCCTACCTCAGCCTCCCAAGGCTCTGGGAGCAGAAGCCACTGTGCTCAGCAGAGGTGGATTTTTAATGAGGGATAAAGCATATTTTTACTTGTTAGGGATTGTTTCATGCCTTGATCTCTGTCCGTCTGCCTAGTTCCAGAGAGAAATAACAGAGATGTTCTCATTCCCAGCAAACGTTTGTTTTTCCTTCCTTGGATTTCTGCCCTAAGTTTGTGGCTGCTTTCCTACAGTGCCGACCTAAGCTAGATAAAATAGAAATTTCATGACAAAACAAAGGAGATTAAAAAAAAATTAGAAATTTCAAGAATGCTTCAAATTCTAAAGCGCAGAGTACTTTGCACACAGGGCAGTTATTCCTGCCACACCTTGCCACTACAGGTGGCCACTGTCAGAACGCGATGTTCCACCAATGTCTCTTCATTTCATAATTTGAAAAATTTTTTTGTAGAGGCAGGGTTTTGTTATCTTGCCCAAGCCGGTCTCCAACTGCTGGCCCCAAGTGATCTTGCCTTGGCCTCCCAGCAGACACTTGCCTGGCTTTCATTTCTTTTTATTTATTTATTTATTTATTTTATTGATCATTCTTGGGTGTTTCTCGCAAAGGGGGATTTGGCAGGGTCATGGGACAACAGTGGAGGGAAGGTCAGCAGACAGACAAGTCAACAGAGGTCTCTGGTTTTCCTAGACAGAGGACCCTGCGGCCCTCCACCGTGTTTGTGTCCCTGGGTACTTGAGATTAGGGAGTGGTGATGACTCTTAACGAGCATGCTGCCTTCAAGCATCTGTTTAACAAAGCACATCTTGCACCGCCCTTAATCCATTCAACCCTGAGTGGACACAGCACATGTTTCAGAGAGCACATGGTTGGGGGTAAGGTCACAGATCAACAGCATCCCAAGGCAGAAGAATTTTTCTTAGTACAGAACAAAATGAAGTCTCCCATGTCTACTTCTTTCTACACAGACACAGCAACAATCTGATTTCTCTATCCTTTCCCCACCTTTCCCCCTTTTCTATTCCACAAAACCGCCATCGTCATCATGGCCCGTTCTCAATGAGCTGTTGGGTACACCTCCCAGACGGGGTGGTGGCCGGGCAGAGGGGCTCCTCACTTCCCAGAAGGGGCGGCCGGGCAGAGGCGCCCCCCCACCTCCCAGACGGGGCGGCTGGCTGGGCTGGGGCTGACCCCCACCTCCCTCCCGGACGGGGCGGCTGCCGGGCGGAGACGCTCCTCACTTCCCAGACGGGGCGACTGCCAGGCGGAGGGGCTCCTCACTTCTCAGACGGGGCGGCTGCCGGGCGGAGGGGCTCCTCATTTCCCAGACGGGGCGGCCAGGCAGAGACGCTCCTCACCTCCCAGATGGGGTCGCGGCCAGGCAGAGGCGCTCTTCACATCTCCGACGGGGCGGCGGGGCAGAGGCGCTCCCCACATCTCAGACGATGGGCGGCCAGGCAGAGATGATCCTCACTTCCTAGACTTGATGGCGGCCAGGAAGAGGCGCTCCTCACTTCCCAGGCTGGGCGGCCAGGCAGAGGGGCTCCTCACATCCCAGACGATGGGCAGCCAGGCAGAGACGCTCCTCACTTCCTAGACTGGGTGGTGGCCGGGCAGAGGCCGCAATCTCGGCACTTTGGGAGGCCAAGGCAGGTGGCTGGGAGGTGGAGGTTGTAGCGAGCTGTGATCACGCCACTGCACTCCAGCCTGGGCAACATTGAGCACTGAGTGAGCGAGACTCCGTCTGCAATCCCGGCACCTCAGGAGGCCGAGGCTGGCAGATCACTCCCGGTCAGGAGCTGGAGACCAGCCCGGCCAACACAGCGAAACCCCGTCTCCACCAAAAAATACAAAAACCAGTCAGGCGTGGCGGCGCACGCCTGCAATCCCAGGCACTCGGCAGGCTGAGGCAGGAGAATCAGGCAGGGAGGTTGCAGTGAGCCGAGATGGCAGCAGTACAGTCCAGCCTCGGCTCGGCATCAGAGGGAGACCGTGGAAAGAGAGGGAGAGGGAGACCGTGGGGAGGGGGAGGGGGAGAGGGAGAGCAATTTCATTTCATACATCATTATTGACTAGCAGGCATTGTCCTATGTGCTTGGTAATACATCACTGAGCAAAACAGACAAAAAATGGCCATTGAGGATAATCCTCAATATATAATATATATATTATAGAGAGGATGTGGAATATACATATATATGTGTGTGTGTATATATATATATATAGAGAGAGAGAGAGAGAGAAAGACTCATTGTGTCACCCAGGCTGGAGTGCAGTGGTGTGATCTTGGCTCACTGCCGTCTTGACTCAGGTGATCCTCCCACCTCAGCCTCCAAGTAATTGGGACGACAGGCACGCGCCACCAGGACCGGCTAATTTTTTTGTAGAGACGGGTTTTCGCCATGTTGGCCAGGCTGGCCTCGAACAACTGGGCTCAAGTGATCCGTCCGCCTCGGCCTCCCAACTTGTTGGGATTACAGGCGTGAGCTACCGTGCCCAGTCTCTAGTGATTATATTCTTGCCCTGTTTAGCCATTATGTCTCTTTACTCACAACAGTTTATAAGTGAAACTTTGCCTTACCATTTGCATGAGTCGGCCTCAGCTTGTCATTATATATAAAGCTTACTAATGTAAATGACGAGTTAATGGGTGCAGCACACCAACATGGCACATGAATACATATGTAACAAACCTGCACGTTGTGCACATGTACTCTAGAACTTAAAGTGTAATACAAAAAAAAAAAGTTTAAATATGATTGGACTCTACCCAGAGCCCAGTTTTCCAGAAATTAGAAACAGATATGCCTAAGACCCAGAGGGTTATTTATTACTCAAATCTAAAACGTTGACTCAAAACTTCCCCTAATGCCCACCTTTGGCAAACGATGCTTAAACCTTTGCACGTGGCTTCAAAAATTACCTGGCTGGGAACGGGTAGCTCTGGCGGGGCACTCTGCCTCCAAGCCAAAAGGGGGCAGTGGACTCACAGAGCCGCTGCTCGGCCCTCCGATCCCTCCACCCCACCCTGGGAACGTCACGACCTCCTCTCGCCGCTTCTCCCCCGTTGCTAATGCGCAGGCGCTGGCGGGATAGCGCGCCGCCGAGCCGAGAAAGGGGTCACGAACTCTGACCCCCCCAGAAATACCCAAACACAGAACGCTCTCTCCGCCGTGAATCTCGATCCCCCATCCCGTCGGCTTTCTTCAACCTCTCTTCCCGGAGCGCCCCCCCAATCCACGAGTGGCAGCCGCGGGACTGTCGCGTCGGCGCCCGACGCCGGAGTCAGCAGGGCGCAAAAGCGCCGGTAAGAAGCGCTGGGTGGGGACACCAGCGACCGCGTCGGGGGCGGGGGCCAGGGGGTGCCCTTCACTCCAACCGCCAACGGACGCGGTCCCAGCGCATCCCCCGGCCTGCGTCCTGTGGCCAGCGGAGCCGTTCAGTTTGGGAGCGCCGCTTGGTGCTGCTTGACTTGGGCTGGGAGCGCGGAGCTGCGGCGCCGAATGCGCGGGGCCCCGGGAGAGGCGGGGGCGACAGGGGCGGCGGGACGCGGGGCCGGACGGCGAGCGGCTTGGAGCACACAACCGCCTTTCCAGCTGCGCTTACCGCAGCGCCTCTGACCTTTAACCTGCAGGGAAAGCTTCCGCGGCGCTGCAGCTTTCCCCGCCCGGGAGAGCCGCGCGCAGCGCCGGGGCTTCCAGGGCGCACGGCTAATGCCGGCACGAGTGAGACCTGGGAGAGGCCGACTCTCGGCTAGTGGCAGCAAGTCCCGGCCTGCATCCCGTCCCTAACTCCCGTGCTTTCACGGGACGGACAGAATGACTCCCTCCACTTTCACTTTTCTCTCACGACAAATCTGGCCAGGGTCGTCGCTGCCTGTGGGCCTGGTTCTTTTCAGAAGAAATGGAACGGCCCCAGGGTTCTCACTGCAGGGGGCATGTCCATACTTTCGATAGATAGCGCTTTTGTTAAGAAATAATTCTTCCAACTCGGGCAGATACCATTTTTCTGCAGTACGAATGTTGCCAAGTTGTCCCATAATCTTCAGTAAGTAGGTCAGCCTTTAAAAAAGTAACCGGAAAGCAAAAACAGAAAGACCTAAAATTACGACCTTTAGGGTTTAGTACCGCTAGAATTTGTAAATGGACCTTCAATTTTGAGCTTTTTTGAACCATTTCTGCTGTGTGGTTGGTGATACTCGATTTTTTTTTCTTATTTTTTTTTTTTGAGAGGGAGAGGGAGTCTCACTGTCGCCAGGCTGGAGTGCGGTGGCGCGATCTCGGCTCACTGCAACCTCCGCCTCTAGGTTCAAGCGATTCTCCTGTCTCAGCCTCCCGAGTAGCTGGGATTTCAGCCTCCCGAGTAGCTGGGATTACAGACACGAGCCACCACACCCAGCTAGTTTTTTTTTTTTTTCTTTTTTTTTTTTTTGTATTTTTAGTAGAGATGGGGTTTCACCATGTTGGCCAGGATGGTCTTGATACTCTGACCTCTTGATGTACCCGCCTCTGATCCACCTGCCTCGGCCTCCCAAAGTGCTGGGATTACAGGCGTGAGCCACCGCGCCCGGCCGATGATTGTTTTTAAACTTTGCTTTAAGTCCAGTGAGTATATCTGAAAAAGCGATGTGTATTTCTGTTATTAAAAGTGGGTCGCGGCTGGGCGCAGTGGCTCACACCTGTAATCCCAGCACTTTGGGAGGCTGAGGCGGGCGGATCATCAGAAGTCGGGAGTTCGAGACCAGCCTGACCAACATGGGGAAACCCCGTTTCTACTAAAAATACAAAATTAGCCGGGCGTGGTGGCGCACACCTGTAATCCCAGCAACTCGGGAGGCCGAGGCAGGAGAATTGCTTGAACCCGGGAGGCGGAGGTTGCAGTGAGCTGAGATCGCGCCATTGCACTCCAGCCTGGGCAAGAAGAGCGAAACTTCGTCTCAAAAAAAAAAAAAAAAGTGGGTTTTATGAAATGTTGCTAATCTTAGTTTTTCAAGGGGCATGTTAGTTTCTTCTAGGAAAGGTTTTTTTGTTTTGTTTTATAGAAATGGTGGGGGGCCTCATTTTGTTATCCAGACAGATCTCTGGCCTCAAGCTATCCTCCTGCCTCAGCCTGTTGAGTAGCTGGAATTACAGGCACCGCATCTTAAGGAAGGATTTTGAGGGAACAAACAATCCCCAAAATATCTACCGTCTGTGTGTCTGCCACACAATGTATAATCCCTACTCTTGGGGAATAAAAACAAAACAGCATACAATAAATAATAGTATAAATATAATTCATTGCCTTTTTCAGTGACAAGACCATCTACAGCCTCTTGAAGTCTTTTATGAACTGTGTCTAGAAAATTGCACCTTTAAATTTTACAGACAGTATTAGGAATTAACAGAAATCTATTTCTGAATCCTAGCTAACAATCTTAGTCTACAAAATAATTGCTCGACCCTTCAAGAAAGACTGGGTAAAAAACTATTTGAATCAATTTTTTTTTTTTTTTTTTTTTTGAGACGGAGTTTTGCTCTTGTTTCCCACGCTGGAGTGCAATGGCACGATCTCGGCTCACTGCAGCCTCCACCTCCCAGGTTCAAGCGATTCTCTTGCCTCAGCCTCCTGCGTAGCTGGGATCACAGGCGCCGTCCACCACACCCGGCTAAATTTTTGTATTTTTCGTAGAGATGGGGTTTCACCATGTTGGCCAGGCTGGTCTTGAACTCTTGACCTCAGGTGATCCACGTGCCTTGGCCTCCGAAAGTGCTGGGATTACAGGCGTGAGCCATCGCCCCTGGCTTGAACCAAATCTTAAAAGTCAGGTGGAATTTAAATGAGGGAGAAAGTAGGAATATGTTGGGGAATAAAGAACATCGTAGTTTGACCTGAACAGAGGCCCCTCTTGGGAGTGATAGGAAATGAGAATAGGGGGAAGTCGGATTATAAAAGAACTCTCCATTGTGGTGTTCACAGTGCCAGGCACCTTGTGAATGCGTAATAAATATTGAATGAATACCACGGGAAGGGGTTAAAACGTTGTTCCTTTGCCATTAAAGCAGCACTGATGGTCTGAAGCTGGAGAATAAGGATAAGTCGTTCTGTGAATGCCTGGCCCCTAGTAAGCATTCAACAAGTGATTTGTTGAATGGAAGAAAATTGAATAAATTTTTGAGCCAGTCAATATGAACATTTTTAAGGCTCTTGGTATACATTGGCAAATTACTTTTCTAGGAAGGTTAAAACAGTCTAACCTTCCACCAACAGTGTATAAAGAATGTGTGTGTTGGCTAGGTGTGGTGGCTCATACCTGTAATCCCCACACTTTGTGAGGCTGAGGTGGGCAGATCACTTGAGATCAAGAATTCGAGACCAGCCTGGCCAACATGGTGAAACCCTTTCTCTACTAAAAATACAAGAAGTAGCTGGGCATGGTGGTGCATGCCTGTAATCCCAGCTACTCGGGAGGCTGAGGCAGGAGAATTGCTTGAACCTGGGAGGCGGAGGTTGTAGTGAGCCGAGATTGCACCACTGCACTCCAGCCTGGGTGACAGAGCAAGGTTCTGTCTCAAAAAAAAAAAAAAAAAAAAAAACTTGTAAATTTTACTTTTGTATTGGCTACTCAAGGCCAGTTTATCAGGCTGGATCCTATTTGAAGTTGGGAAGAATGGGAAGAAAACAGACACTGCTATCAGAGCAGCCTTAACTTACACCATTACGTACCTACTTCTTTCTCATCTCTTCAGGGTAGAGATCATCTTTATTATCCTATCCCAGTGTCAGGCATAGATCCTGAAACACATCAGGGACTCAATCAACTGAAAGGTGTAGTTAGGGAAAGGGAGAGTTGCTTTTTTTTATAAGGTTGAGAATCCCCATGCAGTAGCAGCAATGAGTGTTGGATGGATGGATGGATGGATGCATGGATGCATAGATGCATGGATGGATGGATTAATGTTTAAAAGCATTTCTTCAGTCATCCAGTCACAAAATTATGGGGGAAAAAAAGGAATGTGTGTGTTGCCTTATCTTCGGAGTTAAATTTAGTCTTGGAAAATATAGTCATATGTTATGGGGATGTGTTCTGAGAAATGCATCCCTAAGTGATTTTATCACAAATGAACATCATAGAGCATACTTACACAAAACTAAATGGTATAACTTAACCATACACCTAGGCTATACAGCATAGCCTGTTGCTCTTAATTTACAAACCCACACAGCATGTTACTTTAGTGAATACTGTAGGCAGTTTTAACACAGTAGTATTTGTGTAAGTAAAAAATCTAAACGTGGAAGAGGTGTAGTAAAAATACAGTGTTATGGGTGTAAACTTGTGGTACCGCTATCGTATATGCAGTCTCATTCATTGACTAAAACATTGTGCAGTACATGACTATATATTGATCTAATGAGTCCCTGGAATTCATTCAGATAAACAAATAGTTTATCTACCTAAGTTTTCATTATGAGGTGGCTTCTTTGAGTCTAATGCACCAATACACTGGTGTTGATTTTAGGATTTCTGGAAGAGATTTCTTATTTTTTTATTACTTTAATTTTTGTGGTAATACTTGTATTTAAGCAAAATTTAAAAGCCTCAAACACTTATTCAATGAAAAATAAGTCTCCCTTCCATTCCTGTTCCCAAACTTGCAGTTTCTTTCCTTGGAGGTAGTTATTGGAACCATTTTCTTTCTTATGTATCCTTTAAGGTGTAGTTTTTCTTTTTCTTTTTTTTTCTTTTGAGACAAAGTCTCTCTCTGTCACCCAGGCTGGAGTGCAGTGGCACGATCTTGGCTCACCACAGCCTCTGCCTTCCAAGTTTAAGGGATTCTTCTGCCTCAGCCTCCTGAGTAGCTGGGATTACGGGCACCTGCCACCATGCCTGGCTAATTTTTTTTTTTTTTTTTTTTATGAGACAGAATTTCACTCTTGTGGCCCAGGCTGGAGTGCAATGGTGCAATCTCGGCTCACCGCAACCTCTGCCTCCCAGGTTCAAGTAATTCTACTGCCTCAGCCTCCTGAGTAGCTGGGATTACAGGCATGTACCACCACACCTGGCTAATTTTGTATTTTTAGTAGAGATGGCGTTTCACCATGTTGGCCAGGCTAGTCTCAAACTCCTGATCTCCGGTAATCAGCCCACCTTGGCCTCCCATAGTGCTAGGAATACAGATGTGAGCCACCGGGGCCGGTCCAAGTGTAGATTTTCTTGTCTTTAGGCAGCATTTTAAAGTTTTATTTGCCTACCTAGATCTTGCATGTTCCTTATTAGGTTTATGCCTGAGTGTTATGGGCTGAATTCGGTTCTCCCACAAAATCATATGAATCCCAAATTCCTATGGTGATGTCCTAACCACCAGTACCTCAGAATTGAGTATATTGGAGATAAGGCCTTAATAGAGATAATTGAGTTAAAATTAGTTCACTAGAGTGTACCGTAATCCAAAATAACTGATGTCCTTCTATGAAGAGGACACAGACACTCAGAGGGAAGACCGTATAAACATATAAAGATACATGGAGGGCTGGGGCCGGGTGCAGTGGCTCATGCCTGTAATCCCAGCACTTTGGGAGGCCGAGGCAGGCAGATCACGAGGTCAGGAGATCAAGACCATCCTGGCTAACACAGTGAAACCCTGTCTCTACTAAAAATACAAAAAAATTAGCTGGCGTGGTGGCAGGTGCCTAGTCCCAGCTACTTGGGAGGCTGAGGCAGGAAAATGGCATGAACCCAGGAAGTGGAGCTTGCAGTGAGCCAAGATCATGCCACTGCACTCCACCCTGGGTGACAGAGCAAGACTCCATCTCAAAAAAAAAAAGAAAAAAAAAAGATACATGGAGGGGTGGGCATGGTGGCTTATGCTGATAATTCCAATTCCAACACTTGGGAGGCCGAGACAGGAAGATTGCTTGAGCCCAGGAGTTTGAGACCAGCCTGGGCAACACAGTGAGACCCCATCTGTACAAAAAAAAAAAAAAATTAGCCGGGTGTGGTGGTGTATACCTGTAGTTCCAGCTACTCAGGAGGCTGAGGTGGGAGGATCACTTGAGCCCAGGAGTTTGAGACTGCAGTGAGCCGTGATGGTGCCCCCTACACTCCAGCCTGGGTGGGCCTTGTTTTTTAAAAAAAAAAAAAAAAGACACATGGAAAAGGCAACCATGAATGGAAAAAAGTAACTTCAGAAAAAGCCAACCCTCTCACCTTAACTAGATTATTTTGAAGCAAATCTTAAATATCATATAGTTTTATTTGTAAATTATTTAATAAGAGTGCTTTGTGAGTTTAATTATAAAACATCTTTTTATTTTTGGCAGGACATTTTGGCAGTTAGATCATGGCAACCATAGAAGAAATTGCACATCAGATTATTGAACAACAGATGGGAGAGGTATGTCTCGTTTACGGTTGATGCACTGACCCACCAAACTTTTCTAATTCCTACTAAATGCATATACCAGGTTCTGGAGTTCCAGAAATAAAAGATATTCCCTAACTTAAGATAGCTTTTCAAGCTACTGAGAGATAGTTGAATAATCAGACAATTCATAGTAGAATGTGGTAAGTTCTGTGACAGGTCATTGTATCAGGTGCAATGGGAGCACAGAAGAAAATTGAAAGGAATGAAGGGAAGGAAGGAAGGAAAGAAATTAAAGAGCTGGAGAGTGAGTAGGAATGCTTTTGGAGGGAATGCTTTTTAGAGGGTACAATCTGAGGCCAGTTTTGGTGGGATCAGTAGGAGTTCAGCGTCAATACTGACATCTTCATTTTTTTAAATGGTTGTGTCCTATTACTTAGTAAGAGATACCACATAATTTGGAAGTTCTCAAAGTATTATCTGGGACACTTCAGAGAATCAACCAGGTGAAGACCATTTTTATAATAATACTGAAATGTTACTTGCCTTTTCAGTATTGTTCTCTCCCAGGTATACAGTGGAATTTTCTACAGACTGTGTGACATGTGATGATACTATATGATGAAATGTGTCAGCATTTATAAGGTGTACATAACTCAATGAATCATTGCTTTCCGGATGACCAGTGTATAATGTTACAAAATTATGCATGAGTGAAGGATCCATTTAAATTGCAGGATAGACCAACAGATTTTAATATAGTTTATGACTCTACATTGCTGCTAACCTTTGAAAAGCTGCCACTTGTTGAGTTGATGTAGTGTCGAACAACTTTCACAGTTTGAAAACGGTATTAAAATATCCTTCCACTTTTCAACCAATAAATATGAAGCTGAATTTTCTTTAACATATATACATATATGTATGTATGTATATGTATATATATGGTGAAGAAATAGGTTTCCGGCTGATTTTTTGTGACCATTTTTTGTGCTCACGTGCCTGGCTGATGTTTTATATATTTTGTAGCAACAGGGTTTTGTCATGTTGCCCAGGCTGGTCTGGAGCTCCTGGGCTCAAGCAGTCCACTGGCCTTGGCCTTCCAAAGTGCTGGGATTACAGGCGTGAGGTGCTGTGCCCAGCCTTGTTATAACCAAAACAACATAGTCTAACAGATTAAATGAAGAAACAGATATGAGATTCCAACTTCTGTTAAACTAGACATTAAAGCAATTTGTAGAAATGTAAAACAAAGCCACTCTCTGCACTACATTTTTGTTTGTTTGGAAAATAAACTTTTTAGTCATTAAGAAATAGGTTATAATGGGTACAAAAAAATAGGATGAATGAATTAGACCTAGTATTTGATAGCACAACAGAGGGACTATAGTCAATAATTTTTTTTTTTTTTTTTTTTTGAGACAGAGTCTCGCTCTGTTGTCCAGGCTGGAGTGCAGTGGCGCGCTGTCTTGGCTCACTGCAACCTCCGCCTCCCTGGTTCAATGGATTCTCCTGCCTCAGCCTCCTGAGTAGCTGGGATTACAGGTGCCTGCCACCACGCCCGGCTAAATTTTGTATTTTTAATAGAGATGGGGTTTCAGCATGTTGCTCAGGCTGGTCTCAAACTCCTGACCTCGTGATCCGCCCACCTCAGCCTCCCAAAGTGCTGGGATTACAGGTGTGAGCCCCTGCGCCCAGTCAATAATAATTTAATTATGCATTTTAAAATAACTAAAAGTATAATTGGATTGTTTATAGCATACAGGATAAATGCTTGAGGGGATGGATGCCCTGTTTTCCATGTGATTATTATGTATTGCCTGCCTGTATCAAAACATCTCACGTACCCCAAAGATAATATACACCTATGTACCCACGAAAATTAAAAATAAATTTAAAAAAATTATGTTAACATTTAATGGGTTGTTTTTAAATGAATCAACTATTTTTAAAATTTCTCTTTGAGTTTCTAACTCACATGCAGAAAACCCCATCTCTACTAAAATACAAAAAATTAGACAGGTGGGGTGGCGGGCGCCTGTAATCCCAGCTACTCAGGAGGCTGAGGCAGGAGAATCGCTTGAACCTGGGAGGCAGAGGTTGCAGCGAGCCAAGATCGCACCACTGCACTCCAGCCTGGGCAACAAGAGTAAAACTCCGTCTCAAAAAAAAAGCTCTTTGGAACCCTCAGTAATATTTTACAATATAAAGAGTCCTAAAAGCTAAGAACTGTTTACATAATTTACTACTCTTCTCTATTGAAGGCTCTTTGGATTGCCCAAATATTCAATTATTACAATTATTATGCTGCAGCAATGTCCTTTTACTCATTTAAGCAGAATGTTTCAACCCAGGAGCAGTTGGACCATGAATGCACCAAATGCTCTTCTCTAAGAAGTCAGTATGAACTATTAGTCTTTTATCCAAACAATTTGCTTTAGACAGAAACTGATTAGTGAATCAGAACTTTGTTTTAAATTTTGCATAGAAAAGAATCTTGAAATAATTTCAGGAAAATAAAAACAGAAAAAATTTGGTACAGAAGGAACAGGATTGGAATTTTGGAAAATTAGAAACAAACGGACTTTGCCATTTTAAAATTGAATCAAGGAATTTAATTGGCTTAATGATGTTTAATCTGGGATATATTTGCTGAATAACAGAAATTCTCAATGCTGAAATAGTTCTGTGTATTCATGAACTTGTTCCTCCCCCCAGATGGCAGATGGCAGTTCTGTCCTCCCAATTGCTCAAGCCAAAATTTTATAATCATCCTTGACTCTTCTTTCTTCATATTCCCCTTCAGTCTATCAGCATTATTTTGTTACTTCTCTCTTCTTAAAATAAATAAATAATAAATAAATAAGTAAATCCCAATTTAATTGTTTTTCACCCCCAGCATGGCTGCTACCCTGTTCCTGGTCAGTATTTCTGCCCATATGTCATAATCAGATATTGATGGTACCTGCCGTAGTGTCCTTTCTGATCTCCCTTAATTTTACTTCTGAACTTTTTTTTTTTTTTTTGAGACAGACTCTCGCTGTGTCACCCAGGCTGGAGTGCAGTGGCGCGATCTCAGCTCACTGCAACCTCCGCCTCCCTGGTTCAAGTGATTCTCCTGCCTCAGACTCCCAAATAGCTCGGATTACAGGCACATGCCACCATGCCCAGCTAATTTTTTGTATTTTTAGTAGAGAGGGGATTTCACTGTGTTAGCTAGGTTGGTCTCAATCTCCTGACCTCATGAGTTGCCCGCCTCGGCCTCCCAAAGTGCTGGGGTTATAGGCATGAGCCACTGTGTCCAGCCCCTTTTTTTTGTTTTGTTTTGTTTTTTGAGGCAGAGTCCTCTGTCGCCCAGGCTGGAGTGTAGTGGTGTAATCCCAGCTCACTGCAACCTCCGCCTCCAGGGTTCAAGCGATTCTCCTGTCTCAGCCTCCCCAGTTGCTGGGATTACAGGCACCCGCCACCATGCCCAGCTAATTTTTATATTTTAGTAGAGACAGGGTTTCGTCATTTTGGCCAGGCTGGGCTTGAACTCCTGACCTCAAGGGATCCACCTGCTTCAGCCTCCCAAAGTGCTGGGATTATGGGCGTGAGCCACCGCACCTGGCCTACTCTTGAACATTTGCAGTCTGTTCTTCACACTAAATTTAGAATGCTTTTTTTATACTTCTTTTTTTTTTTGAGACAGGGTCTCACTGTGTTGCCCAGTCTGGTCTCAAGCTCCTGGCCTCAAGTGATTCTCCTGCCTCAGCCTCCCAAGTAGCTGGGATTATAGATAATGTCACTGTGCCTGTCTGATTCCTTTTTAAAAAATAAAATCCTGTCACTCCTCTGCTCCAAACCCTTTGGTGGCTCTCCATTTCACACAGTAGGAAATCTAGACTTTTGTTTGGCCTACAAAGCCCTCTGAGTCCCAGCTGTCACTCAGATCCCATATTCTACTGTAATCCCTGTCTTCCCTTCTGTCTTACTCATCATATATCTCTATTGCTGTGCCTTGTGCCTCACATGTGTCAAACACGTTCCCTCCTGCCCTGGGACCTACTTATATGCTCTTGTTTCCTCTACCTGGAATGTTCTTCCCCTAGGTAGTCCTAAGCCTTGGTCTGTTTCTTCACTCAGGCCTTTGCAAAAATGACACCTCCTTAGCGTGAGCTTCCCTCATTGCCCTCATTCTGTTACTGTCTCACCTTACCTTGTTTTTCTTCATAGCATTTAGTACCGCATGACAATATTATTATTTGCTTATTTATTATCTGTCTTTCCCCACTAAAATAAAAGCTTCATGAAGGCAAAAGTTTTGTTTTATTCACTGCTACATCCCAGTATGCAGAACAGCTAATATAAATCACCCAGTTTATGTTTGTCTAAATGGAACATGGGAGGGAAAGGGAAGGAGGGAATCAAAATAGTGAGGTCAAAATGTTCTTACTATTGTACCTTTGTTTGCACATTTGTTTATTTCTGTAGGATAGAATTTTGTGGCAATAGAATCGGTAGTTTAAAAGGTACGTGTGTGTTATATTGAATATATATGTAATGATGTGCTTTTCTAAGAAGATAATTGTGTCATTAAAGAAAAATGATTGAGTTTCATTGATTATTTTTCATGATTTTGTTAGATTGTTACAGAGCAGCAAACTGGGCAGAAAATCCAGATTGTGACAGCACTTGATCGTACTACCCAAGGCAAGCAGTTCATTCTGACGAATCACGACGGCTCTACTCCAAGCAAAGTCATTCTGGCCAGGCAAGATTCCACTCCGGGAAAAGTTTTCCTTACAACTCCAGATGCAGCAGGTGTCAACCAGTTATTTTTTACCACTCCTGATCTGTCTGCACAACACATGCAGGTAAATAACTATAGAAGTGTCTTTTCCTCTTACATATAAAAAAAAAAATTTTTAATCATAAGCCCTGCCATGAAGACTTTAGATCTATGTATATTCAGTAGGAAAAAAATGCATAAAATTATGTGTAACACAGTATCTACAGTGACAGCCCTCTCCTATGGGCCACTGTACTTTCCTCACACTCATATATTTTGGGGATTATTTGTTGCATACAATAAGATCCACTCTGGCTATTGTAGCCAGGACGACAGCCTTTAATAAAGGATATAGAGAGCTTGCAGAATTGTTAGGAAGGTTGAAGAAAGAGTTCTAGGCCAGGTTTTCAAGATCGACTATTGGAGCATGCTGCAAAACTGGCTTCTAAGAGACCTCCTACTTCATAATTAGGAAATTGTCAAATCAGGAGCAGCTTTTGTAGCTGTATTTTCCAGAACCAAGCTGCCTGTGCTACAAACAGGAAGCTGCCAAATCAAGAAGTTTGGACTATAGCTGCTGGCTTCAGCATTGTGCCTCCTTTGTTGTCATGCACATCTTCATGAAATAGCAAGCAGTGCAGTCATGGTCTCCTGCTTTACTCTGGAATGAAGTAGTATATGTTAACATTACATCATTTTAGTTTTCGCTAGAATAGAAAATTACACATGATTCTTCAAAGACTCAAAAACTTTTATACACCACATGCCTGTGGTTATGTCGATGTTTTCACTGCTGGTTGCTATGATCGAATACAAATATAATGTACTCTGAAGTTTGCCTTCAGAAACTTTTTGAAGGGGGTCTACTTAAAATTGGGTTCCATCTTTTATGATGAAAAACTCACGAATATTCCTCTTTGGATTGAAAAACTCTGAATTCATAAAACACGAAATTTTGCCTATATATCCTGATATCATCTATTCATCCAATGATATTTGTATTCGTTTTGGAAATAAAGGTAGAAAGTGATACAGTCACAGATTTATAAGAAGTTGTTTTATCAACAAGACAAAAGTCACAAAAAAAGTATAACATTATATGTACCTTAATTTTTCTTGAAGTAGTAGACTTGATATTTTAGAATAGTTTTTTTGCAGAAAAACTGAGCATATAGAACAGAGTTCCCATATTACTCCCCCGTAAATACACACAGTTTCCCCTATTATTAACATTTTACATTCATGATATAATTAATGAGCAATACTGATACATTGTTAACTGAAGTTTATAGGTGTTTAGACTTTCCTTAGTTTTTGCCTAATGGCTTTGTTTGTCCCAGGATCCCATCCAGGATACCTTATTGCATCGAGTTGACATGTCTCCTGAGGCTTCTCTTGGCTAGGACAGTTTCTCAGACTTTCCTTGTTTTTGATGACCTTGACAATTGTGTGAGGAGTACTGGCCAGGTATATTGTAGGATGTGCCACCATTGGACTTGGTCTGATGTTTTTCTCATGAATGTGGGTAAATCCCTTAATCTCTCAATATCTCCTTCCAGACTTAGGAATAATAGATAAAAGATTAGCACCATTTGCAACAGGTAGGCTATTAAAGAAAAGAGTAATACTTGCCATAGATGCTTTCATAGGACATCTAGTACCAGAAGCTTAAGTACTTACTGAAGACTGATTTTTGTGGTGATATAAGAAGAAATGATGCTATATATTACATAGTAAGGGGCAGTCATTTTAAGAACCATTTAAAGTTCATAAAATCAGAAGTATTCCTGGAGGAATTCAAATGCCATACCATTTTCTTTAATTGAATTTATTTGTTCACATTTCAAGATTGAAAGAAAATGATGAAAAGGTTGAAAGATAAACCTAAAGGAAGAAACTAGTTTGCTGTTCTTGGTTTTGTTTTGTTTTGTTTTTGAGATGGAGTCTCGTTCTGTCTCCCAGGCCAAAGTGCAGTGGTGCAGTCTCGGCTCACTGCAACCTCTGCCGCCTGGGTTCAAGCGATTCTCCTGCCTCAGCCTCCCAAGTAGCTGGGATTACAGGCACTCTCCACCACACCCGGCTAATTTTTTGTATTTTTAGTAGAGACAGGGTTTCACCACGTAGGCCAGGCTGGTCTTGAACTTCTGACCTCAGGTGGTCTGCCCGCCTCAGCCTCCCAAAGTGCTGGGATTACAGGTGTGAGCCACCGCACTCAGCCTTTTTTTGTTTTTTAAAGAAGAAACTAGTTTCCTTTGCCAGTATCTTATTAGCTGTGCCTAGTGATGAGCTTTTTAAGTCCATACCTTTGTATAGCAAGCACATCTGCATGATTATAATTACCTCAAGGAAATTTATTTATAGCCCCTTTCCTATTTAAAAGGTTTAGAGTTATCTCTTTATGCCATTATAAGCTTATTTTTGTCATGTCATTACATGTAGAAAGGTTCTGAGCTCTTGTTCTGAGCTCTTCATAGAGTACAAAGTTTAAAAATAACTTGTGAAAAAGCAACAAAGCAAGACCAACTGAATGTTCTTTAATTTTTTTAATAGAATGAGTGCTGTTGAGTAACAACAGGTTTTCGTTTTTGTTTTCTTTTTTTTTTTTTTTTTTTTTTTTTTAGCTCCTAACAGATAATTCTTCTCCAGACCAAGGACCAAATAAGGTTTTTGATCTTTGCGTAGTATGTGGAGACAAAGCATCAGGTAACATTAAGAATAACCTCCTAAAAATAGAAAAAAAAAAAATAACCTCCTATATGTGTCGTGTTGTTGAAATAACTACCACACTACCATGTTTCTTCTACTAAAAGTAAGAAGAGAAATAAAGGAGTATGTCATTTTTATGGTTCATATTTGTAGCCTATAACATTTAACTAATTTTTTCCCAGAGTTCTTCTTTGTTTGTGATATAGAGTCTCACTGTTGCTCCAGCTGGAATGCAGTGGCGTAATCTCAGCTCACTGCAGCCTCTACCTCCTGGATTCAAGAAATTCTCCTGCCTCGGCCTCCCAAGGAGCTGGGGCTAAGGTGCATGCCAGCACGCTTGGCTAATTTTTGTATTTTTATTAGAAATGGAGTTTCACCATGTTGGCCAGGCTGGTCTCAAACTCCTGACCTCAGGTGATCCACCCTCCCCTCCTTGGCCTCCCAAAGTGCTGGGATTACAGGTGTGAGCCCCCATGCCCAGTCCCAAAGTTCTTTATTCACTTATATTTTTTAACTTCAGTGCAATTTAATTTGATTTGTAATGAAATAAAATGCATATTTCACTTTTGAAAGTGAACATGTAAAAAAAAAAATTTTTTTTTTTTTTTGAGATGGAGTCTTGCTCTGTCACCCTGACTGTAGTGCAGTGGTGCAATCTCGGCTCACTGCAACCTCTGCCTCCTGGGTTCAAGCAATTCTCCTGCCTCAGCCTTCTGAGTAGCTGGGGCTACAGGCGTGTGCCACCATGCCCTGCTAATTTTTGTATTTTCAGTAGAGACGGGCTTTTGCCATGTTGGCCAGGCTGGTCTTGAACTCCTGACCTCAAGTGATCCACCTGCCTTGGCCTCCCAAAGTGCTAGGATTACAGGCGTGAGCTACCACGCCCAGCTGTAGAAACATTTTTTAATGTGAAAACTAGAAATTTTGGCAAAGGAATCATTTAAAAATAATGACTTCTGATCTTTAATAATGTATTACATTAGGCCAGGTGAGATGGCTCATGCCTGTAATCCCAGCATTTTGGGAGTGGAGGCAGGAGGATCGCTTGAGGCCAGGAGTTCAAGACCAGCCTGGGCAAAATGGCAAGACTGTCTCTACAAAAAAAAAATAATAAAACTGGTCGGGGGTGGTGGCGCAAGCCTGTAGTCCCAGCTACTTGGGGATATCCCTTGAGTCCAGTAGTTCGAGACTGCAGTGAACTGTGATCGCACCATTGCACTTCAGCCTGGGCCACAGAGCGAGATCCCGTCTCTAAAAAAATTATGATAAATAAAAATAACTTCTAAAAATGTTTTTCATGTCAGAAGCTCAAAAATCAGTTTCATCTTATATGTTGTTTAAAGGGAAGAAATTCGCTTATTTCATTTCTGTCCTGAAATAATGTGACTTTTATATTTTCTTAAACATTTTCTCTCTAGGACGTCATTATGGAGCAGTAACTTGTGAAGGCTGCAAAGGATTTTTTAAAAGAAGCATCCGAAAAAATTTAGTATATGCATGTCGAGGATCAAAGGATTGTATTATTAATAAGCACCACCGAAACCGCTGTCAATACTGCAGGTTACAGAGATGTATTGCGTTTGGAATGAAGCAAGACTGTATGTATTAGCTTTTAAGGAGAAAATACTTTTTAAAGATTCCAGCAAACTACAAGAGTATTGAAATTAACAAAATGTCAAATATGTATACTTTTTAGTTTACAGTTTTCCAACTAAAAATATAAGAATACAGACATACGTATGTATTTTTTTATTTATTCTACTAATATTTATTGAATACCTGTGTAAAAAGCACGTATTTGTAGTTTGTGTTTGGCAAAAAGAATGAGACATGCAGATTGGTTGGTTTTACTAATCTAAAGCAACTTTGTTGAACTTGCACATAATTTCTAAAGATTGATGGTTATCTTTGGAGTTTAGTATGGTAGCCATGTCTCCTATTAGCAGCATTAAGCTTACCTACAGCTTACATTTATAATTGCCTGTAAATCCTATATTGTGATATAATAGTTTAACACATTTTTGTAGCTGTCCAATGTGAAAGAAAACCCATTGAAGTATCACGAGAAAAATCTTCCAACTGTGCTGCTTCAACAGAAAAAATCTATATCCGAAAGGACCTTCGTAGCCCATTAACTGCAACTCCAACTTTTGTAGCAGATAGTGAAAGTACAAGGTAAAGTAAAACAGACACTGAGTAGCTGGTCATTTTGTTTTTCTTCCCAATGAAACTCAGGCCAAAATTTGTGCTGATTTGTTACAGGTCAACAGGACTGTTAGATTCAGGAATGTTCGTGAATATTCATCCATCTGGAGTAAAAACTGAGTCAACTGTGCTGATGACATCAGATAAGGTGTGTTTAGTACAATTTAAAGCTTAGATATTTTTAAGCATTTTTAAATGTTTTCCTAATCACTTCCTTTGCTTTGGTAAATTGCTTTGTTCTTAAATATTCCATATTACAAGTTGCTTTTTTTTTTTTAATATAAATTAGAAATGTTCGGCTGGGTACAGTGGCTCACACCTGTAATCCCAGCACTTTGGGAGGCCGAGGCACATGGATCGCTTGAGGTCAGAAGTTCAAGACCAGCCTGACCAACATGGAGAAACCCCGTCTCCAGTAAAAATGGAAAAATTAACTGGGCGTGGTGGCGCATGCCTGTAATCCCAGCTACTCGGGAGGCTGAGGCAGGAGAATCGCTTGAACCCAGTAGGTGGAGGTTGCAGTGAGCCGAGATAGTGCCATTGCACTCCAGCCTGGGCAACAAGCGTGAAACTCTGTCTCAAAAAAAAAAAAAAAATCAGAAATGTTCATAATTTCACTAGGATGATTATCCCTTCAACATGAAAGCAACAAACACATACTCTTCCCTCATCTTGAAATACGAGTCCTCAGTAAAAGAAATTTATTATATGTGTAAAATTCTTTTTTTTTTTTTTTTTTTTTTTTTGAGATGGAGTCTCACTCTGTTGCCGAGGCTAGAGTGCAGTGGCACAGTCTCGGCTCACTGCAAGCTCCGCCTCCTGGGTTCCCGCCATTCTCCTGCCTCAGCCTCCTGAATAGCTGGGACTACAGGCACCTGCCACCACACCCAGCTAATTTTTTTGTATTTTTAGTAGAGACGGGGTTTCACCTTGTTAGCCAGGATGGTCTCGATCTCCTGACCTCGTGATCCACCCGCCTTGGCCTCCCAAAGTGCTGGGATTACAGGCGTGAGCCAGCACGCCCAGCCGTAAAATTCTTAATATTTCTTTTATGCTCCCTTACAGATTTGTTAGTGCCAAAATACTTTTTTTATTTTTTAGTGCCAAAATACTTAAAATATTTCAGGTAAAAGGAAATTCTTGGCTCACCTCCATCAAAATATTTACTTGAGTCAAGAGTAGGAATAGGACTGCAAGAGCTCTCCTTTTATGTATCCAAGTCACCCAGTTCTCTTAGAGATTGGAGCAGCTCTGTGTTAGACCAAGGGTCTAAAGGAAAAACAGTTTGTTTATTTAAATTGAACATGAAGAGTTTCTGTACTTGTCAGAAGCCCTTTGGGAGAACAAGAAGCAAAAATTTCTCCTGAAAACTCATATCTGAAAACAGATTTTAGGAAGCCTACAATCAGGGTTTCTCTCAACCATGTTTGTTTTTTAAACAGGGTCCCCTCTTGTCACCCAAGCTGGGGGTACGGTGGTGGTACAGTAATGGCTTGCTGCAGCCTCGTCCTCTCAGGCTCCAGGGATCCTCTCACCTCAGCCTCCCAAGAAGCTAGGGCTGCAGGCACGTGACACTGTGCCTGGCTAATTTTTCCTATTTTTGTAGAGACTGAGTTTCATTGTGTTACCCAGCTGGTCTTGAACTCCTGGGCTCAAGTGACCCTCCCACCTCAGCCTTCCAGATTGCTGGGGTTATGTGCATGAGCCTCCCTACCTAGCCGGGATCTGATTTTTTTTTTTTTTTTTTTTTTTGAGACGGAGTCTTGCTCTGTCACCCAGGCTGGAGTGCAGTGGCCTGATCTCGGCTCACTGCAACCTCCGCCTCCTGGGTTCACGCCATTCTCCTGCCTCAGCCTCCCGAGTAGCTGGGATTACAGGCGCCCGCCACCACGCCCGGCTAATTTTTTGTATTTTTAGTAGAGACAGGGTTTCACCGTGTTAGCCAGGATGGTCTCAATCGCCTGACCTCATGATCCGCCTGCCTCGGCCGCCCAGAGTGCTGGGATTACAGGCGTGAGCCACTGCGCCCGGCTGGGATCTGATTTTATATAACCTGTAAGATTATTTGTCCTGTTTATGCAAGATTTGTTATATATTTGTCACTTGATGCTTTAAGGCGCTCTAAATACTTAGGCTCTGAAATCAAATTTCATCTACCACTTACTAGCTATATAACATTAGGCAAGTTATTTGACCTCTTAGTGCCTCACTTTCTCATCTGTAAAATAAGAGTAATAAAAGTATCTATCTTACAGTTTGGGCTTTAGCATGTAATTGCTAGGTGAGGCAGTGGCCTCTTGCCATATATTTTGGAAAACTTCACTTAGCCCTGTCTACATGATTCAAGGTTAGAATGATAATTGGTTTTACTGACATATTAACTCCTTTAAGAAAGGAAGGGAACTAGGTTTCCTTGACAAACTACTCTGCCCAGACACTGTGCTCTCTTGTATATCTTTGTATTAAATTGTTATGACAACCGTATGGTAAGCTTCTCTGATAAATTGCCCCAAAACTCTGAAGTCACAAGATGAAAGTTTTCTATGTTGGCTAAGAGCCTTTAGGGGCAAAAACTTAAGAATCTAGTTAGATATGTTGCTAGATAGAAGAGACTACATAAGCTTCTAAGTTTTAGGTGAATATTAAAACATTTAAAATTGTAACTAATGTACTTTTTATTCAAATATAAGAAAATTTCTTGGGGCAGTGCTTAACATTATGGGCTTTTCTGGGCACAGTGGCTCAAGCCTGTATCCCAGCAGCTCAGGAGGCTGAAGTTGAAGAGTTCCTTGAGGCTAGGAATTTGAGACCAACCTGGGAAACATAGTGAGACTCTGTCTCTAAAAATAAAAAAATTACCCAGGCATGGTGGTGCATGCCTGTAGTCCCAGCTGTTTGGGAGGCTGAGGCAGAGGATTACTTGAGCCTAGGAGTTCAAAGCTGCAGTGAGCTATGATCCTGGCACTGCATTCCAGTCTAGGCGATAAGAGTGTCTATAAAAAACACTGTCTCTTAAAAAAAAAAAGCATAGACTTTGGCAGTCAGCCAGTCCCACCTCTACTATTTGGGTCATTTTTCTGGTTAGCAAAAGAGGAATGATGATTTCTATTTCAGAGTTGTTATGGGAGTTAAATAAAATGCATATATAGGTATTAATTATGTAAGAACATGATAACTGGTAGAGTTTTCAGTAAATGATTTTTGGACCATTGATTAATTTGGAGAAGGCACAAAAATTATTTTATTCTACTGATTCACCAAAATCTCACAGAAACTGATTGTTATAATAAATGAAACATCATGGGAACATATGTGTTATTTTAGTATTAAGAACACCAAAAAGGGCCAGGCGCAGTGGCTCACGCCTGTAATCCCAGCACTTTGGGAGGCCAAGGCGGGCAGATCACGAGGTCAGGAGATCGAGACTGTCCTGGCTAACGTGAAACCCTGTCTCTACCAAAAATACAAAAAATTAGCCGGGCGTGGTGGCAGGCGCCTGTAGTCCCAGCTCCTCAGGAGGCTGAGGCAGGAGAATGGCGTGAACCCAGGAGGTGGAGCTTGCAGCGAGCCAAGATTGCGCCACTGCACTCCAGCCTGGTGACAGAGCAAGACTCTGTCTCAAAAAAAAAAAAAAAAAAACACCAAAAAGAAAAAACCATGAAGAAAGTATTAATAAGAAGATACCATTAAGGGGTTGGCCCAGTAGGCCATAGAAGGCAACTTAAAAGGCTTCTCATTAGGTTAGGATGGGAAAGGATTTACAAAAGAATTTAATAAATTTAAATCAAATATATAAAGCATCAAATATATGAAAATCTATGAATTAAAAATTATACTCAGAAAACCTCATGTATCACAATTAGAAATTGCTAGGATATCAGCTTCTTGCTCTGAAAATTGATAACAAAGTAAAAGAAAAATAAAGCACTTACCTGCCTTTCCTGTACAAATTATATTTCTGAGTTGTCAAAAGAGTTGAGAGAAAACTCTTTTTTATAAAAGAATTGTAGCTAATGCACAAGTAATATACACATTTTCAACAAACATTAAAAAAATGAAGACAAGCCGGGCACAGTGGCTCATGTCTGTAATCCCAGCACTTTGGGAAACTGTGGCAGGTAGATCACTTGAGCCCAGGAGTTTGAGACCAGCCTGGGCAACATGATGAAACCCCATCTCTACAAAAAATTAAAAAATCAGCTGGACATGGTGGTATGCGCCTGTAGTCAGGAGGCTGAGGTGGGAGGATCACTTGAACCCAGGAGTTGGAGGTTGCAGTGAGCTGAGATCACACCACTGCACTCCAGCCTGGGTGACAGAGTGGGACTCTGTCTCAAAAAAAAAAGACAAATCGAAAGATCAGTATCTTACCTATATAAAGAGAGTTTTCAACTCCAGTGACAAAAAAGAGAATAATGGGTAACTAATCTATTTCTTTTAATGTTTGTGTTTAACACAGTGCCTTTTAACACATTTAATTAACACAGTGTCTGGCAAAAGTTGGCATCCTAGGAAGTCTGTTCAACAATTCATTTGCCGTTTTTTCCCCTACTCTTCACTAGTATTCTTTATATTCCATACAAGTTTATAGTTTGTATAGTAAGTTTTAGAAATTGTACTTAGGAGGCTGAGGCAGGGAGGATCACTTGATACCAGGAGTTCAAGACCAGCCTGGGCAACACAGCAAGACCCCATCTCAAAAAATGAAAAAAACAACCCAGGCATAGCAGTGCACACCTGTAGGCTCAGCTGCTCAGGAGGCTGAGGTAGGAGGATCAGTGAGCCCAGAAATTTAAGGATGCAGTGATCTGTGGTCGTGCCACTGTACTCCAGTCTGGGTGACAAGGGAGAACTTGTCTCTTAAAAAAAAGTAACATATACGGCCGGGCGTGATGGCCCACGCCTGTAATCCCAACACTTTGGGAGGCCGAGGCAGGCAGATCATGAGGTCAGGAGATCAAGACCATCTTAGCCAACATGGTGAAACCCTGTCTCAGCTAAAATACAAAAAATTAGTTGGGCATGGTAGCATGTGCCTGTAATCCCAGCTACTTGGGAGGCTGAGGCAGGGGAATCGCTTGAACCTGGCAGGCAGAGGTTGCGGTGAGCTGAGATCATGCCACGGCACTCCAGCCTGGTGACAAAGCAAGACTCCATCCCAAAAAAAAAAAAAAAAAACAAAGTAACATATAAACATTTCTTAAGAAATACATCTGATGTTTTTAAACTTGTATTTTCCTCAATAAATTTCTGAAAGCTCAGCCCTTTAACTTTCCAGGTTTCATTTATCATACTGTTCTTTTGTTGGCATATCATAATCTATAATTGGATATTTCAGATTGAAAAAATTGTGATACCAATTCACAGAATTTTAATACCCTTTCTTTTAAAGGCTGAATCATGTCAGGGAGATTTAAGTACATTGGCCAGTGTGGTTACATCATTAGCGAATCTTGGAAAAACTAAAGATCTTTCTCAAAATAGTAATGAAATGTCTATGATTGAAAGCTTAAGCAATGATGATACCTCTTTGTGTGAATTTCAAGAAATGCAGACCAACGGTGATGTTTCAAGGTAAGGTATCTTTTGATTATCAATGTCCTTTTGTTTACATGTCTTTCAGTATTTCTTAAAACATTTTTATGTTAAATGCTATTTATAAAAGTTTCAGAAAACAAATACAGGTTGATTATCTCTTATCTGAAATGCTTTGTTCAGACCAGAAACATTCAGATTTCAGATTTTGGAATGTTTGCATTACTCTGGGTACCATGCAGGCCTTTCTGACCTTTTCAAAAATATCTTTACACCACAAAGAAGAGAATATGCAAAAATCCACAGTGAGTAATACACATAGGTCTTGGCTCCTTATGGGGAATCGGGGGAACTTGCCATTGGCATGTCTGCCTGTACATGTGCCATTTTATCATCCTTAGTGGGCGTGCTTACTTGGGGGAATCTGGGCGTATACAGAAAAGATTTATCTCAGCTGGGAGGATCTTTTTTCCCTTGGTGACAGGGAATAAACACTGAATAAACTGTTATACACCTGCTTTTTGACTGCAACCCATCATGAGAGGTCAGGTGTGAAATTTCCACTTGTGGCATCATGTTGGTGCTCAAAAAGTTTCTGATTTTAGAGCATTTTGGATTTTAGTATTAGGAATGCTTAACCTACATTTCTATTTTCACTTAGAAAATTTAAGGCATAGTAAGTTTTAACTGAAAACCTGCATTCATTATGAAAGGTTATATTCTAAATGACAAAATCAGTAAATGAATATTAGATTAGAAATGTGGTCTTAAAACTTAGGAATTTTTTCTTCTAAAGATGAAGATGTGTATGGAGAGCGAAACACTTGTCTTTCTAGGCAATCATATTGATCCTGCTCAATTTCTAGTGATGAAAATTAATGTAAAAGATTTAATCAACTACAGTTTTAAGTTACAGTTGAAGAAAGTAGTATCAGAATTCTGTTTTTTATTCTGTAAATATTAATGCTTAGGATATAGAAACAATTTATTCAGGGTTTTCCTACACTGCGTTTATCATTTAAAATATTGAATAAGCTGAACACATTAGTGTATAGGAGGCTGAGGCGGGAAGATCACTTCAGCCTGGGATTTTGAGTCAACCGGCAACTAGACCCCATCTCTAAAGGAAAAAAAAAAGATATGATAAAAATATGCTGAATTGGCCGGGCACGGTGGCGTATGCCTGTAATCCTACCACTTTAGGAGGCCGAGAGGGGTGGATCACCTGAGGTCAGGAGTTTGAGACCAGCCTGGCCAACATGGTGAAACCCCATCTCTACTAAAAATGAAAAAATTAGCTGGGTGTGGTGGCGCATGCCTGTAATCCCAGCTACTTGGTAGGCTGAGGCAGGAGAACCGCTTGAACCCCAGAGGTGGAGGTTGCAGTGAGCCGAGATCATGCCACTGTACTCTAGCCTGGGCGACAGAACGAGAGTCTGTCTCAAACAACAACAAAATATAATATATATACTGAATAAACTACATTTAAGAGTCACAATAAGTAATACTTTGTTGAACATGAGATTTTAAGAAACTCTAGGAGGCCTATTGAAAAATATGGGGAACTATTTTGAGTAATTATTTGCTAACATTAGTTTGTTATTATTCTAATATCAAGTTGTTACAGTTTAGATTTAGCTATGTGACCACACATTTTAAAATACTCTCTGCTCGGGTGCAGTAGCTCATGCCTGTAATCTCAGCACTTTGGGAGGCCAAGGTGGCAGGATTGCTTGAGTCCAGGAGTTGGGAGACCAGCCTTAGCAACATAGTGAGACCCAGTTTCTATAGATAATTTAAAAATTAGCTGAGCATGGTGGTGCGCACATGTAGTCCCAGCTACTCGGGAGGTTGAGGTGGGAGGATCGCTTGCTTGAACCCAGGAGTTCAGGATTACAGTGAGCCATGATCATGCCACTGCACTCCAGCCTTGCTGACACAGGGAGAATGTGTTTCAAAAATAAACATGAGTAAAATTGTTTTCTGAATTTTTAAATAAAATTTAAGACCTATTGTACTGTGTATAATAAAGTTGACATAAGTTCACCCTTGTTCTAAGTAACTTTTGTATACAAAATAAATAGGCTGATAGTCTTGTAGTATCATATATATATATATATCATATATATAATGTTCTTAAAAAATAATTCATTAAAAAATTTCGTTTAATTGAGACAGGGTCTTGCTGTGTCACCCAGGCTGGAGTACAGTGGTGTGATCATAGCTCACTGCAGCCCTGCCCTCCTGGGCTCAAGTGATAAAATATATAACTTTTAAAAACATATTATTATATGAAAATATGAAGATGCTTCTCCCCCTTAATTATGCAAGATTTTAGAAAGAGACTTTAGGCCAGGCATGTGGCTCATGCCTGTAATCCCAGCACTTTCGAAGGCTGAGGCGGGCATATCACTTGAGTTCTAGACCAGCCTGGCCAGTTTTTTAGGCTTAAATCTTAATTCCAGAATCCTATGTAGAATTGTTATTTTATTGCAGTGTTTGGTCAAGCTCACAGCTTCTGATGTCTTCATACAGGGCATTTGACACTCTTGCAAAAGCACTGAATCCTGGAGAGAGCACAGCCTGCCAGAGCTCAGTAGCGGGCATGGAAGGAAGTGTACACCTAATCACTGGAGATTCAAGCATAAATTACACCGAAAAAGAGGGGCCACTTCTCAGCGATTCACATGTAGCTTTCAGGGTATTTCTATATGTTTTTTTTTTAACTTGTATGTTGTGTTGCTTGATTTTGATCTACCTTTCAAAAATCAAAGTATGTTTGTTGTGCTTTTAAAGTCAGAAATATCCCTGATAGAATTTCAAAACAGCAGCTAAAACATACTCATCTGGGCCAGGCACAGTGGCTTATGCCTGTAATCCTGGCATTTTGGGAGGCCAAGGTGGGCAGATCACCTGAGGTCAGGAGTTCGAGACCAGCCTGACCAACATGGAGAAACCCCGTCTCTACTAAAAATACAAAATTAGCCAGGTGTGATGGCGCATGCCTGTAATCCCAGCTACTCGGGAGGCTGAGGCAGGACAATCGATTGAACTCGGGAGGCGGAGGTTATGGTGAACCGAGATCACGCCATTGCACTCCAGCCTGGGCAACAAGAGCAAAACTCTGTCTCAAAAAAAAAAAAAAAAAAAAACTCATCTGCATATAGAAACAAAATGTCTTTAGGCTTTTCTCTTCTGTTTATCAAGATACTGAATAAGCTGGGCATGTTAGTGTGCATCTATGCAGGAGGCTAAAGCCTTATGTAGATAAGATAATGGCGTAATAAAGCATCCTGTTAAGTCAGTTATAATAGCAGTTATTGCATTTAAAAGTTAGCTTTTATAACTTTTCAGCACATTTTGTTAAACTTTAAGTATTGGCATTCATGATGTGTTGAATGGACTGCTTTTGTTCAATGCCTAGCTACTACTATATTGTAATCAATAAGACCCAGATAGTTTGCTCTTACCATAGTAACTACAAAGAGCTCCATTTGTTATGTATCATCTTAATTAGCTGGCTTCCAGCATTATTATAAGATACAAATTGGCCAGGTGCAGTCGCTCCCACCTGTCATCGCAGTAGTTTGGGAGGCTGAGGCCAGAGGATTGCATGAGTCCAGGAGTTGGAGACCAGCCTGGGCAACATGCCGAGACCTCATCTCTATTATAAATTAAAATTACATAATAAAATTTAAAAAGATACAAATTATTTAATATATTTTAACTTTTAGTTTTTAACTTACACTTTTTAGCCATTTTGGAGAAGGTACATTTATAATTTATTTTGTTCCCATAAATAATTGTGGGTTTTGCCATTACTTTTAAGGCTGCAATTACTTTTTCACCAACCTAATTTATTTATGACAGAAACAATACATGCAGAATACTAGAAATAATACATGTAGAAGACTAGAAAATCACTTTCTACTATTTGATTTGTCATTCAAATAATGCTTGGACAGAGTTATAGCCATGCTCACTGTGGAGACCTTACATTACGATCATGTTTTGACTCCTCCATTTTAACCACTCAGCTGTGGATACTCTTAGCAAGATGTATGCAAAGGGATTGAATGCATATAGATTTCACTTAGCAATATATAGCAGTCCTGGAATACCTGAGGGTGACTGCTCATACTTTTACTATAGATTATAAAATTCCATGGATTTTTTTAGGAGAATATGTACAGCTATCAAATAAATATGTATACCAGTAGAAATTATGAGTGCAAAGTAATATTTGTATCTATAAAATTTGACTTGGTAGAAATAGCCACAGAGAAAACTCTGTGGCTTAAAATAGTGTAATTTGATGTAGTCAATAAAATGTATCAGTGAAGCCAATTTTTATGTAAAATTTTACCAGAGATAATTTACATGGAAAAAATTAGAAATTTTTTTTCTACACTCTACAGGAAAATTTTTTATGAGTGCTATAAGAAAAAGTAATTGGAATAATCAGTATCATTCTAAAAAATTATGGTAAGATTTATGGACAAGGGTGGAGCAAGGCAAAACTTGATTTTTCCCATTGTTCTTTCGTATTCTAAATAAAAGATACTCTTTTGTTTTCTTAGGTTTATGTTCTGCTTTGGATTTAAATGGGAGGAAGGATGAAATGAGACAGATGTAGGAACAGGACCCATTGTGAGGGAAAAGGACCAGAGTGCTCTTTAGAAAGTAGGGGTAGTTTACCTGTTTATTGTTGATGTTGGTCCTCAAAGTTTTTGATTGCTTGAAATGTTTTGGACAGAAGAATTTGGAAAATTACAACTTTTTTTTCTTCTTAGGATTGGCTTTTGTCATTCCCATCTTTGTCTTCCTAAGTATCCTCACAGTCAGCACTATAAAGTTTCTTACTCTCCTGAAAAGGACCACTTCATCTTTCTCGAAGTCTTACAGCCTTGTGAAGTCAAATGTTTTACTTTTCAGTGATTTCCCTGCTTAGCTCCTAGAGTCTGGTAATTTCATGGTTCTCACATTGAAGTTTTCTGATCATGGGTTTCAAGACCTTACATCTGTAATCAAAGAACTCAATCCTTTCTTACTTGCTGAGCTGAATAGCATTTTGTTCCTCTGTTGCATTTCTATGTACACTGTAGTTTGCAGCATATTTTCACATACACTGTTTCCTTTGGGCCTCAACACATATGCTGAGGTTAGAATTTTTAATTTTTTTTTTCTTTGTGAGATAGGGTCTCACTCTCACCCAGGCTGGAGCGCAGTGGCAT
This sequence comes from Pan troglodytes, assembly GCF_028858775.2. Classification (NCBI taxonomy): domain Eukaryota; kingdom Metazoa; phylum Chordata; class Mammalia; order Primates; family Hominidae; genus Pan; species Pan troglodytes. Next base: position 101,888,838 of record NC_072408.2, on the reverse strand, counting down.
AATCACAGCTCACTGCAGCCTCGACCTCCTGGGCTCGAGGGATTCTCCTGCTTCAGTCTTTCATGTTGCTGAGACCACAGGCATGTGCCACCACACCCAGCTAATTTAAAAAATTTTTATGTAGAGATGGGATCTCACTTTGTTGTCCAGGCTTATCTTATACTCCTGGCCTCAAGTGATCCTCTCACCTTGGCCTCCCGAAGTGCTGGGATTACAAGTGTAACCTACAATACCTGGTAGGGTTAAAATTTTTATTCTCATTTGGTGGATGAAGAAAGAGATGTAGAGATTTTTAGTGTCTTGTTCAAAGCAATCTTGGTAGTAAGGAGAAATAGTCTAATAATGAAACTTGAAGTTTGATTTTGAAAAATCAAGGGCAGTAGTAATATTTAAGATTTTTATTGGCCGGGTGTGGTGGCTCACACCTGTAATCCTAGCACTTTGGAAGGCCTATGCAGGCAGATCACCTGAGGTCAGGTGTTTTTTTAAAAACAGACGAGGTTTCATCATGTTGCCCATGCTAACTCATGAGCTCCAATGATCCGCCCACCTCGGCCTCCCAAAGTGCTGGGATTATAAGCGTGAGCCATCCCACCCGGCCATCCAGTGATTTTTTAAAAGCTATATCGGCTGGGCAGGGTGGCTCGCACCTGTAATGTCAGCACTTTGGGAGGCTGAGGTGGGTGGATCACGAGGTCAGGAGTTCAAGACCAGACTGACCAACATGGTGAAACCCCATCTCTACTAAAAATACAAAAAAAAAAAAAAAAATTAGCTGGGTGTGGTGGCGGGCACCTGTAATCCCAGCTACTCAGGAGGCTTAGGCAGAAGAATTGCTTGAACCCGGGAGGCGGAGGTTGCAGTGAGCCAAGATGGCACCACTGCACTGCAGCCTGGGCGACAGAACAAGACTGCATCTCACACACACAAAAAAAGCTATATCACGCAGGCTGATATAAGATTTCAATACAGAAACTGCTAGAAAGATAATTGTAGAAGCAACTAATAACTTCTAAAACAGATTGGTCAGGTTTAGTTCTTGTCAGTGCTCTTTAAAAATTCACTCAATATATTGAACTTTTCTAATTTGAAAAATGTGTATAATTCAATTTATAAACCTAAAGATCTACAGGCATTTTGGGGAAGCTCACTCTTTATATAGGAATAAATCTTTGTCTTTTCAGTCTCAAAGACTTGTGAAATGGACTATTGTTTCTTCAGCCAACATTAGCTTTCTGATTCAGAATACTAGAGTTTTATTGAGCATGTAGAACAGATTATGAAACATTTTCTCTCTTTATAAGTTAACATGGTGTAGTAATATTTTAAATAATGAGTCCCTTTAGTGTGTGTTGTAAACTATTTCCATTTTATGATTAAAGCAGCAGAAAGTTTTCAGAGTTACCACCACTGTTGTGTAAAGCAAAACCATTATATCCAGTGTCTACACATTACAAGTATTAATATTTTATTTAAATGCAATTTTAAACTATTTTGCAAGGGATTTTTTTTTTTTTTTTTGAGACAGAGTCTTGCTCTGTCTCCCAGGCTGGAGTACAGTGGCACAATCTTGGCTCACTGCAGCCTCCACCCCCTGGGTTCCAGCTATTCTTGGCACCTCAGCCTCCCGAGTAGCTGGGATTACAGGCGCACACCGCCATGCCCGGCTAATTTTTTGTATTTTTAGTAGAGACCTGGTTTTACCTCGTTGGCAGGCTGGTCTTGAACTCCTGACCTCAAGTGATCTGCCTGCCCTGGCCTCCCAGAGTGCTGGGATTACAGGCCTGAGCCACCACACCTTGCCTTACAAAGGACTTTTTTGTTGTTGTTTTGCATCTTACTTGCCCCTTCCCCCAAAACTAGTAATTTTTGGTAATTCCCTTAGTTTTTCAGGCTTTCTTTTTACTCACCTTGGGTAATTCTGAAAAGATATGATATATTTTGTTTTTTAAGATGTGGTCTTGCTCTGTCACCCAGGCTGGAGTTCAGTGGCACAATCCTGGCTCACTGCAACCTCTACGTTCTGGGCTAAAGGGATCCTTCTGCCTCCGTCTGCTAAGTAACTGGGATTATAGGTGCACACCACCATGTGCAGCTAATTTTTTTATTTTTAGAGATGAGGTCTTACTGTGTTTCCCAGGTTGGTCTCAAAATTCCTAGGTTCAAGCAGCTCTTCCACCTCAGCCTCCCGAGTTGCTGGGATACAGGTGTGAGCCATCACTCCTGGCTAAATTTTTAATTTTTTGTTTTGTGTGTGGGTTTTTGTTTTTGTTTTTTGTTTTTTTGTAGAAATGGGTCTTGTTATGTTGCCCAGGCTGGTCTTGAACTACTGGCTTCAAGCAATCCTCTCACCTTGGCCTCCCAAAGTGCTGGAATTACAGGCACGAGCCACTGCGCCCAGCCAAGAATTGTCTTAAATAATTGTATTTTAACTTACTGCTGTAGTAAACCTTTCTCAAACATTCTTAAATATGTAAAAAATTTTCTTCTCACTTACAGAATTTCAACTATTAATTGCCCTTTTGTTTTATTACTTGGTACCATTTATAAATAGGTAAACCATTCTTGGCTAATAATGAACAAAGGCAGGGTTTTTTTTTTTTACATTTTTATGTAACTTTTCTTTGTTTCAAACCTCAAGCCTTTTAGATAGAAGATACCTTTGAGAGGCCAGGTGCGGTATTTTAGATAGCAGATACCTTTGACAGGCCAGGTGCGGTGGCTCACGCCTGTCATCCCAGCACTTTAGGAGGCCCAGGCGGGCGGATCACCTGAGGTCAGGAGTTTGAGATGAGCCTGGCCAACGTGGTACAACCCCGTCTCTACTAAAAATACAAAAAAAATTAGCGGGGCCTGGTGGCACACGCCTGTAGTCCCAGCTACTGGGGAGGCTGAGGAAGGACATTCATTTGAACCTGGGCAGAGAGCTGAGATCACGCCACTGCACTCCAGCCTGGGTGACAGAGCGAGACCCCATCTCAAAAAAAAAAAAAGATACCTTTGAGAATCTGATGAAAGCTATAATAGTCATTCCCCAGAAAAATACATATGGACACATCTACCTACCCCACCCAGAGGTAGCCACTGTTAACTGTGTGGCGTGTTTCCTTCTGTACTTTTTAGGTATACATATATATGTACTCTTTAACATAAATTGGGTCATCTATTTAATACATACTGTTTTACAGTTTTTTCCACTTGGATGTCTGTGAGATTTTTTGTATACCATTACATCTCAGTTTATCTTTCCAATTTTAATGCCCACATATATTCTATAGCATGGATTATTCTTTTCTCTAGTGATAGAAATTTGGGTTGTTGCCAGCATTTAATTTCATTGTTAGATGTAGAGCTGCAATGGACATCCTTATACATGCTTTTTTTGTGCATGTATGCAAGTATTTTGCTGGAACAGAGATTTAGAAGTGGTATTACTGCATGTACTTACTTTAAAAATTTTGGTAGATGGTAGACTAATTGTTCTCCAGATTACCCCACCCTTGGTAGTGTGTACTTGGTTTTCTGTATCCTCACTATACTTGATACTATTGGTCATTTCAGTAATTACAAAGTAGAAAAAAGTTTCAACAGTGGTCAGACATTTTAAAGAACTGGATCAGCAATATAAACTGACCACTTACTAGTAGTATGTCCACAGGCATACCTGTAATTTTTAAAACATTTTTTTTTTATTTAGTGCCAGTTTGGGTTTTTTTGTTTTGTTTTGTTTTGAGATGGAGTCTCACTCTGTTGCCCAGGCTGGAGTGCAGTGGCTCAATCTTGGCTCACTGCAACCTCCACTTCCCGGGTTCAAGCAATTCCCCTGCCTCAGCCTCCCGGGTAGCTGGGACTGCTCACCACACACAGCTCAATTTTTTTTGGTATTTTAGTAAAGATGAGGTTTAACCATGTTGGCCAGGATGGTCTCGATCTCTCGACATCGTGATCCACCTGTCTCCACCTCCCAAAGTGCTGGGATTATAAGCACGAGCCACCACACCCGGCCTGCCAGTTTTTTTAAATAGGGAGGTTTCACACAGAATGTGCTCTTTGAAAAACTGAAAGAGCTGGCAGTGCTCAGCCCACAATTCCATATGTTTTCACTGCACTGAATTCAGTTCACAGCTGTGTCCTTTATCTGGGAATAAATATGCTCTTCCCAGTTGGTACCAGCAAGCCTGTTGGACTCCTTACTCTCCTGGCTTTGTAAGCATTTGAATTTGTTAACCCCCTTAGCCTAAATGAAAGAAACATTTAGCGGACAGAATTTCTCCTTAAACTGAATTTGTTGTATGCTATCATTAATGGAGAGAAGGAAGGAAAAGAAACATACTGTTAGACCAAGACAGGAAGTAACATAACCAGATAATATCATCATTGATATTTGTTGAGGTTCTGCTTGTCTGAATATTGATTGGCTTGTTAGAAACTATGGGCTACTTATTTATTCTAAGCCCTGTTAGCTGTAAATTCTAGTGACTTGGATTATTTCAAGATTAGCTTTTTTTGTGAATATATTAGCTCTCATTTGATGTGTTATGTTTAAACTTTTTCAAAGAAATGATAATTTAGAACTTTTCAGTCATAAGATAATTTACCTAAATCCCTGTTCATACTAGCTCACCATGCCTTCTCCTATGCCTGAGTACCTGAATGTGCACTACATTGGGGAGTCTGCCTCCAGACTGCTGTTCTTATCAATGCACTGGGCACTTTCGATTCCTTCTTTCCAGGCTCTAGGGTGAGTGTTTTGAAATCTTGAATATAAATGTGATTTTGTAGTGCAAATGTACATTAAACAAAACTTTTTATTTTGGGAAGATTTGCATTAAAGGAAAAAACAGCATAACATTATAGCTTTAAGTTGTGTCATTCATATGACAAATCATGGCAGCTAACTAGTATTTTCTCTGTATTTATGTGGAATAGTATCCATATTTTGTAGTTTGACTAAGTTAAGAATTTGGATGGAATATGATCAGTAGAATTGATAGACTATGGCTAGCATTTGTAACAGGCCTCATCTTTCATTGGCTCAAAGATAGAGAGACTGTAAGACTGCCCTAGGTTCTTGTTTCTCTCTCATCACTACTATTTCAGTGTTCATCCCAGGCATGTTACTAAAGAGCTGAATTTTGCCTACAGTGGTTATGTTAAAAGTAGAGATAATTGTTTTCCAATCATGTGGTTCAAAAAAAAAAAAGAAAATGTAAACCCCCATAGTACCACTACAATGACTTAGAGGGTTAGTCTTACCACTCAAGAGTACATCTGAGGTTGGGCATGGTAACTAACGCCTGTAATCCCAGCATTTTGGGAGGTCAGGGCAGGAGGATGGCTTGAGGCCAGGAGTTTAAGACCAGCCTGGGCAACAGAGTGAGACCCTGTCTCTACAAAAAGAAAAAAAATGTTTTAATTAGCTGGGCATGGTGATGCACACTAGTAGTTCCAGCTACTCTAGAGGCTAAGGGGGGCCAATCACTTTAGCCCAGAAGTTCGAGGCTGAAATAAGCCATGATCACATTGCTTACTGCACTCCAGCCTGGGACGGAGCTAGACCCTGTCTCTTAAAAAAGAGTGTATCTACATTCTGCTCTGAAGAAATCAGATGAGATAGAAAATGGCCTACTATGAGAAACTCAAGCTTTACTTAAAGTTTGCCAAATGTATTTAAATTGTTTTAAAATAACTGGTGTGTCTAAAGGCAAAACAATGGAAAAAGTTAAGCCCATAGTTAGAAAGTTTTTATTCAAAGTTAGAAAGTTTTTATTCAACTCCTAGGACCCTATTCACCAGTATGATTTTGTAAACAATTCAGTTTCACATCCTGTATACCTGTTCTTCCATTTGCCAAATGGGAATAATAATTGCCCACCTGTTATCCTCAAAGACTATTTTGAATATAACAAAGAAACATGTGAACATGATTGTAAAAGGCATACAGAGAATTGAATAAAGGCATATTTAACATTATAATTTGGTTTATTAATCAGCATTATACTATGCATTAAATCATGTGCTCAGATATTATAGTTACATAGACTAAAAGCCTGATTTAGGATGGTTAACCTTTAAAATGATTGTTAGTCCTTTTTTAACATTCAATTTTCAGAATTTCTCTAGTTTTCTGGGGTTTTTTTTGTTTATAAGAGATGAGTTCTTCCTCTGTCATTGAGACTGATCTGGAACTCCTGGGCTCAAGCAATCCTCCTATATGGATGCCTCCCATACAGGCGTGCACCACCTCGCCCAACGTCCAGTGTGTTTGTTTGTAGAAAAAAATACAATGTAAATTTGCATATTGGCAATTGATTTTTTTTAGTTAGTTGGGTTAGAGTCTTTTTTCTACTTTGTAATTACTGAAATGATCAATAGTATCAAATATAGTGAGGATACAGAAAACCAAGTACACACTACTGAGGGGTGGGGTAATCTGGAGAACAATTAGTCTATTATCAACCAAAATTTTTTTAAAAAGTACTTATACTGGAGCGCAGTAGCATGATCTCGGCTCACTGCAATTTCCACCTCTCAGTTTCAAGCAATTCTTATGCCTCAGCCTCCTGAGTAGCTGGGATTACAGGTGTGCACCACCAAGCCCAGCTAATTTTTGTATTTTTAGTAGAGATGGGATTTCGCCATGTTGGCCAGGCAGTTCTCAAACTCCTGGCCTCAAGTGATCTGCTCACTTCAGCCTCCCAAAGTGCTGGTGTTATAGGCGTGAGCCTCTGTGCCTAGCCAGCAATTGACTAATTTTAAAATATTAAGTGTAGTTCACTCATCTTGTAACTCACATTCATATGTCTAAAAAGTAACGTGGTGATATTTTTCATGATAGGCTATCAGTTATTATAATAAAACAACAAAAAGGAATTTTGGGGAGTGGTTTGAACTCCTTGAATTATTTACACCACCATTGATCTTAAGTACTTCTATTAAATTGAGTATAATTATCCAATGGAAATAACGCAGATGTTGAAGAAACCAAAAATAAGGCCTCAGGAGGTTTCTGTTTATAAAATAAGTCATTTTTATAGTGGTAGCCACATTTTCCTGTGATCTGTATTGAGAATCAGTTTCAATGTAACAACCACAAGATTCTTTGTAATTAGAATAACTTGATCTAGCAGTCAAGGCCATTATGTAAACTCTTATTTTTTATACCTATCTAGATGATTCATAGATCTTATTTATGTATTTACTTAATCATACGGATAAGGACAAAGTGCTCATGATGGAAAAATTCTATTATATGGAAATAAAAGCTATTCTAAAAGTAGAAACTGGCATTAGGTTCCTTTTTTTTTTTTTTTTTGAGATGGAGGCTCGCTCTGTCGCCCAGGCTGGAGTGCAGTGGCACGATCTCGGCTCAGTGCAAGCTCCGCCTCCCAGGTTCAGGCCATTCTCCTGCCTCAGCCTCCCAAGTAGCTGGGACTACAGGCACCTGCAACCACGCCCGGCTAATTTTTTTATTTTTAGTAGAGACGGGGTTTCATCGTGTTAGCCAGGCCGATCTTGATCTCCTCACCTCGTGATCCGCCCGCCTGGGCCTCCCAAAGTGCTGGGATTACAGGCGTGGGCCACTGCGCCCGGCGAAGATTGCATTTTTATCTAAAAATATAAAAGTTGGTGACAAAGTCCTAATTTTACAGAGAAAAACAGATAAGCAACATTAATCATTTTCTGAAATCAAGATTGTTTTGATCACTTTAATTGAAGGGAACAGTAACTTAAATAATTTTACTAAACAGTGCATGGTTAGTACCTTTGTATTTTACAAGGCTTCTGTATTTTACAGAGGTGTTGATTGTCAGTATACAGTTAATACTACTAATATTTTACAAGGCTTCTGTATTTTACAAAGGTACTGATTTTCTGTTTTAAGATTTGTAGTTTCAGTACTTAGAGTAATTCAGTTGTTGGTTTTAAGTTCTCCCTGCAAAATTTAGGTTAAGTGACTATATGAATAGTGGTAGATTCCATTGCGGGGTAGTGGAGAATACTTGTCATGATTTGCCTGGAGTAAGTATGGCAGCAGTCATCTCTACCTAGATTCTTAAAATATAACCAAAAGCTCCAGGCCACCACCGTTTACCACAGGAGACTTTATTTATTGAATAATGTAATCAATAGCCTTCCATTAAATGCTAAGCCAGACAGCTGAATCTTTTAAATTACCACTGAAGCATAATATAATGTTTCCTGTAACTTTGTAGTTTTGAAACCTGTAACTTTTTGGGTTCATTTTGACTATCACTGATACTTTTCCCTGAGGACTGGTGCCTTCAGTATTACCAGATATGAGGGGCTCAAAAGTTATATTCCTTTATGAAAATAAATAGTATAAACAATTATATAACCTCTAATTGTGAGTCCTATAATGAATGTTAACAATATAGGCCAGGTGTGGTGGCTCATGCCTGTAATCTCAGCACTTTGGGAGGCCAAAGCAGGCGGATCACTTGAGGCCAGGAGTTCAAGACCAGCCTGGCCAACATGGCAAAACCCTGTCTCTACTAAAAATTCAAAAATTAGCCAGGCATGGTGGCAGCCGCCTGTAATCCTAGCTACGCGGGAGGCTGAGGCAGGAGAATCACTTGAATCCAAGAGACGGAGGTTGTAGTGAGCTGAGATCATGCCACTGTATTCCAGCCTGGGTGACAGAGTGAGACTCTGCTTCAAAAAGAAAAAAAAGTAAACCCACAATATAGTATAGTAGTTAGAGAAAAATACCTGTACCTATTTGTAAAAGAAATTAACATATTTACTATTTTACAAGTTAATGCTTTTTTCAAAACTAGAGATGGAGGTCTCACTATGTTGTCCAGGCTGATCTTGAACTCCTTGCCTCAAGCCAGTCTCCCAGCCAAGCCTCCCAGAGTACTGGGATTACAGGCATGAGCCATCATATCCAGCCTTTTTTTTTTTTTTTTTTTAACCTCAACATTTGTGTTGCTTTTTAGATGCCTTAGTGATAACCTTAACTACAGTCTCTACTCAGCTCTTTTTGCTTCTTAAAGGAAAGATGTTTTGAACATATACTACAATAGTCATTTATTTTCCTAACAGGAAAAACTGGTAGCAAACATGCCCTTACCATCCCAAAATATTAACCTTAAATGGAGGAGTCTCTACTGAGAAATGTACTGACTTTAGCATTTCACTTGCTAAATTGTGTAATGAGGTTTAAAGGAGCATAAAGGTTCAAATTCTGTTTTTATACATCTGCTGGCTTTTGTGTCTTTGGACCACGTAACCTAAATGAGGCTCAGTGTCTGTAAATTGGGAGCAGAAACACTTCATTATGAACTACATCACATAGGTGAGATAATGAATGTAAATGTATCTAAGCCATTGCCTGCTGCAAAGTAGATAATAAAAGGTCATTCTTCTTCATTCTCTTAAAGACCATCTTTTTAGAGTAGCCTTGCTGTTTTTCTTTCCTAACATAATTGAACTTTAAAAAACATAGCTAGCTATACCATCAGGGTTTTTGGTTTGGGGTTTGGATAAATGTAAATAGATACCTTTCTGTAGTTGGTTTCTACAGTCCTTTTCCCTTTTCTTTTGGAAACACAATAATCTGGTAGGTTATTTCTCATCTGCCACTTGTGTCTTTTTTCCTTAGTAATAATTTTGGTATTCTTATCCTTTGCACTTATACTCCTTTTTTTCTGAGCTTCTCCAGCAATGCCAAGGTACTTTCTTACTACAAGATGCATAGCACAAGCCAGCTCTGATTTTTTTCCATTTATTTTTCCTTTCCTGTGTTTACTAGTAAACTACTTTGGTTAGCTGTTTCCTCCTTAAAACTTCAGAATCAGAGGTTAAAAGTGAAACTGAGTTTACTTTAACTTCCTTCATGTTAGCTTTTAATTTTTTTTAATGTTTAAAGTAATATTGAAGTATAGGATTATAAAGTAAAACCTCACTCACCAGAGGTAACTAACCCCACTGTTAACAGTTTGGTGTCCTACTAGAATGTTTCTGTGAGATACTTATTAGACAATTAAATACATACACATATTTACACATCCTATTCTTTGCCTTGCTTTTTACACTCATAGACTTCTTCCTATGTTAGTACATGTAAATTTACCCCATTTGTCCTCATGGCTTCTATTATAGTATTCCATTTTATGCACTTATTCATTCCTTATTAGTAGACATTTGGATTGTTGCCAGTTTTCTTTGTTATTATATCCAGTGCTACAATGTGCATTTTGTGGCATTGTGTATGTATTTTCGCCCACTTTTTTTAGTATGGTCATGTTAGTATAGGCATGTGTTGCCCATTTAATGATGGCTATGTAATCTGAGAAATGCATCATTAGGCAATTTTGTCATTGTGAACATCATAGAGTGTACTTACACAAACCTACTACACATCAAGGCTATATGCTACAGCCTAGTGCTCCTGGGCTACAAACCTAGGACAAACCTGTATAGCATGTTACTGTACTGAATACCATAGGCAGTTGTAACACAATAGTAAATGTTTGTGTATCTAAACATAGAGAAGTGTCCATAAAAATATGGTATTACAATCTTATGGGACCACCATTGTATATGTGGTACATTGTTGACTAAAACATTGTGCTACACATGACTGTACTTCTATAACATAGTTTCTTAGAGGTGAAATTGCTGGGTCTAAGAAGGTGCACATTTTAACTTTCGATGGGTACTACCAAACTGTTCTCTGAAAAGATGTTGATCCAGTTTATGTTCACGTCAGCAGTATATGAGAATGAATACTTATTTCCTCACCTCTTCCTCAATTCTGGATTTTATCCATCTTTAATGAAAATAGTATCCTTTATTTTTATCTCCTTTGATTTTGTTTAAGATTGATATTTTTAAGCATTTTCTATATGAATATTATAAAATACTGGTTTTCTTTGCATTTAAACTTTACTTTCAAATGACAGGCAGTTTCTTGTGGCCAGTGATCCTTCTTGGATACTGAATGGAAAAGAGATCAGCCTGAAGTTAAAATTTCACATTAATAATTCTCAGGAAAAAAAACTTGCTGTGACTGAGTTGACAGTATTAGCATTTGTTTCAAGTATGTTCGATTATTTAATAAAATGTAATGTCATAAGGCTGTGATTCCTAACGAATGATTTCTGTTAAACATACTGATTATCCTAATTTTAAAGCTTTATTAAGAAGAAAAATATATAAGTACCATTCATTAAGTTGGACATATTTCCTATCAGGACGTTCTTACCAACTTATATCTCTCCAGAGATTTAAGGAAAGAAATCTTATAGTTTCATCATCTTATTTATAATAAAGTCTGTAGGTTTGGTTTAAAGATTGTTTAATTGTAAAAGGGCCCACAGCTCTTTTCATCAAAGTTCTCACTTCTGCCTGTTCTGTACTCGCTAAGATCAGAAATCATTTGCAGAATTCTTTCTGTGTACCATGTACTGCATCGGTCTCTGAGATACAGAAATGCGCAAGGGAGTCTCTGCCTTCAGTGAGGATACATGTGTGCGTGACACTGAAGGGGGAATGATTATGTTGAGAGAGGAATAATGTTCCTTCTAGAAAGTGAACTCTGAGCTGTATTTTAAGGGATCAGTAGGTATTAGCCAGGAAAACAAGGCTACGAAAGGACCTTCCAAGACAATAGGATAGCATTTAGTAATTCACTCAACAATTTTTATTGAATATCTATTGTTTTATTGAATATGCTTGTTCTCACCTTAGCACATTTGCCCTTGTTCTCCCTGGGATACTATTCCCCTAGATCTGATTTTTGGTTTTTGTGTTTGTTTGTTTTAATTCTCTGCCATCTTTCTCCAGTCAAATGTCACCACCTCAGAAATGCCTTCTCTAACCACCTTACCTGAACCTTCCCATTTTCTAATATACATCCTTTATACTAATGTAGAATTTTCATTACCTAAAATTATGTATAATCATATATGTATATTTATATAAAATACTTGAAATTATATATTTGTTATTTCCCCTTTTTTTCATGAAGGCAAACTTAATCTCTTAATTGCTATTTCTCCAGTACCTGGCATATACTTTCTCTTTTTTATTTTTTTTTTGAGACAGGATCTTCCTGTGCCAGGTTAGAGGCTGGAGTGCAGTGTCTCTTCACAGATGCAATCACGGTGTGCTACCCCTTCAAACTCCTGGCCTCAAGCAATCCTCCCACCTCAACCCTCCTGAGTAGCTGGGACTACAGGCATGTGCCACAGCACCCAGTTAATTCTCTCTCTCTCTTTTTTTTTTTTTTTGAGACAGGGTGTCACTCTGTCACCCAAGCTGGAGTGCAGTGGTGTGATCACAGCTCACCGAAGCCTCAACTTCCCCAGGCTTAGGTGATCCTCCCACCTCAGCCTGCGAGGAGCTGAGACTATAGGTGTGCACCTCCACACCCAGCTAATTTTTGTATTTTTTGTAGGGATAGGGTTTCGCCATGTTGCTCAGGCTGGTCTGCAACTCCTGGGCTCAAGTGATGCGTCTGCCTCAGCCTCCCAAAGTGCTGGGATTACAGACGTGAGCTACTGCACCCAGCCCCAGCTGATTCTTACCTTTCACCTCTTAATAACTCTGAGCAAGATATAGGACATATAGTGTCTCTGCATTTTGTATCATTAGACAACCTGAGACCTGGGAAGTTTGCCTAATTTCAAATGGATAAATAGGTTTAAGTAGCTGGGACGGCAGGCACATGCCACTGTGCTCGGCTAATGTTTTCATTTTTTGTAGAGATGGGGGTCTTTTTTTGTTTTGTTTTTTGAGACGGAGTCTCGCTGTATCACCCAGGCTGGAGTGCAGTGGTGCGATCTCTGCTCACTGCAAGCTCTGCCTCCCGGGTTCACACCATTCTCCTGCCTCAGCCTCCTTGTGCTGCTGAGATCACTTACTTAGAAATTCAGGAGAGAACTTTTGACCTTTCTAATCTCTTGTTATTCATAGTAAAATCCTGGGTATCTCATTTATAGGGATACTAATATCTCCTCTGAAACATACAATGAACCATTTTTCTCCTAAAATTGGTTGCTTGCCTACTATAAAATAATTCTAGAGGCTGGGAGCAGTGGCTCACGCCTGTAATCCCAACACTTTGGGAGGCCAAGGCAGGCGGATCACCTGAGGTCAGGAGTTCAAGACCAGCCTGGTCAACACGGCAAAACCTTGTCTCTACTAAAAATACAAAAATTAGCCGCATGTGGTGGTGCATGCCTGTAATCCCAGCTACTGAGGAGGCTGAGGCAGGAGAATCGCTTTAACCCAGGAGGTGGAGGTTGCAGTGAGCAGAGATCACGCCATTGCACTCCAGCCTGGGCAACAGAGCAAGACTCTGTCTCAAAACAATAAAATAATTTGAATTGCTCTTTCTTTTAAAAGGTATTTACCTGTATTCAAAGCAAAAGTTTTTTTTAATATATGCTTTTGCTTTTAAGAACAATCTTTATTCCATTTCTATGAAATGTGAAGTTAAAGCCTCAACTTTTTTAGTTTGAATATTACTTGCAATTGTTCTTATAAACTGGCTGATTGATGAGCTAGCTACTATTTAAATGTCTAAGCATTCCTCATTTCTCATTTTGTTATCAGCTATACAAAACACAGACTTGCTCAAATCTTTCTAGAGTAATTTTAGTTTAGTAATATGCTGTTTTTAAGTATTTGGACTAGCTGTAAGGTTTATAAAACTTATTTTAATAATATCTGATTTGTGCTTTTATTACTGTTTTTAATAGGCAAGAAAACAGCATATCACTGGTGAAAGCTTACTGGAATGAACTTTTTACTCTTGGTCTTGCCCAGTGCTGGCAAGTGATGAATGTAGCAACTATATTAGCAACATTTGTCAATTGTCTTCACAATAGTCTTCAACAAGGTAAAAAGCACCTTCCTTACCTTTTCCAGGTTGTAGGAGGAGGCATGAGTTTCATTAAATGTTATGACTAAGGTTAGATATCTAATAATTATTATATTAGTGTTTTAGGTACCAATGCTCTTCTTACTTTAGATAATTTTTACAATTTTATAAATTTACTAATCCTCAAAATATTTTTTAAATAGAGTGTAACAAAATTGAAAACAGTATACTTAAGTCTGGCAGGCTATTTCTGACCAGGCCTTGTGAATTTTTGTGCAACTATCAAAGAATCCAGGGTGAGCTTATGTAGAGGTGGTCAAATATTTTAAAACATATACTACTCAGCAATTTTTAAATGACCTTTCTTTATTATAGCCCTTTGAATCCTAAGATAGGTTGATTTTGTATCAATTCATCAGAATGTATTCTCTCACCTAAATAGTTCTGAAGAGTCAGGAACAATCCTTTTTATTCTGTTTTTCCTTTCCTAGATGCCAAGGTAATTGCAGCCCTCATTCATTTCACAAGACGAGTAATCACTGATTTATAAATGCTTAACTATAGAATGGCTTATGACTACCCAAAACAGTGCCCCATCAACAAATGGGGAAAATTGCCTTTTGAGCTCAGGAATAATTTATAAATTGGGGACTACCTTCTAGTTCTTTAGCATATTCTATTTCTTATTGTTTTATATAATTTTTAAATCATTTGCTTCCTCCTTATATTTAACAGCAGAGGGGTAATCACCTTAAAATGTCATCAAAAATAGATCCACTAGAAGGCAGCATCACATTCCCATCTTACTTATGGACTCCTACCCCTGGTTCATGTCTTATATGCCTGTAATGGTTATAAAGCCTACCTTCAGGAAAGCTATGGTTGACTAATTACTAATGGATGGGTTTTAAACATGTCCCTCTACAATAAATTAAAATCTTTATTGTAAAACTTTATTCTGCTTCAGTTTTTTTCTTCTTAACAGTGTTTTTACTAAATATTTGTTTTTATTATAGTAGTCTTGGTAGTGAAACATGTAGATGGTTTTGCTCATTTTTTCCCAACCAATATAAGCTTAAATAAAATCCTATTACCAAAATTTGAGTCTTATGTACTTTTAGTTGTCTAGTGTTTCAGATGGTTATCTTTACATCCTATCTTCTCAAAGGTATATCTTGAAAGCAAACATTTCAGCCAGGTGGGGTGGTTCACACCTGTAATTCCAGCACTTTGGGAGGCTGAGGTGAGACTGCTTGAGCCTAGGAGTTCGAGACTAGCCTGGACAACATTGTGGTACCCCACCTCTACAGAAATTTTTTAAAAATTAGCTGGCCATGGTGGCACATGCCTATAGTCATAGTCCCAGCTACTTAGGAATCTGAGGCAGAGGATTACTTGAGCCCAGGAATTTGAGGTTGCAGTGAGCTATGATGGCACCACTACACCCTAGCTTGGACAACAGAGTGAGAACCATTTCTTTAAAAAAATAAAAAGGGTGGGGAGGGGGGTGTTGGGCGCGGTAGCTCACGCCTGTAATCCCAGCACTTTGAGATGCCTAGGCGGGTGGATCACGAGGTCAGGAGTTCAAGACCAGCCTGGCAAACATGGTGAAACTCCGTCTCTACTAAAAATACAAAAAAATTAGCCAGGCGTGGTGGCAAGCGCCTGTAATCCCAGCTACTCAGGAGGCTGAGGCAGAGAATTGCTTGAACCCAGGAAGCAGAGGTTGCAGTGAGCCGAGATCGTGCCACTGCACTCCAGCCTGGGCGACAGAGCGAGACTCCATCTCAAAAAAAAAAAAAAAAAAAAAAAAAAAGGAACCATTATGTTTAGAGTTTTCTTTTTTTGTTTGTTGTTGTTTTTTAACAAGCCAAGTGCCATAAACATCCAAATCCATTTTTTATATATAGTTTTTTCCCCAAAAGCAATTACCATGAGAAAATAATTCATTTTTTAAAAGTATTTTTACAACATCAAAAGAATTAAGATGAAATATAAACCTGGCTGGGCACAGTGGCTCACACTTTGGGAGGCTGAGGCAGGCAGATCACTTGAGGTCAGGGGTTCAAGACCAGCCTGGCCAACATGGTGAAACCCCATCTCCACTAAAATACAAAATTTAGCCATTCATGGTGGCGCTCACCTGTAGTCCCAACTACTCAGGAGGCTGAGGTGGGAGGATTGCTTGAACCCAGGAGGCAGAGTTGCAGTGAGTTGAGATCGCACCACTGCACTCCAGCCTTGGGCAACAGAGCGAGACCCTGTCTCAAGACAAATAAATATAAACCTTTCTACTTACGATTTTTATACAGATTATACTAACAGCTTGTTCTTGAATGAATAATATCTTAAGATTAGTTTTAGCTATAATTGCAGAAATACTTAATTTTAAACATTTCTACATTGGTTATACTCAAAGCTTGAAATTCATGAGAGGAAGGCCAGGCACAGTGGCTCACACCTGTAATCCCAAGACTTTGGGAGGCATAGGTGGGCTAATCACTTGAGCCCAGGAGTTCAAGAACAGCCTGGGCAACATAGTGAAACCCCATCCTACAAAAAATACAAAAATTAGCTGGGTGCGGTGGCATGCGCCTCTAGTCCCAGCTACTTGGGAGGCTGAGGCGGGAGAACTGCTTGAGTCCAGGAGGCAGAGGTTGCAGTGAGCCAAGATCACTGCACTGCACTGCCACCTGGGCGACAGGAGTAAAACCCTGTCTCAAAAAAAATTTAAGAATTAAAAAATTTTTCAAAATTCCTGAGAGGGAAATATATTGGATGAAAGTAGTTGTTCATTTTAGACAAACACTAGAAGCATTTGTTTATTTTTAATTAAAGATAAAATGTCAACAGAAAGAAGAAAATTATTGATGGAGCACATCTTCAAACTACAGGAGTTTTGTAACAGCATGGTTAAACTCTGCATTGATGGATACGAATATGCCTACCTGAAGGCAATAGTACTCTTCAGTCCAGGTATATAAACATTTACTTTTTATTCAAAATAAAATGTTTCACGATGTGGAGAAATAGAAGCCCTCATATGTTGCAAGTGGGGATGTAAAATGGTGCAGTTACCTTGGAAAAGAGTTCAGTAGTTCTTCAAAAGGTTAAACATGGAGTTATCATATGACTCAGCAGCTTCACTCTTGTCAGCCCAAGAGAAATGAAAAATATACATCTATGCAAGAATGTGTATATAAATAGTCATAGCAGCATTATTTATAATAGTCAAAAAGTGGAGACAACCCAAATGTCGGTCAACAGATGAAGAAATAAATTTAATATATACATACGATGGAATATCATTCAGCCATAAAAGGAAGGAAATTCTAACACATAATACTGCAACACAGATGAACCTTTAAAAGTTCTGCTAAATGAAAGAAGCCAGTCATATTGTTTGATTTCATTTATATAAAATACGCAAAATAGGTAAACCTGTATAGACATAAAATAGATAAGTGGTTGCCAGGGACTAAGGAGAAGGAAGAAATGGGAAGTGACTGCTAATGGGTAGAGTGTTTTTTTTGGAGTGACAAAAATTTCCAAAATTAGATTGTAGTGATAGTTGTACAACTGTCAGTATATTCATACTAAAAACTATTGAATTGTATACTTTTTTTTCTTAGACTGAGTCTCACTCTGTCGCCCAGGCTGGAGTGTAGTGGTGCAATTTCAGTTCACTGCAACCTCCGCCTCCTGTGTTCAAACGATTCTCCTGCCTCAGCCTCCCCAGTAGCTGGGATTACAGGCATGTACCACCACACCCAGTTCATTTTTGTATTTTTAGTAGAGACGAGTTTCACTATGTTGGCCATGCTGGTGTTGAACTCCTGACCTAAGGTGATCTACCCGCCTCGGCCTCCCAAAGTGCTGGGATTACAGGAGTGAACCACCCGCCTGGCCTGAATTGTATACTTTAAATTGGTGAATTTTAAGGATGTTAGACATTTATATGGGTATGAAAAGGGAGGTTGAGAAGTCAGTGAAATAATATGATAGACCTTGGCAGGGTGCAGTAGCTCATGCCTGTAATCCTCACATTTTGGGAGGCCAAGATGGGAGGACTGGTCAGGAGTTTGAGACCAGCCTGGGCAACATAATGATACCTCTTCTCTACAAAAATCAAAACAGAAAAAATTAGCTGGATGTGCTGGTGTGCACCTGTAGTTTCAGCTACTTGGGAGGCTTAGGTGGGAGGATCACTTCAGCCTGAGAATTTGAGGCTGCAGTGAGCTCTGATCACGCCGCTGCATTCTAGCCTGGGTGACAGAGGGAGACCCTGTCTCAAAAATAAATGAAAATGTAAAAAATGTTATAGACCTTTATTTCTGTTGTCACGTCAACATTTGAATTCTTAGGTGTATTTTTTTAGGCATTACTAAATGGCAGAATGAGAGATGACTATTGCTATGTTGATGGGCTAGATTTCCAAACATCTTATATGAGTTACCAACAAATAAAAAAAACTGGTTTCTTGTTTTCCTGCCAGTTTACAGTTTTCACAGATGGTAAAATGACGGTAAGCTCTCAGTGATCAATTTCTGAATAAGAGAAATTGACTGTTCTCTTAGGTTCTGTATTTTTCATTCTGATATGTTTCTGTTCTTGTGCATCATAATAAAATTGTCTGAGGAAACCTGCTTCTTTCTATCAGTAATACCAGTAAGAACATGAAAGCTTGTACTATTTCTTCTAATGTTTCTTATGAGTTAGTAACGTATGTCTCTATTCTTAGCACAATTTGTCACCTTTATTTTCCTTAGGTGAAAATTGAAGGAACATAGATTTGAAGTTTAAATTCTAATGTAATTTTATTTTACTAAGTATTTTTAGGTTTTTCCATTTAGTACTTTTTAAAATTTTCATCCATGAGAACAGAGCTTTCCATATTCAACATTTCTTAAGCTATGCATAATTTTTATGAAGTTCTTTTAATATTTCTGTTTTTGTGTAATGTTATAGTGACCATTGAAATGCTTATATAGATTTTTTCATATTTCTTATTTTTCTGATAGAGATGATATTTGTGGTTTCATAATTTCTTATATACCTTTTTACCTAAAAATAGAATTTTTGACTTAGAAAAATATGGCACAGATATAATCTGCAAATATTTCATGGATTTAAAATGCCTTTTTTTTTTTTTTTTTGAGACGGAGTCTCACTCTGTTGCCCAGGCTGGAGTGCAGTAGCACCATCTCGGCTCACCACAACCTCTGCCTCCTGGTTTCAAGCGATTCTCCTGCCTCAGCCTCCCAAGTAGCTGGGATTACAGGTGCCTGCCACCACACCCAGCTAATTTTTTGTATTTTTAGTAGAGACGGGGTTTCACCATGTTGGCCAGGCTGGTCTTGAACCCCTGACCTTGTGATCCCCTCACCTCGGCCTCCTAAAGTGCTGGGACTACAGGCATGAGCCACCACACCCAGCCTTAAGATCTCTTTTTAAGCTGAGCCATTTACCTTTTGCTCCTATTAAAGGCAAAGTTATCAAATGCCTTCTTACTACTTTTGGAATGGAGAGAAAGCTGTTTATTTTGGTAACACCCACTTATTTTTTATTAGTTAGCATATGTATACGAGATAAAAAATAATTTTAAATATGTAAAATATAGTGCTTGGTATATAGTAGGTGGCCTCAATCAATATTTGTGGAATGAATGAGCCACACTTTCTTTTTTTTTTTTTTTAAGACAGAGTTTCGCTCTTGTTGCCCAGGCTGGAGTGCAATGGCGCTGTCTCGGCTCACTGCAACCTCTGCCTCCCAGGTTTAAGTGATTCTCCTGCCTCAGCCTCCTGAGTAGCTTGGATTACAGGCATGCACCACCATGCCTGGCTAATTTTGTATTTTTAGTAGAGATGGGGCTTCTCCATGTTGGTCAGGCTGGTCTTGAACTCCTGGCCTCAGATGATTCACCCTCCTCAGCCTCCCAAAGTGCTAGGATTAGAGGCGTGAGCCACCATGCCCGGCCTGAGCCACACATTTTATGATGGGGCTTCTGTTTTGACTATTCTTTCTGTCTCTTTTCATATCCACTCTGTCTTAAATGAACATTCAGAACTAGGGTACCAATGTTTTCTTTAATGTTTCAGATCATCCAGGCCTAGAAAACATGGAACAGATAGAGAAATTTCAGGAAAAGGCTTATGTGGAATTCCAAGATTATATAACCAAAACATATCCAGATGACACCTACAGGTATCTAGAGTTAAATTCTATATAATTAAAATAATTGAAAAACCTTTTGTGGATCTGTTATCTCATTATTTCTACTCTCACAATAATTAAATGTTTTAGGTAACCTTAACTTTGAAATACTAATGCTATAAAAAGCAGTATTGCATTGTTGCAAGTACGTTACATAAAATATTTCATCCAGTTCTGACATTTTTTATAAAAGGAGACTTCAGCACAGAGAGGTTAACTTTGCTTAAGGTCACACAGTAAATGATAGCACCTGACTGTGACCCAAGTAGTCTGACTCTAAAATCCAAACTCTTTTTCTTTGGATAAAATAATGAATTTTGTTAGCAAAAGGAGGATAAAAAATAATCAAGAGACCAGCCTGGACAACATGGTGAAACCCTGTTTCTACAAAAAAATACAAAAATTAGCCCGGCATGGTGGCGCATGCCTGAAGTCCCAGCTACTCAGAAAGCTGAGGTGAGACTGCAGTGAGCTGTGATCATACTCCTACGCTCCAATCTGGGTGACAGAGTGAGACCCTGTCTAAAAAATATTAAAAAATAAAAACAAATACCATTAGATTGTTTTATAATTAATTTTGAAACATGGTTTATGAAATTCACTCCAAGCTATTTCTCACCAATATTCTTTGAGAAAAATTCTTTTTTTTATAAGAGCCACTTTCTTTAAAGAGGGATATTATAGCCGAGGGGTTAATCACCTGGTTATAGAGCCAGAGTACCTGGATTTGAATTCTGACTCCTGCACTTGCTAGCTTCATAACCTTGGGCATGTTTCCTCACCTATAAATGGAGATAATACTAATACCCACTTTTTACAATTATTTTAAGGATTAAATCAGTTAATATATGTACAGTGCTTAGGACTGTGCCTATCATATAGTAAGGGCTATATAAGTGTGTTTGCTTATAATAAATAAAACATTTTATTAGTTTGGCATACTTCAAACTAGTAAAATAACATTTTTACATATAATAATTTTTTACATATATTAAATAATGTAGATTTATAAGCCAGTCTCATCTCAAATATCAGCCTTACTTTAACTCGTTTTCCTATTCTGCTTTCTACCAGTTCTGTAAAAGCTGAGTAATTTGATGTGGATGCTGAGTAATTTGAGGAGTAGAGCACACAGCTCCAGGAAGATAATCCTGGGGGCTGCTGGTCTAATTTGGTCTGAGGTGTTAAGAGTGCAAGGCGTTAGGACAGAAGGATAAACCCACCACAGTCTTTTTGAAAAGGTGGTTTTGTTGTGGTTGTTTTTCAGCATCTTTAAGTTTTAAAAGTTACTCTATGCCTCATTATAGAAATAAATACAGTATTTAAATTTTTTTCCTTTGTGACTGCAACTTTCTCAGTTTTTTACATTGTTGGTTACTTAAAAATAATACATTATCCTTGGATAGTAGTTTTCAACTTATAAGGCACTTTGACACAAGATAGGGTCTTACCCTAAGAAACCTCACTACCTGGCACAGAAATTGGCAGGGATCATTTCATTCATCCTCACAACAGCACTGTGAGAGACAGTAAGTGGCAAGCACACATTTATATAAGTAGTGGGCAGTTCAATCAAGATTTGAACCCAGCGGTCTTGATTCCACATTCTGTGCTTTTCCCAGTAATAGCAACTATTGCCTACTTCCAGTAGTTTTTTGCAGAGCAAAACCAAGAAAATGTCTTACGTCCTGATAACACAAAACATTGCCATTTTTAAAACCTGAAATGAGTTGCTAAGTCATTCTTTTTCTTTTTCTTTTCTTTTTTTTGAGATAGAATATTGGTCTGTCACCCAGGCTGGAGTGCAGTGGCATGATCTCGGCTCACTGCAACCTCTGCCTCCTAGGTTCAAGCAATTCTCATGATTCTCTTGCCTCAGCCTCCCAAGTGGCTGGGGTTATAGGCACGTGCCACCATGCCTGGCTAATTATTTTTTGTATTTTTAGTAGAGACAAGGTTTCACCATGTTGGCCAGGCTGGTCATGCCCGGCTGATTTTATTTTATTTTATTTTATTTTATTATTATTTTTTTTTTAGTAGAGATGAGGTTTTACCATGTTGGCCAGGCTGGTCTCAAACTCCTGACCTCAAGTGATCTGCCCACCTCAGCCTCCTAGAGGTGAGCCACTGGCACCCAGCCGCCATTCTTAAATGTATAACTTGGCCCGGCACAATGGCTCACGCTTATAATCTCAGTACTTTGGGAAGCCAAGGCAGGAGGATTGCTTGAGCCCAAGAGTGTGAGACCAGCCTGGGTAATATAGTGACACCCTGTCTCTACAAAAAAAAAAAAACACACACACACACACAATTAGCCAGGTATAGTGGCACACTCCTGTAGCCACAGCTACTTGGGAGGCTGAGGCGGGAAGGATCACTTGAATCCAAGGAATTGAGGCTGCAGTGAGCTCACACCACTGCACTCCAGTTTGGGCAGCAGAGCGAGGCCCTCTCTCAAAAAAAAAAAAAAAAAAAAAAAAATTGTATAACTTGATGCATGGTTTAACGACTCAGTTCCACAGTCCTTACAGCCAAGTGGAGGCAGTACAGTGTAGCATTAAGAGCAGGGCTTTCCCCTGTGGAGTCTGTCAGACTGCATTAATAGCCAGGTAATTGCCATATGTTCTAAGGCTTGAGAATACTAAAGTTTTGATTTTAACTTTTGAAAATGCTATCTTTATTAAATTAGGCCACATGCAGAAATTACTCATATTTTTCTACTAAATTTCTTTCTGGTTTACAACCTTGTTCCTCTCCCTTTTTTCTTTCTTTTTTTAGGTTATCCAGACTACTACTCAGATTGCCAGCTTTAAGACTGATGAATGCTACCATCACTGAAGAATTGTTTTTCAAAGGTCTCATTGGCAATATACGAATTGACAGTGTTATCCCACATATTTTGAAAATGGAGCCTGCAGATTATAACTCTCAAATAATTGGTCACAGCATTTGAAAACGGCGACTGCAGTGGTATAAACTTAACTGTTCTTTGCCAGAACACAAGACACCAAATTGAACTCACTGCTTTTGAGGCATCTGGAAATTTTTACTTTAAAAAGTAACCAGAATCCAAGGTATTTTTATTTTAGCTTCCTTAAGAATTTTTGAAGTGACTGGGCAGGCAGCAGAAATTAAATGAATTTTTCTTCCTGATTCCTTTAAATGAATATGAAACACTACAAATTTATTCTTGGTGAAGATGATACCTGAAGCTGTCACCTCTTGATTATCTAAACTAAGTGCTCATTCTATTTTATAAAACAAATAAATTAGTCTCTTTTTTCTGAATTGTGTTCTAGTCATATTTAACTTCATTATGAACTAGTAAAAATACTTAATGGTCAGAAATCCCTAAGGAGTTAGTTCCTTGCATTTTACTCTGCCATAATAATTTTTGTTTAATTACCATATCAAAATAAGATTATTTTATGCTTACTGGTATAATGACAGTATTAGAACTATAGGAAATAATTGAATATATATTTTTTGTCTTCTGTAAATATCATGGTGTCCCTTAGCATATACCACTCTCATTGCTGGCAGTGAGACAGGCCATTCATGATCTTAAGAGTTGACATTTTTAATGTATATTATTAGTTACAAGCACTTTATATAAAAGAAAATTGTTTTTGAGAATAAGCTAGTGTTGATATTTTAATATTTTTAGCTTACTGCTCGTGTTTTTGTTTTTGTTTTCGTTTATAGAGGTGGGTTTCACTATGTTGCCCAGGCTGGTCTCAAACTCCTGGGCTCAAGTGATCCTGCCTCAGCCTCCCAAAGTACTGGGATTACAGGCGCGCGTCGCCATGCCTGGCCTACTGCTGTCTTTGAAAATAACAGAGACTAGCCAGTTGTAGTGGCTCATGCCTATAATCCCAGCACTTTGGGAGGCTGAGGCAGGCAGATTGCTTGAGCTCAGGAGTTCGAGACCAGCCTGGGCAATATAGCAAGACCTCGTCTCTGTAAAAAGAAAGAAAGTAATAAAGACTAATTGAGCCCAAAGTGTTTCACTATTTCAAAAAAGATATTTAAATTGTTGCTCTTTCATTCCATAAAAAGGATCTGATCTCTCTCCCACTTTTCTGACCTGAGTTAGAGCTTCCCAAACCTGTCATGTATGGGTTTTAGCCAATTTCTTTTAGATCACTAAAAAAACTCACCCAATATGTCAAATAATGGATTTATCATAGCCAGTACATGTTCTCAAGGCAAGTTTAAACATTATTTTGAAGCTATTGATAATTTTTTAAAATAAAGAAATATTCACTGATTTTTTTCACTGTAAAGCACGGGAGGGCTGCTTTAACAACAGTATAAGAATCAGCCTGAAGCCTTGTTACTGCTACAACAAATTCATTTTAGACTCCTCGGATGTCTTCCACAGTAATTTATTCTTTTAGCAAACCTGATACTGATAACTGTTTCTTTGCTTTGATTTCTTGATGAATTATTTTGGTATGTTTGTTGATTTTTAAAGCAAACACGGATAATGCACTCAGTACATTTTTTGTAAAGATTTTTGCAATAGAAGAAAAGCTGAAGTTTTTGTGGGGATGTGGATTTTATTGCTTACTACCTTATAGTAATCAAAAGTTTGAAAATATGAACTTACAGTCTTTACCAGTTTACTAAGGGAAACTTTTTTCCCTATTTAAAACATGATCTTAGTCAACAATTTTATTTATAATTATCAGCTAAAGAAATTACATTTAGTATAATACTCAAATGGAAAAATCAATAGTTTATACCTTTATAAATATAGTTTAGTAAGCCAAGGAATCAGGGAAATAATCCTTTAAAATAATGTACTAATAGTTAAGATGTTTCAGGTGTTTTTTCTGATTAAATTTGCTACTATATTTGGAAGACTTTTTAAAACTATATTAAAATGTGACTTGCATTACAAATTTCTGTGTCTTACCAATATATTTGTAAATATATTATTCATTTTCCTTTTCAGTGATTGCTTATCCTTCGTTTGTTCCATTGTGCTTTCATCTATAGCAAGTATAGATCTGCTATATTAAGAAAGCTCTAATAAGAATCGCCACTGATGTAATAGGTGACTCTTAGGTGGGGTGATTTTAATTAAAGTACTTCCAGGAAGAGAAAAACATGGAAACATTTCTATGTCCTGTATTTTAGGATTATTTACAATTCAATTTGAAGACTCCCAGCTAAATACTGCAGATTAGCTTTTGTTTTCTTTCCTGAAATCTCAGTAAAATGTCCATAAAATATAACTACACGAGGACAAATGGAACAGGAGAGAAGAAATCAAAGGATAGAGTAAAGTAAATTTTTGGAAAACAAAATGCAGGTAGAGAAAGAATGACTGATTTAGTAGAACCAGAACTGAAGAAGCTTTAACTGAGTGACTGCAAAAGGCAATGCAATGAGAAAGAAGCCATACCAAACAAGATACTCAGTACCCTGAAGGAAACAGTGCTCAGAAGAAGAGATGATGCTTGAGACATAAAAAAAATAGATTGGTGGCAAGTCTGGATACAGAATAATTAGACTGTCTTTCCCCAGCCCTACTTAAGTTGGGTGGAGGCCAGGCACGGTGGCTCATGCCTGTAGACCCAGCACTTTGGGAGGCTGAGCGAGGCAGATTGCTTGAGTCCAGGAATTCGAGACTACCCTGTGTAATGTAGTGAAACCTCATCTCTACAAAAAAAAAAAAAAAATTAGCCAGGTGTGGTAGTGTGCACCTGTAATCCCAACTACTTAGGAAGCTGAGGTGGGAGGATGGCTTGAGCCCAGGAGACCAAGGTTGCGGTGAGCTAAAATCATGCCACTGCACTCTATCCTGGGCAACAGAGCCAGATCCTGTCTCAGAAAAAAAAAAAAAAAAAAGGTGGCCACTTTCTCTCCTCCCTTTTCAAGCAGGAGGAGGCCAGAGATAATTCTTCTGAGAAACTGAACTGGAAGAGCATAGGATTTAACAGGATACCAGGGATAACAAAAGGTGTGAATAAGATACAGGGTTGAAAATGTGGAGGAAGTGAAAATCCACATCTGGAGGCCGGGAGCGTTGGCTCATGCCTGTAATCCCAGCACTTTGGGAGGCCAAGGTGGGTGGATCACGAGGTCACGAGTTCAAGACCAGCCTGACCAACATGGTGAAACCCCATCTCTACTAAAAATACAAAAACTAGCCAGGCATGGTGGCACACGCCTGTAATCCCAGCTACTCAGGAGGCTGAGGCAGGAGAATTGCTTGAACCCAGGAGGCAGAGGTTGCAGTGAGCTAAGATTGTGCCACTGCACTCCAGCCTGGGCAACAACAGAGCGAGACTCTGTTTCAAAAAAAAAAAAAAGTCTGCATTTGGTTGATATGTAGGCTTGCTACCCTTTTCCCAGGATACTGGCAATCAAGTACAGTTTTCTCTGCCAGGTTTTTTTTCTTTGGAGAAGCTAAATGGCCCCAGAGAAAAGATCTCCATTTTGGTTATCCCTTAATGATAAAAAATAAATAAATAAAGCCTGTTTGCCACCTTATCACTCTTCAATGAAGCCCTCCAATTACCAAGTCATGTTTGTACGTATTGGGTTTCCATTCAGTTCTTTAGTGCCCTATTATTAAATGTGAACTTACAGCCCAGGATAGCCAGATATTTAAGGAAAATCTCTATACATGAGAGACCAGACATGAGGGGTGGCGAGCAGATACAAAATGCAAAGATCAGAAAAATATTCCCCAAATATAATTAATACCTTGAGAGAAACCAGATGTATCCATAAAAGGAGAACAGAATTTTCCCAAAAAAAATTTGGAGCAAGGAATTGCCCCTAGAAATTAAAAATGATAGTCAAGGCAATTCATTAGAAGGATTCAGAGATAAAATTGAGGAATTCACCCTGAAAGTAAACCCAAAAGACAAAGGAATAGAAAATAGGATAGAAATGATAAAATCAGAGAATCAAACAAGGTCTTTTTTTTTTGGCAGGGGGTAGGGGGGTTGAGTCTCACTCTGTTGCCTAGGCTGGAGTGCAGTGGTGCGATCTCAGCTCACTGCAGCCTCCACCTCCCAGGTTCAAGCAATTCTGCCTCAGCCTCCCCAGTAGCTGGGATTACAGGCACACGCCACCACACCCGGCTAATTTCTTTTTGTTTTTAGTAGAGACAGGACTTCACCATGTTGGCCAGGCTGGTCTCAAACTCCTGACCTCAAATGATCTGCCCACCTCGGCCTCCCAAAGTGCTGGGATTATAGGCATGAGCCACCGCACCCGGCCAAGGTCTAACACTTTCAATACTAAGAGTTTAAGAAAGGGAAAATAGAAAAGATTTCAGAAAAGGAAATTATTAAATAATGTAAGAAAAGTTCCACAAAAGGACACATGTCTGTGGGTGGAAATGATCCACCATTATAAATTTTAAAAGATATGGCATCTTGAAATCACAATATAGTCAAAGAAGACAACTGCTATTTTTAGCAGTATAGAGGAACAGATACTCTGAAGGCCTTTGATCTATTAGCTGAGTTCACCAAATTGAGATGACTTCCTAAAGAAGGCTAAGGTTGTTTCAGGTCAGTAGTACCCCCTGTGTCCTGACAGAAGCAAGTGTAAATCTTCTCTGGAGAAAATATTCATAATTGAGACCAGAAGTTGAGAAAGGAAATATTTTTGGCTTCATAGGCCATGCAGTGTCTGTTAAAATGACTCAAAAAGTGCTAAAGTAACTATACACAACATAAATGAGTGGGCATACCTGTGGTCCAATAAAACGTATACAAAAACAGGCAGTGAACTGGATTTGGCTCTTGGAGTATAGTTTACCAACCCTTAATTTAAAATCTTGATATTCTCACAGATTAGGCTCAACCAAATATGAGTGCACAAAATTATCAAACTCACAAGGAAATAAGCAATACATAAAGACCCTCAAAGACAGTATTAGATATTAAAATTGTCACATGCAGAATGTAACTATATGATATGTTTTAAGGAGAAAAAAATTGAATCTAAAAGTAAACAAGAAACAGGAGCAGCAAAAATAACCAAGTAGATTTGAAAAGCCAAAAAACATTTAGAAAAAATTTACTGAAATTAAAAAATTAATGCCTGGTGAAAGATGCCTTGAATGCATACGTTTAACCCTAAGTTCCTTCTAAAACTGCATTAAAACAGCTAAAGGTTTGTGGGTTGTTTTTATTTTTTTTAGACACCAAGTCTCAATGTGTTGGCCAGGTTGGAACTCCTGGGCTCAAGCTATGTTCCCACCTCAGCCTCCTGATTAGTCTCCCAGCCTCCTGATTAGCTGGGCTACAGGTGTGAACTGCCACACCTGGTTTGCTTTATGGTTTTTGTTTGTTTTTTAATGCATCTTACAAAGACAAAAAAATGGGACAGAAATAAATGATAACCACAACTTTTTGAAAGCTAAAAATAGATTAGTAGTGATGATCCTAGCAAACCTGAGAAGGACTTTTTATCCTGCAGTGTGAAAAAAACTGTGAAGCAATCTGATTTGTACCACAGATCCTCCAAAATGCTCTTGTACTATGACATCTCTGGAGGGGAAGATGAAGGATTTGCTGAAAGTCTATTTTGGAAGTAAATACACACCCACCAGAATGATAAAATTTTAGTCTGGCGAAACCAAACGTAGAGTATGTGGAGTAAAAATATGTGTGTTGATGGAGGGAGTGTCGGTACAATAAATTCGGGAAAGATTTTGCATTAAATAGAAAGTTGAACATGCATGAAGTTATCCTAGAGAAACTCACACATGTACCAGGGGGCATACAAAAATATTCATGTCAGCATTGTAAGAGCAAAAAAGGAACACTGTTCAAATATCCATTGACAGGAGAATGGATAAGTTAATTGTGGTATAATCACCCAATGGAATACTATGCAACACTAAAAAAGGAATAAACTATAAACATGGGTGAATCCCCAAAATACAATGTTGTATGAAAAAAGCCCAAAAGTATACAAAACCATAATTTAACTGGTTTACTGAAAACAGGCAAATACATTGTTGAGAGGTATTTATGTGGGAAAGCTAATTTTGTGAAAGCAAAGGAAATAATTAATACTAAATTAGAATACTAGTTACTTCTGAAGGGGTAGGAAGAGGATAAAAACAGAATACAAGGGGCTTGAAAAGTATTGACAGAGTTCTAACTATTTGCTTTTAAACAAGCCATCCCAAAACGTAACGGTTTAAAACAACATGTACTGTGTTCATGAATATGCAACATGGACAGAGCTTGGGAGAGACAGCTTGTCTGCTCCTTTCAGCCACAGCTAGGTGAGCTCAAATAGTGAGGTTGGAATGTATGTAATCATTCACTCATATGTCTGGAAGTTGATAGTGACTGTTTGCTGGGACTTCAGGTGGAGCTGAAGCCAGAACACATACCTAGTCCTGTTTCCCTTCCTCACAACCTAGAGGCTAGGTTCCAAGAACAAGGGTTGAGAAGGCCACGTGGGAGCTCTGTTACCATTTCTTGCCTGGCATTAGAATTCATCCAGTGTTAGGCAGGGGATGCAGGCTCACACCTGTAATTCCAGCACTTTGGCCAAGGCGGGCAGATTGCCTGAGCTCAAGAGTTCAAGATCAGACTGGACAACATGGCAAAACCCCATCTCTACAAAAAAAAAAAAAAAAAAAGCCAGGCCTGCTGGCACGTGCCTGCAGTCCCAGCTACTCGGGAGGCTGAGGTGGTAGAATCGCTTGAGCCTGGGAAGCGGAGGTTGCAGTAAGCCAAGATTGCACCCCTGCACGCCAGCTTGGGTGACAGAGCAAGACTCCATCTCAAAAAAAAAAAATGAAAAAAACACTAATTCAGTGTCTTCTGCTGCATTCTACTCATCGAAGAAGTCACAAAGGTCTGTGCTGATGGAAAAGGAGGGGAAATAGACTCCACCTCCTGATGATGAAGTGGCAAGCTTCTGGAAGAGCATATGGAACCAGAAATACTAGAAATGTTTCCCTCATTTGGGGGAAAAAATATTCCATCTC
The DNA here is from genome assembly GCF_028858775.2 of Pan troglodytes. Lineage (NCBI taxonomy): Eukaryota > Metazoa > Chordata > Mammalia > Primates > Hominidae > Pan > Pan troglodytes. Next base: position 101,858,788 of record NC_072408.2, on the reverse strand, counting down.
AGCAGCCTCACTTGGAAACCCAGGTAGAGAAGGCTTACCTGGACAAGATTGGGGCCTGGGAGGTGGGGGTGGTTTTCATCTTATGGAATTGTTTACAAATTGATACATAAGAAATCATAAGAAGTTTAAAGGATTGTAACATCTTAAGCTGGGCATGGTGGTGCACGGCTGCCCTAGCTAGTCTGGAGGCTGAGATGGGAAGATGGCTTGAGTCCAGGAGCTGGTGGATGCAGTGAGCTATGATGATGCCACTGCAGTCCAGCCTGGGTGACAGAGTGAGACCCTGTCTCTAAAATTTGAAAAAACAAACAAAAAAAAAATGGCAGGAGGGTATCATCTTGGACCTTCAAACTTGTATGGGCAGGAGATGGCTAAGAAAACTACTCAGCTACAGACTGGACTCCATTTTGTGGGAAATGAAGGGTAATTTCCATGTGGCTGCTGGAGGAAGTGTTGAGAGAGGAAGTGCCAGGGAAAAGCCAGATGGTCTTTTCTAACCTACCCTCAGAAACCAAGCAACATTGCTTTCCATGTCCTTTTATTTATTGATGCAAAGACCCACCCACATTCAAGGGAAGATAAACTATGCCCTTTGACAGGAAAGTGGGAAGATTCTGGAAGAGTTTAGGGAATCAAAGCTGTTTTTTCAGCCATGTTTTTTGAAAACTTGAATCTCTGATACTATTCTACTTATTAAGCTGACTGTAGATTCTTAAGATCAAATAGGCACTTTTGTATATTTCCCAATATTTGATAGAAAAATAAATCCTTATGTGGAAAAAATGAGGTGCTGTTAGATCTCCAGATCTCCTCCACAATTCCCTGTATCCAAGGGAGGGGAGTAAGCCCTTGAGAAGTTGTAAACACTAAATTGTCCTTAAATGGATATGTAACAGAAAATTTAGTAAACTGTATATGAAAAATGGAGCAGGAAGTGGGGGGGGGGAGCTAGGTGTGAGGAGGGGAGTGTGTGAAAGCCCTAAAAGTCCTCACCTATGTTGAGAAGTCAACAAATAATGCCTAAAGTTGGAAAAACTCTAGAAATACTATAAGCATGTAATTTAGAAATATGGTAGGGAATAACTAAGCTAAAAGGGTTGGAAGTAGTTGTTGCTAGGAGTGGGAAATCAGTTCAGAAAATGGAACTATATGATTTCTTCAGTGAGGTACATATGTTCAATGTACCAAATTTAAGAGGGAAAATGATCAAAATGGATGAGCTAAATTGAAGCTAAGATCATTGAAGAAAGAAGTAAGGCTTCTGGCAATGTTTGTTCACATGAACATGTCAGTATTATCCAACTGAATTCTGTATATCTCTTTAACTTTAGTTTGTTCTGTAATAACAATGTTGATACCAAGTTAATGACAACAAAAAAATCAGAACAGGATACTATGAAAAAGAAGAGAGACCGGCCAGGCACAGTGGCTCACACCTGTAATCCTAACACTTTGGGAGGCTGAGGCAGGCGGATCACGAGGTCAGGAGTTCAAGACCAGCCTGACCAACATGGTGAAACCCTGTCTCTACTAAAAATACAAAAATTAGCTGGGTGTGGTGGCACGCGCCTGTAGTCCTAGCTACTTGGGAGGCTGAGGCAGGAGAATCGCTTGAACCCGGGAGGCGGAGTTGCAGCGAGCCGAGATCATGCCACTGCACTCCAGCCTGGGCAACAGAGCGAGACACTGTCTCAAAAAAAAAAAAAAAAAAAAAAAGGAAGAGAGATTAAAGAAAGAATTCTTTCTTTCTTTCTTTTTTAAGTGTTCTTTAAACTAAAAATCATGTTGAAAAAAATCTATCAGGACTGATGGACTGGACCTAGACAAGGAACAAATTAGTGAACTGGTACATAAATGCAAAGAAATGGTTCAGAATGTAAAGCACAAAGATGAAAATGGAAAATATGCAGAAAAAACAAAATCTTCAGGTAACGTTAAAAAGATATAGGGGATCAATCCAGAAGGGTCAATGTTCACCTAATACCCAGATTTCGGAAAGAAGTAACAGAAAATGTAGGGGAAAAATTATTTAAAACAATTTCTACTGCTAAAAATGTCACATCTCCAAATTCAAAGATGATGCTGAATTCCAACAAACATCAACTACAAAAGCCCTAGATAAATCTTCATGAAATTTCAGAACTTTAAAGACAAATAGAAAAATCTGAAAAACTTCAAAAGATTGAAAAACAGGTTTTTAACAAATGAATTTGTATCAGATTGGCAGCAGGATTCTCATCAACTATGTTAGAGGTTTTGGGGTTTTGTTTGAGACAGGGTCTCACTCTGACACCCAGGCTGGAGTGCAGTGGCCACCGTCATAGCTCACTGCAGCCTCTAACTCCTGGGCTGTAGCAATCCTCCTGCCTCAGCCTCCCAAGTGGCTGGGACTATGGGCATGCACCACCACACCCAGCTAAATGTTAGCTATTAGAGGGCAATGGAGGAATGCTTTCAGAGTTCTGTGAGGAAACTATTTTGAACCTAGGGTTTTATGACCAAGTAAAGGATCAATCGAGGGAAATGTTATCTCCTACATGCATTTTTGAAAAAAGTCTCAAAAATGTGCTCTACCAAAACAAACAAAAAAAAAACAAGCAACCCTAAATGAGAGAATTCTAAGAAAGAAAAATATGCAGGATCCAAGATAAAATAAGATTCATTTATTCAGAAACACAATGAAAAGAAATCCCAGAATGATCATCCATTCACGCATGAGGCCTAAAGGCAACTGATCAAAATTAGAACAGGAAGTCAGAATGTTCTGTGAAAAATTTGCTCAAGAAGACATATGTCTCTATTGTTATTTAGAAGTAATTTATCAAACTAACCTTTATGATACACCAGGCACTGTGTTAAGTTTTTTATGTACCTTATTTAATGCCTACAGTGATCTCATGAGGTGGGTAATATTATTAACCCCATTTTACAAATGAGTAAACTAAGGCATAAGCAACTTGCTCAATATAGCTAATTAGTGATTGATAGGGTTTGGCTGTGTCCTCACCCAAATCTCATCTTGAATTGTAATCCTATAATCCCCACATGTTGTGGAAAGGATGCTTTAATTATGGGAGCAACTACCCTCATGTTGTTCTCATGATAGTGGGTGAGTTATCATGAGATCTGATGGTTTTATAAGGGGCTTTTCTCCCTTTCCCTCTGCACTTCTCGTTTCTGCCACCATGAGAAGAGGGATGTTTTTGCTTCCCCTTCTACCCTGATTGTAAGTTTCCTGAGGCCTCCCCAGCCATGCTGAACTGTGAGTCAATTAAACCTCTTTCCTTTATAAATTACCCAGTATCAGGTATGCCTTTATTAGCAGTGTGAGAGGGTACTAATACAGTGATAGAGTTGAGATTTAAGCAACCATAAACCCTGGAGTAGGGCTCCCCAGAAGAAAGGCTGATTGCAGGTCCAGGTAGGAAATGTGTAAGATGAGCTGGGAACATCTTGTCACACCAAAAATAAAATAATGATAATAAAACTATCAAAGATGACTAGATTGTGTCTTAGAAACTCAGGAACCAACCTGAAGAGGTCTCTACTAACCAAAGATAAAACAATTTAGTAATTGATTAGAATAATAACTGCAATGGGTTGAAACATATCAAACATTTAAATCTATAAGTACATATTGTACTTTAAAAATGCTAGAGACACCAGGTGCAGTGGCATGTGCCTATAATCCCAGCTACTTGGGAGGCTAGGATGGGAGGATCACTTGAGCCCAGGAGCATGTGACCAGCCTAGGCAACATATTAAAACCCCGCCTCGGTTTGAAAAAAAAAACAACAAAACCTAGGGACAACATAACCATAAAGAAAATACCTATAAAAGATACACAAAAGAAAATGAAAAAGGAATGGCAAATTGCTACCAAAAAACCAATGAAACACAAGGGAAGGTGGCAAGAGAGGAGAGAGAGACACAACAGCAAAAAATACAGAAAACAATTAACAAAATGCCAGTAGTAAATCCTTCCCTATCAGTAATTACTTTAAATGTACAAGAATTAAAATCCCCAATCCAAAGACAGGGTAGCTAAATGGACCAAAAAAAAAAAAAAAAACCACCAGAATCTAACTATATGCTCTCTATAAGAGATTTACGTAGGGTAAATGTAAGGACACACATAGGTTGAAAGTGAAAAGACAGAAAAAGGATTTTTAATGCAAATGGTAACAAAAAAAGAGGAGTGGCCATACTTATATCAAACAAAATAGACTTTTAGGTGAAAAACTGTCACAAGAGACAAAGGGATTACAAAATGATAAAAGGGTTAATCCACTAGGAAGATATAGCAATTAAATATGCACCTAACATCAGAACACTCAAATATAGGAAGCAAACACTGACAGAATTGAGGAGAAATAGAAATAGTAACACAACAAAAGTAGTTTTCAAAACCCCACCTTCAATAATGGATATAACACCCAGACAGAATATCGAAAAGGAAACAGAGGACTTGAACAATGCTCTAGAGCAATTGGACCTAACAGACATACAGAGAACATGCCACCTAACAATGAGACAATACACATTCTTGTCAAGCATACATGCAACACTGTCTGTGATAGATTACATATTAGGTCACAAAACAAGGTTTAACAAATTTTAAGAAGATTGATATCATACCAAGTATCTTTTCTGACTACAGTGGAATAAAGCTAGAAATCAAAAGCAAAGGGCTGGGCACAGTGGCTCATGCCTGTAATGTAATCCCAGCACTTTGGGAGGCCGAGGTGGGCTGATCACAAGGTCAGCAGTTCGAGACCAGCCTGGCCAACATAGTAAAACCCCATCCCTACTAAAAATATAAAAATTAGCCAGGTGTGGTGGTGTGTGCCTGTAGTCCCAGCTACTTGGGAGGCCGAGGCAGGAGAATCGCTTGAACCAGGGAGGCGGAGGTTGCAGTGAGCCGAGATCATGCCACTGCACTCCAGCCTAGGCAACAGAGCGAGACACCGTCTCAAAAAAAAAAAAAGAAAGAAAAGAAAAAGAAGTAAAAAAACGAAAACTGGAAAATCCACAAATGTGGAAATGAAACAACACATTTTTTTTTAATACCAACCAACCAAGCAGCAGTGATAAACAAAACAGTCTTGAGTAACCAATGCCTCAAAGAAGAAATTAAAAGGAAAATACTTTGACAAATAGAAAACACAGGGCAGGCATGGTGGTTCACACCTGTAATCCAAGCACTTTGGGAGGCCAAGGTGGGAGGATTGCTTGAGGCCAGGAGTTTGAGGCTTCAGTGAGCTATGACTGAATGACTGCACTCCAGCCTGGGCAACAGAGTGAGATCCCATCTATAAAAATAAAAAGAGGCCAGGCACGGTGGCTCACACTTGTAATCCCAGCACTTCGGGAGGCCGAGGAGGGTGGATCATGAGGTCAAGAGATCGAGACAATCCTGGCCAACATGGTGAAAACCGATCTCTACTAAAAATATAAAAATTAGCTGGGCATGGTGGCACATGACTGTAGTCCCAGCTACTCAGGAGGCTGAGGCAGGAGAATCACTTGAACCCAGGAGGCGGAGGTTGCAGTGAGCCGAGATCACACCACTGCACTCCAGCCTGGCAACAGAGCGAGACTGTCTCAAAACAAACAAAAATTTTAAATAAAGAAAAAGAAGAAAACATCTGAACAGATTCATAACTAGTAAGGAGATTAAATCAGTAATCAGAAAACTCCCAACAAAGAAAAGCCAAGGAAGATACTTCACAGGAGAATTCTAGCAAACATTTGAATTAATTGAAAAGTTAATACCAATCCTTCTCAAATTCTTCCAAAAAATTAAAGAGAAGGTAACACTTGGCTGGGCACAGTGGCTCATATCTGTAATCCCAGCACTTTGGGAGGCCAAGGTGGGAAGATCACTTAAGCCCAGGAGTTTGAGACCAGCCTGGACAACATAGTGAGACCCCATCTCATTAGAAAAGAAAAAAGAAGAAGAAAGAGAGAAGGTAACACTTTTTTTTTTTTTTTTTTGAGATGGAGTTTCACTCTTGTTGCCCAGGCTGGAGTGCAATGGTGCAATCAGCTCACTGCAACCTCCACCTCCCAGGTACAAGCGATTCTCCTGCCTCAGCGTCCCGAGTAGCTGGGGTTACAGGAGCCCACCACCACACCTGGCTAAATTTTTGTATTTTTAGTAGAGATAGGGTTTCACCATGTTGGCCAGGCTGGTCTCAAACTCTAGACTTCAGGTGATCTACCCGCCTTGGCCTCCCAAAATGCTGGGTGGGATTACAGGCATGAGCCACTGCACCTGGCCAAGGTAACTCTTTTAAACTCTTTTTTTGTTTTTGAGACAGAGTTTCCCCTCTGTCACCCAGGCCACAGTGTGATGGTGGAATCTCAGCTCACTGCAACCTCTGCCTCCCAGGCTCAAGCAGTTCTCATGTCTCAGCCTCCTGAGTAGCTGGGATTATAGGCATGCACCACCAAGCCCAGCTAATTTTTGTATTTTTAGTATAGACATGGTTTTGTCACATTGGCCAGGCTGGTTTTAAACTCCTGGACTCAAGTGATCCGCCCGCCTCAGCCTCCTAAAGTGTTAGAATTAGAGGTGTGAGCCACCATGCCCAGCCTAAACTCATTTTATGAGGCCAGCATTACCCTGATACCAAAACCACAACAGATACTACAAGAAAACTATAGATATCCTTGATGGATATTCATGTAAAAATCCTCAACAAAAATACTCACAAACTGAATTCAACAGCACATTAAAAGGACTATACAGCCGGGTATGGTAGCTCACTCCTGTAATCCCAGCACTTTGGGAGGCTGAGGCGGGCGGATCACCTGAGGTCAGGAGTTCAAGACCAGCCTGGCCAACATGGCAAAACCCTGTCTCTACTAAAAATACAAAAATTAGCCAATCATAGTGGCAAGTGCCTGTAATCCCAGCTACCTGGGAGGCTGAGGCAGGAGAATCGCTTGAATCCAGGAGGCGGAGGTTGCAATAAGCTGAGATCGCACCACTACACTCCAGCCTGGGCAACAGAGTGAGACTCTGTCTCAAAAAAAAAAAATGGATTATACACCATGGCCAAGTGGGACTTGACTTATTCCTGGAATGCAAGGATGGTTCAACATACAAATATCAATCAGTGTAATGTACTACAAATGGTTTGCAACTGATCATGACCTGACTTACAATTTTTTTGTTTTATGATGGGTTTATTGGTGTTTACAATGCATTTTTTTTTTTTTGGTTTTTTGTTTTATTTTGTTTTTGAGACAGGGTCTTACTCTGTCACCCAGGCTGGAATGCAGTGGCATGACCTTGGCTCACTGAAACCTTTGCTCCCCAGGTTCAAGCAATTCTCCAGCCTCAGCTTCACAGGTGCATGCTATCATGCCCAGCCATTTTTTTTTTTAATTTTTTGTAGAGATGGGGTTTCACTATGTTGCCCAGGCTGGTCTTGAACTTCTAAGCTCAAAGCGATCTGCCTGACTCAGCCTCCCAAAGTGCTGGGATTACAGGTGTGAGCCACCCCACACCTGGCCTCGGTACATTTTTTATTTATATATTTTTTATTTACAATGGGCATGTCAGAATGTAATGCCATTTTAAGTTGAGAGGCACATTAACAGAATGAAGAACAGAAACCATATTATCATCTCAATTGATATAGAAAAAGCACTTGGCAAAAACACTCAACAAACTACGAATGAAAGGAAATTATCTCAACCTAAAAAAGGCCATGTTTGAAAAGCCCACAGCTAACATCATATTCAATAGTGAAAAACTGAAAGCTTTTCTTCTAAGATCAGGAACAAGGCAAGTACGTACATTCTTGCCACTTCTTTTCAACATATTACTAAAAGCCCTTGCCAGAGCACTTAGGCCAAAAATAAATAAATAAAAGCTGAAAATTGGAAAAGAAGGGCCAGGCACGGTGGCTCATCCTGTAATCCCAACACTTTGGGAGGCTGAGATGGGAAGATTGCTTGCTTGAGACCAGAATTTCAAGATTAGTCTGGGCAACACAGCAAGACCCTATCTCTACAAAAAACTTTTTAAAAATTAGCCAGGCATGATGTTGCATGCTTGTAGTCCCAGCTGTGCATGAGGCTAAGGCAGGGGGATCACTTGAGCCCCAGCTTTGGTGACAAGGGTGAAACCTTGCCTTAAAAGAAAAAAAAGGAAAAGAAGTAAAATTATCTCCATTAACAAATGATGTGGTATTGTATGTGGAAAACCCTAAGGATTCCACCAAAAAATGGTTAGAACTAATAAATAAATTCAACAAAGTTGCAAGGTACAAAATCAACACACAAAAATCAGTTGCCTTCTAAACACTAACAATGAACAACTCAAAAAGGAAATTAAGAAAACAATCACATTTAAAATAGCATCAAAAAGAATAAAATATTTAGGAATAACTTAATCAAGTAGGCAAAAGACTTATATACTGAAAACTACAAAACAGTGCTGAAAGAAATTAGATGCAAATAAATGGCAAGACATTCGTGTTTGTGGATTGGAAGACTTAATATTGTTAAAATCCCATACTACCCAAAGTAAGCTACAGATTCATTGCAATACCTATCAAAATCCCAGTGCCATTTTTCTTTGCAGATTTTTAAAAAGTCCTAAAATTCATACGGAATCTCAAAAGACCCTGAATAGACAAAACAATCTTCAGAAAAATAAAGCCGGAGGCCTTCCACTTCCTGACTTCAAACATTGTACAAAGATGCGGTAATCAAAACAGAGTGGTACTGGCATAAGAACAGACATATAAACCAACGGAGTAGAATAGAGAACCCACTTCCTGACTTCAAAACATTGTGCAAAGATGCAGTAATCAAAACAGAGTGGTATTGGCATAAGAACAGACATATAGACCAACGGAACAGAATAGAGAACCTAGAGTTAAACTCTCAAGTATCTGGTCAGGTGATCTTTGACAAGGGTACCAAAGCCACATAGTGGGGAGAGAATAGTGTTGGGAAAACCGGATATCCACAAGCAAAAGAATGACGTTCAACCTTTACCCTACACCATATACCAAAATTAACTCAAAATGGACTAAAGACCTAAATGTAAGACCTGAAACTATAAAACTCCTAGAAGAAAACGGGGGAAGCTTCATGACATTGGATTTAGCAGTGATTTCTCAGATGTGATACCAAAAGCACAGACAAAGTAAAAATAGACAATTGGGGCTACATCAAACATAAACTTCTGCATAGCAAAGGACACAATCAACGGAATGAAAAGATGACCTAGGGAACGGGAGAAAATATCCACGATACATAAAGAATGCCTACAACTCAACAACAACAACAAAAAAACCTGATTCAAAAATGGGCAAAGGACTTGAATAAACATTTCTCCAAAGAAGATATACAAATGGCCAATAAGCATATGAAAACATGGTTAACATCAGTAATCAGGTAAATGCAAATCAAAACCACAATGAGGTATCACCTCATCATCCATCAGGATGCCCACTGTAAAAAACAAATGAACACAGGTTGGGCGTGGTGGTTCATGCCTGTAATCCCAGCACTTTGGGAGGCCAAGGCGGGTGGATCACCTGAGGTCAGGAGTTCGAGACCAGCTTGGCCAACATGGTGAAACCTCGTCTCTACTAAAAATACAAAAAATAGCCGGGGGTGGTGGTGGGCGCCTGTAATCCCAGCTACTCAGGAAGCTGAGGCAGGAGAATCGCTTGAACTTGGGAAGGGGAGGTTGCAGTGAGCCAAGATCGCACCGCTGCACTCCAGCCTGGGCAACAGAGTTAGACTCCGTCTCAGAACAAACAAACAAACATGCAAACAAACACAGAAAATATGTAGTGTTGGTGAGGAGGTGGAGAAATTGGAACCTTTGTGCATTGTTGTTAGTAATGTAAAATGGTGATGCTGCCATGGAAAACAGTATGGGGATTCCTATAAAAATAAAAAATAAAATTTCCATATGATCTAGCAATCCACTTCTGGGTATATATCCAAAAGAACTGAAAACAGGATCTTAGAGATATCTGCACACCCGTGTTCACTGCAGCATTATTCACAATAGCCAAGAGGCGGAATCAGCAGAAATGTTTATGGACAGATAACTGGGTGGCATATACATACAGTGGAATATTATTCAACATTTATAAAAAGAAGAAAATCCTGTCGTATACTACACTATGGATGAGGCTTGTGGATATCATGCTAAGTGAAATAAGCCAGGTCCTAAAAGACAAACACCTCATGATTCTACTTATATGAAGTATCTAAAGTAGTTAAACTCTTAGAAACAGAAGTAGAATGGTGGTTGGCAGGGGATGGAGAAAGAGGAAAAAGTTGTTCCATGGATACAAAGTTTCTGTTTTGCAAGAAGAATAAGTTCTAGAGATCTGTTGTGCAACAATGTGCATGTGGTTAACACTACTGTACACTTAAAAATGGTTAAAATGGTAAATTTTATATTTTGTGTTTTTAACCACCACTACCAAAAAAAAAAAAAAAAAAAAAAAGCTAGGGAACTAAATTGTTATTTTGAAAACATACATAAGGGAAAGAATCGGCTGGGTGTGGTGGCTTACACCTGTAATCCCAGCATTTTGAGAGGCTGAGGCAGGAGGATCACTTGAGGCCAGAGTTCAAAACCAACCTGGGCAACAATAACAAGATGCCCATCTCTAAAAAAAAAAAAATTAGCCAGGGGTGGTGGCACATACTTAAATGGGAGGATTGCTTGAGCACAGGAGTTTGAGGCTGCAGTGAGCTATGATCACACCACTGTATTTCAGCCTGGGTGACAGAGTGAGAGCCTGTCTCTAAAATTAAAAAAAAAAAAAGAGAGAGAATCAAGCACCCATACTGCCTTTCCTATATTAATTGTATCTCAGGAGCCAAATAGTTGAAGGGAGGTTTCTCTTTGTAGAAGAACTGTGGTTAACAAATGAAGTAATATTGAAATTTTTTAGGCTCAAGCGATGCTCCCATCTAAGCCTCAGCCTACCGAGTAGCTGGGACTACGGGCACGCGCCACCACATCCAGCTAATTTTTAATTTTTTTTTTTTTTTTTTGTATAGACAGAATTCTCACTGTGTTGGCGGGGCTGGTCTCGAACTCCTGGGCTCAAGCGATCCTCCCTACCCGGCCTCCCAAAGTGCTGGGATTACAGCAGTGGGCCACCGCGCCCACCAGAGACAATTATTTTTAGATGAGGAAACTGAAATTCCCAAAGGGGGAATCCCCGTGTGAGAAAGCCTCGTGTAGGTGAGCTTTCCAGCATATGCCCGCCTTCTAGATTTAAACTCTGAAAACTAAATTTTAAGGTACCTTTGCTTCCAGGGGAAACCAATTCTGCCTACTTGGGAAGCCAGAACATGACCGCGTAGGCAAGACCACGTCTGGCGTTCGCGTGGGAACCTTCTGGGCGTGGGCTTCCTGCGGCTGAGTGGCAGCTTCCATCCGGTGGGTTTTGCTTGGCGCACCCGGGAGGCGGGGCCAGCGGGGCAAGATGGAGTTAGTGCAGGTCCTGAAACGCGGGCTGCAGCAGATCACCGGCCACGGCGGTCTCCGAGGCTATCTACGGGTTTTTTTCAGGTAGGCGGCCAGAGCCATGCTCTTGGCCTCTGGGGCTGGACTTTCGCTGGCTGATTTCTTGGAAGGGGTCCCAGGCTCGGGTCACCTTGGAGAATCCACAGCTCTTGTCAAGGACAACCGCCCCAATCTCTGCCTTGCCACCCCCAGGCTGGTCTCTGTCCCATATATCCCCGAGACAAGACCGAAGCTATCTGTAGAGTCAGAGCTGTGACTCGGAGGCAAGGGCATCTGGGCTCCCCTCTTTTCCTACGCCCTGGAGAGTAATGAGCATTACAAGACATTAACTCAGTGACCTTGGTAAAGTTTTTTTCCCTGCACTGCCGTACAGTTCCCTGTCTGTAAGGCGTTGAAGGTAATAATAATGGTCCCTTCTCTTCCTGACATTCACTGATCCCACGAGCAGCATAGTTTCGCGGAAACCTAAATGGAGACCCAGAGTGGAATGAAAGAGCCTGGAGACCTTCGTATCATTGTAAGAAGATGAAATCCTGTGGCTTTTTGATTTCCTAAAGGTTTTGCTAATTCCAGTGCCTCCTGGCTGAGGGATAGTAGATACAAGTAGTCCTGTAATCTGAAGAGACTACATTTATATTTTTAGTGTAATTTGGGCACATCAGTTGTCAATTCATCTTTTCCCATCCCCAGCACTTCTTCATTTTGCTAGTTGATGCAGCAGCCCTTGTGTCTGAAAGTTGTTACTCTCACTTTATTTCCGTTTATGTTTTGAACTAAGAATCATTCTAAAATGTCTGTTTTCTTTTGGGTATTCACAGGACAAATGATGCGAAGGTTGGTACATTAGTGGGGGAAGACAAATATGGAAACAAATACTATGAAGACAACAAGCAATTTTTTGGTGAGTGCAGTATTTTTTAGTATGAATAATTGGATTGGGATTGGGATTTGATTTGAGTCTATTTTCCATATTATGCAATGAGCTTTTACAAAACAACTGGAAAAGGATGAAAAACTCAATAGAAAATGAAAAAAGATAATTTACAGAAAAAAGAAAAGTAAATAGCCAATGAAGGTATGGAAAAATGCTCATTCTCACTTGTAACAACAGAAATACAACTTTAAAAACAGTGTTATATATTTTTCACCTATCAAATTTTGAAGTGTTTTTCTTCTTCTTTTTTTTTTTTTTTTCTGAGATGGAGTCTCGCTCTGTCGGCCAGGCTGGAGTGCAGTAGCGCGATCTCGGCTCACTGCAACCTCCGCCTCCTGGGTTCCAGCGATTCTCCTGCCTCAGCCTGCCTGAGTAGTTGGGACCACAGGCGGGCGCCACCATGGCCGGCTAATTTTTGTATTTTTTAGTACAGATGGGGTTTCACCATATTGGCCAGGCTGGTCTTGAACTCCTGACCTTGTGATCCACCCGCCTTGGCCCCCCAAAGTGCTGGGACAACAGGCGTAAGCCACTGCGTCCAGCCTTGAGTATTTTTCAAGCTGATAAATCCCAATGTGGGCAAAACCATATAAATATGTAGGTTAATGCAGTCTTTTTGGAGGGATAATTTGGTAATATTTGTAAAAATTTACATTGCACATACCCTTTGTCTCGGCACTTCCACTTTTAACAATTAATTCGGCTAGGCGCGGTGGCTCACGCCTGTAAGGCGTGTGGATCACGAGGTCAGGAGATCGAGAGCATCCTGCCCAACGTGGTGAAACCCAGTCGCTACTAAAAATAAAAAAATTAGCTGGATGTGGTGGCGTGTGCCTGTAATCCCAGGTACCTGAGAGGCTGAAGCAGGAGAATCGCTTGAACCAGGGAGTCGGAAGTTGCAGTGAGCCCAGATCCCGCCACTCTACTCCAGTCTGGCAATAGAGCGAGACTCTTATCTCAAAAAAGAATTAATTCTACAAATATTCTTGCAAACCAAACATACATCACAGCATTGTTTTATTATATTTTAAATTTTTATTTATTTATTTAGTGTTGAGACAGGGTCTCGCTCTGTCACCCAGGCTAGAGTGCAGTGACTCGATCATGGCTCACTACAGCCTCAACTTTCTGGGCTCAAGCTGTCCTCCTACCTCAGCCACCCAAGTAGCTGGGATTACAGGCATGTGTCACTATGCCTGGCTAATTGTTTAAAAAATTTTTTTTTTGGAGAGACGAGGTCTTGCTATGTTTCTTAGGCTGGTCTTGAATTCCTGGGCTCAGGTGATCCTCCCACCTCAGCCTCCCAAAGTGCTGGAATTACAGGTGTGAGTCACTGTGCCTGGCCACAGCATTTTTGTTTTTGTTGTTGTTATTTTGAGACAGGGTCTCACTGTCACCTAGGCTGGAGGCAGTGGTGTGATCTTGACTCCCTGCAGCCGTGACCTCCTGGGTTCTAGCCTTCCTCCTGCCTCAGCCTCCTATGTAGCTGGGACCACAGTCATGCACCACCACACCTGGTTAATTTTTTAATTTTTTTAAAGAGATGGGGTCTCACTTTGTTCCCCAGGCTGGTCTTGAACTCCTGGGCTTAAGCCATCCTCTTGTCTCAGCCTCCCAAAGTGCTGGGATCACGGGCATGAGCCACCGTGCTAGTAAATTTTAAAAGCAACATTAGTGTGCATAAGTTGGATACTGATGAATTAAACATTTTTTAGAATACTTTGTTGTTTTTTTTTATTTTAAGTTCTAGGGTACATGTGCACAACGTGCAGGTTTGTTACATATGTATACGTGTTTTGGAATACGTTGTTGTTAAGAATGATATAAACCTATAAATTTAATATAGAGAGATGTCAAAGATGTGCGTAATATAAAAAAATTCCAGTAGCAGAACAATGTTTGGTATCCTTAAAAGGAGAAAATACATGCTTTTTGTGTGCATGTTAAATTTTGGAAGGAAACTCAATAAACTCATAGAATCAGATGATAGAGATTCAACATTCTGCCCCTCCACTTTATAACTTTGTGACCTGGTTAACTTAATTAACTTCCCTAACCCTCAGTTTTCTCATCTGTAAAGTAGAATAATAATAATATGTGCCTCATAAAGCTGTATTAAAAGATGAAAAGTGAATGGGAGGAACTTACTGTGATGTAGGGTTTCTCAGCCTCAGCAGTGTTAACACTGTGGGGCAGATAATTCTATTCATTTTTTGTTTTTTTATTTCAATAGTTTTTGGAGTACAGGTGGTTTTTGGTTACATGGATAAGTTTTTTAGTGGTGAGTTCTGAGATTTTGGTATATCTGTCACCCGAGCAGTGTTACACTGTATCCAGTATGTAGTCTTTTATCCCCTTGAGTCCCCAAAGTCCTTTATATCATTCTTATACCTTTGCATCCTCATAGCTTAGTTCCCACTTGTAAGTGAGAACATACGATATTTGGTTTATCATTCCTGAGTTACTTCACTTAGAATAATGGCCTCCAGCTCCATCCAAGTTGCTGCAAAGGCCATTATTGCTTTCTGTTTTATGGCTGAGTAGTATTCCATGGTGTATATATACCACATTTTCTTTATCCACTCATTCACTGATGGGCATTTAGGTTGGTTCCTTATTTTTGCAATTGCAAATTGTGCTGCTATAAACATGTGTATGCATGTGTCTTTTTCATGTAATGACTTCTTTTTCTTTGGGTACATACCCAGTAGTGGGATTGCTGGATCAAATGGTAGTTCTGCCTTCAGTTCTTTAAGGAATCTCCTTACTGTTTTCCATAGTGGTTGTGCTAGTTCACATTCCCAACAGCAGTGTAAAAGTGTTCCCTTTTCACCACATCCACACTACCATCTATTATTTTTTGAATTTTTAATTATGGCCATTCTTGCAGGAGTAAGGTGCTATCTCATTGTGGTTTTAATTTGCATTTTCCTGATAATCAGTGATGTTGAGCATTTTTTTCATAGGTTTGTTGACTGTTTGTATATCTTCTTTTGAGAATTGTCTGTTCATGTCCTTTGCCCATGTTTTGATGGGATTGTTTTTTTCTTACTGATTTGTGTGAGTTCCTTGTAGTTTCTGGTTATTAGTCCTTTGTCTAATGCATAGTTTGCAAATATTTTCTCCCACTTTGTGGGTTGTCTGTTTACTCTGCTGATTATTTCTTTTGCTGAACAGAAGCTTTTTAGTTTAATTAGGTACCATTTATTTATTTTTGTTTTTGTTACATTTGGGTTCTTAGTTATGACTTCTTGCCTAAGCCAATGTCTGGAAGAGATTTTCTGATGTGATGTTCTAGAATTTTTATGTTTTCAGGTCTTAGATTTAACTCTTTGATCCATCTTGAGTTGATTTTTGTATAAGGCAAGAGATGAAGATCCACTTCCATTCTTCTACATGTGGCTTGCTAGTTTTTCCAACACCATTTGTTGAATAGGGTGTCCTTTCCCCACTTTATGTTTTTGTTTGCTTTGTTGAAGATCAGTTGGCTGTGAGTATTTGGCTTTATTTCTGGGTTCTCTGTTCTGTTCCATTGGTCTACCTACCTATTTTTATACCAGTAGCATAGTGTTTTGGTAACTGTAGCCTCGTAGTATAATTTGAAGTTGGGTAATGTGATGTCTCTAGATTTGTTCTTTTTGTTTAGTATTGCTTTGGCTGTGTGGGCTCATTTTTGGTTCCATATGAATTTTAGAATTGTTTTTTCCAGTTCTGTGAAGAATGATGATGGTATTTTGATGGAAATTACATTGAATCTGTAGATTGCTTTGGGCCATATGGTCGTTTTCACAATATTGATTATGCGTATCCATGAGCATGGGATATGTTTTCATTTGTTTGTGTCATCTATGATTGCTTTCAGCAGTGTTTTTTAGTTTTCCTTGTAGAGATCTTTCACTTCCATGGTTAAGTATATTCCTAAGTATTTTATTTTATTTTTTGCAGCTGGTGTAAAAGGGATGGAGTTCTTGATTTGATTCTCAGCATGGTCATTGTTGGTGTATAGCTGTGCTACTGATTTGTATACATTGATTTAGTATCCTGAAACTGCTGGATTTATTTATCAGGTCTAGGAGCTTTTTGGATGGTCTTTAAGTTTTTCTAGATATATAATCCTATCATCAACAAACAGCGACAGTTTGACTTCCTCTTTTTAAATTTGGATGCACTTTATTTCTTTCCCTTATCCAATTGCTCTGGCTACGACTTCCAGTACTGTGTTGAATAGAAGTGGTGAATGTGGGCATCCTTGTCTCGTTCCAGTTCTCAGGGAGAATGCTTTCAGCCTTTCCCCATTCAGTATGATGTTTGCTGTGGGTTTGTCATATATGGCTTTTATTACTTTGAGGTATGTTCCTTCTGTGCCAATTTTGTTGAGGGTTTTTATCATACAGGAATGCTGGATTTTATCGAATGCTTTTTCTGCATCTGGTGAGATGATCATATGATTTTTATTTTTAATTCTATTTATGTGATATATCACATTGACTTGGGTATGTTAAACCATCCCCGCGTCCCTAGTATTCAACCCACTTGATCATGATATATTATTATCTTTTTGATATGCTGTTGGATTCGGTTAGCTAATATTTTGTTGAGGATTTTTGCATCTGTGTTCATCAGGGATATTGGTTTGTAGTTTTCTTTTTTTGAGACAGCTAATTCTTTGTTGTGAGGGGCTGTCCTGTGCATCATAGAATGACCAGCAGCAGCAGCACTGACTGACAAACCAAAAATGTCTCCAGACATTGCCAAATGTCCCCTTGGGGGCAAAATTTCCATCTGTTAAGAACCATTGGCCTAATGCTTGGCACATAATAAGCGCTCAATAAATATTAGCACTGTGACTGCTATTATTATTTTTACAGTTTGAGTATCCCTTACCCAAAATGCTTGGGACCACAAGTATTTCAGATTTTAGGTGTTTTTGGATTTTGGAATATTTGCATTATACGTCCCAGTTTAGCACCTCTAATCTGAAATCTGAAATGCTCTAATGAGCATTTCTTTTGAGTGTCATAACAGCACACAAAAAAAGTTTCCAATTTTGGAGCTTTTGGAATTGGAGATACCCAACCTGTACCTTCTTGAATTGTTGAATTTTCTCCCATGTGCATTTGTTACTTTTATAATAATAAAAAAATACTCTCTTGATTGAGATGAAAAGTATCAAAGAGGAAAAAGCAATTAGTCTTCATCCAGGGGAACAATGTATAATGTGAAAAAATAATTGCCTAGCATTTATTGAGTGATTACCATGTGCTAGGTGCTGTGCTAAACAAAAACATACGTTATCTACCTTAATCTTCAACATCTCCTTGAGATAAGCACTTCTGTGCTCCTCCGCCCCCATTTTACAGATGAAGAAGGTAAGTCATTGAATAGTTAGGAATATTTCTCAGGAATGTGGTTGCTTTGGATGCATGTTGGTCTATAAGAAGTAAACATCTTATGTACTCTATTTATGTGTGTGCGTGTGTGTGTGTGTGTGTGTGTGTGTGATGAGGTCTCACTATTTTACCTGGGCTGGTCTTGAACTCCTGAGCTCAAGCAATCCTCCCGCCTTAGCCTCCTGAGGACCTGGAATTACAGGCACATACTGTCACACCTAGTTATGATATTTTTAATACTCACATAAATCACAGAATTTTAGACCTAGAATAGATTTTAAGAGATTGTCTAAAAACTATTGTTTTATAGATGAAGAAACTGAGGCCCAAGGAAGTATCTTTACCAAAGAGACTTAATCATGTAATTAATGGAAGAACCTGGGGTAATTATTCTTTCTACTTCTCACTGTATTGTTACAAACTATAATATTACATTCTTTCCTTTCTTTCTTTTCTTTATTTATTTTTTTTTTTTTTTGAGACAGAGTTTTGCTCTTGGTGCCCAGGCTGGAGTGCCATGGCACGATCTTGGCTCACTGCAACCTCCGCCTCCCAGGTTCAAGCGATTCTCCTGCCTCAGCCTCCTGAGTAGCTAGGATTACAGGCATGCGCCATCATGCCCAGCTAATTTTTTGTATTTTTGGTAGAGATGGGGTTTCTCTATGTTGGTCAGGCTGGTCTCAAACTCCTGACCTCGTGATCCACCCGCCTCAGCCTCCCAAAGTGCTGGGATTACAGGTGTGAGCCACTGCAGCCAGCCTCCTTTCTTCTGTTCTCCCTTGCATTGGAAATATTCTTATTTTTGCTAATTAAAAAAAATTAGGGCCTGGCATGGTGGCTCATGCCTGTAATCCCAATGCTTTGGGAGGCTAAGGTGGGAGGATCAGTTGAGGCCAGAAGTTCAAGACCAGCCTGGGCAACATAGAGGCCCCCATCTCGTGTGTGTGTGTGTGTGTGTGTGTGTGTGTGTGTGTGTATACCTATATATGTATGTATTTATATATATTTGGTGTATGAAAGCTCCCTCCCCTTATAATTTTGCAACTCTTTCAATAGTTTAGTCTTTATGTATATTTAAAATTCTTTTCTTTTATTTCAAGACAGGGTCTCTCTGTTGCCCCACCTGAAATGCAGTGGTGTGATCTCGGCTCACCGCAACCTCTGCCTCCTGTGCTCAAGTGATCCTCTCACCTCAGCCTCGAGAGTAGCTGGGACTACAGGCATGTGCCACCATGCCCAGCTAATTTTTGTATTTTTTGTAGGGACAAGGTTTCACTATGTTGCCCAGGATGGTCTCGAACTCCTGAGCTCAAATGATCCCCCTGCCTCAGCCTTCCAGAGTCCTGGGATTAAGAAGTGAGCCACCGTGCCCAGCCAGTTGTGTTTATTAAAAAAAAAAAATGCACAGCATTTTTAAAAATAGCAACACAACATTCCAGTGTATGGAAGAACCATTATTTCTTCAATCCTGTTACTATCGATAGACACATAGATTGCTTTTGACTTTTTGCTATTAGGAATGATGCTACTGTAAACCTGCTTGTAACTACATTCATGTGTTTAAATAAATTTCTGGCCTGATCTCTACTAAAAATACAAAAATTAGCCAGGCATGGTGGCACATGCCTATGGTCCCAGCTACTCGGGAGGCTGAGGCAGGAGAATCGCTTGAACCCAGGAAGGGGGAGGTTGCAGGCAGTGAGCCGAGGCCGCTCCATTGCACTCCAGCCTAGGCGACAGAGCGAGACTCCGTCTCCAATAAATAAATAAATAAATAAATAAAGTTGAATTTCTGAGTCTGAGAATAGGCATTTAACATTTCAAGAAATACAGAGAGAGAGAGAGAGAGACAGACAGAGAGAGAGAGAGATTGTTAGGGCCCACCTCCATCATTATAGCCTAACTGTATTGTCAGGGCTTGACTTATGAAACCTTTCCCAAGGTCTCCTCCGTCTGCCTGCACATTCCCCTGCCTCACTGGATTATAGTTTACTTTTAGTTAGCTATTCTTAAGATTGATTTCTCTAAATGAAGCAGTAAATGTTGATTGAAATCTGTATTTTTAAAAAGAGATGAGGTCATGTTTAAGTACCGTTAGTCAATATTTGTTGATTATATGTTTACCTGGGAAAACCCTGTAAATGAAATGCAGATTACCTTTTACTTATTGGTTTAAAGTCCATCACAGGAATGAATGAATTCAGTGTTCCCTATTGGCAGGTAAGAGCAGTAAGGAAGGGGTAGAAGGAATTAATATTTATTATGCGCTTATATGGCTGATGCTGAACTAGGTGAATGTATGTGATGTTTAATTTTCACAGCAACTCTAAGATGTAGGTATAGTCATCCACTTTTAATAGATAAAGAAACTGAGGCTCATAAAATTTGCCTAATAACCACTGATAATAAGTGACAAAGCCCAAGTCTTTGCTCAGTTTAAGGACCCAATTGTGTAAATAAGTAGTGGTTAGGCCCCTCAACTAGTACACAGAAATTTCCTAAATGAGGAGTGCAGCCATATTATTTTGATGACATGAGCTGTCCTATGTACCTAACCATCATTTCTAATGTTTGCTTATTGTATATAATTCACAAATTTCCAAAAGGATCTAGGGTGGTTTTAAAAAAATACTTATGTGGAGACATAGAATTCAAGTATGATTGCTACAAATGTGTTTTTTCCCCAGTCTCAAGAGGAACACCTTCTTTTCTGAATACCCTGTACATCTGGGAACACACTTTCCTATCCTGTCTGCTACTCCCTCTGTGGGGAGCTGGCAGGGAAGCAAGGATTCTCCCCTGTGGGAAAGGCCTGAGCCCCACCCACAGCAGTGAATCATCTCAGTCCTTGCTGCAGGTTGCTGCTTAAAGTTTGCCACACACGTCCTGGAGCTTACCTTCACGAATTCACCCAGGGTGTTATTCCTCCGATAGCTCTCTTATATAAGATCACAAAAAGTCTTTTCTTAATAAAAAGGTTGTCTTCTTTGATATTATGCATCTATGCTTTTAAAAAAAAAGTTTTTCTTTTTAAATGTTCATCTTCCCACTCAGGCCGTCACCGATGGGTTGTATATACTACTGAAATGAATGGCAAAAACACATTCTGGGATGTGGATGGAAGCATGGTGCCTCCTGAATGGTAAGCGAAGACATTTTATTTGTCTTTCTTTTTTTTCTTTTTTGAGACAGGGTCCCACTCTGTCACCCAGGCTGGAGTGCAGTGACACGATCATGACTTATGTCAGCTTTGACCTCCCAGGCTCAAGTGATCCTCCCACATCAGCCTCCCTAGTAGCTGGGACTACAGGCCCATGCCATCTCACCCGGATAATTTTTGTTTTGTTTTTAAATTTGTTTGTTTGTTTCTTTTTTGAGACAGAGTCTCATTCTGTCGCCCAGGCTGGAGTGCAGTGCTACAAACTTGGCTCACTGCAACCTCCGCCTCCTGGGTTCAAGCGATTCTCCTGTCTTAGCCTCCCGAGAGCTGGGACTACAGGTGTGAGCCACCACGCCTGGCTAATTTTGTATTTTTAGTAGAGACAGGGTTTCACTGTGTTGGCCAGGCTGGTCTCGAACTCCTGACCTCAGGTGATCCATCCACCTCGGCCTCCTAAAGTGCTGGGATTACAGGTGTGAGCCAGCGTGCCTGGCCTGTTTTTTTTTTTTTTTTTTTTTTTGAGACAGAGTCTCACTCTGTTGCCCAAGCTAGAGTGCAGTGGCATGATCTTGGCTCACTGCAACCTCTGACTCCCAGGTTCAAGCAGTTCTCCTGCCTCAGCCTCCCGAGTAGCTGGGACTACAGGCTCATGCCACCACGCCTGGCTAATTTTTGTATTTTTACTAGAGATGGGGTTTCGCCATTTTGGCCAGGCTGGTCTTGAACTCCTGACCTCTGGTGATCCACCCGCCTCGGCCTCTCAAAGTGCTGGGATTACAGGCATGAGCCACTGCACTTGGCCTAATTTTTGTATTTTTTATAGAAATGCGATTTCGCCATGTTGCCCAGGCTGGCCTCAAACTCCTAGGCTCAAGTGATCCACCCACCTCGGCCTCTCAAAGTGCTGGGATTATAGGCGTGAGCCACCATGCCCAGCTTTTATTTATTTTTTTTAGTTGAAATGGGATCTTGCTATGTTGCCCAGGCTGGAACTCCTGGGCTCAAGCAATACTCTCACCTCAGCCTTCCTAGTAGCTGAGATTATAAGCACGAGCCACCATGCCTGGTTCATTTTATTTTATTTAACTTGGCAATATTTATTTCATTACAAAAATATTTATTGAATATCTCTCTATAAAGCAGTCAGTGGTGTTCTTCTGAAAGTATCTGTTCTATTTACATTGAGTGCATAATAAGTTACCCTTAAATTTAGTGGCTTAAAACAACAGCTATTTCTCTCTCCATAGTTTTTTTTTTGGGTCAGGAGTTCAGACAAGATAAAACGAGGGTGGCTAGTCTCTGCTCCTAGATGTCTGATGTCTGGAGCCTCAGCTGGAAGACTCCAAGTCTGGACACTGGAATCATCTGAAAACTTGTTCACTTAGTATCTGGCATTTATTGCTGGCTGTCAGCTGGGGGTGTAATTGGGCCTGTGGGTTGGAACACCTTCCTGTTGCCTGGGCTGACACAGGCAAGTGCTCTGAGAGAGTGAGCTAGGCAGGAACCATATTGCCTTATCTAACTTAGTCTTGCAAATTGTCCAGTGTCACTTTCATATTCCATTGATTGAGGCAATTAGAAAGCTCCACCCAAGTTCTACATGAGAAAACATGAACCTATCTCTTGATGGAGTCATATCAACATCACAGTATATATTGGGATGTATAATGGTGTGGCTGTCTTGGAAAAACAATATGCCATAGTATCACCTGTCTGGGTGAAGCGAAAGGTGAAAAGAACTTTGGCTGTAATCTTATCTGGCAGTTTGACTTTAAGCAATTTCCTTAACCTCTCTGGGGCTTAGTCTCATTGTCTATAAAATGAGAGCCCTAAAATTCCTTAGGTCTCTAAAATTTGTATGACTTTATAATACGCGTATTTTGAAATGAAATTCTAAATGCTCACTTGAATTGCCAAATTTTGCATGACGTATTTCAAAGCAAAGTACTTATATCTGTTTCATAGATTGCTGAAATAATACCATACAGTTGATATACAATTAAACTCTGGAGCTCCTTTCCAGTGGTCTAGAAAATTTCACCCAAAAACTAGAAATAAGTATATCTGGTGGGCTGTGACATTTTATTTTAATTGAATTTGATCATCAGAGCTAGTTTTGGGCTGTCTTCAGTAGAAAGTGGGATAATCTCAGTGTATTTGCCTCTGTTCTAAAGAGTCACTTGGAAACCCAGATATGTGACATAAGTGAGTGAAGTGCAGCTATGAAACAATAGGACGTAGTGGAGACTGCAGTGAACTGAAAAGTACAGACTTGTCAAAGAGGGCAGGAGGCTTATTCAGCAACCTGCAGTTCCATCAGGTGAGAATTCTGCGAAGGGTTTCTGGATGATTTTTCAAAGGTGGACATCTGTATTTATTTGTGAGACTTCTTGTTTTTTCTTGCTTTTTTTTTTTTTTGAGATAGAGTCTCACTCTGTCGCCCAGGCTGAGTGCAGTGGCACCATCTTGGCTCACTGCAACTTCCGCCTCCCAGGTTCAAGCAATTCTCCCACCTCAGCCTCTCAAGTAACTGGGACTACAGGTGCCTGCCACCATGCCTGGCTAATTTTTGTACTTTTACTACAGACAGGTTTCACCATGTTGGCCAGGCTGGTCTTGAACTCCTGGCCCCAAGTGATCCACCCACTTTGGCCTCGCAAAGTGTAGGGATTACAGGCATGAGCCACTGCACTGGGTCAGTTCTTTTTTTTTTTTTTTTTCAATTAATTTTTTAAAATATTTGACATTTTAAATACAGCATTATCTAGCAGAACTTTTCACAATGACGGAAGTGTTCTTTATCTGCCCTGTCCAATAGGGTAACCACTTGCCACATGTGGCCCAGAACATTTTATTATTATTAATATTATTATTATTTTGAGACGGGGACACTCTATTGCCCAGGCTGGAGAGCAATGGCACAATCAGTTGCGACTTCCTGGGCTCAAGTGATCCTCCTGCCTCAGCCCCCTGAGTAGCTGGGACTACAGGCATGTGGCACCATGCCCAGCTAATTTTTTTGTATTTTTAGTACAGATGAGGTTTCGCCATGTTGCCCAGGCTGGTCTCAAACTCCTGGACTCAAATGATTCGCCAACCTCTGCCTCCCAAAATACTGGGATTAGAGGCATGAGCCACCACACCTGGCCTTTCTAGAGCACTTTAAAATGTGGATAATGCAACAGAGGACATTTTAAAATTTTTATTTAAGATAAGTAGGCTACTCAATTGGACAGAACAGTTTGTTTGTTTTTCAAATACTGTGAGCTAAGCAAAACATATTTGTACTGTACATTTTTGCTGAGCTATAACCAGATTTCAAGCCCTGTTCTACTACTTGGACTAATTGTGAGCACTGACTGTGTCAGTGATGTAATCTGAAGAATATGATAATGGATAATGTCTTTAAAAGCTCACTGGGGCTTGGTGTGGTGGCTCATACCTGTAGTCCCAGCACTTTGGAAGGCTGAGGCATGAGGCTCGCTTGAGGCCAGAAGTTTGAGACCAGCCTGGGCAACATAACAAGGCCTCATCTCTATAAATAAAAAAAGTTTTAGAAAATTAGCCAGGCATGGTTGTACATGCCTGTAGTTCCAGCTACTTGGGAGGCTGAGGTGGGAGGATCCCTTGAGCCCAGGGGTTTGAGGTTGCAAGGAGGTATGATTGCACCACTGTACTCCAGCGTGGGTGACAGAGTGAAACCCTGTCTCTGAATAAAAAAAGCTCTTTGGTTCTTAACGTGAGAAAGCAGCACTGATTAGGAGCTTTCTCATGCTACATCATTTGGGGATTGCTGTTGCACTCTTTTTAGTGGGAAATAACAACTTGTGGTTCCGTTAAGGTCTGAGGAGCTGTGGGGTTTTTTTGTTTTTTTTTTCCACATTCTATGTCTCTTTATTTTTTTCCTTCAACTTTTATTCTAAGCTCCAGGGTACATGTGCAGGATGTTCAGGTTGACATAGGTAAACATGTGCCATGGTGGTTTGCTGCACAGATCATCCTATCACCTAGGTATTAAGCCCAGCATGCATTGAGCTTTGGTTTTAGGTTTAGAACCATCAACCTTCTCCAAAGGGGCATTCTATATGTTAGGAGGACTATTTGAGACCAAGGTGTCAACATGGAATTCAGGCTTTAGGAGCTGAGGTGTCCTGGTTTTTGTTTAACTGAGAGATTGTTTCTTGGGTGGAATTGGTCCTGGGAGGCTATGGAAGGCATGTGAGCCGTCTTATTCAGATTGACATCTACCTGCTTCAAAATGTTCATCTAACATTGGTGCTCAGGGGCCACATTTTGGGAGATGAGGGGTAGGGGTGTGATTTCAATTACGTGCGATTAATTATGTTTAAAATTATAAAATAGTAAAAACCTGAAAAGCTAAAAGTCCTATTCAGTGGAGCAAGTCCTTTTATTTGATCTGAGACCACATGAAAATGAAGCTAAGAGCTGTAGAAGATCACTCCAGCAGGTGCCTGAGGGCAAGTGAGGATTCAAAGCTGCATTTCTTTGTGGAGAGGAGCCTCCTAAGGTCTGAGTACCTTTGATGACCCTTATTTGTATGGGAAGCTTCACGGCTTGTGATGAATCTTTTTAGGGAGAAATGGTGTTGAACAAGCTTAGCTGTTTGTTTCTCAAACCCCTCTTTGTTGACCGTGACACACTGTGGAATTCTAAATCTGTGGATTCTTACCTTTGATTCATGAATAAATTTGATGTTGGGTTGATATATCTCTAATTAGAGAGCTAGGTATTATCACGTGTAGAGAGTAATTGTACAGATACAATTTATCATCCCTATTCAAATAACTATTTAGTACCTACCAGGTGCCAAGAACCTGGGGTAAAGCAGTGAATAAAACAAGGTCCTTGTTTTCATAGGGGAAGGCAGAAAAACATCCTTTATATAATTGTGGTAATGAAAAATGCAAGGAAGATAATATGAAGCTGGGCCTCACAGGGGAATCAAGAGCAATGGAAGGGTCAGGTGGCTGTTTTATACAGCAGTTAGAGAAAGCTTCTTTGAGAAAGTGACATTTGAGGAAAGACGTAGAAGCGGGGAGAAAGCGTTCCAGGCAGAGGGAACCACAGGTGCAAAGGCTGTATGTTTGAGATGTATTGCTTGGTCTGTTCAAAGAACAGCAGTATGGCCAGTTTGGCTGGAATGGAATGAGTGAGGGGAAGATGTTAAGAAACGAGGTAGGAGAAATAGCTAGGGCCCAAATCATGTAGATGTTGTAAGATGAAAGGTTCTTGTATCAGCTCGAACCCCGAGAGTGTATCAGCAGACAACATGGCAGTGTGGAGCAACACACTGTTTTAATGAGCGCCTGGGTGCAGGCGGGCTGATGCCTAAAATGGCGTTAGCACCAAATGAGGATGGGGCAGGGGTTTTATAGTCTCCTGTAAACAGGAAGTGTCTCAGTCTGATGTAACTGCTATGTAGTACCTGGACGGCCTGCCCCTCAATCTTCAAGGGGGTATGTGTCTTTCGGCCAGCTCTCTTCCTGCTTCTGCTGTCTTGCTGACCCACGCTGCTGGCCCAAGCTTGGGACTGGGCCTGAGAAGGGAGGAGTTATTCATCTCTTCAAGCTTTCAGGCCTCAGGGAGAATCTTTCAGTAAGCCATGGTACATACTTCGGCTTTTCGTCTGAATTTATTTAGAAGTCACTGGAAGGTAAGATAGGGTGTGATCTGATTTACAGTTTTTTAACATTTGGAATAATCCCAAACTTTCAGAATCATTACTAATATTTTAATAAAAGTAAGTTGCCAAATTGATGCCCCATCACTCCTGAATACTTTAGTGTGTACGTCTTGCAAACAAGAACATTGTCCTACATAACCACAATATGACCATAAATATCAGGAAAGTAACAAAGATACACTATGAAAGGGAGGCAAAATTTTACCCTTATCTTCTTAGGGCTTTTTGGTTGGGCTTGAGAATTAAAGACATGTTAACAGGAGAAAAGCATACAAATTTATTTAATATAAGAGTTCCGTGATGTGGAGCCCTCATAAGGGATGAAGACCCAAAGATGCAGTTCATGTTGAACACTTAGATACTGAATTGGACAAGGAGTAGAACACTGAAAATGAGAAGACAAAGGGACTTGGGCTTGAGTAGGTTAATTGGGTGGAGAAGTGACTAAGAAGATAAAAGTTAATTTAACAAAGTTTGTGCAGATTTCCCTTGACCTCAATTTCCTGTCCTTGATGTAGAATGATAGTTTCCTTCTGGTATAGGGAGGATATCTTTGATGTGGGAATTTTTTCTCCTGCTTTCAGAAAGAAAAAGGCCATATTATTCTTGTGCCTGCTGTTTTTCTTTACCTTTTTTTTTTTTTTTTTTTTTTTTTTTTTTTGAGACAAGGTCCTGCTCTGTCACCCAGGCTGGAGTGCAGTGGTACAGTCTGCAGCCTCGACCTCCTGGGCTCAAATGATCCTCCTATCTCAGCCTCCCAAGTAGGTGGGATTACAGGCATGTGCCACTACACCTGGCGAATTTTTGTATTTTAAGTAGAGACGGGGTTTCACCATGTTGGCCAGGCTGGTCTTGAACTCCTGGCCTCAAGTGATCTGCCTACCTCGGCCTCCCAAAGTGCTGAGATTACAGGCATGAGCCACCACACCCAGCCGT
This sequence comes from Pan troglodytes, assembly GCF_028858775.2. Classification (NCBI taxonomy): domain Eukaryota; kingdom Metazoa; phylum Chordata; class Mammalia; order Primates; family Hominidae; genus Pan; species Pan troglodytes. The sequence continues at coordinate 101,831,137 of NC_072408.2, read as the reverse complement.
GCCTGCTGTTGTTCAAGTGCCTTTAACTCAGCATAGTCCATATGCCAGAGCTGCATATTTTGGAGCAGCGTGTTCTGAACTTCAGCCACTCAGGTTTCGTCAGTTGTCCCAACAGTGTCCTTTATAGAGAGATCCAGTCACACATTTCATATGGATCTCAAGTTCTTTAGTCTCCTTCACACTTGATTGGTTCCTCAACTTTTCTGTGATTTTCATGACCTTGACGCTTTTGAAAATTACTTGACAGTTATATTGTTGAAGGTCCCTCAGTGAGTTTGTTGAATGTTTCCTCCTGACTAGGTTCAGGCTATGCTTCTGTGACATTCCTGTCACTGAAGCCATGTTTTTCTTGTTGCACTCTATTAAGTAGCAGCTGATTTGTTTTTGTCCTATTATTAATGAAAACCTCTATCACGTGATTAAGGGGTCTGCCGGTTTTCTCCATTCTAAAGTTACTAATTTTCCCTTTGAAATTAATTAGCATTTTGTGGGGAGACACTTTGAGGTTATGTAAGTATCCCCTTACTCATCAAAGCTTTAATTCATTATTTGTATCTGTATCAACTCCTATTTTAATCAATGGGTTATAATCCATTGCTTTAAATGGTTCTTTTATTGTTCAAATTGGGCTCAATTTGACTAGTTGGAACCCATTCAAGCTGCATTTGGAGTGCTTTGGAGGTTTTTAGAGGGGAGGGGTTCTCAGTTTTTAAAAATATTTTATTTGAGATAGGGTCTCACTCTGTCTCCCAGGCTGAGTGCACTGGTGCTTTCACAGCTCACTCCAGCCTCAACCTCCTGGGCTTAAGCCATCCTCCTGCCTCAGCCTCCCAAGTAGCTGGGACTACAGGGGTGCATCACCACAACCTGCTGTTTTTTTTTTTAGGAGATAGGGGTCTCACAGTGTTGCCCAGGCTAAAATTTTATTTTTAATTGACAAATAATAATTGTATATATTTGTGGGGGTACAATATGATGTTTTGATACATGTTTACATTGTGGAATGATTAAATCAAGCCAATTAATAAATCAATTACCTCACATACTTATCATTTTTTTGTGGTAAAAACACTTAAAATTATTTTAGCAATTTCCAAATATACAGTGAATTATTATTTATTACAGTCACCATTCTGTGCAGTAGAGCACTAAAGCTTAGTCCTCCTAACTGAAATTTTGTACTCTTTTATCAACATCTCCTCTTTCTTATACTCTCCACTCCTCCTGCCCGTGGTAACCACCATTCTACTCTGCTTGTTTTTTTTTTTTTCTTTTTTCTTTTGAAGACAGGGTCTTGTTCTGTCTCCCAGGCTGGAGTTCAGTGGCACATTAATAGCCCACTACAGCTTCAATATGCTGTGCTCAAGCGATCTTCCCACCTCAGCCTCCTGAGTAGCTGAGACTAGCTAATTTATTTATTTATTTATTTATTTAGAGACAGAGTTATGCTCTTGTCGCCCAGACTGGGATGCAGTGACGTGATCCCAGCTCACTGCAACCTCTGCCTCCCGGGTTCAAGCGATTCTCCTGCCTCAGCCTCCTGAGTAGCTAGGATTACAGGTGCGCACCACCATGCCCAGCTAACTTTTGTATTTTTAGTAGAGACGGGGTTTCACCATGTTGGCCAGGCTGGTCTCAAATTCCTGACCTCAGGTGATCTGTCCGCCTCGGCCTCCCAGAGTGCTGGGATTACAGGTGTGAGCCACTGTGCCTGGCCTATTTTTATTTTTAGTAGAGGTGAGGTCTTGCTATGTTGCACAGTCTGATCTGGTTTCCCTGATGATTAGTGACAATGAGCATTTTTTTCATATAGCTGTTGACCATTTGTATGTCTTCTGAGAAATGTCTAGGTACTTTGTCCCTGCCAACCGCTTTTTTTTTTTTTTTTTTGAGATGGAGTCTTGTTCTGTCTCCCAGGCTGGAGTGCAGTGGCGTGATCTCGGCTTACTGCAAGCTCCACCTCCCAGGTTCACGTCATTCTCCTGCCTCAGCCTCCTGAGTAGCTGGGACTACAGGCGCTGACCACCATGCCCAGCTAAATTTTTTGTATTTTTTTAGTAGAGACGAGGTTTCACCATGTTAGCCAGGATTGTGTTGATCTCCTGACCTCGTGATCCACCCACCTCGGCCTCCCAACGTGCTGGGATTACAGGCGTGAGCCACTGCGCCCGGCCTACCAACCACTTTTTTTAAAGATAGGGTCTCGCTATGTTGCCCAGGCAAAAGTACAGTGGTGTGACCATGGCTTACTGCAGCCCTGACCTCCTGGGCTCAAGCAATCCTTCCACCTCAGCCTCCTAAGTAGCTGGAACTGCAGCCATGTGCCACCATGCCCGACTAATTTAAAACTTTTTTATAAAAACACAGTCTCCCTATGTTACCCAGGCAGGTCTGTAACTCCTGGCCTCAAATAATCCTCCCACCTTGGCCTATCAAAATGCTGGGATTACAGGCATGAGCCATCATGCCCAGCCACTTTGCTTTTATTTTATTTTATCTTATGTTATGTTATGTTATGTTATGTTAATTTTAATTTTTGAGATAGAATCTCGCTCTGTTGCCAGGCTGGAGTGCAGTGGTGCGATCTTGACTCACTGCAACCTCTGCTTCCCAGGTTCAAGCGATTCTCCTGCCTCAGCCGCCCGAGTAGCTGGGATTACAGGCGTGCGCTACCACGCCCAGCTAATTTTTGTATTTTTAATAGAGATGGGGTTTCACCATGTTGGCCAGGATGGTGAGTTTTTTTAATTCCATATATATATATATTATATATATATGGGTTTTTTGTTGTTTTTTTTTTTTTTTTTTGGCTATTAGCATTAGAGGGGGTCATTTTGAAAAGTCTTCATCATTCTTGGAGCACCTTCTTACTTTCTGACATGAGGTGTTCCAGGTTCATCTTAGAGTTTCTCTGTTCCAGCCTTGGAGACAGCCATTTCTCTGAGGAGCCCTGTGTTTGTTTGCTTTTTTTTGTTGTTTTTTTGTTTCTTTGGAGACGGAGTTTCACTCTTACTGCCCAGGCTGAAGTGCAATGGCGCAATCTCAGCTCAACCGCAACCTCCGCCTCTGGGTTCAAGCGATTCTCCTGCGTCAGCTGGTCTTGAACTCCCAACCTCAGGTGATTGACCCACCTTGGCCTCCCAAAGTGCTGGGATTACAGGCATGAGCCACCACACCCGGCCGTTTGCTTGTTTTTTAGTGGAGAGTGGTATTAGAAACTAAGATATGAATGTCAGATGTGCTCATCATTATTGGAATGTCAGTGCTTCCAGGCCTTCTCAGTGGACAAGCTAGGAAACATGGGTAATGATTGTGTGTCCCCACCAGTACCACTGACGGCAGTCCAGCACTACAGTTTACACTCCAGTTTTCTCCCTTTCCACATTTATAGCTGGTTTCTTCTTAATATAGTTATTTGATCAATTCCACTGTGTGTAACTAAGTTCCCATTGCTGCCCTCTCATCCCCCCTCCCCCACTGGACTTCCTCCTTACCCTATTTTGCCTCCAGCACCCCAAACCAGCTTGCCACCCTCCCCTCTCCTTGTGTGGACAGGCTCTTCTCCCCACAAAGGCTCTGACACATCTTGCTGGGCTACCGCAACATTCTCCCTCGCATACCAAGTGCAGATGTCTACATTCCTCGGGCCCACTTAATGACTTTTGCACTCTGATTTACATTTTTAAAGCATCTCTGTGGTTGCTGTGAAGAATAAAGGAAGGAGGCAAGGCAAGTGTGGAAGCAGGCTACTCACTTAAGAAGCTGTTGTAAGTCATGGCCTAGGCTGTTGATGGGGTTGGACTAGGGTGCTAGTGATGCAGGTTGTGAGATTTGGGATCGTATTAGTTGTCTATACTGTGGAACAAGTTATCCTAAACTTAGCTTAAGACAGTAAATGTTATCTCACAGCAATTTGAGTGTAGCTTAGCTGGGTGCCTCAGGCTCAGGGTCTCACAAGGTTACAGCTGAGATCTTCTCTGAGGCTGCTGTGCTCTCAAGGTTTGACTTGGGAAGGACCCACTGCCACACTTACTCATGTGGCTGTAGACAGACCTCAGAAGATTTGCTTCCCAGCTCATTCAGTAGACCTCTGCACAGGCCGCCTCTTGACATGGCGTCTGGCTTCCCCAGACCAAGGTGGAAGGCACAGTCTTTTTAAACCTCATCTAGGAAGTGATATCCCATACTTCAGTTGTCTATTTATTAGAAGCAAGTCAATCAGTCCAGCCACACTTAAAATGAGGGTATTATACAAGGGTGTGAATACCAGGAGGCAGTGATCGTTGGAGGCCCTCTTAGAGGGTGCCAAGTAAGATGGGGTCAGCAGGAGTTGCTGATTGATTGGCTTTTGAGAGAAAAACCAGTCAAGGATGACTTCAGGATTTTTGGCCTGAACTACTAGAGGTACAGTTACTGAGATAGGGAAGAGTGGAGTAGGGGGAGCAGGTTTAGAAGAGGTAGTCTACGTTAAGTATGAGAAGCTTGATAGACGACCACGTGAGAAGGTGAGTAGACAGTTGAAAACTAGCCTGTTGGTTAGGCTAGAGATTGATGCTGGAGATAGGATTTTGGTTTGATTTTATCTAGTGTAGTATTCAACTTAACTTTATAAATTAAGGGTTAGGAGAATATGACCTTCAGTTAAATGCCTAGCTCTGTTATCCTGGAAACCAGATAAAATTGTTTTAACAGTATTGCAATATAAAATCGACCTCTGATTGGGAAATTGCCTCTGGATTGAGAGGAATTAGAAATGCCTGGTGAGTGCTGCTGCTCTTAGAACTGGCATGACCCTGTGGGAAAGGGAATCCTGAAGCTATGCCTTTGGAGTTATTAGAGACGTTGGCTCTGGTGGAGCGTAAAGCTTTGAAGTTAGGGCAGCTCCTGCACCTGCCTCATGATGCTCTCATCTCCCTTGAGCCTGAGCTGTGTCATCTAGGGAGTTAAAGAAAATAGCTTCTGGGCCGGGCACGGTGGCTCACACACAGCACCTTGGGAGGCCAAAGCAGGCAGATCATGAGGTCAGGAGATCGAGACCATCTTGGCTAACACTGAAAACCCGTCTCCACTTAAACTACAAAAAAAAAATTAGCCGGGCCTAGTGGCGGTCGCCTGTAGTCCCAGCTACTTGGGAGGCTGAGGCAGGAGACTGGCATGAACCTGGGAAGCGGAGCTTGCAGTGAGCCGAGATCACACCACTGCACTCCAGCCTGGGCAACAGAGAGACTCTGTCTCAAAAAAAAAAAAAAAAGAAAAGAAAAAGAAAATAGCTTCTGGACGGCTGGGTGAGCTGTCACTTGCATGAACAACTGCACAGACTCCCAGGGAGAGGAACATCTGATGCTGCCCAGCTGGCAAGCTGTGATTCCTGTCCTCTGTCCTGAGTTCTCAGGTGCCAAGTGTGGCCTATGATAGTCTTATGAGTCTGTTCAGTAGCTGCATAATCTCACCTAGGGAAAGATTTCCCTTAGAGACATTAGTGTTTTGGATAGAATCTTAGTCAGCTTCTCTGTTTCATTTAATGTTCTCTAATCTTATGGGAAACATTAGAAATCTTGTGGAAAAATGAGCTCATTTTATCTCTCTGGTCTAAAGGCCTTCACTTCTTTGAATCTACCAGCCACCAGTAAAGGCTGCTAAGTCCACCAGTACAAAAACAAAAGATGGTGGTGCAAACTTCTCGGACGGGCAGTTGAGCTACACGTGCCTTGAAAACAAGAAACGGATTGCCTAGAACCTAACACAGTCTGCTTACAAACTTGATTCATTCAACGAATATATATTGAGCACCCCCCTATATGTCAGGCCTTGATGGGTTTATATATTCACAGTGGTGAGTGAAATATGTATGGTCTTTGTTCTCTTGTAGTTTATAGGCACTTAATGAATACTAGTACTAATACTGTGTTCTAATTTAGTGTCTTTTTTTACAGTACCTTCATTTTCCTATATGTTTTATTCTCTTATGGGATCAGCAACAAGATATTAATTTCTTCTTCGGGAATTTATATTTAATTTGATTGAGTAGAATACCCTGAAAGTATTTAAGTAGATAACAAATAACATTTTATTTTATTTTGAGGCAGTGTCTCGCTCTGTCACCCAGGCTGGAGTTCAGTGGTACGATCTTGGCTTACTGCAGCCTCGACCTCCTGGGCTCAAGCCATCCTCCTGCCTCAGCACCCGGAGTAGCTGGGGCTACAGGCACGGGCCACCATGCCCGGCTACTGTTTGTATGTATGTATGTATGTATGTATTTAGTAGAGACAGTGTTTTGCCATGTTGCCCAGGCTGGTCTCAAACTCCTGGGCTCAAGCTATCCACCTGCCTTGGCCTCCCAAAGTGTTGACATTACAGGTGTGAACTACCGTGCCCAGCTCAAGTACTATTCTATACTACTTTTTCTTTCTTTTTTTTTCTCTTGTTCTTGTCTTTATTTTGTTCAATGCCAATTTTATTGCCTTCAGTTTTATTCTGAAGTTATCTAATTGCCACCGTCTACACAGTAACACACAGAAGTCTTCATTTTCATTGTTATGGTAGTTAGCATTTATATAGAATTAGTGTAGAAAAGTAGAAAGTTTGGGCTATTTCATGCACGGCTGTATAAAATTATTGTTTTCACTTGTATCAGAAGAAATAAAGATGTGCTTTTTGTGGTTTGAAGTATTGGAACCTTGAAGTCCTTTGAACCAAGTTAAAAAAAAAAAACAAAGCAAGACATGGCTTGGTTAGATTTTTCTCTATTACATGTATACCGTTTTCCCACTTGGTGGCACTTTCTGTTCATTTCTTAGTAACATGTCTTTCTCTCTCAGCATAGTTACACCAGTCTCTCCTCGTACATTGATTTTTCTTATTAAAATTAATTTACTGAAGTAATACATAAATACATCATTTAAAAAATAATAGTATATGGTAAAGGGTTTCTTTTTTTTTTTAACAGAAAATAATTTTGTCCCTGAAAATTTTTCTGTGCCCAGGGAAAAATTAATAAATGGTTTTGCCCTTGAAAGGCCAATTTGTTTAAGATGCTTAACATCGTGGTGGTCAGCTGTTTTTCATTTGGCGTGATGTGTTCTAGAAGCCTTTGTAGAGAAACAGGGTGGCAGGTGAGGGCCATTACATGGAGGCGATAGAGAAGAATCAAGGATGATTCATAGGTTTGGGGCCTGAGTGGTTGGTACCATAATCCTGGGACCATTCACTGAGATGAGAAGACTTGTAGAAGGGCGGGTTGGTAGGGGTGGAGAATTAGAATCAGAAGCCTCTTTTTGGACATAGTAAGTGTGTGATACCTGTTGTGAAATCTACATGATTAGATATATATCAAGTAAACAGCTGAATATACAAATCGAGCTTAGGACAATGGTCAAACCTGCCAAACCAGCAAAGAACAAGGTAAGTAGCTAGCAAGGTAGGAGGAAAGGGAAGAAAGAGGAGTATTTTAGCCAGGGAAGCCTCGTTGTATTGATTGTTGCCAAGAGGTTGAGGAAGATGATGACAGAAAAATGTCCGTGTGATTTGGCAATATGAAATTCATTGAATCTACATAGAATCTGTTCTTGAAAGAAATGAGGAGAGATCAGAAAAGTTTGAACATTCTAGCAAAGGAGAGTGATCCACATAGCCCCTAGTAGACATGCACTGTCAATATTGGACATAGTTCCATTAATCCTTTTTTTGTTTTTTTGAGACAGGGTCTTGCTCTTGTCACCCAGGCTGGAGTGCAGTGGCATGATCTCAGCTCACTGCATCCTCCACCTCCCAGGTTCAAGCAATTCTTGTGCCTCTGCCACCTGGGTAGCTGGGATTACAGGTCCCATGACCACACCCAGCTAATTTTTGTATTTTTTTTTTTATAGGGGTGGGGTTTCTCCATGTTAGCCAGGCTGGTCTCAAACTCCTGGCCTCATGTGATCCGCCTGCCTCAGCCTTCCAAAGTGCTGGGATTACAGGTGTAAGCCACCTCACCCGGTCCCTTTTTAATCCTTTCTGTGTAGTTGTGTTCATAACCATACTCCATTTTACTTGCTTTTTTCCATCAATATTATAAGCAATTTTTCATGTTATTAAAACAATCCTTATAATCACCATTAAAAGATTTTTTCTGATTATAAGAATATACAATTGCTATAGAAAATGTGGAAATCTGGAGAATTATTAATATGAGGTAGAAACAATTCTTTGGCCCAGAAGCAATACTGTTAATATTTTATTCACCGATTCAACAACTATTTGAGGGTCTGCTTTTGGGTAGAGAAAGAATGTTTTGGGGGTGTTTGTTTTAGAGGTGGGGTCTTGCTCTGTTGCCGAGGATGGAGTACAGGAGCTATTCACAGGTGCAATCATAGCACACTACAGCCTTGAACTCCTGGGCTCAAGCATCCCCCCTGCCTCAGCCTCCCATGTAGCTGGGACTCCACAGAGGAATGTTTTTTAAAGACCACAGTGTGAAAAACTGATTGTAGTTTATTGGTCACACCTTCTTTAGAAGAAAGCTTATTATTATAAATAACATATACCTACACATTTCTCATATAATGTATACAACATTTTCTGACTTGCTTCTCCCTCCCCTCACTTAATATGTCACAGACATTTTTCCTGTCTCACTAAATACTGTGTCAGTTCGAGTGTTTTAGTTTCTGTGGGGCTTTTGTATTTAGAAAGGATTGTTGGGCAATTTGGATTTAAAATTAATATACTATTTATTATAGTTGCAAATTTAAAAACCTAATTGTTTTTCATTCTTGAGGTTCAATTTATAAATAGGATAAAAAGATTAGTAAATTGAATTACTTTTTGCATAAAAATAAGGAACAATCATTTTCTCTTGTTCTTTGATGAATGTTTGATAAACTCTAATGGAAAGGATTACATTGTCCTAAACAGTAATACCCATTTGCAAATTTAGTTAATACATCTCTTTAAGCAGTTTAGTCACATTTATAAATTGAACATATTTGATATTTGATTTTTTTCAATTCTTCAAATCCCCAGTGCATAGGCAGATTAACCTATCAAGCAAAATGTTCCTAAGCACTTAAATGACTCTTGTTTACTCAAGCCCAAAACTTCAGTGTCATCCCCCAGTCTAATTCTCTAATGTCCAGTCTGTTAGCAAGTTCATCCTGCTTTCATTTCTCCATATATCCCACATCTCATCACTGCCTCTATGACTGTTACCCTAGTCCAAGGCACAATTATCTTTTGCCTGGACATCTACAGTCACCTCCCAACTGGTTTGATAACATTCTTGCAGTGCACTAGCGTTCCCAACATGCTAAGTGATGAGAGTGCATATTTTTAAATGTAAATCAGATCACATCAAGTCTCTGCTCAGAATGACCCAGTGGCTTCCCATCACAGTGAGAGTAAAAACCCCAACTCCTTCCATGGTCTGCGAGGCGTTATGTGATCACAGTCTGCATGCACTGTCCTAGTCACAGCCCTGTTGACTCTGACTTGGCCACATTGGCCTTCTTGCTTTTCCTTGAACAGTGAGCATACTCCCAACTCAGTCTCTGCACTAGCTGTTTCCCCAGATTTGGCATGGCTCACACACCTTCACTTTATTCAAGTGCCCATCTGGTGGCTCTTCAGGTGGTCTAGTCTATAAGAGCCCTGTTCCCTCTCATACTCCATACTCTTCCCCTGCTCTGGTTTTTTCCTTGGTGGCACTTAACTACCTCTGCTTAACATTTTTTTAATATTATTTAATTTATTGTATGTTTCCCCAAATACCATGTTGGAACAGTGCCTACCACATAGTATTTCTGCAATAGATTTTTGTTGAATGAATGGATGTACATATACATTTTACTTGAAACAAACATTATTTTTTGGGTATGATAATCAGTTTTCTTCACTTTAGCTGATCCAAAAATGGCATCTTCTGCTACTCCTTTATAGCTTTTTAATGAATTTGAAACTAGATTTACCTCTGAATTACATTGCAATTTCAACCTGTCCTTTTTAGCACTTTGACCCACTGAATCATTTGTTACAGTTTTGTGGGGTTTTGGGGGCAGGGCGGAGGGGTGTTTTTTTTTTTTTTGACACAAGGTCTTGCTCTGTCACCTAGGCCAAGTATAGTGCCATGATCATAACTCACTGCAACCTCAAAATCCTGGGCTCAAGCTATCCTTCTGCCTCAGCTTCCTGAGTAGCTGGGAGTATAGGTGCATGCCACCACACCCAGCTAATGTTTTTGTTTTTGAGAGAGAAGGTGTCAAACTCCTGGCCTCAAGTGATCCTCCAACCTTGGCCTCCCAAAGCACTGGGATTATATGTGACAGCCACTGTGCCTAGCCTGTTATAGTCTTCTAAAATATTATTTCTCTAAATAAATTGCTAGCTGTCAATGGCAGATAATATTTTCTTCAAAGTAAGTCCTTCCTAATGTTTATTTTCTGCTCCAGAAAAATCAGAATATTAGGAGACTGTGTTCTAAGAAACTACAAACTGCATTAATTGGGTAGTTTCTCTTATGTTACAGAATGTTACTTTTCTTTATACCCTTTCTCTGTTAAAATGTGTTCATTATAAGCAGAAGACAAGATTGTTTCGATTTTTAAAACTCAGCTTTTATTTAACACATTTCACTGAGTATTCATTGCTTCATTTAATATTGATTCTAACATTTTACAAAGATGCCTTGTTGGAAAATTCCATATGTGGAATGTGGAAATAAACTATGTATTACTCTTGGTGAATGAGGAACTGCTCAGCATGTTCATTATAGAAAATTCAAAAAATAACAAAAGAAATAAGAATAGCCTGTTATCCCACCACTTGTAGAAACCACTGCTATTAACATTTTGATATACATTTGACCTTCAGTATCTGTGGGTTCTGCATCCATGGATTAAACCAACATTAGATGGAATTATATCAGAAAAAAGTTCACAAATTTCCAAAAAGCAAAACTTGGATTTGCTGTGTGCCGAGTATTATGTTGAATCCACATGAATGAAGTCATATGCAGACATCATATTAGGCATTATAAGTAACCTGGAGATGATTTAAAGTATACAGGAGGTTGTGCATAAATTATATGCAAATGCTACATTTGCATATCCACAAATGATCATTTGTGGATTTTGGCATCCACAGGGTGTCCTGGAATCAATCCCCCATAGATACTAGGGACAACTGTTTATTCTTATCTCCTCGATTTCTATGCATATGTATTCTTTTGTTTTTGTTATTAATGTAATTGAGCTTTTTGAAGAAGTAGCCTGGGTTTGCAAGTTATTTTAACTTTTGGCAGCCTGGTTTTCTCACTTACTATATTTGGATAATAATATTTATCACTAGAGTTGTTATAAGGATCAAATAGGTTAATATTTGTAAAGTGTATAGATTAGTGCCCATGACTTATAAATGCTATCTATAAGTATTAAATAAATTAGGCAAATAACCCGCTTTTAAAACATATATGGTGAACATTTTCTCAAGTCATAAAATATTCTCTGTCTCTCTCTCTCTTCTCTTTTTTTAGAAATGGGATCCCCCGCTGTCCAGGCACGATCATGGCTTTCTGCAGCCTTGAACTCCTGGGCTCATGTGATCCCTGCCTCAGCCTCCCAAGTAGCTAGGACTACAGGTGCCTGCCACCATGCCTGGCTAATTTTTGCATTTTTTGTAGACATGGGGTCTCATGTTGCCCAGGCTGGTCTCGAACTCATGGCCTCAAGCGATCCTCCCACCTTGGCCTCCAGAAGTGCTAGGATTACAGGTGTGAGGCACCATACCTGGCCAAAATATTCTCTATAGCATAAATGTTAATAATGCCTTAGTCTTCCATCATATGGATATGCCATGAGCTATTCCCTTTATTTTTGGTTTTGTTCTTTCCATTCTTTCACTGTTATAAATAAAGCTCTGATAAATATCCTTGTACATGAGTATTCATATCCTCATTTCCTTAAATGGAAATGGATCCACCAGGAGTATACATGTTTTATAAGTTTTTGATACCTGCTGCCAAATTGCCCTCTAGAAGGGCTATACCAATTTATATTCTCAGGATAAATATATTGAATAGTATATGAGTACTGATTTCTCTTTAAGTTCACTGATTCTGGGTTTTATTTTTTAAAATCTTTGCTAATTTAGCAAGTAAAAAATTATACCTTAATGTGCATTGCCTTGATTAAACTTCATTGTTTGCCACTATAATTTTTTCTTTGTTGACATCTCTTGATGTTTTTTGTCCAGTTTTCTATTGGATATTTGACTTTTTCTGATTTGTAATGATAGATGAACCTTTTTTCTGTATATTACAAATATTTTCCCCTGTTTCTTTTAGTCTTTAATCCTGTTTATAGTGTTTTAGGACATACACTTTTCAATTTTAAAAACAATTTTAATTTTTTGGGTACATAGTAGGTGTATATATTATGGGGTGAGATGTTTTGACACAGGCATGCAATATGTGATCATCACATCATGGAAAATGGGGTACCCATCCCTTCAAGCATTTGTCCTTTGTGTTACAAACAATCCAATTATACTCTTTTAGTTGTTTTAAAATGTACAATTAAGTTATTATAGACTATGGTCACTGTGTTGTGCTGTCAAATACTAGGTCTTATTCATTCTTTCTGACTATTTTTTTTTATACCCATTAACCATCCCCACCTCCCCCTAATCCCCAAACCAACCCCACTACCCTTCCCAGCCTCTGGTAATCATTCTTCTACTCTCTATCTCCATGAGTGCAATTGTTTTGAGTTTTAAGTATCACAAATAAATGAGAACATGCAATGTTTGTCTTTCTGTACCTGGCTTATTTCACTTAACATAATGATCTCCAGTTCCATCCATGTTGTTACTAATGACAGGATGTTGTTCTTTTTTATGGCTGAATAGTACCCCATTGTATTTAAGTATCACATTTTCTTTACTCATTCATCTGTTGACAGACACTTAGGTTGCTTCCAAATTTTGGCTGTTGTGAACAATGCTGCAACAAACATGGGAGTGCAAAAGTCTCTTCGATATACTGATTTCCTTTCATTTAGGTTATACCCAGCAGCATCATTGCTGAATCATATGGTAGCTCAATTTTTAGTTTTTTGAGGAACTTCCTAACTGTTCTCTATAATGGTTGTACTAACTTACATTCCCACCAACAGTGTTTGAGGGTTCCCTTTTCTCCATATCCTCCCAGCATTTATTATTGCCTGTCTTTTGTATAAAAGCCATTTTAACTGGGATGAGATAATATCTCATTTTAGGTTTTTTTTACTGCTCCTTGTGGACCAGAGCTACCCCATAGGCAGTGTGCCCAAAGTAGCCTCATTGTAAGTTTGATTTGCATTTATCTGATGATCAGTTATGTCGAACACTTTTTCATATGTCTATTTGCCATTTGTTTGTCTTCTTTTGAGAAATGTCTATTCAAATCTTTTTCCCATTTTTTAATCGGATTATTAGATTTTTTTCCTGTAGAGTTGTCTGAGCTCCTTACATAATCTGATTATTAATCCCTTGTTACATGGGTAATTTGCAAATATTTTCTCTTATTCTGTGGGTTGTCTCTTCACTTCGATGATTGTTTGCTTTGCTGTGCAGAAGCTTTTTACTTGATGTGATCTCATTTGCCCATTTTTTCTTTGGTTGTCTGTGCTTGTAGGTTATTACTCAAGAAATTTTTACCCAGACCAATTTCCTGGAGAGTTTTCCCAACGTTTTCTTGTAGTAGTTTCATAGTTTAAGGTCTTAGATTTAAGTCTTTAATCCATTTTGATTTGATTTTTGTACAATACAGTGAAAAATAGGAATCTAATTTCGTTCTTCTGCATGTGGATATCCAGTTTTCCCAGAAGAGACTGCCTTTTCCCCAGTGTATGTTTTTGGCACCTTTGGCGAAAATGCTGTTTTGGTTACCATAGCTCTGTAGTATAACTTTTTTAAGACTTTTTTTGTTTTGTTTTGTTTTGTTTTTTCAGATGGAGTCTCACTCTACTGTTCCAGGCTGGAGTGCAGTGGTGCGATCTCAGCTCACTGTAGTGTCCACCTGGGTTCAAGCGATTCTCCTGCCTCAGCTTCCCAAGTAGCTGGGATTACAAGCATGTACCACCACACTTGCTGATTTTTGTATTTTTTAGTAGAGATGGGGTTTCACTATGTTGGTGAGGCTGGTCTGAAACCCCTGACCTCAAGTGATCCACCCACCTCAGCCTCCCAAAGTGCTGGGATTACAGGCATGAGCTACCACACCCGGCCTCTCTGTAGCATAATTTGAAGTTGGTGTAATGTGACTTCTCCAGTTTTGTTCTTTTTGTTTAGGACAGCTTTGCCTATTCTGGGTCTTTTGTGGTTCCGTATATATTTTAGGATTGGGTTTTTCTTTTCTATTTTTGTGAAGAAAGTGATTGTTATTTTGATAGGGATTGCATTGAATCTGTAGATTGCTTTGGGTAGTATGGACATTTTAACAATATGGATTCTTCCAATCCATGAATTTGAAATATATTTCCATTTTTTGGTGTCCTCTTCAATTTCTTTCATCAATGTTGTATAATTTTTTCAATTTTTACATAGTAAGATCTATCAGCTTTTTTTCTTTTTATGGCTTTTTACCTTTGACAATAATTTTACAAGTGGTCCTTCATAGTCTATGAATATCAATATATTCTATGATTATAAATATTCATTTTGTATCTGAGCATTATTCTTATTTATTTTTATTTATTTATTTATTTAGAAACAGTCTTGCTCTATCATCCAGGCTGGAGTGCAGTGGCAGGACATGGCTCACTGCAGCCTCTATTTCCTGGGTTCAAGCAATCCTCCCACCTCAGCTTCCTGAGTAGCTGGGACTACAGGTGCCACATGCCTGGCTAAATTTTCAAAAATTATTTTGTCAAGATGGGGGTCTCACTATGCTGCCCAGGCTGGTCTCAAACTCTTGACCTCAAGTGATCCTCCTGCTTTGGTGTCCCATGGGATAGCAGGTGTGAGTCACTGTGCCTGGCCCTGAGCATTATTAATCTATCTGGAATCCTTGATGACTTGGGAAATCTAACTTTTTTCTTTTGTTTTGTTTGCTTATTTATCTTTTTTTACACTCCTCTCAACTTATACCTTATGGTGTTTTTTTTTTTCCCAACAAAATTATCCTAGCTTAATTTGTTGAGAAATTTTTACTTAATGATTTGAAATGCCAGTTTCACCTTATATATATTTTAGTCTATTTGGGGGATTTTTTCTACTTTCTTATTGTACTTTTGTGTCAGTTGTTATAGCATTCTAATGTTTAAGACATTCACTTAATGTCTGATAATGCTAGTGCCAGCCTTTCTGATTGTTCTGAGTTTTCAAAATTTTCTTGGATAAACTTTTAACTGAAGCTTACAATCATATTGTCAAACTCTAAGAAGAACCCCATTGGGATTTTCATTCAGATTGCACTTAATTAAATAATAGTGTGCTAACAAGGTTTGAATTGCCATGTTATAATGAACCATGTTGGGTTTCTAAATTTGTTAAATGTATCAATCCCATCCTGGGGTCACATGGATCTCTGGGGTTTTGTGGAAACCTTAAACCCAACCCAGTTTCATCTATTGATTGAAAGTTAAATTCTAATCAAAAGTTCTTGATTCAACCATTAGGAGGCTGTGTTCAAGCCTCAGGTCTGTAACATACATCGTATGGGACCTTGGGAAAGTCATTGTAATCCTGTTTCCTAGACTTTAGAATACTTTGATGAGTGTTAAATAAGTGAAATAAACTAAGTGAGATGGAGTAACAGTTTTAGTATGATGAATATTTTTACTTCAAAAAACATTCTGGAGTTTTTCCTTAGTCTTTCATATTTATTTTTTGAAAAATTGAAAAATCTTTGGCATTTCTAGGCTGGGTGCAGTGGCTCATCTGTAATCCCTGCATTTTGGAAGGCTGATGCAGGTAGATCCCTCAAGCCCAGGAGCTCGAGACCATCCTGGACAACATGGTCTCTACTAAAAATACAAAAATTCGCCAGGTGTGGTGGCGTGTGCCTGTAATCCCAGCTCTTTAGGAGGCTGAATTGCTTTAACCCAGGAGGCAGAGGTTGCAGTGAGCCAAGATTGTACCATTGTACCCCAGCCTGGGCTACAGAGCAAGACTCTGTCTTTAAAAAATAAAGAAACAAAAATAAAAAATCTTTGCCATTTCTAGTCTCAGTGATACTAAGTGAAAATATCTGAAACATGAACAATATGGTCAGAAGCCAGCCTGTAATCCCAGCACCTTGGGAAGTTGAGAGAGGAGGATTGCTTAAGACCAGGAGTTTGAGACCAGCCTGCCTGGGCAACATAAAGACCCCATCTCTACAAAAAAAAATTTTCATTTCTTTTTTTTTTTTTTTGAGTCTCGCTCTGTCACCTAGGCTGGAGTGCAGTGGCGCAATCTTGGCTCACTGCAAGCTCTGCCTCCCAGGTTCACGCCATTCTCCTGCCTCCGCCTCCTGAGTAGCTGGGACTACAGTCACCCGCCACCACGCCCGGCTAATTTTTTTTGTATTTTTAGTAGAGACGGGGTTTCACTGTGCTAGCCAGGATGGTCTCGATCTCCTGACCTCATGATCCGCCCGCCTCGGCCTCCCAAAGTGCTAGGATTACAGGCGTGAGCCACCGCGCCTGGCCTACAGAAAATTTTAAAATTAGCCAAGTGTGGTGGTGTGTACCTGTAGTCCTAGCTACTTGGGAGGCCAAGGCAGGAGGATCACTTGAGCCCAGGTGTTTGAGGCTGCAATGAGCTGTGATGACACCACTGCAGTCTTTGATTCCCTAACTTGATCATGTATGTTATCCAGGAAGAAAGAGTCAAAGCAGTATTGTATATTTCAAAGTAGCTAGAAGAGAGGACTTGAATTGCTTCCAACACAGAAATAACAAATACTCAAAGTGATGGAGATACCTCAGAGACCTGACTTGATCAGCACACATTCTGTGCATGTAACAAAATATCAAATATACCCCCACAAATATGTAAAATGTTATGTATCAATTAAGGAAAAAACCTGTCTGCATTGTTGTTGTTGGCTGTTATTTGGTGATGTTTTATTTCTGGCAATTTTCTAAAAGAGAATCTTAAACTTTCTTATCTTTGTTATTAATACAAAACACTCTTTAGGAGTGTTTTCATTTGCAATCGTTTTTTAAAAATGTATTTTATATTGTATGTATGTTTTTATTCCTTAAATTTCCTTTTAGGCTATTTTAGTTTTTCTTCACAAATCAATCCCTCTGTTTTCCATTTTGAGTGGCTCACATCCTCAAACTGAGGGGCTATATAAGTGAAGCAGCATGTTTTTTTTTAAAGAAGGGGAAAATCTCCCTCTCCTGTTCTTAAACACACTTTTTCTTCTTATACAACTGAAAATAGGATTAACCATTTATGGGATTACTTCTGTTGGAGTTCTTTTGCAAGTTTAAGCTTCATTCCAAAAGTTAAAATAATTTTTTTTGGTAGAGGAGATTATGTAATTATGATTTAATATTTTTGTTTTCCAGTTATTTTGATATAACTTCAATATATTTGAGTACTGAGTTTTCCCAATGTAATATTTTTTCACTATAAATTGTCTTCTCTTTTGTATTTGTAATCTTTTTCCTTTCTCCTAGTCTCCTTATTTGCAGTCTCTCTGACTTTATCAAGTATATATAATTTTATATTTTGTCCTTTAATAACTGGGATATAAAATTGAAGTGAGTCTAATGCCAACTACAACACAGTTTTCTAAACAATGCAGTTAGTATGTTGGCTTATTTGCTTATTTATTTATTTTGAGACAGAGTCTCACTCTGTGGCACAGGCTGGAGTGTAGTGGCAAGATCTCAGCTCACTGCAACCTCCGCCTCCCCTGCTCAAGCGATTCTCATGCCTCAGCCTCCCAAGTAGCTGGGATTACAGGTGCGTGTCACTACTCCTTGGCTGATTTTTGTATTTTTAGTAGAGATGGGGTTTTGCCATGTTGGCCAGGCTGGTGTCCAACTTCTGGCCTCCAGTGATCCGCCCGCCTCAGCCTCCCAAAGTGCTGGGATTACAGGCGTGAGCCACTGTGCCTGGCCAAATTTTTAAAAAATAACTTAAAAGTCAGTATCTCTGGCCAGGCACAGTGGCTCACGCCTTAATCTCAGCACTTTGGGAGGCCGAGGCGGGCAAATCACTGGAGGCCAGGAGTTCGAGACCAGCCTGGACAACATGGTGAAACCCCATCTCTACTAAAAATAAAAAAATTAGCCTGGCATGATGGCATGCGCCTGTAATCCCAGCTACTCGGGAGGCTGAGGCAGGAGAATCACTTGAGCCCAGGAGGCAGAGGTTGCAGTGAGCCAAGATATCACCACTGCACTCCAGCCTGCGCCACAGAGCAAGACTCTGTCTCAAAAAAAAAAAAAAAAAAGACCCAAGAGTCTGTTTTGCAAGTAAAACTCTCTGGTGTGGCAATCTGAAAGATATGATTTTTTTTTACCCCTTATTTAATAATAAAATAACAAGGGTTATATTTGCCTAGCAGACTATAAACATTTCCTTATTTCTCATAATTCTTTATAAACTGCCATAATGGGTATAGTTTATTATTTATTAATTCCCTGATTCTTGCATGTAGACTTGCTAGGATAAATATTTTCAGATTTTGTGTATTGTGATAAAAATTATCTTTTCCTTTTTTGGAGCATTTTCCATTTCTCCATGAGCTCTTCACTTCCTCACTTAAGTAACTGAATAGGCATAAGCTTGGGACTATGGTTCCTTAAATATCATTTTAACCTTCAGGAGTCTTGACAGCAATTTTTTGAATAAAATTTTTCTTTAGTTAAGCTGACTCAGTGAGGTAAAAGTTAAATATTTTAGCTGTGCCGTAAGCTCACATAAAGCCCCTTGGTAAGTGACAGCCTTGACTTTAACAGCTAATCCCTCCTCTGAGTGGTTAGTGGAGCCTGGCTCACCACTATCGTCTCATAAGGGCTTCAGCGCTCGTGTGCTCATATGAATGGTTACAGTTTATTGGTCCAGGTCACTTTCACTAATCCCCAGCTTCCTTTAGAGGATGTAAGACAGACACTGACCTAGCTTGTACAGCCTTCTGCATTCTTCATTGTGTAAGCTGATCATGATACAATTATCTTTAGACATAAACATAGCAACTGTAATCATATTTTATCTCTATTCAGACTGGTTTTTAGTCAATTACCTAGCTATATCTATCAATTACTGCTAGCAAATATTCTTAGGTTTACATAGCAACCAAAATTTTTTCTCATTAGCTTTAGTTTTAGTTATTCCACTGAAACATCCTCCTCTTGTCCTTTTCTCTGCAGCTGGATAATCACTTTTCCCCCCACCCCCGGGCTGCAGTTCTGTGGCTGTCCTCTCATTTTCTTTTCCCCCAATAGGGTCGTCTCTGTCTTGTGAGCTCCAGGTCTTAGAGGCTGGGACAAATTCTGTCTTCCCTTCTTTCCCATGTAAACCCCTCAGCTTAGCTTCCTGCTTGATCGCACTCTGTCCCACAAACTTTGATTCCTCCTTTCCCTGTCATTAGCAGCAGCATCGCTGGTCTCTTCCCTTTCAACTCCAGGTATCCAGCTTTTAGGTCTGATTTCTGGAACATATCCTCTTAAATTGTTAAGCACTTATGACTGAAATATTTGTGAATTGGGGGTCGATTTAACTTTTTTCTTAAGACAGGGTCTCACTATGTTGCCCAGGCTGGTCCTGAGCTTCTGGCCTCAAGTGATCCTCCCACCTCGTCCTCCCAAAGTGCTGGGATTATAGACATGAGCCACTGTGCCTGGCCCTGATTTAATTTTTTAGTATAACAAGTTGCATATTCTCTAGTGTTTACACTCACATGCTTGAATTTACAATGCATCAGAGGCTCTTCTCAGCAGGAGCCTCATGGGTTTTAAACTAAACCTTCATGAGCCAGAGTAACCTGAGCATACTGAAAATCCAGAATCGGCCTCTAGCACCTAATAGTAATACTGTATTTTTATTAGTTCTAAAATACATTTCCACGTCTAAAATTAGGATACATATTATAATCAGTAGTGGCCATAATTTATTTGGTAGCATCTTTTCTTTCTTAGAGGTAGATAAAATCATGGCATGTCTGAAAATGGATAGTGTCAGATTTGATAAGATACAGTAATGGGCCAGGCATGGTGGCTCATGCCTATAATCCCAGCACTTTGGGAGGCTGAAGCAGGAAGATCCCTTGAGCTCAGAAGTTTGAGATCAGCCTGGGCAGCATAGTGAGATCCTATCTCTACAAAAATGTTCTGAAAGTCAGCCAGGCATGGTGGTGGCATGCTCTTGTAGTGTTAGCTATGTAGGAGGCTGAGGTAGGAGTATCACATGAGCCCAGGAGTTCGAGGCTGCAATGAGCCATGATAGTGCTACTTCATTCCAGCCTGGGTGACAGAGTGAGACCCTGTCTCCAAAAGAAAGAAAGAAAGAAAACGAAGAAAAAAAAATACAGTAATGAGAACGGTAGCTAACATTTGTTGCGTATCTGCCACACACAATAATTTTTCTATGTGCTTTATGTCTATTATCTCCTTTTATGTTTATACCATCCCTGAGGAGTAGGGATGTTCAGATGGAAAAAATCTAAGGCATAGAAGAATTCAGCTAGTAACTGATGGAGTTGAGGCTTGAACCCAAGCAACAAAATAGTTCCAGGGCTACGTTTTTAACCCTCCTTCCACTATGCTGTACTGCCTCTTCATAACTGTTTGGGTTTTTTCCCCTCTTTAAGGCATCGTTGGCTTCACAGTATGACTGATGATCCTCCAACAACAAAACCACTTACTGCTCGTAAATTCATTTGGACAAACCATAAATTCAACGTGACTGGCACCCCAGAACAATATGTACCTTATTCTACCACTAGAAAGAAGATTCAGGAGTGGATCCCACCTTCAACACCTTACAAGTAAAGACAATGAAGAACAGTTGAAACATGCAAAATATGGAGCTTTTCATGTAATTACTCTTTTACTGTTTACCATTCACTATAATTCACAATTAAAATTGTGTGACTAAACAATGTCTTTCGTGCCTTTTTGCCCTTCACTTTGTTGTTTTCCAGCTGCAAAATAGATGCTTCCAAACATGGTGATTGAAGTAGACTTGTATTGGGGTAGCTGCCTGGTTTACAGTTCCCTTTTCTGGAAACAGCCTCTGTGGTCCTGTTTGTGCTTTGGGACCCTACCTTACTACCATAGCTCATTATATGGGAAGACCTAAGCCAAGCCAGATTTTCTCATGGGAATTTTGAACTTGAATGGAGAGACACGAAGGCTGAAAGTCATCAAAACTGGGTGGCTTTTATTGAAGCTCTCTAAGGAGGTTATCAGAGATATCCTATTTCCTGAGTCTGGTTCTTTAATGGTTCATTTTAAACTGTAAACTATCCTAGACTCTATTCCAATATATTCTTAGTTCTTTAAGCTAACTAGGGTCACAGAATTTTTTTGTTGCTTACAAATAAAAAAGTCTTTAATATCCAGATTGGTACCAGAGGTAGGCAAAAGACCTTCAAGGAAATGATGTGGGATCTTTGGAACTGGTTGTTGTGTCTGGGTAGGGTGAAAGGCCCACATCTCTCTGCATTCCAGATGGAAAGCTCACAGCTCCAGTGATCAAGGAACTTAGCAGGCTATTGCCTTTAGTCACCAGAATCCATGAGCCCCCTTAGGATAAGGCCCCTGGAGACTGGTTAGCAGCCACCATGGAACAATTTAATAGCAATGGAAAGAAATGCTAGGATTATGGAGTCAGGTGGTTGTTTCCAAGGGCATTGAATGACTTAAGAGAGAATAAACCTTGATTCTCAAATCTCAACTCAAGGCATCAAGTGTGTGAAAGGAAAATAAGTCTTGGGACCCCAAAATCACTAAGCCAAGGGAAAAGTCAAGCTGGGAACTATGTCAGGCAAACCTGACCCCCATTTTATCCCTAAATAAGATATTAATAGCTACAAAGATAAAAAGCTACATATCTCCTTCCTTGAAATTCCTTGTGGACAAAGGACAGACAGAACTCAAAGTCATCTCTGAGGCTCACTGGAGATAAATGCATACCGATTGCTTCCTCTGCCTTATTGTTTATTTAAAAATACGGATTCACTGAGCCCGACTAAAGTGTATTCAGTGGAAGGCTGCTCAAGAACTCAAAAGAATGCAACCTTTTGTCTCTTATCTACTTATGACCTGGAAGCCCCCACCTCAGGTTGTCCAGTCTTACCTGACGGAACCAGTGTACATGTTACACATACTGATTGGTGTCTCATGTCTCCCTAAAATGTCTAAAAGCAAGCTGTACCCTGACCACTTGGGCACATGTTGTCAGGACCTCCTGAGGCTGTGTCAGGCACAGCCTTAACCTCAGCAAAATAAACTTTCTGAATTGATTGAGACCTGTCTCAGATACCTTTCGGGTTATAAGTGAAACGCAGGGTAATTATATGAGTTAGCTTACCTCCTTGGTTTCCTATATGAAAATGAAGGGATAGAGTGGGACCCTGCCTATTGGTATAGGGACATCTAGAAGGAACTAGAACAATGGTCTTTGCCCTTGGCTGCATATTAGCTTTTTTATAATCTAGAAGCCCAGGCAATCAGACCAGCATCTCTGAAGGTAGGTTCCAGGCATCAGTAATTTTTAAAACCTCTCCCTGCACCCACCTTGTGGTTCCATTTACAGCCAATGTTTTGAACAACTGTGCTAAAGAACCAACATGCAAAAACCAGTTATTTTGAAACTTCCTCATTCATAAGAAACTAGTCTACTACAGCCCTATGCCCTGAGTATCCCTTACTTAGCTGGATCAGGTTGAATTCAGTGCCTTCAAGAGACTATTCAGTGTGCTGTTTTGGCTTTTTGAGCCCTGGACTTTTGAGACAGCATATAACATACAGGTGTTTTGCACTTATTTATTTACCTGGTGACCTGAAAAGCTGGCAGAGCAAAAATAGTCCCTGTAGGTGGCCCAGTCTGCAGTCCAAGCAGCTCTGCTGCTCAGCCCTCTCAAAGTGTCTGGCTGATTGGGAGACTTACTGAAGTCAGAGACAAATTTCTCCAGGAGAATCACAATGGAAGCCCACAGGACTTTGGAGCAAGGTCATACCCCCTTCTGGAAGATTACTATTCTCCTTTTGAGAAACGGTTCTAATTTGCTGCTGGGGATGTTGGAGACTATGGGACACCAGGTGCTATTTAATCCATCTACTCATAAAGTTGACCATTTCCAGTAGCACTCCATCACCTAGCAGGTGGGACCAGACAGGCCATGAAGACACATTTCCTTTGAACAGATTTCTCCCAACCCTGTGCCTTTAACTACTCTATTCCCACACCTCGCCCCTACCAATCTGTCCCTTTATCCTTGTGGAGCGTTATTGTCCGGTTAACTGAAAATGAAAAAAACCAAACCTGGCTTACAGATACCATGAACAATAGGCACTATCAGCTAGAAATGTACTGTGTATATTTGGGGTGGTCTTGAAGGTCAGTAGAGGGCAAATCTCAATTTGTAGGCAGAATTCCAAGCACTATCTTTTATCATGTACTTTGACTTGAGGGAAACATGATCTGAGGTGAGGATCTGTAACTGTAACCAGTCACTGGCTAGATAGTCAGAGATGGAAAAAAGCAACATGGAAGATTAGTGTAAAAGTTTTGGGAAGAGCTTGGCAAATGAACCTTGAGGCTTGGAGCTGTAATCCAAAAAGATTTAGAACAAAGTAGCCAGATGATTACTGAGATCACCTTCTGGGAACAAATCTTTGTCTCAGTGCCTGCTTTTTGAAGATCCCAACAGAAAACACATATCTAAGCCCAGTAACGTCAATGCAGCAAGTTCATTTCACGGGACTTCTTCCATATTGGAGGGAGAGATGATTTGTTTTTGTGGGAATAGGCACTTATTCTGAATTTGGGTCTGTTTTCCTTGCCTATCATGCCTTGGTCAACATCAGCATTCATGGGATTAGAATGCTTTCTACCTTGTCATATGTAGGACAGTGTCCGTGGCGGAGAAACTCACTTCACAGAAAAGAAAAGAGGCCTAGTGCAGTGGCTCACACCTGTAATCCCAGCAGTTTGGGGGGCCAAGGCAGGCGGATCACCTGAGGTCAGGAATTCGAGACCAGCCTGACCAATATGATGAAACCCCGCCTCTACTAAAAATAGAAAAATTAGTCAGGTGTGGTGGCATGCACTTGTAATCCCAGCTACTTGGGAGGCTGAGACAGGAGAATCACTTGAATCCGGGAGGCGGAGGTTGCAGTGAGCCATTGTACTCCAGCCTGGGCAACAAGAGTGAAACTCCCGTCTCAAAAAAAAAAAAAAAAAGACAGTGGAACTGCCTGTGGGAGTCCCTGCTTGTGTTTATGATGTGCCTTACTGACCTGCCTCTCAGATACCATCTCTCATTTCTCCCTCCATCACCCACTACATGTCAGCCACACAAGCCTCTGTCTAATTTTCAAAGACTGGATTCATTCTCGTCTTAGGTCTTTGCACTTGCTCTTCCTTCTGCCTAGAATATTAACATCTTTGTGTTGCTCCTTTTTTTGGTATCATTCATATCTTACTTTACAAGTATCACCTCCTCAACAGAATGTTCTGTCTCCATCTAATCTAAAGTAGCTTCCTCAGGAACTTCCTATTATTGTTTATTTGTATGAATTTCCTTGTTTTATTTTATTCATAGTACTTATTGTTACTTTTTGGGAAAAGGCCTGAACAAAATTATTCCAGTAAAGAATCTGTGTATTGAGCATTTACTAAACAGCCACTGTCCACCTACAAAAGCACTCTACATGTAGACATAATGAAGCAAAACTGTATTGATTAGATTTAGGGCAGGGCGCAGTGGCTCATGCCTCTAATCCCAGCACTTTGGAAGGCTGAGGCAGGCAGATCACCTGAGGTCAGGCATTTGAGACTAGCCTGGCTAACATGGCAAAAACCCGTCTCTACTAAAAATACAAAAATTAGCCATGCATGGCGGCACATGCCTGTAGTGCCAGCTACTCAGGAGGCTAAGGTAGGAGAATCGCCTGAATCTGGGAGGCAGAGGCTGCAGTGAGCTGAGATCACGCCACCGCACTCTAGCCTGGGCCACAGAGAGACACTCTGTCTCAAAAAAAAATAATTTTTGTTGGAGGTGAGATAGTGACTGAAATTAAACAGCAGCAGCCCAGAACAGTAAATTCTGAAGTTTCAGAAAGTAAGAATTCTTGTGGGAAATAACATCTAAACATGCAAATAGTTATACATAGGAAATTTCTAAAGTTTCATTAAGCAATTTTTACAGGAAAAAAAGAACACTAATTACCGTGATGTCATGTTGTGTTTCCAAAAAATTGGTGATCATTTCAAGGGTTTGCAATCACTTGTGTGATCAGCTTGCAAAGACCCGTCGGTCTATATCCCTGCTTTCAAGTCATCCTTCTATGAATGGAGATGTCCTGTTCCTAACATTCTTCTCAAATACAAGTTAATTCATGCACTGGTGCCAAGTGCCCATAGTATGAAATGCACACATCATAAGAGCATAGTAATGGAGCCATATTTATCAGCTCTGGCTCCAGGAAGTTAATGTCTGTGTATATTTTTTGTTTTTTAGGCCGAGTCTCACTCTGTTGCCCAGGCTGGAGTGCAGAGGCACAATCTCGGCTCACTGCAACCTCCATCTCCTGGGTTCAAGCGATTATCCTGCCTCAGCCTCCTGAGTTGCTGGGATTACAGATACATGCCACCATGGCTGGCTAATTTTTGTATTTTTAGTAAAGACGGGGTTTCACCATGTTGGCCGGGCTGGTCTCCAACTCCTGACCTCAAGAGATCACCCGCCTCAGCCTCTCAAAGTTCTGGGATTACAGGCGTAAGCCACCGTGCCCGGCCAGAAACGCTGTTTTCCAGGCTGATGTCTGCAGTCTGAGAACCTGGTTCTACATGTGCCTGAAGTACATTCACTTACACTCTTCAATGACATGAACCAGTAAATTTCCCCAACTATTTTCTTATAGCTTGACTTCAAATCTGTATTGACTGATGCTTCTTTCACTTGCAGCTGAATGTCCTCACTGATACAGCATCCTTATGGCTTTATTACTTCTCCTCTAGTAATAGAATTTGTTACTGCTGTGTACTATCTTCCTTTCTTTCTTCATTTTCCTTTCCTTTCCCTTTTCCCCTTTCCTTTCCTTTCTTTCTTTTTTCCCCCCTCCCCTTCCCTTCCCTCCCCTCCCCTCTCCTTTCCTTTCCTTTTTTTTTTTTTTTTTTCTTTTTTTTCCCAGACACAGGTTCTTACTCTGTTGCCCGGGCTGGAGTGCAGTGGTGCAATCATGACTCTCTGCAGCCTCGACCTCCTGGGCTCAAGTAGTCCTCCCACCTCAGCCTCCCAGGTAGCTTGAACTATAGGCATACACCACCATGCCCAGCTAGTTTTTTAATTTTTTGTAGAGACAAGGTCTTCCTATGTTGCCCAAGTTTGCTTGCTCCTCTCCTCTCCCCTCCCCTCCCCTCCCCTTCCCTTCCCTCTCTTTCTTTTTTTTTTTGACAGAGTCTCACTCTGTTATCCAGGCTGGAGTGCAATGGCGTTATCCTGGCTCATTGCAACCTCTGCCTCCCGGGTTCAAGTGATTCTCCTGCCTCAGCCTCCTGAGTAGCTGGGATTACCAGTACTCGCCACCATGCCCTGCTAATTTTGTATTTTCAGTAGAAATGGGGTTTTTCCATGTTGGCCAGGTTGGCCTCGAACTCCTGACTTCAGGTGATCCACCTGCCTTGGCTTCCCAAAGTGCTAGGATTACAGGCGTGAGCCACCATGCCTGGCCAGCCACCTTTCTTATTAGATGTAGCCCTGATTATGAATCTTCTGATTCATAACTCTGGGCATATTATGAACCAGTAGTGTTTGCCAGGATTTATTACTATAAGCTAATAAATAGCTTTATTTAAAAACTTAAAGTTTGTGTTGAAATGGATACATGTATTCCATAAAACCTCTGCATGTACATTTGAGGATATATCCAGGCCTTTAAAATTTCTGTAAGTGATGGCTCTACCTGATTCCAGTTGCAGAGAAGTCAGATTTACAGATTTGCCTGCATGTAGCCTGGACTTGGAAGTTTGAGCCACAATAAAATTGCTAAAAAAAAAAAAAAAATTGGCAGTCATTTTTATGTCACTAAATAAGGGTAAGCATCAGCCTCACAATTTTAGGTGATGTATGATACTCTTTTCAAAGTAATACAAAGGGGATGGAAAAATTACATGCAAGAAAACCTGGATCCTAATTCGAAATTTATTTGTTTATTTATATATTTTTTTGAGACGGAGTCTCGCTCTGTCACCCAGGCTGGAGTGCAGTGGCGCGATCTCGGCTCACTGCAAGCTCCGCCTCCCGGGTTCAAGCCATTCTCCTGCCTCAGCCTCCCAAGTAGCTGGGACTACAGGCGCCCACCACCATGCCCGGCTAATTTTTTGTATTTTTAGTAGAGATGGGGTTTCACCGTGTTAGCCAGGATGGTCTCGATCTCCTGACCTCGTGATCCAACTGCCTCGGCCTCCCAAAGTGCTGGGATTACAGGCGTGAGCCACTGTGCCCAGCCCCTAATTTGAAAATTTAAATATTAACTTACATGAAAAACTATTTTCTCAGTTTTGAGAAATGAGAAATCACCCTCCCAAAGTGCAGGGATTACAGGCGCCGAGTGCTCTCTCTTTGCAGGTGGGATTAATAAAATTGCAATGTTAAGAATTTCATCTAAGGCAACGCAAATCACTAGAACCATTAATTCCAACTTGAGCTAAGTGAAAAAATAAAAAAATTACTCATGGAAGAAGTAGTCAGCCATATAAAAAGGTTGTTGCATTTAGGGGCAGCTTGCCCTACAGGCTGACCTGAATTTCTCAGTTTGAGAATTGCGATAGCCATTAATATTTGTCACACAGCTGTGCTTGTCCCAGCTCCCTTACGGTCTCCACACACCCAGCCCGCACAACCCTAAATTAAAACCCTTAACTAATTTTCCACTGGTGAAAAACTAAGATTTCACTCTCACATTTTCTCTTGTGGTCACTTAAAGCAAAGTTTCTCCCCTACGTTTGACGGAGGAATGGCTGCCTTGCCCTCATTTCTTGTTTGTCTGTATTTGCTCATTTGAGTTTGATGTTGAGATTTCTTTTAGGATCCTAGAATTGGCACTTATCTCATCGTACACACCGCAAGTGTGTCTACTCTATTTTTGGAGTACACTTAAAAATCTAATAAGTTAACTTGTTTGTCCAACTGTATGGCACATTTATATAATTTATGATTCAATAATTATTTTCAACAAGATTGGGCATGTTTAGGGTGGCGTGGTTGTGGACTGAATAATTATTTTGGAACACTCAGTTGTTAGAGTGCTATTTGATTAACAAACATCCTGAACAGATGCGTTCTTCTCTCCAGCACCGTTGAGTCAGGGAAGCAGTATGACAGATTGGAAAGAGATCCGGCTCTAGAGTTGGACTGACCTAGGACCATCCCAGAGCTTAGCCACGTAGCGTTGGGCAACTGTCACCTCCTAAGAGGAACTCAGTTTCCTCATCTGTAACACGGGGATGATTAAATCTTCCTTAGACTTGTTAGGTAAAGCATCTGACATATGGTAAACATTAGTATTATTATCATCATATCTTAACGATCTTGGTGGAATCATAAGCAAAGATCCAAAATTTTAAAAATTTTATTTATTTATTTTTCTGAGATGGGGTCTCACTCTGTCACCCAGGCTGGAGTCCAGTGGTATGATCTCGGCTCACTGCAACCTCCGCTTCCCTGGCTTAAGTGATCCTCCCACCTTAGCCTTCTGAGTAGCTGGGACCACAGGCATGCGCCACCATGCCTGGCTAATTTTTGTATTTTTAGTAGAGATGGGATTTCACTATCTTGCCCAGGCTGATCTTGAACTCCTAAGCTCAAGCAATCTGCCTGCCTCGGCCTCCCAAAGTGCTGGGATTACAGGCGTGAGCCACTGCACCCAGTCTTAACAACAATATTAAATAATGATAATTTAGTTTACTGATTTACAGTTCCTGAAAGCATGATTAATTTTTGGCCTTTTATTAGTTAATATAGATCACTATACAAGAATGACTTAGAGACTTTTTAAAAGTTATTTTATGTAATATTCCTTTGAGTTTTACTAGAAACTCAATTTTAAATTATTTACTGAAAACACTTAATGGTTATATTTGAAGACAAAATTAGATATATAGCTATAATATTAGCTTTTATCTTTATAGTACCCTTCTTTTATTTACAGGAAAATGAAATTTGGTATTTTCAGAGATGTACAGCTAACGTTCCACTTCCTATGATAGATAATTACAAATGATTTAGAAAGATCAAATCCACAGTACATTCCAGACAGCCCTGGATTCTGTAATGTTTTACCTTTGCCAAGACAACTTAGACAAGCTAATGATAGTGGCAGGTTATAAAATTCACTCTCATCACAGATTCAATAAATGTGCCGGGCATTTGGTATTTGTCTGCTCAGCATCAGTTTCTTCCCTTTTGAAAACAGCATCCGCCTTCTTTGGAAAACTTCTCCTTCCCATTCTAGCCCTGCTAACTACAGCACACTGCCTCCTGCCTTCTGACACCATCCTCCTGGCCCTAATAAGTGGCCCTGGAATAAGACATATGTGCGCTCCACACCAAGCTAATCAAATTATTCCCTAGGCTGGCTGGCTGGCTTGCTTTTTTTCTCTCTTTCTCTGTCTCTCTTTCTTTTCTTTTCTTTTCTTTTTTTTTTTTGACGGAGTCTCCCTCTGTCACCCAGGCTGAAGTGCAGTGGCGCAATCTCAGCTCACTGCAACCTCCGCCTCCCGGATTCAAGTGATTCTCCTGTCTCAGCCTCCCAAGTAGCTGGGATTACAGACGTGTGCCACCACACCCAGCTAATTTTTGTATTTTTAGTAGAGATGGAGTTTCACTGTGTTGCCCAGGCTGGTTTCACCAGCCTTTAGTAGAGATGGGGTTTCATCGTGTTGCCCAGACTGGTCTTGAACTCCTGATCTCAGGTGATCCGCCCGCCTCAACCTCCCCAAGTGCTGAGATGACAGGTGTGAGCCACCATGCCCAGCCTCCCTAGGAAGGAGAGAGAGAGAGAGAGACTTCCTTTGATTCTATGACTTACTCTCTCCCCTTGAATTTGCTCAATTCCAGCTGAATTTCTCTCATTGGCAGCAAAAACAACCCTGACTAATGCAGTAGGATATTAGTATTCTTCAGTTGGTACTTGGCTAAAAATCAATGCTTTCTAAGTTTATGAGGTGGGTAATGGATGAGAGTCATTTCCATTCTTGTGAGATATGATTATTAATGTCTTATTTAATACCATGTGGCTTTATTGAGGTAAATGTCATTCATAATTAGATTAAAGGGATTTATTTGACAACCTTCTGTGACTTTTGGTTATCTACAAATTAAGTGGTTTTCTCTGGCTAAGGCCATTGCTCCAAAGCTGGGCTTTGATTGAACATTTTGATTTGGGGTCATTTTTATGAGGCTTCCTACAACCCAGCTCACCCTTTTGCTCTTGCCTCATCTTTACAGCATCCTAACAGCAAGATTAGCTTACAATGGCCAGTTTGGGCCTGACAGTCAGTACCTAGGTCATGTGACTTCTCACCATGTTTCAGTGGATGTTTTGCTTCTTTTACTCATGGAACTTGTATCACTTGACATTGATTTCTTTTCAGCTGTTGCTAGGAAACGCCATCAGCATCCATTCACCCTTTAGAATTACAGCCAACTCAAGCTCTTCCTGACTTCTCAGTATTGTACAAGCAGAGGCAGTGTCAGAAAATTCCCATCCAATTTTGCCAAGAGTCTCTAGAAGTGGTTGGGGACAGAAGGAGGGTAGGCATTAACTATACAAATCAAATGTCACTTGGGGTCTTCCTGCTCCTTAGATCTAGATAAAATTGACTCAGAAAGCCCCTCTCCCCTTCACAGTTGAAGAAAATCCAACAATCTATCCAAAGCTTCAGGGAGGGGGTAGAGCTTATGTTCTTACAGATTAGCTTTTGGCTCCTGATTCCCATTTCTTTTTTTTTTTCTTTTTTTGAGACGGAGTCTCACTTTGTCCCCCAGGCTGGAGTGCAGTGGCACGATCTTGATTCACTGCAACCTCCGCCTCCCATGTTCAAGCAATTCTCCTGCCTCAGCCTCCCGAGTAGCTGGGATTATTGGCGCATGCCACCAGGCCCAGCTAATTTTTGTATTTTTAGTAGAGACGGGGGTTTCACCATACTGGCCAGGCTGGTCTCAAACTCCTGACCTCAAGTGATTTTGCTTTGTTGTTACAGTTTCTAATGACCCAGGTAATCAAAGAGTGGGGATGGGGTCACTTAATCTTACACTTTTGGGGCTGTGTTCCAGGCTCTGTGCTAACAACTCTTTGTGTATTATCTCATTTAATTCTCAACAGCCAACCTGTGAGGGAGGTGCTGTTATTGTTCATTTTACAAATGAGCAAACAGAGGCGTAGAAAGATAAATGGCTGTTCCCAGGGACATTTAGCTGGTTGATCTGGAATTGAAGCTCCAGTGCATTCTAGAAACGGCTAGAAAGAAACCCAAGCCATGTAATTCAGACATGGGGCTCCCATGAGCCACATGCAGCCCTGGACTGCCCACCTCTGGACTTCTTTCAGGTGGGAGAGAAAGAAGTCTCTCTCTTAAGCCATATTATTTCTCTGAAATAGAAGCAGCTGGGCCAGGCACAGTGGCTCATG
This sequence comes from Pan troglodytes, assembly GCF_028858775.2. NCBI lineage: Eukaryota > Metazoa > Chordata > Mammalia > Primates > Hominidae > Pan > Pan troglodytes. Next base: position 101,799,323 of record NC_072408.2, on the reverse strand, counting down.
CCTGTAATCCCAACACTTTGGGAGGCTAAGGTGGGCAGATAACTTGAGGTCAGGAGTTTGAGACCAGCCTGGCCAACATGGTGAAACCCCGTCTTTACTAAAAATACAAAAATTAGCCGGGCATGGTGGTGAGAGCCTGTAGTCCCAGCTACTCAGGAGGCTGAGGCAGAAGAATTGCTTGAACCCTGGAGGCGGAGAATGCAGTGAGCAGAGATCGTGCCACTGCACTCCAGCCTGGGTAACAGAGTAAGACTCTGTCTACAAAAAAAAAAAAAAAAAAGTAGCTGAATAGATTTTCTAATGGGTACAAATTTATATTGGGATTAAAAAATAGAATGAAGCCAGGTGCAGTGGTTCATGCCTGAAATCGCAGCACTTTGGGAGGCTGAGGCAGTGGATCACTTGAATTCAGGAGTTTGAGACCAGCCTGGCTAACATGGTGAAACCCCATCTCTACTAAAAATACAAACATTAGCTGGGTGTGGTGGTGGGCACCTGTAATCCCAGCTACTGGAGAGATGGTGCCACGGCACTCCAGCCGGGGCATCAGAGCGAGACTTTTGTCTTAAAAAAAATGAGTCACCAATGTTTAAAATCTGGGAGACTATACATAAGAATCTAGATTTCTGCTTATTCTTGAAAAATTAAAAAAAAAACAAAAAACCAAACCTGTCAACATGGGGCCCTTCGCAACAATCCACTACAGCTCAGCATCTAGTGGATAGCTCATTTAAGCTAATTGCAGGCTTTCAGTTTGTTTCGCCTCCTTTTTTTTGTCACTTTCTGTCCCTCAAGCTAGCAGGGTGGTGAACAAGAAGAGGAAGGGGTGCTGCCGAGATGGAAGGTTGATGAGTCCACGCCTTCCTCCCTACCTGGGAAAAGCCCCGTGAATGAGACCTCTGTGTTTCTAGACTCACGAAGCTGTTGACAAGGTGTTTCCTTGTCTCTTTGCTCAGGACTGAAGAGGAGGGAAGTCGTCTCTAACAGGGCTGCAGCACGGCGGCAGTGGTGATGGTGGCCACTAATGAGGGTTGTGTGGGGGTGGCAACGCTGGAGAAGGTGACTGAGACAGGGTGAAGGTCAAGGAGCCCCTGAGGTTCAGCAGGGATGGCATTCCTTCTGAGACAAGCTGTGGCCCCACCTGGGGAGGCTGGAGGGATCTAGAGATCAATGAAAAGATAAATTCCTCAAGGGGTAGAGGCTGGAGGTGGCTGGCCCCTTAGAAGGGTCTGAGAGTCTAGACTCTTAAGATGCCCCTCCTGAGAGCAAGAAAACGCCATCTCCAGATCTGGAAGCACTAAAATGCCTCCTGTGGACTGTCCCTTCTAGTGACTGGAAAGAGGATAGCCTGGAACAGGATCTCATTTAGATGTTAGCTAGATGGAATGAAGGGAACTGGGGGTTGGCCTCTGGATTCCTGAGTTTCCTTCACTGCTCTAATTGGTGCTGTGTTTATTCATTCACTCATTTTTCCGTGCGCATATCCTTTTACTCCCCTACATCAATCCACAGATGACTGTCGCTGCTGACAGAAAGAATGCCATTTTTTTTTTAAGAGATGGTCTTATTCTGCTACCCAGGCTGGAGTGCAGTTGCACGATCACGGCCCACTGTGTCCTGGGCTCAAGTGATCCTCCCACCTAAGCCTCCTGAGTAGCTGGGACTACAGGTGCACACCACCATACCCAGCTAATTTTTAAAGTTTTCAGTAGAGATGGAGGTCTCACTATGTTACCCAGGCTGGTCTTCAGCTCCTGGCCTCAAATGATCTTCCCACCTCAGCCTCCCAAAGTGCTGGGATTACAGGCATGAGCTGCCGCCCAAAAGTTTTGAAGAGGAAAGTATAAGCACAATTAAAGACTTACAGATGCAGCAAGCATAATTTTAAAATAAAATCTCTCTGATGTGTTTTTCTTATTACAAAAGCAATACATGTACATCATAGAAAAATTAGAAAATATAAACAAGAAAAGATTCAAGAATATTCATGATTAGAGCATCCAAAAAAAACCACTGTTAATACCTCAGAGTATATCTTCTCGTTTTTCTGTGTAAAATGTAAATATTTTAATATTTTAGTTAAGTATGATTATAACCTCTCCATGTTGTTTCCTAATCTGCTTTTCTCGCTCAATAATAAATAAATCGTGGCCGGGTGTGGTGGCTCATGCCTGTAATCCTAGCACTTTGGGAGGCCGAGGTGGGTGGATGACAAGGTCAGGAGTTCGAGACCAGCCTGACCAACATGGTGAAACCCCATCTCTACTAAAAATACAAAATTAGCCGGGTGTGGTGGCATGTGCCTGTAATCCCAGCTACTCAGGAGGTTGAGGCAGGAGAATCGCTTGAACCCAGGAGGCGGAGGTTGCAGCGAGCTGAGATCGCGACATTGAACTCCAGCCTGAGCAACAGAGCAAGACTCCATTTCAAAAAAAAAGGAAAAAGAAAAAGAAAAAAGTAATAAATTGTAAACATTAGGCAAAGTTAATGCATTTTTACCTATAGCATTATTATTATTATTTGAGATGGAGGCTTGCTCTGTTGCCCAGGCTGGAGTGCAGTGGCATGATCTCAGCTCACGGCAACCTCTGACTCCCAGGTTCAAGTGATTCTCCTGCCTCAGCCTCCTGAGTAACTGGTATTACAGGCACCTGCCACCACACTGGCTAATTTTTTTGTATTTTTAGTAGAGAAGGGGGTTTCACTATGTTGGCCAGGCTGGTCTCGAACTCCTGACCTCAAGTGATATGCCCACCTCGGCCTCCCAAAGTGCTGGGATTACAGGCATGAGCCACCATGCCCAGCCTACAGCATCATTTTAAATGAATGAGTACAATTTCATTGTAGGTGTATATCATAACTCATTTAAACAATCGCCTCATTATCAGGCAAGACTTTGAAAACTACTGTTATATCTGACATAATAGTTGGAGAACTCTATTTCAGATAGATATGTTGGCTCTTTCAGCCCCATAGACCCCTGGCATGAATCAAGGCCCATTAGGCCAAGAGTGGGGGAAAAAAAAAACTATTGAAAAATTTTCATGCTATCGAGTCTATTTTACTACTCTCTTTGAAGCACAAAGGAATAACTGTTCTCATTATTCTCTGTCTTCTATGTTATATAACTTGTTAGAGTTTCTAGCTGGGCTACTCTAACATTATTAATTGTATCTCTTCTTTAACTTAGGAAATTCTTCAGTGAATAAATAGTGATCCATCTTCCTGGGACTTGCTTGAACCAAAGTGACATGCAGAATGTTAACACAGTGCTGGGTTTCAGGAGGAAAACATCCTTGTGAATAAATAAAGCACACAACATTAACTCACTCCTTGGGGTGTATCCTATGAGTCCTTCCAAGACTGTTAGGTAAAGTGCATGTATCAGATCCATCTTCAGAGATTATTCATGTGCATTGGCTATCCCTGTGTCTCATCTGGCAGAGCAGCTGCTACCCAGCTGAGCATGGTCACAATCACATCATGGGAGCCTTCTATTCCTGTTGCATTTTTTTTTTCAAGCAAAAGTTACTTCTAGGGAGAAACTTCAGCTGTTAACTTTAACTTTGATTTAGAATGTGCAGTACACACATTCCACCTTCCCCTGTACATCTGATGCTAGGAGACCTGTTGTTGGCTGTCCAGCCTCTATTTCTCTTCATTCATCATAACAATATCCTATTTTCTTGGGGAAACCAGCACTCATTCCCACCATTCTCAGCTCTGCAGGTTTTATGTGGCTGGCTCCATAGCCATCTCCTGGTTAGAACCTGATTTTCCTCCCCATGGACACAGCGATTGGCTCAAAGGTGGGCACAAGACTTAAGCTAGTCCAATCCGAGGTCCTTTGACAAGAATTCTGAGACACAGACTCCTTTCTCTTCTCTTTGATATTAATGAGGACACATTTCCCCTTCTCCCAGCCCCAGGGGCTACTGGTCAGCATCTTGCAATAATGAGAGCCAACCTTAGGATGAAGAGAGTAGAGATGGGAAGACGCGGATGCCCTTGAGTTGCTGGATCAAACCCTGCCTAAAATTCATTCTCCATTTTTCTCTTTCGTAAGCCAATAAGTTCTTCTGTCTAAGCCAGTTTGGGGAAGGTTTTTTAATGCTTAAAGCTAAAAGATACATGACCCAATTGATGCTAGTTGTAAAGAAATACATCGTTCCTCTATGTACCTTCCTTCTTTTCCATAGGTCCAAGGCTGGAGTTCAGTGGTGCTATCTTGGCTCACCACAGCGTCCGCCTCCCGGGTTCAAGCGATTCTCCTGCCTCAGGCTCCCAAGTAGCTGGGATTACAGGCACCTGCCACCACACCTGGCTAATTTTTGTATTTTTTAGTAGAGATGGGGTTTCACCGTGTTGGCCAGGCTGGTCTCAAACTCCTGACCTCAAGTGATCTACTGTCTCCCAAAGTGCTGGGATTACAGGCATGGACCACCACGCCCAGCCCTGAATCCTTTTCTTTTCAACGTTGCCATCTCCCTCTCCATCCCTGGGAACTTTCCTGTTTCTAGGAATGACAAAGAAATGGGGCACAACCCCCCGCCAGTTTCCTTACTTTCTTTCCTAGAAGGCAAGCACTTTGGAGCTTTCTGACTTCAGCAATTTGTTGCTAACCACTGTAAGGAAATATCCAGGGAAAAATTACAAATGTGGGGTGTTTGCACAGGTTGCAGAAATCATTTGCTCTTAGGGTCTTTGTGGTCTATTATGAATCTAGGTGCAGTAAGAAAGACCTGAGTGGCTCTAGGGTGTCTTTCTCATATGACATTGGAAGGTTAGCCTTAACCACTTACTCCAGGAAAATTCATGCCGGCACATTTGCTAGTCCTGGGAGCATTCTGAGTTACAACCTAAATTTGCTTCCTCATTTTTATGGCCGGTTTCATACCCTAGGTCTCCTCAGAGAACGAAAGTGCTTCCCATTTGGTCTCCAGAAATGATTTCTTTGGGCTTCAGGCCACTCTGCACCTGCTTTGTAGATACCTGTACTTCGAGGAGAGCTCTCTCACTCCAGTCCTTGGAAATCTTACCTTACTGTGAATGCCGCCTGTTATTTACTCCTTGGCATTAAATCTCCTCTCCTCTTCTTCATGGTAATAGTACCCCAGTTTTCTGTGAGGCGCCACCTCACCCCCACTGTGAGTCATGTGGTTTAGGTGGGAATGACTTTAGTTCCACATCAGCCCACCTGATGCCACTTGTAAAGACACTGTAGCGGATTTCCAGCTTGCTTTCTTTTGATGGCTCCCTTTTTACTTACTTACACATTCTTCTTGCTCTGTAATGCACAGGTTTTCTGCCCATTGAGCTCACACAGCTGCTTCTCATCACTCCTTTACATGCCTGCCTTCTTTTCCATGGGTGGACTCTGATTAACTTAAGCCGATCAACAAAGCCCTTGCATCTGACTACAGTGATTGCTTCAGGATGGGCACTTGATTCCATTAAGGCCAAAGAGACATGAGGAAGTATTAAAGCTCATCTAGATTTCAGCGTGGCTAGTGTCATCTTCTACAACTCCCTGGATGCCTCCTTGGCTTCAGCGCCTGGAAATCCTCCCTTCTTTTCTTGTCCAGAGCTCTCTGTTCAATGCCACGTGCCTTTGGTGCATTCTCAAGACAGGTATTAATGCAGATTTTATTCCAACTGAAGTTTGCCTCATTTTCTTTTTGTTCTGGACCAGGAATAACAAATAGGTTTTATTTTGTGGGTCAACTCTGTTCAATAGGTAGTAGATTTGGGAGGCTGAGGCGGGAGGATCGCTTGAGCCCAGGAGGTTAAGGCTGCAGTGAGCCATGATCATGCCACTGCACTCTATCCTGGGAGACAGAGTGAGACCCTGTCTCACAACAACGACAACAACAACAGCAACAACAACAAAACAGGTAGTAGGAGATAGATAATGGGGATCTGTGCTAAGAGAGATTCTGAGGCTGTCTCTGGTCTCAGCAAGAAAGTATGCAGTGATCACTTAGTAATGTCTGCCATGGACATGGAATGGGGAGTGTGCCTCATGTTTTTGATGTCTCTGTTCTAAGTCAAGGTCTGAGCCTAGTACCTCTGACAGTCATATGGCCTTCCAATGTCTGCCTGCAGCTCCTGGCTGAACGTGTCTTTTCCTGGTTCATGACTCATATGGGTGTACCCAATAAACTTCTGCTCCTTATCTAGGGAACAGAGAGTCCTGTTGCAGACCTGAAATGATTGACATACCCTAAGACAAATGACTCTCTTGGTGCCCTTCCTGGCTTATATTATTTGCTTCTCCCATCTGCTCAAGTCTCTGGTGGCCCATTCCAGAACAATAGGGTTCCTCTCTAATCCTCCAGCTATAAAGGTCATTTTAGAATTACAGATTTACAATATAAAAGTAGCTTAAAAATGAAAAGACATGATTTACACCAAGAGAACAGGTGGGCTGTTGATCACACACCAGCTCTCATCCATGACTCATAAAGTTTAATCCTTTTTATAGACATGGCTGAGCCAGACTTTATTCATGATTCTTTCCTTGAAACCACAGCAAAGTCTTTAACACTCTAGATATTCTGTTTCCTGAATGAAATCAAGTTAGATTGGTGTTTGAATTCTACAAATATCTTGGTATATTTACCCTGATTTTGATGGGCGAGTTTGCTGTTCTGTGATCATAAACCATTGGTTATATGGGTATCCAATGTCAGGTGTAATCAGTGCCGATTTCAGTTATATCCCAACTTGGAGAGATATCTGTCTGAGATCCCACTCACCTTTGTCCCCAGATTCTTATCAGTGATTGCAATAGTGATATGGGCTCAGGGTAGCATTTGCAGAGGGCTATCTAGTCTGTGAGCCCCTCCCCTCGTGGTCTGGAAGTGGAAAGGGGTGTGGGGTCTCCTGTGAGGATTGGAGAACCCATCCAGGCTCATCTCCCCATCTCAAGATCCTTCATTTAATCACATCCGCAGAGTCTCTTTGACCATGTAAAGTAACAGGTTCCAGGGACTGAGACACAGACATCTTTTGGGGGCCATTACTCAGATTATCACAGACCCATATTTATAGGGGGACCTGCTGCTGCAGAAAAGAATCTGCTCAGAGGAACGATCTTAACCTTATGGCATTTCCTCGTCCCATTTTCTAATTATGGGAAACTGGGTAAAATTGTACCATCCGCAAAATTAACTATGGCAGAACTTTTGTGTTTTTGTCACCCAGGAACCATTTTCCCCAGACTGTCTGGGTTCATCTCCTGGCTCTGCTACTTACCAGCAGTGTGACCTTGGGGAATTTACTTTCTCTGTGTCTCAGTCTCATGAAATGTAAAATTAAGTGATATTTGCACCTCCAGCACACAGTCGTGTAAGAATTAACTGAATTAGTATATAGAAAGTGTTTTAAACACTATTTGGTACAGGTTTATATATAAACTCTTATTGAAATGGGAGAGTTCCCTGACCCCCCTGGCAGGACATGCAGCAGGAGTATGGCTCAAATGTTCGACCACCATGCACTCAAACACCTTACAGGAGGGGGAGCACACAGATGGGCAGATGCAGGAGCTGGGGTGAGCACTTTTGGGCTCTGGCCCCATGGTGGCATCTAAGAAGGTGTTACAATTTATGCCCTTTTAGTAGCTGTCATCTGTGGACAGCTAATTGCTACACCAGCTCAGTAGAGAGTCAGGGTGACAGCCTTTTACACCCTGTCCTTCTGGTGCCCAGGTCCTTTTCCAGCATCCAGGAAGAATCAGATCACACACAGACTTGAAGGCTGGTGAATGTGGGGGTTTTATTGAGAGGTGGAGGTGGCGCTCAGCAGAATGGATGAGGAGCCGGAAAGGGGATGGAGTGGGAAGATCATCTTCCCCTGGAGTTTGGCTGTCCTGTAGCTGATCTCCCAACCAACTGTCCCCAGCTGAACTCCTCTTGATGTTCAGATGCTCCTTCTCTTCTCTCCTTCTCTGCTGCACCACTCTGCTGCTCTTCTGTTTTCTCATCTGCTTGTGGAACCTGGAGTTTGGGGTTTATATGGGTACAAGATAGGGGGCGTGGCAGGCCAAAAGGCAACATTTGGGCACAAAAACAAGAATGCCTGTTCCCGTGGGTTTCCAGGCTTGAGAGTGGGGCCCTTGCCAGGGAACCGCCCTCTTCTACCCAGTATTTCCTTGCTTCCTGTCCACATTATTATTATTTTTACCCCACTTTTCTTCTTTTCCTCCGGGGAAACCACTCTTCTCTTCTTCAGTCTGTGTTTCAGATAGAGCCAACTCCACCTTTACCTCTGTTTGCAGTGTGACACCTCACCCAAGTCCTCCTGAGTCAGGGATTTGCGGGCTCACCCTCTCCAGAAAGAGAATTTCTTGGCCAGGGATTGGAGAGCAGACACAGAATAACAATGAACTTGCTGCTGATTAGCTCCTCCTATTTAGTAAAGGAAAGGTCTTTGTTTTATAATCATAAGTGATCCATCTTAGAAAATAATCTCATAACATATACATTGAAAATTACTTTGTGAAAGGTGTTCTGTTCTGGCCTAATGTGGCAGGGGCAGGGTGAGTATTTCTGATCCAGTTTTCTCTGCCCTGCAAGTCCCACTTCTCAGGATTCCAGCTTCCAGAATTCTGTTGAATCTCTAGTCTGCTGTTATCTTCCTCTCATTCTTTTTTTCTGCGTGGATTTATACCTACTTCATACCGATTTTGTTATTTTACAGTCATGTGATTGAGATTTCAGAAGAGAGAAGAGATAAAGCCTGTGTTCAACTCACTATATTTAATGGTAAAGTCTTTCAGAAATCAAAGAAGCTTTGCTGGGAAATGGATGCGCAGCATTGCCCCGGGTAGCCTGTCTTGGACACATCCCTGAACCACACCAACTAAGGTTGGAATTAAATCTGCAAATTGCAGTGGCTATTTTTCAGAAAATGTGAGCACTCAGAAACCTAATAAGCTTCAGGGCAAAATGTCTTTACTGTAAAAGACATAATAAATTTCATCCTGCAAATTAATCCCTGTGCTTTGTTCCATGAGAAGAATAGTCCTGGCTCTGCAGCCTGTAGCCTCACAGAGGAAACAAGTTGGTTTGGCTCCTACTGCCCTGGGGCCCACACCCCAGCTTGGTCTGCTTCTGGGATCTGTCCCAGTTGGAAACCAGCTCTTTGTCAGGATCAGTGGCGTGTTCCGGGGGGCTCCTGGGTGGGATTTTTTTTTTTTTTTTTTTACCATTGTCTTTCTTTGCTCTCTATGGTGTGGGAGACTGTGAGGTGACAGCTAAGGTATCTTTCCCTGGCCCCATTATCTCACCTCTTATCAGCTGCCACCATGACTACACAACAAAAACAAGGAGAAATGAGGAGAGAATTCAGTCATCTGAAAAGGCATCCGAGAAGTACCAGTTGCTGACATGTTTACCTCAAAATAATACATCTTGACATCTTATGGGTCAGCAGAAGCTGCCCTTTCAGATAATTTTCTATAAATTTCCCCAGACATAGCTCCCAAGCACCTCTCACTTCACCTCTCCACACCCAAACAACTCACATAATAAATGATGATGCCAGGGAAGATCCAGGTTTTGTGGAAACTAAGGTTTATACAATTTGTGGGGAGGTGAGCTCCTTCCCTAGGAAAAAGAATGCAAAGTTATAAATATAAAATTAAGTATGAAATTGAATATTTTACTTAAAATGGGAAAAGAAATTATAGCATGTTACAAAGTTTTAAAAGCTGACAAATAGTACAAAAATCCAGAAAAATAATATCTTTATTATTGGACTACTCAACGCTCTCTTTACACTTTTCTGTTTTTGTAATTGCATACCTCCATGTGCTTCTTCACATGCAATGATTTCGTAATATCATTTTCTAGAGATAGAGAATTCAGTCTTCCCTATAGCATGGTTGAATACTCTTCCTTTAAAATATTTATATATTAGAAAAGATTTTCAGCCTCAGAAATGGCTATTGGTAAGTCATGTAAATTTTAAAAATTGTTGCCAAATTTGGGAAACTCCACAGAAAATTTCTTTCATATATGGACTGTAAGACTTCATGTACATTTCAAGTTTTCTCACAGAGGGACTGATCTTAAGTATTCTGAATTGATGACCTTCATTAGCCAGTTTGTCATTGGTAACCCCATTGAACTGGTGGATTATGGTATCAGTATTTCATGTTAGATAAAAAATAAATAGATAATCAAACAATATAAAAGCCTATTCTTTGTTTGAAAGTCCTTTCTTCCTCTAAATGAGTTAGTTACTATACTTTGGGTATAATTTGAAAAAAAATATATTTTGGCTTACTGTTTGCTTCTCATTGTCAGAATAATTTCCTTCCATCCTTCCTTCCTTCCTTCCTTCCTCCCTTCCTTCCTTCCTTTCTCTCTCTCTGTCTCCCTCTCTCTGCCTCCCTCCCTCCCTCCCTCTCTCTCTCTCTTTCTTTCTCTTTCTTTCTTTCTCTCTCTCTCTCTCTTTCTTTCTTTCCTTCTTTCCTTTTTCTGAGACAGGGTCTTGCTCTGTTGCCCAGGCTGGAGTGCAGTGGCACAATCATGGCTCTCTGTAGCCTTGACCTCCTGGGCTCAGGTGTTCCTCCACCTCAACCTCCAGAGTAGCTTGGACTACAGGTACACTTCACCACATTTGGCTAATTTTTACATTTTTTGTAGAGATGGTATCTCCCTATGTTGCCTAGGCTGGCCTTGAACTCCTGGGCTCAAGTGATCTTCCCACCTTGGCCTCTCAAATTGCTAGGATTACAGGTGCGAACCATAGTGCTTGACCCAGAATAATTTCTATTGATTTTATTGCTCATTTCTGAACCCCCAATTCTCTTCTTACTCCCTACTCCATTCCATACTATGAGCAGCCTCTCACACATGTATGTGGATACCCTAGTCTACAATGTCCAAGCTTTATCCACAACCTCCAGCAAAGAGCGGTGCCTTGGCCACTTCCTGGGTCTAAGGGTGTGCACTCTGACAGCATGGTCCACTCTTGGAAGGCTGGTCTCAGGGGAGAGGACCCTGTACATCCTGGAGGCAGACTCAGGGCCTTTGAGCAGAGAATCCTGGGGTCTTAGGTACTGAAAGTATGGGCAAGAACTGGGGATGAGGGGTGTGTACATTTTGGGTGGCATATCTCCTGGACTCTGTGGGCTTTTCAACCTGAAAGGAGGGGTATAGCAGGAGGAGAACCAGGGTGAGGCCCTCCTAAGTGTGGGGTTCAGGGCAGGAGCCGCTGCTGCCCAGGTCCAAGGGCAGTGTGATCCCCAACTCAACCTTCCTTTAAACAGATGCCCACACCCACTTCAGTCCCACTCAACAGGAGGGGAAGTGTGATGCCAATTTTACTAAATGTGAGGCCATGAGGAAAATATTACCAGGGCCCTCCAAGGACCTTGAGTCTGCCCAAGTAAGGGGCTTGACGTTTAGGCGCCTTTAGTTTCACAGTAGGTCTGCCCCGGGTGATGTGGCCGTCAGTCGGGGGCCCCTGTGTGAAGCGGCCGTCATCCGGGGACCCCTGTGTGAAGCAGCCGTTGTCTGGGGATCTGGCAAATTGAAGGAGCACCAGTCTGAGTTGGATCTCAAATCTAAATTGTTGTCCTTATTCAGAAGCAAAGTGCTGCCCCTGGCCTGTGTTCTCAGAGCCACTCCTCTCTTTTCCCTTGCTCTGCTCTGTATGGCAGGAAGCCAACAGCCACCTGAAGGAGAACGTGGGGACAAGGGAGAAGCCAGGGCGTTTGTCCCTTCCCCTCTCTGCCTGAGGCCTCCCCTTCTCTACTGGACAGACCTCTCTGCTTCGTGGTTCCAGCTCTTCTTGCTTGGGTGACCCTGGCCCTGGGTTCTGGTCACTACCTCTCCTTTTGTTCTTCTAGCTCAGTGGCTCTCAGCTGGGAGCATGTCTGTCTACTACCTACCCCCAGCCGCTGCACACAAATACACCCAAGGGATGTTTAGCAATGTCTGGAGCCATTTTTGGTTGTTACAACTTGGGGAGGGGCATTTAGTGGATAATGGTCAGAGATGAAGGCTAAACATGTGATGAAATACAGGACAACTGCCCACAACAAACAGTTATCCCACCAGAAATGTCAAGAGTGCCCAGGTTGAGAAAGTGCTCTAGCCTGAAGCCAGCAGTGGTTCCTTCTGCTGTAATCTCAGGTTTGCCTCACTATCCCTTTGGATGTGTAGCTTTTCCATTATGTCTATTTTCCCTGAATTAAATTCCCTCTGTTAAGACACTTAAAGTGGCTTTTGTTTTCTGGTTAGACTGACCAATTCCTCCCCAGCATATCAGTTTCTTTTCTTTTTTCACTGCCAAAACCACTTAGTGACACCTTCTCTGTCACCTCCCTGTGGATTCTGGAAATTTTCACCACTTACCTCCATCCTGTTGCTTTCCGTCCAGAATTCTACACTTTTCATAGAGTACATTTTAATTAATAGACTATTTTATTTTATAATGAGGCTCATCCAGAGTTATGAAATGAGCAGAAGATGCATAACTTTCTTTTACTAAATAAAAATAGAGCACTCTAATTAACATAATCTAATTTCCACCCTTCAGAATGCATTATTATTATAAAAATGCATTTGGTTAATTTAATGTCATTATAAATGTAAAATGTAGATTAATTTAAACCCAATTAAAGTGAGATCTTTTGGGATTCTTCTTAATTCTCTGTTAGGCAAAATTGCACAGAGTGCTATTTGGGTTTTCTTGGATTTTTTTCAGCATAAAAACAATTTTTCAGCAAAAAAAGAAAAGAATTAAATTTTCAGAGTTCCAAAGGGATAAAGCAAAGCAAATATATTTTGGCTTCTGTCATGTTGTGAGGTCTGTTAGCTTCCTAGGGCTGCCAAAACAAAACCTGAGCAGCTTAAACTAACAGAAATTCATTGTCTCAGTTCTGGAGGCCACAGGTCCAAAATTAAGGTGCGGACAGGGCCCTGTTCCCTCTAAAGGGGCTAGGGAAGGAACTATTCCATGCCTCTGTCCTCGCTTCTGGTAGCTTCAGGCACTCTTTAGCTTGTAGATGCATTGCTTCAATCCTTGTCTTCACAACTCCAGGTCTTCACATGATTTTCCTCTGACCACGTCTGCCTCCATGTCTAAATTTTCCCTTTTTGTAAGAACACCAGCCACATTGAAGTAGAGCCCACTCTACTGATGTCATTTTAACTTGATTACATCTGTGAAGACCCTATTTCCAAATAAGATCACATTTTGAGGTACTGGGGTTAGGACTTCAATATTTTGGGGGGTGGGGTGGGAGAGATACAGTTCAACCCATAATACAGGTATTAATATGTTTCTAACCACTAAGATGATTTTTTGGGTGATGGGAACTTGTGTGTATATTCAAGTTCAAAAGATACATTTTAACTTTGCTTTTCCTTTATAATGGTTAGAATGTCTGTTTCAAAGAGTGGTCTTTTGGGAATTTATTCAACAAATACCTGTTTAGTATCTACTTTGGGTTAGGTATTGTACTGGGCACTAAAGATGAATAAAACACAGTCCCCACTGTGAAGGTGCTCATAGTCTGATGGGTGACATGAATATGAAAATGATTAAAATGCAACCTGAGGCCGGGGGCAGTGGCTGACACTTGTAATTCCAGCACTTTGGGAGAGTAAGGCGGGCGGATCACGAGGTCAGGAGTTCAAGACCAGCTTGGCCAACACCGTGAAACCCTGCCTCTATTAAAAATACAAAAATTAGCTGGGCGTGGTGGTGGGCACCTGTAATCCCAGCTACTCGGGAGGCTGAGGCAGGAGAATCACTTGAATCCAGGAGGCAGAGGTTGCAATGAGCTGAGATTGCACTACTGTACTCCAGCCTGGGCAACAGAGCTAGACTCCATCTCAAATAAAATAAAATAAAATAAAATAAAATAAAATAAAATAAAATAAAATAAAATAAAATAAAATAAAAGGAACCTGAGAAGTACTATACTATGTCAGAGATCCACGGAGAAGGTTTGTGAGTCCCTAGAGAATGGCTCAAACAACACTGTCTGGAGGTAGAATCAGGGAAGTTTTCACCTAAGGAGTTGCAGCTCAGCTGAGTCAGGGGTACACATCCACCAGGGCAAGAGAAGAGCCAAGCAGACAGAGATCCAGCGTGAGCACAGACACAGAGAGAGTGCCGAGCGAGGCAGGAGGAATCTGGTCACTGCTCTTTGGAAGAGCTGGCAGAGTAGGGTGTGGAATGAGAGCAGATGGAGGCCAAATTGTTAATTAAGCTGTTAAGAAGTTGTGATGCCCATCCTGGTTAACACGGTGAAACCCCGTTTCTATTAAAAATACAAAAAATTAGCTGGGCGTGGTGGTGGGTGCCTGTAGTCCCAGCTACTCGGGAGGCTGAGGCAGGAGAATAGCGTGAACCTAGGAGGCAGAGCTTGCAGTGAGCCGAGATCGCGCCACTGCACACCAGCCTGCACGACAGTGCGAGATTCGGTCTCAAAAATAAATTAAAATAAAATAAAATAAGAAGTTGTGATGAGCCACTGAATTTTTAAAAATTCTTAAGAGATAGGGTCTCACTGTGTTGCTCAGGCTGGTCTTGAACTCCTGGGCTCCAGCAATCCTCCTGCCTCAGGCTTGAGCCACTGTGCCAGGCTTGAATCTTTTAATCAAGGGAGAAACATGATCAGATTTGTTTTAGAAGGGTCCAGTTTGGGGGTACTACTGTAAAGGGTAGATTTTTTTTCTTCTTCTAAATTTAAAGTTCATTTCCTTGTCCTCATTTCACTAGTCTTTCAACATCTTAAACCAGAGTTGAATGCTTGCTTTTTTTGAAATATTTTCCTCTCTTGGTCTCTATCACTCCAGCTCTCCTGATTTCCCTCCTAGATCTTCTTTTCTTTTGCTGGCTTTTCTACGGGTCTCGAGGCTCAGATAGGTGAGCCTAAAGGCTGGCACCTCTTCCCTTCTCATCTAGTCTCTTGAGATCTCATCCATGCCCATGCCTTCAAATTTGTACCCCAGCCCTGGCCTCTCCCTTGAGACCCAAACTTGCCCAACTGATGTCTTAATCCCTACTACTACCTAAGACCCTATAGGCATCTCAGACTCAACATCTTTAATCTCCTTCATCCCAAATCTTCCCCATCTCAATAAATGGCCCCATATACTCCCAGGTAGTTGTTTATACCCCAGTGTCAAGATTTATCTTTAATTCCTCCCTTTCACTCCTTTCCCATGTACAAATCCACCTCTGACTCTTCCTGGTCCTACAACCAAAATACATCTTTTTTTTTTGAGACGGAGTCTCACTCTATCACCCAAGCTGGAGTGCAGCGCCGCAATCTCGGCTCACTGCAACCTCCATCTCCTGGGTTCAAGCGATTCTCCTGCCTCAGCCTCCCGAGTAGCTGGGATTACAGGTGCACACCACCACACCCTGCTAATTTTTGTATTTTTAGTAGAAACGGGATTTCACCATGTTGGCCAGGCTGGCCTTGAACTCCTGACCTCAAGTGATCAGCCTGCCTCAGCCTCCCAAAGTGCTGGGATTACACGCGTGAGCCACCGCACCCGGCACACCAAAAACATCTTTAATCCATTCATTTCTCCCCATCTCCAGTACCATCACCTTAGGCTGGGCCCCAATTGTCTATTCTCTAGACAATTGCAATGGTCTCCTAACTGGTCTCCACGTATGCCCTTATCTACCTATTTTTGTACCCAACAACCTTAATTATCTTATTACAATTTTAACCAGATATATAATTCAATGTAAAACCCAAATTACTTCTTTTTCTTTCCTTTAATTTTTTTTGAGATAGGGTCTCACTCTGTCACTCAGGCTGGAGTACAGTGGTCCAATCACGGCTCACTGCAGCCTTGACCCTGGGCTCAAGCAGTCCTCCCGCCTCAGCCTCCCAAAGTGCTGGAATTACAGGTATGAGCCCTGGTACCTGGCCCCAAACTTCTTACTGTGTCTTAGAAGGCCTTCTATGATCTGTTTCCTACCCACCTCTTTAATCTCACCATTCAAACCACTGGCCTTCCTTCTGTTTCTTCAACACGCCCACCCCTTTCCTGCCTTGTGGCCTTTGCACTTCCTGTTACCTCTGTCTAGAATCCTCTGCCTGTATTCTTTGCATAGCAATCCCTTTCTCATCTTTCATGATTCAGTTCACAGGTCATCTTCTCATGGATGCTTTTCTGGTCTCACCTGTCTAAGGAGACCTCCACCCTTATTACTCTGTATCATCTTGTCACATTGTTTATTTCCATCAGAGCACTTATCAGAATATGGAAGTGCTTATTTATTTATTTGTTTATATTTTGTTTCTTTCTCTTGTCTGTAAGCATCACTCACTCGTCCCACTGCACAGTTCTGGAGACTATTTACAATGCTTGTTACAGGACATGATACTCCAGGGAGATTTCTAAATACCCACCATCCAGTAGGTACCTCCAGTGCTCCCAGTAATGAGGTACTTCTTTAAATTCTTATTATTATTATTATTCTTTTTTTTTTTGAGATGGAGTCTCACTCTGTCGCCAGGCTGGAGTGCAGTGGCACAATCTCTGCTCACTGCAACCTTTGCCTCCCAGGTTCAAGCGATTCTATTGCCTCAGCCTCCTGAGTAGCTGGGACTACAGGCGTGCACCACCACACCCAACTAATTTTTGTATTTTTAGTAGAGCCAAGGTTTCACCATATTGGCCAGGATGGTCTCCATCTCTTGACCTCGTGATCTGCCTGCCTTGGCCTCCCAAAATGCTGGGATTACAGGCATGAGCCACCGCGCCTGGCCTACTTCTTTAAATTCTGTCACTTGACCAGCCTGGCCAACATGGTGAAATCCCGTCTCTACTAAAAATACAAAAATTAGCTGGCCTTAGTGGCAGGCGCCCATAATCCCAGCTACTTGGGAGGCTGAGGCAGGAGAATTGCTTGAACCTGGGGGGTGGAGGTTGCAGTGAGCCGAGATCGCACCTCTTCACTCCAGCCTGGGTGGCAGAGCAAAACTCAAAAAAAAAAAAAAATCCTATCACTTCATCTTCCCATACGGAGCTTCTATTGCCATGATACCAGCAAGGAACTGTCTCAGAGAGGGTTAGATGACTTGCACAAGGCCACATAGCCACTAAGAAGTGATGGGGGCAGGATGTGGGCCCACATCTGCCTGGTCCTGAAGGCCTCTCTCTTTCTACCATGTTGCACAACTCAAGATGAGGTGGAAGAAACACCAAAAAACCCACAATTTACAGTGCTGCCTCTTTTCTTCTTTGACTTGACCAACTTTAAACATCAACTCTCTAACACTTGTGGACAAACATTCACTAGCTACCATCCTTTCATTTGGGAAACCACTCTCTCCTGTGCCATTGGAATCCTGCTCTGCCATAAGGTGCCGGGGGCACCAACACCACCCCTCCCTCTTCCCACCTTGAGAGTGTGCATGCCACCTGGGCTGGCCGGATTATTTCTTCTGCAGTTCTCCACGATGGGTCCAGGAATGGGCAAGTGATCTGAATCGGGCCAGTCAGCCTCGTCCTTGAAACTTTGGTGGTACTCTGGGGACAGTCATTGCTCTGGGGTCATCATTCATTAGCACCGCAGTAGTCAGGAGCTGCAAGTGGCCACCTTAGTCACGTAGAATCTTATGGAAAATGAAGCCAAATAGAAGACAGCTATAAGGGATGGATGAAGAGAGAGACTAAAACAGACGCCAAATAGCATAATTTCAACAGTGGAACCCAGTGACCCAGCCATTTATTTATTGGGTTATTTGCTTAACATCTATCTCCTCACTAAGCTAGCTCCACAAGGGTAAGAATGATGTCTTCTTTGTTCACCACTGTCCCCACAGTGCCCCAGGCAGTGGCTGTCATGAAGTAGGTGCTCTCTACAGATATGGATGAGAGTATGGTTTCTACCAGCAGTGTCTGAGCTCACAGCATAATGATAATATTCCAGAGAAATCATCTCGATCTCCAGCTTTTGGAATGAGCTGGCTGGGTACATGGGGCTTGATTAAAATTGGAGGAGACATAGTTAATCTTAGAGTCAACCTTATGACATAAGCCAAGTCCTTTTACAAAAACTAGGTTTCAATGGGTATGCACTGAAACTGGGCAGGGATAATGTGTTCTGGCTCTGTTCTTTAAAAGTGTGTATGATGTCTGAGGCCCTGTCATTTAATTTGATTCTAATATGTCTTTAAACATCCTGTCAGATTATAACCTGATTTATCACTCACTCAAGAGGCTAAAAATAGGAGGTGATACAAGAGGTTAACATCACTTAGCAATGAGTGTTTTCTCAAAGGGACAGACATAGATCAGAGGAAGCACGTCATTCATTCCTATCCACAGGCTGGGCACGCCTGGTGCTTGGCAATTGTTTCAGAATGAAATGACTCTTGAGCTGAACGTGTCATCATTTGGGAGGGGCAGTTTGAGAGGGTTGCAGAAGATGCGATGACTGAAAATCTTCCTCCAGCCAGCCCCTGCTCAGCAGTCCCCATGAGCCCGCAGTGGTCCCTGATTGCTGGCTGCTCTTGGCTGGTTTCCAGGACAGCCGTTTACACAGTGGAATGAACCATGGGAATGGAAGAAAATTTGAAATTTCTTTTTTTTTTTTTTGGAAAAACAGCTGATCTTGCATTGTGTTCCAGCTTCCCTCTTGGTAAAATAGAAATTGTTTACATTTACCCCTTGGAGGCTGCTAAGCCCTTAGAGAGCCTCAGAGGAGGGGCAGTGTGAAAATAAAGGCTACAAATTCTTACTGTGCTGGCTAAAAAGAAGGCACTGACCTCTGACATCTCAAATTCAGGGAGCAGAATGAATGAAACAGCAACATGCTCACTCCAGGGTAGGCAGAGCACAGGACTGGAATTAGGGATGGAAGAAGGACATGAACATCTATGGAACATGTAACTGTGTGCTGGACACGGCATTAAGTATTACCTGCCATTGTAGGCAGTGGGCTGCCCTAACAGGGTATCACAGGCTGGGTGGCTTATAAACAGCAGAAATTTATTTCTCAAAGTTCTGGAGACTGGAAGTCCAAGATCAGGGTGCCAGCATGGTTGGCTTCTGATGCAGCCTTTCTTCTTTTTTTGTGTGTGTTTTTTGAGATGGAGTTTCACTCTGTCGCACAGGCTGGCGTACAGTGCCACAATCTCGGCTCGCTGCAACCTCTGCCTCCCAGGTTCAAGCGATTCTCCTGCCTCAGACTCCCATGTAGCTGGGACTATAGGCATGCGCCACCAGCTAATTTTGTATTTTTAGTAGAGATGGGTTTCAGCATGTTGGCCAGGCCGGTCTCGAACTCCTGACCTCAACTGATCCACTTGCCTTGGCCTCCCGAAGTTTTGGGATTACAGGCGTGAGCCACCATCCCTGGCCTGATGGCAGGCTCTCTTATGAGTTGCAGACTGCCAACTTCTTGTATCCTTAGACGGCAGAATGGGGGCTAGAGCTTTCTGGGGCCTCTTTTATAAGGCACCAACCCCATTCATGAGGGCTCTGCTCTCATGACTTAATCACCTCCCAAAGGGCCCTACCTCCTAATACCATCACATTGGGGTTTAAATTTCAACATATGAATTCTGGGTGGGGTGGGGGTCACAAATATCCAATCCATAGCACCTACTTACCTAATAGGAATTACCATGGTATATGGTGTTACCTTAAGTTGATATTAACCCATTCTATGAATGAATAAGCTGATTCTCAGGGAATTTAAGTAATTCCTAAGCCAGTAAGTGGAAGAAGCAGGATTCATCCTGAAGACTGGCTCCAAAGTCCCAATGTCTTTCCTCTCATTGTCATATCATTGCCACCTATACACATCAATAAGGCCTAAAAATGAGAACGAGCTTGCCTGAGTGTAACTGTGGCTCCAGGGCCCCTGCTTTAGCTAGGGAAGGGCATTCGATGAGAGGCTCTCGCTACTCTCTGGAGGTTAGATGGCTCCATTTCATGGACACTAACGTTTGGAAAGAAGCCAGACCTTCTCTTTTGTGCCCTCTGAGCTTCCTTTGGATATTTCAGAGCCTCCCCTCCTGCGGCCTCCAGCCCTCTTGGGCTTCACTCTGGCTATCCACTTAGGCTCTATCCCTTGCTTCTTCCTAAATACTCTCTCTGTCTCCTACAAAACTTATTCACCTGGGGCCAGGCACGGAGGCTCACGCCTGTAATCCCAGCACTTTGGGAGGACGAGGCGGGCGAATCACCTGAGGCTGGGAGTTTGAGACCAGCCTGGCCAACGCGGTGAAACCTTATCTCTACTAAAAATACAAAAATTAGCCCGGCCTGGTGGCGGGTGCCTGTAATCCCAGCTACTCAAGAGGCTGCGGAAGGAGAATTGCTTGAACTCGGGAGGCGGAGGTTGCAGTGAGCAGAGATCACGCCACTGCACTCCAGCCTGGGTGACAGAGTGAGACTCCGTCTCAAAAACAAAAAACAAAAAACAAAAAACAAAAACTTATTCACCTGGATCTTCTTTCTTCGGGCCTTGGAAAGTCATTAACTTGCTTATCTGCTTAGCAAGCTAATTCATGCCAAAGTATTAATGATAAAAATGTGTAACACTTTTCTTGGAGCTATGGGCAGTGTTCAGTAGTCCCAGGCACTTGTTGTTTGGACAACATTGTGTCGCATGCAGTAGGCCCTGGCATGCGCCTTCAGTCCTTTCTTATCAGAGGATTGGTGGATACCACAGGTAGTTGAAAGACATGTTTCTGTCCCCATCCTATGGAAATGTTTGCAGCAGGATTCTGTCTTGTGAATCTTCTGTTTTCCATGGTGTCTGAGGTTCACCACTCTTTCTGCAATGGAGCACCCACTTCCTTGCGCCCAGGACTTTATCATAATGACCAGCATGAGCTGGGCTCTGCCTACCGTGGCTCAGAGTTTAACTCTATGAAGAATCAGTATCATATGTATTGCCAGAGACTCACTGCCATCATTCAGCCCCCTTGGGCTCTGCAGACACCAGCACCCTTATCCTGAGGACAGCTGTTCTCTCAGATCCATGTGCCCCTAGCAGGCCTGCTGCTTGGTGGCTCTCTCTGACCTGAGTGATGTGCTGGTGGAAACAGTTTTATATTTCCTATTTCAAAAAAAATGTTGGTAGAATATACATAAGAATATTTATCATTTTAACTTTTTTTTTGAGACAGAGTGTCACTCTGTCACCCAGGCTGGAGTGCAGTGGTGTGACCTCAGCTCACTGAAACCTCTGCTTCCTGGCCTCAAGTGATCCTCCCACTTCAGCTTTCTGAGTAGCTGGGACTACAGGCGTGCACAACTGGCTAATTTTTGTATTTTTTTTGCAGAGACAGGGTTTCGCCGTGTTGCCTGGGCTGGTCTCAAACTCCTGGGCTCAAGTGATCCACCGATCTCTGCCTCCCAAAGTGCTGAGATTACAGGTGTGAACCATCGCACCTGGCCCATTTTAACCATTTTTTTTTTTTAAGACAGAGTCTCGCTCTGTCACCCAGGCTGGAGTGCAGTGGCGTGATCTTGGCTCACTGCAACCTCTGCCTCCTGGGTTCAAGTGATTCTCCTGCCTCAGCCTCCCAAGTAGCTGGGATTATAGGTGCCTGCCACCACACCCAGTTCATTTTTGTATTTTTAGTAGAGACAGGGTTTCACCATATTTGTCAGGCTGATCTCGAACTCTTGACCTCAGGTGATCCACCCGCCTTGGCCTCCCAAAGTGCTAGGACTACAGGCATGAGCCACCGTGCCTAGCCCATTTTAACCATTTTTAAGTGTACAATTCAGTAGCCTTAAGTGTACTTACAGTGTTATAATGTTGTGCAGCCATCACCACTGTTCATTTCCAGGATTTTTCATCATCCCAAACTGAAACACTGTGCCCATGAAATTACTCCTCATCCCCGCTGCTCCTAACCTCTGGTAACCGCTACTCTGTGCTCTGTCTCTATGAATTTGCTTATTCTAAGAACTTCATGTAAGTGGAATCATAATATTTGTGCTGTGTCTGGCTTATTTCACTTAGCACAATGTTTTCAAGGTTTATCCATGTGGTAGCATGTATCAGAATTTCCTTTCTATAATAATATTCTATCATATGATATAACAGATTTTGTTTATTCATTCATTGGTAGACAGTTGCATTGTTTCTATCTTTTGGCTATTGCAAATAATGCCACTATGAATTTTGGTGTACAAGTATTTGCTTAAGTCTCAGCTTTCAATTTATGGGGTATATACCTAGGAGTGGAATACATAATAATTACTAATATTTAAATCAGTAATTTACTGTATGTGTACTAAATGCTACTACTTACTACATGTATACTAGTATTAGCTGGATTATATTGTAATTCTGTATTTAACTTTGAGAAACCACCAAACTGTTTTCCATACCATCTGTACCATCACATAATCCTAGTAGCCATACACAAGGGTTCCAACTCTGATTTGTTTGTTTATTTGTTTTGAGTTTTACTAGGAAAAGAACCACTTTCCATTGCATAGACATTATCCTATCATGGGTTCCCCTGTTGGCCCATGAACTCATTTAGTAAATATTTATCAAATACTTGCAAGGTGCCAGGCATTGTATGAGGAATGAGACTGGTGGATAAAATAGACATGGTTGCCCTCATGGTACTTACTATTTAAAGAGACAAGAAAGAAAACAAAATACACATCATTGCAAGTTGTGATAAGTTATTTAGAGAAATGAACAGGGATGGTGATAAGAATAATTATAACAAGGTAGAATTTTACCATTTGCTGTTTCAGGAAGCAGTATAGCATAGGACATGAAGATGTGGTCTTTGAGGTCTGATAGGATCAAGCCTAGCTTTTCCATTTTCTTTTTCTTTTCTTTCTTTCTGTCTTTTTTTATTGTTGTTGAGACAGAGTTTTGCTGTTGTTGCCCAGGCTGGAGTGCAATGGTGCAATCTCGGCTCACTGCAACCTCCACCTCCCGGATTCAAGCGATTCTCCTGCTTCAGCCTCCTGAATAGCTGGGATTACAGGCACCTGCCACCTCACCTGGCTAAGTTTTTGTATTTTTAGTAGAGACAGGGTTTCACCATGTTGGCCAGGCTGGTCTCAAACTCCTGACCTCAGGTGATCCACCCGACTTGGCCTTCCAAAGTGTTGGGATTATAGGCACGAGCCGCCGGCCTGGCCAGCTTTTCCATTTTCTGTTTGACCTTGGACAAATTACTTTAATCCCCCTGTGCTTCTGTCTCCTTAACTATAAAATGGAGATGATAATAGCACTTACCTTACTGTGAAGATTACATGATAGAATCCGTGTAAAGTATATAGAACACTGCCTGACACATGGTAGGTACTCAGTAAATTTATTAATTTCATATCTCCTCTTTGTAGGCTACTCACATGTACTTACAATAATTCCCACTTGGAATACATGCCAGTTATTCATGGAATGGCCATTGACAAATGCACAGTGGCCAAGCTTCTGCTCCTGATGCTTTTGACCATAGAAACGTATGCCTTGAGATGCAGAACTCATGTAGCCTCTTCTAGCCAGCCTCTAGTTTCCCATCAAAATTTCAACCCATGCCCTTCTTTTACCTGGGCAGGATGCTGTGGTATGAGAATAGAGGCTTGGAAACTAAACATGTCTGGCAGGTTATTTATCAGTTGATTGGGTTATCTTGGACAAATTACTTAACCCCTCTAAGCTTCAATTTCTCCCTCTGTGAGGCACCTTAGGAGTTTTTGTGATGATGTATTTAAAGCTCCTAACTCAGCATCTGGACCATGGTAGCAGATCAATCAATCGTAACTTTCTCTAGAAATGTCTTAAATAAAATTGATATGAGGCCGGGTGTGGTGGCTCACGCCTGTAGTCTCAGCACTTTGGGAGGCCAAGGTGGGTGGATCATTTGAGGTCAGGAGTTTGAGACTAGCCTGGCCAACATGATGAAACCCCATCTCTACTAAAAAGACAAAAATTAGCTGGGCTTGGTGGCCTGCTCCTGTAGTCCCAGCTACTTGGGAGGCTGAGGCAGGAGAATCGCTTGAACCCAGGAGGTGGAGGCTGCAGTGAGCTGAGATCATACCACTGCACTCCAGCCTGGGATACAGAGTGAGACCTTGTCTCAGAAAAAATTGATATGAGTGTTCACAATATTTTTCTGTTAAAGTATGCTTATCTATTTTAGAAAGCATTACATTGGGCAGGTATAAAGTTAATTGACTAAATATGATGGCTATAATTTTTATAAAAGTTTAACCTTAGACCCTTGGTCAGTAGTGTCAACCTATTATAATGTAGCTTTCTCAAGAAAATCAGGTGCAACATAAGGCTGTCATTAGAACACAAAACATGCAGACTTTTTACAATTTGGTTTACTGCCAATGTTTATATTTTAACAAGACCCTCCTACATATAGGCCAAACAAATGATTGTCTAACAGTGGACATTCCAGGGGTCCTTGTAGGCCAGGGGTCAGCAAACTATGGCCTGCAGGCCAAAAATAGCCTACACTCTGTTCTTGTAAATCATGACTTGTTGGAACAGAGCCACACCCACTCATTTCAGTATTATCTACAGTGGCTTTTGTGCTAACAAAGTGGCAGAGTTGAGTAGTTTTATTTTTATTTATTTTTAATTTTTTTAATTTTGGAGAACAGGGGTTTCCCATGTTGGCCAGGCTGGTCTTGAACTCCTGGACTCAAGTGATGCACCCGCCTCGGCCTCCCAAAGTGCTGGGATTACAGGCGTAAGCCACGGCGCCCTGGCAGAGTTGAGTAGTTGTAAAACTAAATGGCCTACAAAGCCAAGTACAATATCTAGAAAAAGTTTGCCAACCCCTACTTTAGGCCAAGAGGGGAAAGGGAAGTGCTTTTGGCAGTAGCCTTTATTTATTATTATTATTTTTTTGAGATGGAGTCTTGCTCTGTCACCCAGGCTGGAGTGCAATGTCATGATGTCGGCTCACTGCAACCTCTGCCTCCCAGGTTCAAGTGATTCTTCTGCCTCAGCCTCCTGAGTAGCTGGGATTACAGGCACGCGCCACCATGCCCAGCTAATTTTTATATTTTTTAGTAGATACGGGGTTTCACCATGTTGGTCAGCCTGGTCTCTAATTCCTGACCTTGTGATCTGCCTGCGTTGGCCTCCCAAAGTGCTGGAATTACAGGTGTGAGCCACCACGCCCAGCCTAGCAGTAGACTTTAAATTGTATGTGTAGCTTTCAGCAGGAATGTGTTGTCTCCTGCTGTTTGTTGGTAGGGTAACTTCTGGAATGCTTTGGATGTTTCTGTAGGAAAGGATCTTAGTGCCATTTATCAACGGGCTTAGCTCAACATTGCTGTATTAGGGTAGACTAAATTGTTGTAACAAGACCTGTTAATTTAGTGCTGTAAGGAATAATGAAGTTTATTTATTGCTCACAAAACTGCCAGTGTGGGTGTTCCAGGTTGGTTGGCAGTTCTGCTCCACAGAGTAATTCTGGGACCCAAGCTCTTTCCATCTAGTGGCTCTGCCCTGTCTTCGGGCCTCTTGCCTTCTGCAAGGTCCAGGTTGAGTCATTAGATCCAATTTCCAGCTGTTGGAAAGGAAGGAACACAATGCATGTCAGCCCAGCAATGGCACCCACCGCTTCCACTCATATTCCATAGACCAGAACTTGGTCTTATGACCACATCCACTACAAGAAGCCCAGGAAGACGAAGAAGAAACTAATTTTGTTTCTGTCATAGTAGATAAGGGGGAGTGTTAAGGGTCCCCTGACAACTCCCTGACCCAAGTTCTAAGTCTTTACCTCTGCCAAGGATAGCTTCATGCCAGAGCACGGTAGAACCTGGCTGGCTATACTTCCTTGAACTCTGTCAACCCTATCTCTGTGTATTCCTCCCTAGTAGTTGTCCTGTGTCACCCACCATAGCTCCCCTTTCTCTTTCTAACTCTTGATTTCCTCTTTCTGTAAGTATAGACAATTAGGCTGAGCATGGTGGCTCATGCCTGTAATCTCAGCACTTTGGGAGGCCAAGCTGGGAAGCTCGCCTGAACCCAGGAGTTCTAGACCAACTTAGGCAACATAGTGAGACCCTGTCTCTACAAAAAAAGAAAAAAAAATTAGGCAAGCATGATGGCATGTGCCTATAGTCCCAGCTACTCAGGAGGCTGAAGCGGGAGGAGCACTTGAGCCTAGGAGTTCAAAGCTGCAGTGAGCCATGATCAGGCCACTGCACTTCAGTCTAGGTGACAGAGCAAGACCCTGTTTCTAAAATAAATAAATAAGGACAATTCATTCCTAGTAGGACCCGTGGCTCTTGCAGCCCTCATGATAAAAAAGAGGCAGGTACTGTTATTGTCCCCACATTATAAAGAAACTGAGGTATAGAGCAATTAAGTAACTTCCTCAAGGTCACAGCTAGTCACTGACAGCGCTCAAAAAGGAACATTTCTTTCGTTGGGTGGGGGTTTTACTCCGGAATATGGCCAAGGAGCATGCTGTGAAAACACTATCTGCAACACACAAGCAACTTTGATTTGACAAGGAATTTTTGTTTTTAAATTTGCAGAAATATTCTTTGCTAACTGTTGTTTACCTTTTAATTTTGTCAATGCACTGTTGTTTTTTCTTTTTTTCCCTGGTGGATAGAAGTTTTACTTTTGTCTTTTTTTGAGACAGAGTCTCTCTCTGTCACCCAGGCTGGAGTGCAGTGGTGCAATCTCGGCTCACCGCAACCTCCTCCTCCCTGGTTCAAAAGATTCTCCTGCCTCAGCCTCCTGAGTAGCTGGAACTATAGGCGTCTGCCACCATGCCCAGCTAATTTTTGTATTTTTAGTAGAGACAGGATTTCGCTATGTTGACCAGGCTGGTCTCGAATTCCTGACCTCAAGTAATGCGCCTGCCTCGGCCTCCCAGATTGCTGGGATTACTGACATAGGCCACTGCACCCGGCCAGAAGTTTTACATTTTTATACGATAAAACCTTCATGATTTTTTCCTCCTTACTTCTAGGTTTGAAAAATCATCTACCTTTGAGAATGATGATAAATATTCAATTCAACTTTCTTCCAGTCTTCTAACGTTTGTTTTTTAAACATTATTTACTTTTATCCATCTTTAATTGGTTTTGCCTGTGGCTGTGGAAAAATAACAATTCCCATTGTA
This sequence comes from Pan troglodytes, assembly GCF_028858775.2. Lineage (NCBI taxonomy): Eukaryota > Metazoa > Chordata > Mammalia > Primates > Hominidae > Pan > Pan troglodytes. The sequence continues at coordinate 101,772,223 of NC_072408.2, read as the reverse complement.
TTTATATTTGAATCTGCCAGAGAAAGTATTTATTTCAAACAGGCTTCAATGGGAAAAGCGAACACTGGTGACAGACAACCAAGAACCTCTCTTCCATATTTATAGTAGTGAGATTCCTTGACACAGGCTGGTGAGGTTGTAGATAGTGGCTTAGTTGTCACAGGTGGCTGAGCTCGTGTTGCAGCTGTAGTGAGTGCACTGGGTGCTGTTGGTGTGCTGACCCAGTGCCTTTATTTTATTTTATTTTATTTTTTTGAGACAGAGTTTCACTCTTGTCACCCAGGCTGGAGTGCAATGGTGCGATATCTGCTCACTGCAACCTCCGCCTCCCGGGTTCAAGCGATTCTCCTGCCTCAGCCTCCCGAGTAGCTGGGATTACAGGCGCCTGCCATCATGCCCAGCTAATTTTTGTATTTTTAGTAGAGATAGGGTTTCACCATGTTGGCCAGGCTGGTCTCGAACTCCTGACCTCAGGTGATCCACCCCACCTCAGCCCCACAAAGTGCTGGGATTACAGGCGTGAGCCATTGCGCCTGGCCTTTTTTTTTTTTTACTTTTGAGACAGAGTCTCACTCTGTCTCCCAGGCTGGAGTGCAGCGGCACAATCTCGGCTCACTGCAAACTCTGCCTCCTGGGTTCAAGTGATTCTCGTGCTTCAGCCTCTGAAGTAGCTGGGATTACAGGTGCACACCACCACGCCTGGCTAATTTTTGTATTTTTAGTAGAGATGGGGTTTCACCATGTCGGCCAGGCTGGTCTCGAAATCCTGACTTCAAGTGGTTCACCTGCCTAGGCCTCCTAAACTGCTGAGATTACAGTGTGAGCCACCACGCCCAGCCCCCAGGTGCCTTCTACCTGGCTGGTGCACCCACCCTCAGGTGCTGCAGTTTTGGCTGCTGAGCACTCACAGCTTTCCCCTTCTTTCGAGAATTGCCTCACCCCAAATAAAGAAATTACACTACCTCCCCAGTCACAAGCAGTAGCCAATGACCGAGGTTCTGAGGCTGGCCCCCTTGCCTCAGTGTGGGTCAATTCTTCAATTCCTTTTTCTTTTTTTGAGACAGGGTCTCTGTCACCCAGCCTGGAATGCAGTGGTGCAATCATGGCTCACTGCCACCTCGACCTTCAGGGCTCAAGTGATCTTCCCACCTCAGCCTCCCAAGTAGTTAGTACTACAGGCGTGCACCACCATGCCCAGCTAATTTTAGTAGAGACAGGGTTTCACTATGTTGTCCAGGCTGGTCTCAAACTCCTGAGCTCAAACGATCCTCCTGCCTTGGCCTCCCAAAGTGTTGGGATTGCAGGCGTCAGCCATGCCTGGCCTCAATGTGGGACCTATTCTGAGTTGTAATCTATGCTGCAGAGCTGGCCGCAGGATCAGGCTGAAGCTCCTCTCCAGGCTTGAGACCCCAGTTTTGCTGAGCCCCTTCTCCCGCCTTCTCCTTCCCTCACTCCCTTTCTCCCGATTGCATTCCTTCAAATCATGCACACTCCAATCCCTGTCTCAGGCTCTGCTTCTAGGCAATGTGATCCAAGACAGTGAGGAAATCTAATTTCCTACAAATAACACTCTAATACTTATAACAGGGACATGGTTTACAAGCTTTGTAGATATCATAGACTCAAGATTAAAGGTTATATATTAGAGAGTTTAAACACATATGTAATAAACTGTTATATTGGAGAGTTTTTTTACCCTTAAATATTGAAATGGTAGTGATCAGAGTTATGAGTGATAATAAGAATTTTTTGAACTTAAGATCCATGACCCATCTAGAAAATATTTATTGGTCCTTGTTTTTCTGGGGTTCCTGGAAGTGTAAATATTCTCCAATCCCCTTTTCTCATCTTACTGAGACGAGAAATACCACCCCATGGTTTTGAATTCTCCATGTGCTTTTGTTAAGGAGATTATCCTCTTTCAAGCCTTATGATTAAATACCATGTGTTATGTTACCTATAGTTTCTTTTCATTTCCATCGAAGTGGAATCGAAATTTCTACAGTGACATAAATTTATTAGATGCTTCAGATTGTATCCAGCACCAACTATGGAATCATGCTTCTTTTCTCCCTTAGTTATTACTTTCCAAAGGCAGTACTACTTCAGTACTACTTGGATACCACCATTTCTTTTCTTTTCCCCAAGCTTGGCCTCTAAGGATTTTGTTATTCTCTACATCTGAAGAAGCAGAGATGTTGTGACTTGCTTGAATGGGGAATGCGAGGTTTCATGCTCAGAACCCCAAGTTCCAACGAGCCTTTCTTGCCCCAAGCAGCAGCTCAGTCTCCTGTGTTTGCCCCTCTGTGGACTCCACCGCTTATGTTTGTGTCACTGATCTGTCGTACAGTAACCCTTTCCTTGGTCCCTCTGAATTCTGTTATGCTCCGTTGACTTATTAAGAATGAACGCTGTTTGCTCTGTGTTTTGAAAATGAACTTTAACACTCCTGAGTCTTGCTTTGGGTTTTTCTCTCTCTGTTCAAACAAAACAGTTGGAAGGTGGTTGTGGTTCAATATTTGTATATTTGCTTTTTTGATTTAGATTGTTTCTCTTTTCCTGAGAATTTAAGGGTACTGTTCAAAGACCTTTGACAGCACCCTGGAGGAACTTAAGAGGTGGGTTTGGGAGCAGGGGAGAGCTAAGAAATGAAAGGTTTAGTTGAAGAAGAGGAAAGAGAGGGAGAGAATATCATTTGGTTTCTCTTTTAGGTGAATTCAAGTTAGGCAGAACTTTTTCCAAAACCAGTTAGACTTGGATGAGGAAATTATCCAAAACTTGCAGATACCCTCTGAGCTTCCCTAATTACTTGGGCGTCCTGGTTTATGATGCTAAGGCTTAATATTTTAGAGATTAAAATGGGACATCTGGTCATCTTATCCCAACCACAGGTCACTCTGTCTAAGGTACCTGCCATAACACTGACCTCACAGGCTTGTTGCTAGAGTCAAATGGTGTAGTTAGTGCTATAAATACTATTATTATTGGTATCCCCATGTTATATATGTGTTAAATGAGGCACAGGACAGTTAAATAACTTGTCCAAGATCACACAGCTAGTAACTGACATAGCTAGGATTTGAATCAAAGCACCACTCACAAGAGACCAAAATTTACAGTAAACTATAATAAACAGTAAAACTACAAAACTATGTTATTTTTAAAATTACTTTTTATTTTATTTATTTATTTATTTTTTGAGATGGAGTCTCACTCTGTCGCCCAGGATGGAGTGCAGTGGCACAATCTCTGCTCACTGCAGCTCTGCCTCCCGGGTTCACGCCATTCTCCTGCCTCAGCCTCCTGAGTAGCTGGGACTACAGGTGCCCACCACCACGCCTGGCTAATTTTTTTTTTTTTTTTTTTTTGGTATTTTTAGTAGAGACGGGGTTTCACTGCTAAAGACCAGGATGGTCTCGATCTCCTGACCTCGTGATCTGCCTGCCTTGGCCTCCCAAAGTGCTGGGATCACAGGCGTGAGTCACCGCGCCCGGCCAAATTACTTTTTTTGTTTTGTTTTGTTTTGTGTTGAGACGGAGTCTTGCTCTGTTGCCCAGACTGGAGTGCAGTGGTGTGATCTCTGCTCACTGCAAGCTCTGCCTCCCGGATTCACACCATTCTCCTACCTCAGCCTCCCAAGTAGCTGGGACTACAGATGCCCGCCACCACGCCTGGCTAATTGTTTTGTATTTTTAGTAGAGACGGGGTTTCACCCTGTTAGCCAGGATGGTCTCGATCTCCTGACCTCGTGATCCGCCCGCCTTGACCTCCCAAAGTGCTGGGATTACAGGCGTGAACCACTGCACCTGGCCAGGCCAAATTACTTTTAAGGTTCAATTATTTAGGTTGTTTTGCATGTAGGTAATTTTCTTAGAATGAAAAAAATATATATTTTGCTGGAATTTTTTCATAGTATTCTCCCAAACATGAAATGATAGCAGGATACATAATCTCCCACACGCAAATTTCCCAACATGATTCAAACAAAAATCATTTGTGCAAAATTATTTGAGCATTTCATCAGTTTCCTCAAAAGCCTCTCCAAAGCCCCTGATATTCAAATAATTTTCTTTTGAAGAACCTGAGCAATTGGTTTGATTGAATTTACATTGTAGACTCATATAATTAGCATGCGGCTGCTCTGGAAAAATGGGATGTACAAGGACGTAACTAGCATTAAGAGGAGAAATGTCTGCTAGAGTGGGGACTAATTTGATAATATTAGTGATATTTTCATCTTAAGATGACCTTTGCTTCCCTGTGCAACCTGGCAACGCAAAGACTTTGATAATGAGAGCTGAGCTAATGAGGACTCACTGCCATTTCACAGACGTTAACTATCCTGCCTTCCTTAGGGAACAACCCCGGGTTAGCTGATCTGATGACAGTATTTGGTGAATTTTGAGGCAGACCCTAGGACAGCCCCCAATGATCACTGCCACCTGGTACTCACGCTCTTGTGTAATTCTCTCCCCTTGGGTGTGGGTGGGACTTGTCACTTGCCTTTAGTAGACAGATAATGCGATGTATGTGATTACATGTACATTAGTATGTTACAGAAGGTTGTAATATCCTTCTTGCTAACACATTCTTCCTTCCTGGTTTTGATGGATCTAGGTGCCCTGCTCTGAGCTGCTCTATGGAGTGGCCTATGTGACAGGAACTGAAGATAATCTTCAACGCCAGCCAGCAAAAAACGGAGGTCCTCAGTCCAACATCCCACAAGGAAATGAATTCTGCCAACAACCATGTGAATGAGACTGCAGTCTTGGTCAGAAATGCGATTGCAGCTTTCAGAAGAGACTCTGGAATAGAGGACCCAACAAACGGATGCCTGGACTCCTGACCCAAACCCACAGTAATGGTAAGATATTAAATGCGTGCTGTTCTAAGCTGCTAAATTTGTAGTCATCTGTTATCCATCAATAGGTAACTAATACAATCGTCATACTCAAAATAAATGGGTCATTTATTCTAATATGTATTGAGAGATCCCGTGTGCAGCACACTGCAGTAGCTCTGGGTATATGATGGAAAACAAGAGAGAAAAGACCCTGACCTTCATGGAGCTTACAGTTTAATGAAATAGATGACATTACATAATTATTCTATGAGCTCTACAGTCTGATGCTATTATCAGCATTAGCATCAGTAACCAGTATCGTAACTAATTGGATAAACTATAGGTGAATATTAATGAACATTCACCATAGTCATAATTTTTAAAAGCAAAGCATCCACAGCAAATCTACCTTTAAGGCTGGGTGTAGTGGGTCATGCCAGTAATCCTAGCACTTTAGGAGGCCGAGGCAGGTGGAATATTTGAGGTCAGGAGTTTGAGACCAGCCTGGCCAACATGGCGAAACCCCGTCTCTACTAAAAATACACACAAAAAATTAGCTGGGCGCGGTGGTGCAGGCCTGTAGTCCCAGCAACTCAGGAGGCTGAGGCAGGAGAATCACTTGAACCTGGGAGACAGAGGTTGCAGTGAGCCAAGATTGCACCACTGCACTCCAGCCTGGGTAACAAAGCGAGACTTCATCTCAAAAAAAAAAAAAAGAAAAAGAAAATCTACCTTTAAGCCATATAACTTTCTATAATTTGAGATGTTACTATCCCTTGTAAAAATGAGAACATGTTCACTCTCTTCCCTAAAGGAGAGACCTGAAGTCATAGCAGCTCCTGAATCTGTCTCCAAGTCCAGGACTTCTGAGTGATGGTTGTTCCTCCTCAAGTTTAATAATAAGCCCTCTTCACGGTGATGTGCACCTTAGTCCCAGCTACTCGGGAGGGTGAGGCAGAAGGATTGCTTCAGCCCTGGAGTTTGAGACTGCAGTGAGCTATGATCCCACTGCACTCCAGCCTGGGCAACAGAGCAAGACTCTGTCTCAATAATAATAATAATAATAATAATAATAATAATAACAGAAGAAGAAGAAAGAAGAAGAAGAAGAAGAAGAGGAAGAAGAAGAGGAAGAAGAAGCAGCCCATCTTGTTATTCTATAACCCCTGAACTAAGTTGTAAACTTGGCCATCGTTGACATAGACTATACAAAATAGTAGGAGAAAAGCTATAAGAAAATAGGCTGGGTGCAGCGGCTCACGCCTGTAATCCCAGCACTTTGGGAGGCCAAGGTGGGCGGATCACCTAAGGTAAGGAGTTAGAGATCAGGCTGGCCAACATGGTGAAACCCCGTCTCTACAAAAATACAAAAATTAGCCTGGCATGATGGCAGGTGCCTGTAGTCCCAGCTACTCAGGAGGCTGAGGCAGGGGAATTGCTTGAACCCGGGAGGCAGAGGTTGCAGGGAGCCAAGATGGTGCCATTGCACTGCAACCCGGGTGACAAAGCGAGACTCTGTCTCAAAAAAAAAGAAATAAAATAGAAAATTAGTTAACTGCATCAAAATGTACTCGATACAATAAGGGAGATAATAATAGCAAACACTGCCTTCCAGGCACTTTACATAAATGTTAATTAATTTAATCCTTATAATAAGCCTACTAAATAAGAACTATCAGTGTTCCCTTCTCCCCACTTTTTTTTTAACTTATGGGGAAATTGAGCCAAATAGAAGTTAAGAAAATTTTTCAACATCTTCAGCAGTAAATCTGGGATCTGAACCCATTCAGTCTGACTTCAAATTCTATTCCTGGGCCTCTTAACTATACTCAACATGAATAGCTACTTCATTCCTTGTTTCTACAATATTCACAAGGGCACAATTGGTGTTTATAACATCTTTCCTCCACCACTCCTTTGATGTCCCTTTTGCCTGTAGCAAGCATCTCAGCTGACTGCGGACTTTTTTTCTGAGACAATGTCTCCCTCTGTCACCCAGGCTGGAGTGCAGTTGCACAATTATAACTCACTGCAGCGTCGACCTCCTGGGTTCAGGTGATCCTCCTGCCTCAGCCTCCTGAGTAGCTGAGACTACAGGCATGCACCACCATGCCCAGCTAATTTTTTTTTTTCAGACAGGGTCTCACTGTGTTGCCCCTAGTGGTCTTGAACTCCTGGGCTCAAACGGTCCTCCTGCCTTAGCCTCCCAAAGTGCTGGGATTACAGGCATGAGCCACTGTGCCCAGCCTGACTGAGGATTTTTGCTTGGTGTGTGGGCTCTAAAATTTGACTGGATTTGAATTCACTCTTACTAGCCATGTAAACGTGGGCAAATTGCTTAACTTCTCTGTGCCTCGGTTTCCTCATCTGTAAATGGGCACGATCATATTTCCTACATCATAGGGTTGTTGTGAAAATTCAATGAGTTAATAGACACAAAGCATTTGGTTTATTATTTCAGCAGGGAGGGACCATTCCAGAGCCTTCCTCTTAACACTTCCAACTGTAATAACATTCACATCACAGGTCAGGGAGCCAGTGTGACTATTCTGCCGGTACTTTGATTACAACTAAGCACTCAAGAACTGAGGAAATAACTATGAGTTCAAGGACCCACTGGGGTCACTGGGAACAGTCCCCGCTGTGAGTAAGCCCCGCTATCAGCTATTACCATAAAATTCCATACACCTACCAGAGAATCACAGATGGCATTTGGGGCCTGCAGGATTAGCATTAGTTAGAAGATAGTCATCCTGAAAGGTCTATGAGTTCCTTTTCCCAGGGTCCAATTGCCCTGGTAAATTGTCCCAAGTGCCTTCCTGAAAGGATAGGAGGAAGACTTCAGTACACACTGTGCTGGCATTGCTGGGTTGTTCCTCAAGAGCATCTTGTCTCCCTACTATTCAAAGGGCTCTGGGTTTGGAAAGTGACTCAGGCCTGGCATTGGGTGAAGGACTGGACTCGCCATCATCACGACTAGTCAGTCCTCTGTTCCCCAGACTTAGATTTTGTTGTTATACATATTAGGTCAGACTTTAGCATCCATGTATTTCAGCCCCAAAGGCCCTAGGATCTATTAAGCACCCTCAAATATCCCTTAGAGTCAAATCCTTTTGATAATCTCATCTAAGTCTTCTGCTTTTTTTCAGGAATCAGGACGTGCTTGCCCCTGAAGGTTAAAGCTGATGTTTGCCCCCCAAGGAAACCTCTTTCCATCAAAGCATCTCTCACCATCATCCCTGGCCTACAGAGGGCATCTGCTTTTCAAGAATGCCAATTCCTCTCTCACCAATGTGTGTTTTTTCTGAAGGTGGGTGAGTAGATCAGTGATTATAAATCCACTCCAACGGAAGGTTTGGCTCTGTGTCCCCATTCAAATCTTATCTCAAATTGTAATCCCCACATACGGAAGAAGGGACCTGGTGGGAGGTGATTGGATCATGCAGGCAGTTTCCCTCATGCTGTTCTCATCATAGTGAGTGAGTTCTCAGGAGATCTGATGGTTTAAAAGTGGCAGTTTTGCCGGGCGCGGTGGCTCACACCTGTAATCCCAGTACTTTGGGAGGCTGAGGCGTGTGGGAGGTCAAGAGATCGAGACTATCCTGGGCAACATGGTGAAACCCCATCTCTACTAAAATACAAACAATTAGCTGGGCATGGTGGCCGGTGCCTGTAATCCCAGCTACTTGTGAGGCTGAGGCAGGAGAATCGCTTGAACCCGGGAGGCAGAGGTTGCAGTGAGCCGAGATCGTGCCATTGCACTCCAGCCTGCGACAAAGCGAGACTCTGTCCCCCCAAAAAAAGAAAAAAAACAAAGTGGCAGTTTCCCCCGAGCTCTCTCTCTCTTGCTACCTTGTGAAGAAAGTGCCTGTTTCCCCTTTGCTTTCCACCGTGATTATACGTTTCCTGAGAGCTCTTCAGCCATGTGGAACTGTGAGTCAATTAAATCTCTTTGGTTTATAAATTACCCAGTTTCCGGTAGTATCTTTATAGTAGCGTGAAAATGGACTAATACACCAACATTTGTATCTCTCTAAGGCTTTGGGTTCCTTTTTCCACAGCGCATCAAGGATTGTGTGGCATCTGATTCTCCTGCACAGGCCACCATTGAGACTCACTTTTAGACAGTCAAGCAGGAAGCGTAAACCTCTTCATAATCTTGCTATTCTTTTGGTACGTAAGTCTTCTCTTCCCAGGTTTGGTTTTGATTTCAGGACATTCTAGAATCTGACTCTAGTTGTGGATCTGGAGACCATGAGCAGAGTCCTCGTGGCCCATGGGCCACATCCTGTTGCAAGGTGACCATTCAGTGAGCTCGGTACAGGGTCTCTGCATAAAACAGGACCAGCCTCATCAGAATGGGAGGAAGGGCTGCTCTCATTTTATTGGCCTACGAGGCTCTGTGAGTCCTGGGGTTTCAGATTCTTGGTGTTATCTAACACCTCCAAAATATTTCCACTCCAATACTCAGGGGAAAAACCACCTTTTCCCAATCAATGCCCAGAAAGTCATAGCGGGACTGTGAATTCAGTCAATTTTGAGATTCATCAATCTTCAGGCTCTGCCTCTGCCTCTAATTTTCAGCTTCATTAGCCTTGAACCTGCATGACATAAAAGAGTACTTGAAGGAAGTCACAGAAACTTTCTCATTCACTGACCATGCTTCGAAGTGAGAATTTAAATCCCTGAAAATGCCATTTCTTTTCTTTAAACCTCATCGTGCAGTTAGATGTAACTGCTCACCTCGTGGCCTTTATAATCCCCGCACCGCAGCCCCCAGGGCCTTGCTTTCAATAGGCACTTCATTCTGTGTCACTACAGGTGATAATTTTGGTGTTCTGCCACTGGGTGACGTGGACATCTATGAACACAACTCATGATTTAATCAAAATGCGATTTTATATTTGTTTCTCACCAACTCTTTAAACTTTATTCAGGGGCCTTCCTCTAGCCCTGGAAGAAACTTCTGATGGCTTCTCTGGTTTTTCTTCCCTGCTCACCCTCACTTCTACCCGCTAGCTGTCATTTTCTTTCTCTTCCAGGGTTGAAGGTAGGGTAGAGATGAGAGGAAAAAGGGGTAAGTGAGTCACTACTTGATCTGGTAGCTTCGTGCTCTCTGGGGCTGCAGATGATTAAAGCTGGTAACCCCCAGGGGGCCTGGACGATGGCTCAAGCTGATTCTTTCTTTTCTGGCCCTTGAATAGGAATGTTGGAGAGGCTCCCTGCAGGCCCCCTCTTCTGCAGTTCCCTTGACTCAAGTGGATGTATCTCTATTCCAGCTTGTCTCTTTCAACTCCTTCCTCAGCCTCTGAGTATCCAGCTGAACGTGCTCAGCTGCTTTCTGCTGAGGTCCTTCTCAGAGGACCTGGTAGACAGGACCCAAGCCTTGTCTTGTGTTACCCCCATATGGTCTTGGGAAGTCTCCTTCATCCTTTGCCTCAGGAAACTCCAGGAGTGCCCGCTGATCCCAATATAGAAGCCCTGCTTGTTCTTCCATCTCCAAAGCACGTAGCCAGCTTTGTAACGGAGGAAAACATTCTGAATTTTCTTGGTGGAGTTGGACTTCAGTTCGTGGTGCACTCTAAGTTTCTTGCTCTTTAGTCAGGCCGCCCCAGTCTTCTGTGTCTTCCAACTGCAAGGCACACGTTTAAAAGCTCTCCCAGTGGACAACTAAAAACCTTCTCACTAGGCTTGTGGTTGGGAGACAGAGCCTCTGCCTCTCATCCTAAGGGGAGAGGGCTCACAGCAGACCAAAACCCTCTTCAAAACAATCTCCTCAACCATCTTCTACTAAATCTTCCCACTGACCCCTTTTGTATCTTTGATTTCATCGAGAGCCCTAGGAGATGTGGAAAAGGGTCTCCTTCACTCCTGTTCTAAATCCTGCATGGCAGGGGTGAGGTAGGTGGCGGGGGAGGGGGTGTGGTGGTTGGTCTCAATCTAATTTTGGCATCCTGAGATTTAATCTGTTGATGCCTCAATCTACTCTGAGGCAGCGGCTGGTCACAGTGGCTCTTACCTGTAATCCCAGCACTTTGGGAGGCTGAGGCGGGCACATCACCTGAGGTCAGGAGTTTGAGACCACCCTGTCCAACATGGTGAAACCCATCTCTACTAAAAATACAAAAGTTAGCCGGGCATGGTGGCACACTCCTGTAATCCCAGCTACTCAGGAGGCTGAGGCATGAGAATTGCTTGAACCCAGGAGGCGGGGGTTGCAGTGAGCCCAGATCGCACCACTGCACTTCAGCCTGGGTGTCAGAGCAAGACTCACTCTTAAAAAAATAAAAATAAAAAACAAATGGAGGCAGGAATAGTGTCATGCTAACTTCTCTAACAATGGTTTTAGTGACTTCCTGGCCACCAGATGTCATGTTTTTCCTGTATCTATCCTTACTACTTCCAAATCCAACCAAGTCACCTAGTCAATTCCAGATTCCCAATACCTTGGAATCTCTTTCAGGAAAACAAGCCAGTCTAGCTAGTTTCAGCAGAACTTTATTACATGGTATTACTTAGAATTTCTAGGAGAGCCGAGAAACAAAGCCTGGATATTACACAGCCAGAAGTGAAGCAGCCAGGAGGAATGTCCAAGCATCCCACACATGTCCCAAATATCCTAAGACTCTTCTAGCAGAAATCCTGCTGTTGCTGCCAGATGATGCTTAACATCTATAAAACCGGAACTGACCACCAGGACCCTCATTACAGTTCGTGCAGAAAACCAGGCAGCATTGTGTCCAGACTTACTAGAATATTGTGTGTCTGCAGCCTGTCACCTATATTTCAAGTGTTGCTTAGGTTTGGATTTGTTGGAAGATAGTCAAATGTCTATATCCTAGCAGCAAAGGGTCTTGGAAAGAAATGTGTTGTGTTTGCTTGTTTCTTTTCTTTCTTTCTTTCTTTTTTGGAGACAGAGTCTCACTCTATTTCCCAGGCTGAAGTGCAGTGGCATGATCTTGGCTCACTGCAACCTCCGCCTCCCAGGTTCAAGCGATTCTCCTGCCTCAGTCTCCTGAGTAGCTGGGACTACAGGCGCATGTCACCATGCTGAGCTAATTTTTGTATTTTTAGTAGAGACGGGGTTTTTGCCGTGTTGACCAGGCTGGTCTCGAACTCCTGACCTCAAGTGATCCACCTGCCTCGGCCTCTTAAAGTGCTAGGATTACAGGCGTGAGCCACCGCACCCGGCGTGTTTGTTTTTTTTCTTCCTATGGAAAAGAGAATTCACAACATAGAAGAACTACCAAAAAAAGATTTGAGGCAGACACAAATGACAAATGTCCATTATGAAACTTTTATGAAAAGAAAAGTTTATGGTCCCAATCAATAAACTGTTTTGACTATATAAAACAAGGAAATAACAAAAAGCTCTCTTATATATCTTTTGAATTTTGTACCATTGTTGTTATATATATATATATATATATATATATATATATATATATATAATTATTATTTTTTTTTAATTTTTTGAGACAGAATCTTGCTCTGTCGCCCAGGCTGGAGTGCACTGGCACAATCTTGGCTCACTGCAAGCTCCGCCTCCTGGGTTCATGCCATTCTCCTGCCTCAGCTGGAATTACAGGCACCTGCCACCACGCCCAGCCAATTTTTTGTATTTTTAGTAGAGACAGGGTTTCACCATGTTAGCCAGGATGGTCTCGATCTCCTGACCTCATGATCCACCCACCTCGGCCTCCCAAAGTGCTGGGCTTACAGGCATGAGCCACCGCGCCCAGCCCCATTACTGTAATATTTATTCAAAATATAAATTAAGAAAAAAAATTAAGTCTCCTTTTTCAAGGCTCTTCCTTAGTGCCATTTTTCTTATCCTCATTCCTCTTATGCTGTTGGGGCTTTCTAATGTCTTGCATTATCTTTATTCTTTAACCTTAGAAATGGTTTTGATTGACCTTTTGGTAGTCTTTGGTCTCCTTTAGCCCTTGTGTTGTTATAAAGATAAATGAGGTAATGCATTTAAAACACTTCGCATAGTGTTTGGTACCTACTAGGTAATCAACACTGGTTAGTTTTCCTGCCACTCTCCTCTTGCTATATTATTGCCTGTGGTGGTTGTTCCAGTCTTGAGTGCAGAGAATTCAGCAAGATGTAGTGGGTGCATTTAAGGGACTCTCCAGCCCATGTCCTCACCATTTAAATGTGGACCATAATCCAAGCTAAACCAGTTAGACTTTCTTTTTTAAAAAAATAGAGACGGGGTCTTGCTATGTTACCCAGGCTCGTTTTGAACGCCTAGGCTCAAGCAATCCTCCTGCCTTGGCCTCCCAAAATGCTGGCATTTCAGGCATGAGCCACCGCACCTGGCTGCCAGTTAGACTTTCTTAGGGGCTAGGTAAGATAAGATCACGTATAGATGGAGTCAGAGTTGGTAACAAAACAGCCCAAAGACACACACGCTAGCTCAAGAAAGGAGGTAGGAGAAGCTGGGAGGTTGCAGAGTATCCTGATCAGTACATGTGGGCTCTGTAGTCAGGTTGCCTTAAATCCCTGCCCTAACACTCACAAGCTGTGGGGTCTTTGGCAAGTCAGTTACATAAGCTCTCCAAGCTTCTGTTTCTTCGTCTATGACCTAGGGATAACAACAGTGTCTTTCTCATAAGGTTTTGTGAATTGCTGTGGACAATTCCTATCACATAGCAAGTTTGATTCCTGGATTTCATTTACTTGAAAGTTTATGTTTGAAAAACATAATTCCCCGAGTTTTTAATCTTCCAGTGAACTAATGGTCCTGCATTTCATGTCGCCAGGCTGTTACAAGAATAAACATAGTTGGCCGGTCACTGTGGCTCACGCCTGTAATCCCAGCAATTTGGGAGGCTGAGGCGGGCGGATCATCTGAGGTCAGGAGTTCAAGACCAGCCTGACCAACATGGAGAAACTCCATCTCTACTAAAAATACAAAATAAGCTGGGCGTGGTGGTGCATGCCTGTAATCCCAGCTACTTGGGAGGCTGAGGCAGAGAATCACTTGTACCCAGGAGGTGGGGGTTGCAGTTAGCCGAGATTGCGCCATTGCACTCCAGCCTGGGCAACAAGAGTGAAACTCCGTCTCAAAGAATAAACATAGTTAAGATGTTTTAAAAGAATATATATATATATATTTTTTGAGACGGAGTCTCACTCTGTCGCCCAGGCTGGAGTGCAGTGGCGCTATCTCGGCTCACTGCAAGCTCCGCCTCCCGGGTTGACGCCATTCTCCTGCCTCAGCCTCCCGAGTAGCTGGGACTACAGGCGCCCACCACCACGCCTGGCTAATTTTTGTATTTTTAGTAGAGACGGGGTTTCACCGTGGTCTTGATCTCCTGACCTCGTGATCTGCCTGCCTCGGCCTCCCAAAGTGCTGGGATTACGGGTATGAGCCACTGCACCCGGCCTAAAAGAAGATTTTTATAATGAATCAGCTGAAATGAAAAACTCATTATCTCATTACTAATAAGAATAAAAAAGCACTTGAAGAGCATGAAGGATATGTAAGTGTCAAGTTGAATTTAGTTCAAAGTTTTCTGTAGAGATAAAGTTTCTCTTTAAGGCTCTGTTGACATCCATTCCATGGGTGAATTGATTTACTGTATGTTCAGTTGGGTTAATCCCAACCAGCCTGTGCAAAATGTGCCATTTCACCACTGGGTCAAGCAATATAATATAAAATGTGGGACTAAAACTAAGCTTACAAAAATGCCTGTCTGCTTCTTTCCAAAATGAGATAAAGGAAAATGTGCAAGAGCTCTTTGATTAACCAGAGACCCCGTGATTTTTTTCTTTTTTCTTTTTTTATTTTTTTAGAGTTAGGTTCTTGCTCTGTTGACTAGTCTGGAGTGCAGTGATGTGATCATTGCTCACTGTAACCTTGAACTCCTGGGCTCAAGTGATCCTCCTACCTCAGCCTCCTGAGTGGCTGGCACTTAGGAGCACAGGCCCGTGCCACCACGTCTGGCTGGTTTTTAAAAATTTTCTGTAGAGATGAGCTCCCACTATGTTGCCTAGGCTGGCCTAGAACTCCTAGCCTGAAGCGATCCTCCTGCCTCAGTGTCTCAATGCGTTGGGATTACAGGCATGAGCCACTGCACCTGGCTGACTTTATAATTTCATAATTTTATGACTTTCAGACCTGTGGCCCTGGAATATAAGTTCATCCCATTCTACTTTGCTGAATTAAAAGAAAAATCTTAACAAGCTAAATTATAAACTACTTCTTTTAGCAGATGACATTTCATAAATATCTTGAGAGCTATAGAGAAGACTTTGAAGGAAGAATAAAAGCCCCGCATGTAATTCCATTTATAGTTTAGTAGGTTATTTTATTCTTTCTCTTTTTCATTTTTTAAAGTGAGCCTAATGCCATGAACCTGATTTCCTCAGGTTCCCCTGGCCTGTGGGTTGAAAGGGGGGCACATTAATGGTGATAACCCATATTTTGCTGAATTTATCTAACGTCTTCAGGTTTGGGTGCCTCAAGTACCCCACTCAAGTCTCAGTTATTTCTGGAAGTTCTCAGAGGGTATATTGCAAACAAGTGTATCCTCTACAGTTACTGGGTAATGTGATGCCTTCTTCCTGTGCTCTGACCCGCAGATATCCTTTGCCCAGCTAGCCATTTGAGAATGTGCATTTCCACCACTCAAACTGCTGGTGCCCCCTGGGATAACACTAAGACTGTCCCAAGAATGCCAACTTCCAGTGATCCCTGGACAGCCAGCCCTGGAGATGCCAGAGCAGTTTCATGTTACTGGGAACCCTAAATGTGCCAAAGCTGCACTGCATCAAGAAGGCCCTGCTCTGTGTGGCACTTTGTCCCTTGGGCACACAAACTGCGTGCTTCAAGAGGGAGCCTTTGTAGAACAGGCTTTGTCTTCTGTTTGCAGCTTCTCTTGCCACAGTGCTCAGATACGAATCCCTGGGGCTGGCGCGACCATCCTCCCCAGTCCCATCTCCCTCTTCCTGGGAAGTGGCTCCTTCTTTCCTCTCATGCAAATCATTTCATGTAAATAGACGCCTTTTCTTTCAGTTCATCAGTGCATTTGTTGGAACTCTTCTGGTTGCAAATAACAGACTTCAATGAGAGCTCGCAGAAGCAAATGAAGAGTCTGAATTATAAAGCTCTTGGAGTGTCTGGTGAAATAAAATGGCAGGACTGCAGCTGGGCCTCAAGGAGAAACTAAAATAGGGGGCTGAAAAGCTCTAATGATGTCCATCCCTCTCCTCTCAAGTTGACTGGCTTTCCCTGATCACTGTTTTATAAGGAGAAAAACATGACTCTATGTGAGTTTTGCTGGGGAAATGCGGTGAACTGGCTATTTCTGAAGCATAGAGTGATGGTAAAGGTCGGGGGAGGGAGGCTTGATGCCAAATTTGGAGACGTGGGCAGGGACTGCATCAAGGTTGATTTTTAACAGGCTGGAACTTTGTCCTGAAGGCAATGAATGGCAGAGCCGCTGGGGAGGCTAGAGTGGAGCAAGCAGATTTCTACTGCAGTTAGGTCATGCTGGGGTATTCGGGAAACACATATAAGGGAGCAAGACCAGAGACAGGTAGAGAAGTTAGGACGCTACTGTAAGAGGCATTCGAACCAGAGCAACCCCATTTTGAGTGAGGGCTAGGAAAATGAGGCTGAGACTGGCTAGGCTGCATTCTCAGAAGTTAGGCATTCCTGGCCTCTAGAGGTTTATGGTTAGGGCAACAAATTAATAATGTTTACTAAACAGACCCAGACTTGGGAGTGTGCAGATATCCCGATATCTGGAGCACAAAGGCATTCCTAATTTTGCTTTAAAGATAATAATATCAATTCTTGCAAAACATAGTAATGAAGAAAATTAATTCTTTATCACAAACCCTTGTAGCAGAGCACATCCCCCTATATATACAAGCATTGTCCCTAGGGTAAATGCGTTCCTCCTCTTACTTTCGGCAACATCCTACTCTGTCTAAGGAGTAGCTGTCTTCTCACCATTTTACTTTCTTAATAAACTGGCTTTTGCTTTGCACTGCAGACTTACCCTAAATTCTTTCTTGCGTGAGATCCAAGAACTCTCTCTTGAGGTCTGGATCGGGACCCCTTTCCTGTAACACAACTGTAATATATGATCTTCAGAATATATTCAGTAGTCCCGCTGGGAGCAGGAATAGAGAGGAAGGGATGGATTGGAGAACTACTTAAGACATAGAATCCACAGGACTTAGTCACAGGTGGGCAATGAGGAGAGGGAGGAAAACTCAAAAATGCCTGCCAGGCTCTTGGCCTTGGAAGCTGGATAAATGGTGGTGATATTGGCTGAGGTGGGGGATAGGGGAGAAGGAGCAGATTTTGTTTGGGGCAAGATGAAATGGAATGCTTTTCACAGCCTGGCTGGGATTAACCTGACTGTACCTACAGCAAATTAAGTTAACTTGTGTTTGTTGAGTTTGGGATGCCCAAAGGATCCTCAAAAGGTGATATCAGGCCAGGCACGGTGGCTCACGCCTGTAATCCCAGCACTTTGGGAGGCCAAGGTGGATGGATCATTTGAGGCCAGGAGTTTGAGACCAGCCTGGCCAACATGGTGAAACCCCATCTCTATTAAAATTACAAAAATTAGCTGGGCATGGTGGCATAAGCCTGTAATCCCAGCTACTCAGTTGGCTGAGGCAGGAGAGTTGCTTAAACCTGGGAGGTGGAGGCTGCAGTGAGCTGAGATCACACCACTGCTCTCCAGCCTGGACGACAGAGTGAGGCTCTATCTCAAAAAAAAAAAAAAAAAAAAAAAAAAAGGGTGGTATCAGGAAGCCATGAACATTTAATTCTCTCACACTCTGGGAGATCAATGCTAGAGATTTATGGTTGAGCTGGGACTTATCAGTATATAATATGGTTCAATCATGATGCTGAATAATATCACCCAAGAGAGCATGTAGTAAGAAGAGCAGCTGACACAGGATGGAGGTTTGGGGAACGCTAGTGTTTAAGGAAGGGGGAAAGGGGTTTCAGGAAGAGAAGCCCATGAGAGAGATGGAGAAATTGATAATCCAGCAGTGTTAAATGCAACATAGTGTCAGTGAGATGACTACAAGGTGTCCATTCACTTAGCCACAATATTTTTATTTATTTTTTAGAGGCGAGGTCTCACTATGTTGCCCAGGCTGCTCTTAAACTCCTAGCCTTAAGCTGTCTTCCCACCTCAGCCTCCCAAAGTGCTGGGATTACAGGTGTGAGCCACCACACCCAGCCTCACAAAGTATTTATTGAACATCTACTATGTTCAGCATGCTATAGCAGTTAAGAGTTTAGACTCTGGAGCCAGACTACCTAGGTTTGAATCCATGATTTACTTGCTGTCTGGCCTGAGACAAATAATTATTACCCTGTCTCAGCTTCTATTTTCTCTTCTGCAAAATGGCAAAGATAACAGTAATTATTTCATAAAGAGTAGCATGAGGATTAAACAATATGTGGCAGATGGTAATTATATAATCAATGCTATTATTGTCGTGTATCAGACACTTTTGTGGGCTCCAGGGACACAGCTGTGAACAAGACAGAGCAAGTCCCTGCTCTTATGGAATTTATATTCTATTTGGGATGAGGGGAGCTTGGATCATAAACGACAAAAAGCAAGAAAATGGCAGCAAAGTCCTAAAAAGAAAATTAAAAAGGTGAGATGATGGGAGGTGAGGGTGAGGTGGGATGCTGTAGATGGGCTGGCCAGGGAAGGCAGCCTCTCTGAGGAGGTAACATTTGCGCTGGAACTTGAAGACCCATGAGAAGATACTGGTGCAGAGTGTTTCAGGCGAAAGGTGAGCAAATGCAGTGACCCTAAGATAGGAACAAATTTGGTGTGTTCAAGGAAAAGAAAGAACCACCTCTATCTGATTTCATGGCCCATATTCTTTTCGCCATACCTCACAGTCTTTCTGGCACAAATCATATTAATAAAGCCACAGGAAAGGAGCCCTAAAATTATTGCGGCAGATACTGTAAGTTGACTCATTCAATACGTATTTGAATCACTTTCGATCAGGAAAGCAAAAAACTACATTCTTAGACTCCCTTGCAGCTAGATTGATATTCACGACATAGTTTCTGCCAACGTGTGAGGCACAGCAGCAAGGTGGTGGCTGAGCCCAGAGAGAGAACAGATTCTCTGCTAAGCTTAGTGGTGGAAGCACTTGGTTCTGCTGGGGTGTGCATGGAAACAGTTGCATGCCATCAGAGGACGTTTTTTTCTGGCTGCATTGTTTCTGGCTGAGTAGTGTTCAAGCCTGGTTCTCTGGTCCTCTGAAAGATTCTATAAGCTCTTTAGTTCTTTCTATGTATTTCTCTTTTTTAAATTTTTAGTTTTTATGGGTACATAGTAGGTGTATGTACTCATGGGGTACATAAGATATTTTGATACAGGCATATAATGTATAATAATCACATCGGAGTAAATGAAGTTTTTCATGTATTTCTTTCTGCTTAAACTAGCCATGGTGAATTCTATTGTCTGCAACTAAGAACCTTGATCTGTGTAATGCCCTACTAATTCTGTGCTTCCACCAGCTTTCCAACCACTAACTGTCCCTCCTTCCCCCAGGTCTAACCTGAGGGCAGAGGGGCTTGGGTGATTCAGCCCTAGAGATCAGTCGTTTGGGGGCCCCCAGGCAGGTAGAGGAGGGCAAAGGATGGTGGCAGGCATGGGGGACAAATGGAGACTAGTACAGTCCCCTTTGCAAGTGCCATCAAGCCCTGTGTCTTTCCACATGCCAGGGCAAAGTGTCTGGCCCTTATGGTGACAAGATTTGCAGTAGCTTAAGGAAAATGGAGAGACTGAAACTTTCAGCAGGGGTACAGGAGGGAAGAGCAGCCCAGCTGTGGTTTGGGGATGACTGAGGAACACTCTATCAGCTCAAGATGATGCAGAAATAAGGCCACAGCATGCCCCCTCTTTGATAAAAGAAGGCAGGGAAAATCACCTGCTTTTTCTTCTTCACTGTATTTTGCAGTTTCTGAATGAGTTACAAACAGAGTGCAAGAAGCTGAGTGGGTGGGTGACTGTTTGGAACGCCAGTGCCTCTGTGCACCTTCTAAATATCCACATGCAGGCAGGAAAGAGTGGGCAAAGCCCGAGCAGAACTGGGGA
The DNA here is from genome assembly GCF_028858775.2 of Pan troglodytes. Classification (NCBI taxonomy): domain Eukaryota; kingdom Metazoa; phylum Chordata; class Mammalia; order Primates; family Hominidae; genus Pan; species Pan troglodytes. Next base: position 101,752,261 of record NC_072408.2, on the reverse strand, counting down.
ACAGGGGAGATTCATCATTTTATACTTTTGCTTCCTCTTCCTGATTCAATGTAAAATGTGAATTTTGTATTGTCTGCTGTTGCTTCAGGCAATTGCTTTCTCATTCAAACAAGCAGGGCTTAGTCTCATGATGGTTAAATTTATATATCAACTTGACTGAGCTAAAGCATGCCCAGAGAGCTGGTAAAACATTTCTGAGTGTGCCTATCAGGGTGTTTCCAGAAGAGATCAGCATTTGAATGGGTAGACTGAATAGAGAAAGTTGCCCTCACCAATACAGGTGGGCATCATCCAATCCATTCAGGGGCTGAATACAGCAAAACGATGGAGGAAGGGTGAATTTGCTCTCTGCTTGAGTTAGGTCATCCATCTTCTCCTGCCCTTAGACATTGGCTCCCCAGTTCTCAGGGCTTTCAGATGCAAACTGGGACTTACACCATCGGCCTCCCCAGTTCTCAGGGCTTTGGGTTTGAACTAGAACTATACCACCAGCTTTCCTGGTTCTCCAGATTGTAGATGGCAGGTTGTGGGGCTTCTCAGCCTCCACAGTTGCATGAGCCAATCCCTCAAAATACGTCTCTTTCAATATATCTGTATATGTATCCTACTGGTTCTTTTCTCTGGAGAACCCTCATTAATACAAGTTTCCAGTGCATGAATATTATTAGCTTTTGCTACAGAATGGATGCTAGGTGCTTAAAGCTTTTTTCCCCCCATGAAGTTTTTTGTTGTTGTTGTTTTTTGAGACATGAAGTTTTTGTTGTTGTTTGTTGTTTTCTGTCACCCACGCTGGACTGCAGTGGCATGATTTTGGCTCACCGCAACCTTCGCCTCCCAGGTTCAAGTGATTCTCCTGCCTCAGCCTCCCGAGAAGCTGGGATTACAGGTGAGCACCACCACACTCAGCTAATTTTTGTATTTTTTTTTTTTTTTAGTAGAGACGGGGTTTCACCTTGTTGGGCAGGCTGGTCTCGAACCCCTGACCTCAAGTGATCCACCTGCCTTGGCCTCCCAAAGTGCTGGAATTACAGGTGTAAGCCACCATGCCTGGCCCCCATGAAGTTTTTGAAATAGAAAAGAACAACTCCTTCTGTTTGACTCAGATTGGGTGTGTAGATGTCTGGGGTCACAGGTTAGAAATAAAAGTTTTGAGTTTGGGCCTACTCTAACCAGACAGCATGCTCAAACATGTGAGTGCTTCCCCAGAAGGTGTCTTTTTGTAGGTTTATACTTTCTCTTGTCTCTCCTGCTAAGAGGTCTATCCCCTCTGCTGAATTATGCCATTCTAATTCCATCCTGTAAATGGTCTAAGCCTCTTGTAGTTACTCTTTAGCAATCAACTGCATTTTGGAGCCTTAAAATGCTTGTTATCAATGCATAAATTTGGAAAACTGTTAATGCTCTTCTCCCTGAGTTTGATGTGCCAAACTTCCTGAGTTTGATGTGTTCTATTTGGTAACATTGGATGTTCTCTCTAGTTCTGTCAACTACCAGCATGAGATGAAAGATGGGGGTAAGCGAATAAAAAACACAGATATCATGAACGTGATTTCATTTTGTCCTGCTGAATGTTGACCTTTAACAATTGCTTTATGTTTTAAGAATAATTTTTTCCCTGACCAGATTTATTCATAAATTTATAAACTGAAATTATATATTATAGAAAATATATAAAATGATTTCTTAAAAAAAAATACAAGTCTCCTACTTTATGTCTGTCTTTCAAAGCACCTAGTGATGGAGCATATAGTGAACATAACTGCTGTCAAAAAGACCTGGGTTCAAGACCCTACTTGGAAAGACCACATATGGTTTTGATCCCATTTACAGGACATTTCCAGAATAGGCAACTCTATGTAGACGGAAAGTAGACTAGTGGTTTCCAGGAGCTGGGAAAATAGGGAATGGGGTGTGACTGCTAAAGGAGATGGGATTTCCTTTTGGGGGGATGAAAAGGTTCTAAAATTGATTGTGGTGCTGATTGCACCACTCCTTGAATACACCAAAAACCACTGAATCGTACTCTTAAAAGGATGAGCTACGAAGTGTGTGAAGTATATCTCAATAAATCTGTCACACAGAAAGAAAACCTTTCTTGGCATTCATTGGCAGCTTCTGCATCTATAAAATGGGCATAGCAACATCTACCTCACACAGCCACTTCAAGGATTAAATGAAATACTGTATACAGAGCAATTACCTTAGTGCCTTGCACATAGTAAATGCTCTAAAAAAGTTCACTCTGTTTTTATCATATTCTCATTAAATATTTGCCTGCTGCTGCCAACACTTATAAAGTCAAAGAGGAATTAGTATAAAAGCGAATATTAAAGCAGAAGGAATTAGTATAAAAGGTGAATATTAAAGCAGAAAGGGTCCTTAGAATTCAACCAAGGCCAGGCATGGTGGCATGTGCCTGTGATCCCAGCACTTTGGGAGGTTGAAGCAGGAGGATCGCTGGAGCCCGGGAGATTGAGACCAGTCGGGGCATCATAGAGAGACCTTGCCTCTACAAAAAAATAGAAAAGAAAGAAATTTAACTTAAAAAAGAAATCAATCTAGTTCTACTCTCTGATTTTGCAAATAAGAAATTAGTGATAAACCTAGAAAATGACCACCAGCAAGAGAGGTTTGGGGAGGCTATGAGAGAGGGAGTGAACTCTGGAGCGAATGTGAGATCTTAGAATGAAAGCCATTTTGCCATGTTACTGAATCGTGTGCGCTTTGCTGAGGCATCAGCACTAAACCTGGCTTAGCCCTTTCAAGAAGAGCAAGGAGGAAGAGCAATTAGATAATTCATTTCCACATTACAGAAATCTGTGCATGTTCACTAGAGTCTGAAATAGAAACAGCCTCATGCAGTTGATAATTTTAAAAATTCTGTTAAACTCCTCTAGGTAGGTTTTTAAAAACAATATAATCGTGACTTTCCTTAATCTTAGAAATGGTAAGAATATTAAATATTAAAATTGCTCCAAACCACCTACATTAGTTTTTAAAAATTCCATCTTTCTTTCTCCCTACGCCACACACACACACACACACAATTCTAAGATGCACAGTTTTTTTACAATTTAAGTCTCTGATCAGGACACATCTTACAATCAATGACTCATTCTAATTTAATTGACAAAATCATTTTCTTTCTTAATTTTACACAAAATAATGGTCTGTCTTAAAAATGGATGACAGATAAAATCAAATATGATGTACACAGACATATTATATATACTTTCTTTCTTTTTTTTTTTTTTTTTTTTTGAGACAGAGTCTCGCTCTGTCGCCCAGGCTAAAGTGCAGTGGCGCAATCTCAGCTCATTGCAACCTCCGACTTCCAGATTCATGCCATTCTCCTGCCTCAGCCTCCCGAGTAGCTGGGACTACAGATGCCCACCACCACGCCTGGCTAGTTTTTTATATTTTTAGTAGAGATGGGGTTTCACCATGTTAGCCAGGATGGTCTCAATCTCCTGACCTCGCGATCTGCCCGCCTCAGCCTCCCAAAGTGCTGGGATTACAGGCGTGAGCCACCGAGCCTGGCCAACATATTATATATACTTAAAAGATGAGCTAGACATTTCTGCTGGCTGAATGTTCAGGAATACTCAGGTGCCATTGCTGATCTGAGTATCAAAAACCACAGAGTTAAGCACCTCCACTGGGGCACTGTCTTTATGTGGATGGAACATGCATTCTTGAACCTGGGACCCATTAATAGGCACTCTGGCCTAGTGACAGTTTTGCTAATAATAATTCTGGAGGATAATATTCATTTATCTTTTGCTATGCCTGGATCGTTTTTTCTTTTCTTTTCTTTTTTTTTGAGATGGAGTTTCACTCTTGTCACCCGGGCTGGAGTGCAGTGGCGCAATCTCAGCTCACTGCAACCTCTGCCTCCTGAATTCAAGCGATTCAAGCGATTCTCCTGCCTCAGCCTCCCAAGTAGCTGGGATTACAGGTGCTCACCACCACGCCTGGCTAATTTTTGTATTTTTTTTTTTTTTTTTTTTAGTACAAACAGGGTTTCACTATGTTGGTCAGGCTGGTCTCAAACTCCTGACCTCAGGTGATCTGCCCACTTCAGCCTTCCAAAGTGTTGGGATTACAGGCGTGAGCCACGGCACCCGGCCTACCTGGATCTTTTGATTGGATATACCTGGGTCCTTTTAGGAATGGGTACAGAGATATCACACGTCCTAGTATTTGACACTTACAATGAATGTTCAATGTTCATTCTAGGGTTCCAGAAGCAACACATTGTTAGGAGATGCTGCAGAAGCCAGAGGATTGCCTGATGCCTCCCAGCTGAATCAGCAAAGCTTTCCTCTAATAGCGTTGCTTGATTAAGGGGTGAGTGAATTTCTGCAGAGAGGCTGAGCACTTGGTGTGGTTTGAGGGTCCCTAATAGATGTACCGAAGTGTTTGGCTACAAACTCCTCACATAATAATAATTATGTTGATGCTGCTACAGATGATTAGCCTGGGTTTTGGAAAGCTTCCTCCTTGGTGCATTCCATTCAAAAGGCCTCCTCTTCTCAGCATGTGCCTGCAAACACAATCCCCTGAAATGACAAGAGAGGATAAGAAAAGCTGCAAGCATTGCCTGTACTGGCCTGTTGAACTCATTTGGAATTTCCATGGCAGTGGGAGTCAGGATGGATGGATTTGTTTTCCTCTCTACTTGAGCAATGAGGTTTTCATCATTTGCGGCTTGATTTGGATCCTTTAGAATAATGTCCCCAGACACATTTCCATCAGGAGCCCAGGAGCAGCCAAGACATACAGGGAGACTTGCACGTGGCTTTGCGCAGGAGCCTTTTCTGCCAAATCAAACAGAGCAGAGATACAAAACACAAAAGCAAGCCATCAGAAAAGATCTGTGTGACTGGGCATGATGGCTCATGTCTGTAATCCCAGTGCTTTGGGAGGCTGAGGTGGGAGGATCACTTGAAGCCAAAAGTTCAAAGTTATAGTGACCTATGATCATGCACTCCAGCTTGGGCAACAGAGCAAGACAGAGAGACAGAGAGAGAGAGAAAGAGAGAGAGAGAAAGAGAGAAAGGGAGAAAGAGAGAAAGGGAGAAAGGGAGAAAGGAAGAAAGAAACTGTATGTAGTATCATCCTAGAGCTGTGACTCCTTAGATGGAAAGGAGTACAGGACGGAGTCTTCTGAAAGCCTGATTGTGTGCTAGGGAAGCTGAAGCAGTCTGTTCAGCTGGCACGAGACTATCTAGAAGGCTCTTTCCATTCACTCAGTACTTATTGAGCACCTACTGTGTGTACACATCCTTCCAGTCACTGAGGATATAGCAGTCAATAAAACAGACAAAATCTCTATCCACATAGATGGTCCCTTCCAGAGGATGGAGGCAATAAGTGAATAAATGAATGGATCCCATCAGGTGCTGATAAAGGATGAATGCTGTGAAAAAAATATATAAGACAGTTTAGGGGAGAGGGAATGCTCAGATGAGGATGGCATGTGGCTGTTTTATGCAGGTAGATGCGGTAATCCTCTCTGTTAGGGTGAGATTTGAGCAGGGGTTGAAGGACATTGGGTTGTGAGTCGTGAGGACTTTGTGGTGGATGGAGTATGTCCCGTGGGAAGAAGAGCAAGCGCAAAGGCCCAATGCAGGAGTGCGCTTGGTTTATGCAAGGACTGGCATGGAGGCCTAGCAGCTGGTGCAGGTGGAGCTGGTGATAGTGACAGGAAGTAAGGTTGGAGAGAGCTGGGGCAGGCTAAGACTATGGAGGGCTTTTCAAGTCATGGAAGATCTTGACTTTCCTCTGAAATGGGAGGCTTTGGAGAAGTTTGAGCAAAAGAGTGATGTAACCTGAATTATGTCTTAACAGGAATACTTTGCAGTATGAAGAATAGACCATGGCAGGAGGCAAGGTTGGAAACAGGGAGACCAGGAGTCTATTGCAATGGTCCAAAATGGTAGATATGGAGATGATGGAAGGTAGTCTGGCTCAGGAGGCATTTTGATGGTGGAACTAATGGGATGAGCTGACAGATTGGATAGCCAAGCCATAAAAAGAGAGAAGTGAGGCGTGATCTCAAGTCTTTAGGACTGCACTATTGGAAGAATGGAATTGCCATAGATTGACCCAGGGACACTGGAAGTGAAGCAGGTTTTTGCTTTTTTAAATAAAATCTAGTTTTAGATTTGTAAACTCTGAGATGTTTATTATATATCCAAGTGGAGATGCTGAGTAGGCAGTTGTGAGTCTGAGTTCAGGGGAGAGGTCTAGGCTAGAGACATGAATTTGGGAATCATTAGCCTATAAATGGTACAAAGGGACTGAATGAAATGATCTACGGTAAGCGTACAAATAGAGAACAGAGTTGAGGATAGAGTCCTGGGGCTCCTGCTGGCACCACTGTCCCCCCCACCGCATGCCGATGGACCCTGCCTTATACTGCCTTAATGATGGAAAGTCAGGCAGAGTCTGGGATCAGGGCTTCCTGTTTCCTGGGGATTTGCTTGGAGAAGTCACAAGAAAGTAAGGTCCTCATCTGGTTGGCAGACACTTGGGTGAGGTCTGTAACCAAGACAAAGGGTCCTGTCCTCCCCCAAAAGCACCACTGCAAACATCTCCAGATGCACCACCATCCCACAAAAGCAACAATCATAGATGGAATGCTGTCACCTCTCTAAAGAACCATCAACCTTCCACCTTTTGTCGCCTTAATACTGGGTAATTGAGAGACGGGTGGCTGTGTCCTGAGATTGATACTTGAATCTTGGCTTTGCTACATGCCACCTGTGTAGCCTTGGGCAAGTCAACCTCTTGGAGCCTCAGTTTCCTCATGTCCACACATCTCAAGGCTTATTTCGACAATTATACGGGAGGATACACATGAAGAAGCTACTGCTGTGCCTGGCAAATCAAAGATCGTTATAAAAGCAAACACTATGTGTCAGATACAATTTCATACATCTTCTATATATTTACTTAATTACCACAACAACCTTAGGAGGCAGGTGTTATTATTTCCACTTTACGGATTAGGGTAAATAATTTGGCCATCTAGTAACTCAAGGAGCCTGGCTATGGGAGTGATGATTTAACCACTGTGCTATACTGCTTCCTGTGAATACATAAAAATTTTTTCTTCTCTCTCATTTTCAAATGTTTTCATTATATGGCTTGAGTTTTCAATTCTCAGTTCTGTACTTTTTCTTCTTAGTAAGTTGCATTCATTATCTGATCCTAAGACAACTTTCATCCCTTTATACTAAAACAGGCAGTTTTATGCAATGGCAAGAAAAGAGAATTCAAATTTTCTGAAATACAAGAGATAAAGTCTCAGTGCCAGCCTACTCTGTGGGAAGCCGAGTCAGTGTAGCTGAGCACACAAAGCAAGCTGGGGATATGACTTTCTCCTTGAACAGACAGACACTGACCAAAAAGGAGAATGATGTGTTTGGAAAGCCATGAAAATCTGAACGGAGTGAGGGATTTTTATTTTAGGATATTAGGAGAAACAGAATCCATTTGTATCTGTATGTATGAGTGTAAGAACATTGATGTGAAAGTGTGTGCATGTGTGCTTGAAGGTGTGTGGGTGAGTGTGCACGCATGTGTGCTTTTGCAATATGTAATACTCACTGACTACCAAAAGAACTGACCCTGTGGGTGTCTGGCACAAAAGGATGGGCTGGGATTAATTTTCTGGTTTATGCTTCTTCAAATCATTGAGCTAGTGACACTGAGGAAAAAAAGCAATCTCCAAGGAGAAAATAAATCATGTTTCCCATGAAATAGGGCTGCCATATTAAGCAAATAAAAATACAGGACTCCCAGATAAATTTGAATTTCAGATAAACAACAAATAATTTTAAAATATAAATATGTTTTGGCTGGGTGCAGTGGCTCACACTTGTAATCCCAGCACTTTGGGAGGCCGAGGCAGGTGGATCACGAGGTCAGGAGATCAAGACCATCTTGGCTAACGCAGTGAAACCCCGTCTCTACTAAAAATACAAAATATTAGCTGGGCATGGTAGCAGGCATCTGTAGTCCCAGCTACTTGGGAGGCTGAGGCAGGAGAATGGCGTGATCCCGGGAGGCAGAGCTTGCAGTGAGCCGAGATCGTGCCACTGCACTCCAGCCTGGGTGACAGAGTGAGACTCCATCTCAAAAAAACAAAATAAAATAAACAAAACAAAACAACAACATATATATATGTTTTATGTAATATTTGGGACATACTTTACAAAAAATTATTTGTTATTCAAAATTCAAATTTAACAGGGCATGCTGTGTTTTATCTGGCAACCTTACCATGAAAGAGAATGAATTAAAATACCTACTGATTTTGTAAAATCTTTAAAATCCACAGAATACTTTTGTGCCAAGACCAGCTTGGTCAGGGAGACCCTAACCCAGTGGCACTAGAGGAATTAAAGACACACACACACAGAAATATAGAGGTGTGAAGTGGGAAATCAGGGGTCTCACAGCCTTCAGAGCTGACAGCCCTGAACAGAGATTTACCCACATATTTATTAACAGCAAACCAGTCATTGGCATTGTTTCTATAGATATTAAATTAACTAAAAGTATCCCTTATGGGAAGTGAAGGGATGGGCCGAATTAAAGGAATAGGTTGGGCTAGTTAACTGCAGCAGGAACACGCCCTTAAGACACAGATGCTCATGCTATTGTCTGTGGCTTAAGAATGCCTTTAAGCGGTTTTCCGCCCTGGGTGGGCCAGGTGTTCCTTGCCCTTATTCCCCTAAACCCACAACCATCCAGCTTGCGCGTTAGAGCCATTATGAACATGTTACGGAGCTGCAGAGATTTTGTTTATGGCAAGTCTTGGGGCCAGTTTATGGCCAGGTTTTGGGGGGCTGGCTCCCAACATTTTTGTACTAGCGAAGACTTTGGTTCTGGGAGGGGCATCAACTTATTCTTTTCTCTTTTAGGACATTACTTAATGACTTGGCACCGCCATCTGCAAAATGGGGAAATAATCTCGATGAATGCTCTGTCCTCTCTCCAGTCAAAACCCCTGTAGATTTCATATCTGTATCCTCATGTACAATGGTATGGGGTACTTCACAGAAGTTCATTCTCCACTTCAATTAAAAAACCAATTAAGAATTTTTTTCAAAGGATAGGTGATGGCATGCCTTAATAGCCAGCCAGTGTCCTGGGTTGTTCAATTTCTTCATTCTTTCTCCCTCTGTTTAGCTTGCCTGGCGATAGAATTCTTCCTGTCAGGCAAGTAGCAAACTCTGGGAAGTTTCTGGAAGGAACAGGACACTGATGGGAAGGCAGGGAGAAACTTCCCATGACTTCCCAGGGAAGCTCAAAGCAGGCATCTTGAGGCCCAGGAGCCAGAGTGCATGGGATGATGTGATCCGAGGGGAGCCCTCGGTGCCTCAGGTTGGTGTCTGGACCACAGACTTCTTCCTGTCTGAAACATCCTGTTCACTAGGATGAAATAGAATGTGGGAGTGAAGCCTCAGGCTCCCAGTAACAGTCCCTATGCTCATACTGTGTCTCTTTCTAGTTGTCTGAGCTAGAATCTCTGGCCTCTGATTTTCTCATCTATAAAATGGCTGCAACACTGGTGCCTACATCAGAGTTATTTTCAAGACTAAATGGCAGCATTAATAAAGCCGTGTCTGGCATTCAGGAAGCACTTTGTAAGAATTAATCATTATTATTATTGTTGCCGGAGGCTATTTCTCCTAAGAAGTTGAGTTAGAATTTGTACTAATAACCTTTTCTGAGAATAAACACAATGCATATTCATGGAGCAATATGTAAATATAGAAAATCCACTGGCAAAACATTTAAATCATAAATGCTCCATGAGGCTGGGTACAGTGGCCCATACCTCTAATCCCAACCCTCTGGGAGGCCAAGGTGGGTGGATCACCTGAGTTCAGGAGTTCAAGACCAGCCTGGTCAACCTGGTGAAACCCTGTCGCTACTAAAAAAATAATAATAATAAAAATTTTTTAAAAATTAGCTGGGCATAATGGCACATGCTTGTGATCCCAGCTACCCGGGAGGCTGAGGCAGGAGAACTGCTTGCTCAGGAGGTGGAGGTTGTGGTGAGCCAAGATTGTGCCACTGAGCTCACAGCCTGAGCAACAGAGCAAGACTCCATCTCAAAAAAAAAAAGAAAAAAGAAAAAAGAAAAAAAAAATGAAATGCCCCATAAAGCTATCTCTGATCTTTTTTCCCCTCCCCCCACCCCTCTCTTTCTTGTTCTATATCAGAGAGAACCACCTAAAAAGCTTTTAAAAACCCATATACCTTACCCAAAGGATTATAGATCATGCTGCTATAAAGACACATGTACACATATGTTTATTGTGGCACTATTCACAATAGCAAAGACTTGGAACCAACCCAAATGTCCATCAATGATCGACTGGATAAAGAAATGTGGCACATATACACCATGGAATACTATGTAGCCATAAAAAGGATGAGTTCATGTCCTTTGTAGGGACATGGATGAAGCTGGAAACCATCATTCTGAGCAAACTATTGCACGGACAGAAAACCAAACACCGCATGTTCTCACTCATAGGTGGGAATTGAACAATGAGAACACTTGGACACAGGGTGGGGAACATCACACACTGGAGCCTGTCATGGGGTGGGGGGAGGGGGGAGGGATAGCATTAGGAGATATACCTAATGTAAATGATGAGTTAATGGGTGCAGCACACCAACATAGCACATGTATACATGTGTAACAAACCTGCATATTGTGCACATGTACCCTACAACTTAAAGTATAAAAAAAAGAAACCCATATACCTGAGACCCAAACCAGATCTAATAAATTAGGACCTCTAGGGGTGGGGCCAAGGGATCTGTATTTTTTAAGAAAACATTCTAGAACATTCTATGGCAAAACCAGGCTTCTTGCACTCACTCGTGTGTGCTCCCCCTCTCATGTTATTTTTTTAAAATTGGACAATGTTGTACATTTGGTTTGTAGCCTGCTTTTGTCACATTGCTATATTTTCCATTGTCATTTTCTACAGTATCATATTTTTCTCTTAAGGCTTCAGCTGTGGTTTTGACAAAGCCCTAATCCACTGCTTTTCACCCAGCAGTCATCTCACAAAATGAATCCGTTTAAAAACGTCATCACTCTTGTCTTTTCTTGCCCCTCTAGTCTGCCAAATTTGATGAATAGAGACCTACTCCCTGTAATTCTCTCTCCTGCTCTTGGATTTCAGCTCTTGAACTGATGGCCACTTGTGGCTCCAGCCTTCCAGTCGTCACCCTGCAGTTTTGTAGCTAACACTTGCTATCACGCTGGCTGACATGCCAGGGAGGGTTTGTACATTTTCGGTCCTAAAATATTAATTTGACATCTAACACTATTTTTCATTTAGTGCTCAGCCAACCGTGATGGTGGCTATTTCGGCTCAAAATAATCTCCAAGGACTCTTGGGGGAAAAATTTCCTTGGCCATCCAACTGACATTTTAGGAAAATAAAATAAAACACCGTTGAAAAACAAAATCTTTCATAGATGGCTGTCTCCAGTTACTGACTAATGAGAATAGATATGAGGTGAGGAAGGGCCTTTAATTAAGAAGCAAACACCCTCCCCACCCAATTTAGGCCCATCCTGCTGCCAATATTGATATTACTGAAATAAATGCAGTAGTCACAGGACATCAAATATCACCCTTTCTATCTTTGGGTTGATTCTCCAACTGCTGAATGAAGCTCAAGTGATGGTTATTTCAAAACTTTTCAAAACCTTGTAAACCAGGTGTTTCTCAATAGCCCCTTGATGAAACGTGCCTTTGGGTATCATTTGTACAGAGTAGCAGGCAGCCGGGGCATATCCTGCTACTTTTTTTTTTTTTTTTTTTTTTTGAGATGGTGTCTCTCTCTGTCGCCCAGGCTGGAGTGCAGTGGCGCGATCTCGGCTCACTGCAACCTCCGTCTCCCGAGTTCAAGTGATTCTCCTGCCTCAGCACCCCCAAGTAGCTGGGATTAAAGGCGGGCGCCACCACGCCCGGCTAATTTTTTTTGTATTTTTAGTAGAGTCAGGGTTTCACTATGTTGGCAAGGCTGGTCTCAAACTCCTGACCTCAAGTGATCTGCCCACCTCAGCCTCCCAAAGTGCTGAGATTACACAGGCGTGAGCCACTGTGCCGGGCCTTTTTTTTCTTTTTTTTTGAGATAGGGTCTCACTCTGTCACCCAGGCTGGTGTGCAGTGGCACAATCATGGCTCATTGCAGTCTCGACCTCCCTGGGCTCAGGTGATCCTCCATCTCAGCCTCCCAGGTACCTGGGATCTGTTCATCCACCGAACAGCTTGGGCTTCTTTGGCAATGCTTTGCTCTCCTCAGGGTGCAGTCAGTGCCGTGGCATCAGCAGCCTTTATCATCCTCAGTGTGCCTGGCCAGAGACACTGAAGTAAATGGTCCAGCTCTAGGGCTGGAGACATGCTTCTATGGCTGAGCGTGGTGGCTCACGCCTGTAATTCTAACACTTGGGGAGGCTAAAGTGGGAGGACTGCTTGAGCCCGGGAGATTGAGGCCAGCCTGGGCAACATGGTGATACCCATCTCTAAAATAATAGAAAAAAATTATTGTATTTTTTGGAGGAATGATGTGCCAGTCACTCTCTTTTTTTTTTTTTTTTTTTTTTTTAAGATGGAGTCTTGCTCTGTCACACAGGCTGGAGTGCAGTGGCACAATCTCAGCTCACTGCAACCTCTGCCTCCCCGGTTGAAGCGATTCTCTTGCCTTAGCCTCCTGAGTAGCTGGGACTGTAGAGACAGGGTTTCACCATGTTACCCAGGCTGGTCTTGAACTCCTGACCTCAGGCAATCCACCCGCCTCGGCCTTCCAAAGTGCTGGGATTACAGGCATGAGCCACTGCACCTGGTCGTGCCAGGCACTCTTAAGATTGAGAAAGTGTTGGAGGACAACCTCTTCTCTCTTGAGAGAGTAAATATTTTGAAGGGTGCCAGTAGGACAGTTTTCTCTCTAAGAGTAAAAGGGATAAAGATTATTATATGAAGCTTATAAAATCAGCTGGGGTGTGCAAGCCTGAATTTCTTTCATCGAAGGCATTAGAAGCAGGAGTCTTAAATATGTAGAAACCTTTTTTGTTTTGTTTTGTTTTCTTGTTTTTGAGACAGGGTCTCACTCTGCCTCCCAGTCTGGAGTGCAGTAATGTGATCTTACCTCACTGCAGCCTTGACCTTTTCAGCCCAAGTGATCCTCCTATCTCAGCCTCCTGACTAGCTGGGACTATAGGTGCATGCCACCACACTCAGCTATTTTTTGTTGAGATGGGGTTTTGCCATGTTGCCCAGGCTGGTCCCAAACTCCTAAGCTCAAGTGATCCACCCACCTCAGCCTCCCAAAGTGCCGAGATTATAGGCTTGAGCCGCCAGGCTGGCCTGAATATGTGGAAACCTTTTATGGCAGTGGTGAAGAATGTGGGTGTTGCAGTCACCCAGTCTTGCAAGTTCTTCCACTTACCAACTGGTTATTTAGTATCTCCAAGCCTCAGTTTCTTCCCATATATAATGGGGATAGGTACCACTTCACAGGGTGGGAACTAAATGAGATAATTGCAAGCACTGCGTTGGGTACATACCTTGCTGGTTTTCCATGGCTCATGTGCCACAATGGAAGGAAGTGAAAGTCTCAGCCCAAGCTGAGATGGGGTGATTTGTTGTCAGGGATGGTAGAAGCCTTTGTCTGAGGGGCCGTATTGCTCAGATCTCTGTCTGTGCCAGTTAAGGTCCCTATGGCCTTGGCTGAGGCTGGCCCACCAAGTGCCATGGTTCAGTGGTTTTCCAAGCCAGAGCAGGTATTGCCCTGCTCTGGTTGATTGTTCAGCGAGGCCTGAATGATCACAGAAGTGGTTCTGGGGTCTGCCAAATTGAAGACTGCTTCTCTTCTCTGAGGCAGTTTGTACTGTGGTTCTTTTTGATTTCACATAATAGAAATTGTAGGATCCCAGGAGGCAGAGACCAGCCAGAAGAGTTTTGCACTTCCCTGATCTCCTATCTTATCAGATGCACCACTCCCGCTGCTCCTGTCTTCAGCCCAAATAGTGGCTTCTTTAGTTGTGCAAACCATCCTCACCCCTGGGGTGGTATCTCCCACTTGGTGTTGATGGCAGACACCAGAGCTGTCGCTCAGAACCCATCCAAATCTTTGCAAGCGCAACAAAGTGACCGTGACAAGCAAGGAAGGCTGGCTAACTGCTTTTATTTGTTTCCTAAGAGCAGAAATCAAGAACTAATAGTGACATCTAATTTCAACTCTCCTACCTGGACACAGTTTCTTCCCACGCCTTAATAGAAATAAGAAAAATAGGCAAAAGTGATTTCTATTTTATTTTATTTTTGCAGGGAATGGAGTCTCACTCTTTTTGCCCAGGCTGGAGTGCAATGGCGTGATCTTGTCTCACTGCAACTTCTGCCTCCTGGGTTCAAGAGATTCTTCTGCCTCAGCCTCCTGAATACCTGGGATTACAGGCACGCACCATCACACCCGACTAATTTTTGTATTTTTAGTAGAAATGGGGTTTCACCATGTTGGCCAGGTTGGTCTCAAACTCCTGACCTCAAGTGATCCACCCGCCTTGGCCTCCCAAAGTGCTGGGATTACAGGCATGAGCCACTGCACCCATCCAAGAGTGATTTTGAAACAAATAGTGATTTTAAGCAGAGAGTTTATGTATCTATGTTATTTCTCCTTGTTGCCAATAGGTAGCCCGTCTCTGGGAAGGGGACCTTAGATTTTGTATGTCATTTAAAAACAATAGATTTTGGTTTCAATCTGTTAGTTTCTCCTATTTTTCATGAGCTATGCTTTCTGGATAATATTTTTCCCTCTGGCTGCTTTCAAGATCTTGTTTTTACGATTTTCAATACAATGTGTGCAAATATAGTTTTTTTTTCTATATGTTTTGCTTAGGATTCACTGTGATTTCTAAATCTAAGGATTCATATATTTCACGAACTCTGGAAGATTCTCAGCCAGACTGTTTATCCTATACTGTTTCCTACAGTCTGGATTTTGTTCATTGTATTGCCTATGGTGTTGTTTAATATGTTCCTCTGTCCCTTATAGTTCCTATAATTTGACAGTTAAATCTAGAGGCTTGGTCTGACTCAGTTTGATTTTTTTGCAATAATACGTTACAGGGTTTATTGTGAACTTCACCAGGAAGCACATGATGTCTCTCTTTATGTGTTCCTAACAGCTGCTGGTGATCATTGTCTACATCCTTTATTTCATTAGGGTTTGTTTAGTGGTGATATTCCAGTCTTTTCATGTTCTTTTATTTTGGGATAGAGTCTTCATGTGGGTTTGCTGCATCAAAGGGTAAATGCATGTATAATTTTGCCTGATATTGCCAAATTACCCTTTATAGAAGTTATACCATTTTGCATTCCTGCCGATAATGTATAAGAATTCCTATTAGCCCTTGGAATGGCCAACAGAGAGAGTATGTTATCTAATATTATATTTCTGCTTATCTGATGATTGAGAAATGGTGTCTTAGTGTGGTTTTCATCTGCATTTATCTTATTGTAACTGGAGTTCCTTTGTCTCCTTCATAGTTCTGATATTTGTCCTTCAGAAGCTAGTAGCATATTCTTAAAAAGATTAGGGATAGAGCATAAGGCTATAGGAGAATCCAATGGAATAGGGGATGACAGCTTAGGTGGCTAAGCCACCTAATACTATTAGGAGCAGAAAGCAGGTATCCAACTACCAAGACAACCAGATTTACTCATTCCCAATTGTCATTTAGACTTAGCATTGCATTACCATTTTTTTCCCTTGACCTTTACATGTAATGTTAAATAATCCAACATGTTATTGTGTGTTATGCAGGGCTCTCAGAAAGGTATAGAAAGGCTGCTTCCCAGGATGGAGCAGTTGTCTCAGGCGCCAGCTGCAAGTGCAGTCATGGATGGGGATTGCCTGCAGGGAGCAGCAAACCCTTCCAGCTACATGCTCAGAGCCTGGAGCAGCATATCTGCTTAGCAGGAATAAGATTGCTTTGTTTCCAACTGGACTAGAGATGTCACAGGAAGTTTCTTTTTAATAATCCTCAGCACAAAAGTCTTCTTTAGAATAGTCACAAAATTCTGGAGATGTGTTCAAGGTTGATAGAATTTGGCACCAACGAGAGGTCATATCAGCAAGATCCCAAAACTTCCAGGAAATCTGTTGTTGGAGACATCCAGGGTTGATCCCCTGAAGATTTGATTTCTAAATTCCAAACTGAATGATGCTGTTGCTGGCATTGGTCAAGGGCAACTGTGAGAGTAAAATTATTATGTCATTATTATCAATAAATATTTATTGAGAATTTACTATGCACAGGGTGCATGGGTATCTATGCAGCCCATTGATGATCTTATTTTTTATTTTTGAGACAGAGTTTCACTCTTGTTGCCCAGGCTGAAGTTCAATGGCTTGATCTGATCTTGGCTCACTGCAGCCTCTGCCTCCCAGGTTCAAGTGATTCTCCTGCCTCAGCCTCCCAAATATCTGGGATTACAGGCATGTGCCACCACACCCAGCTAATTTTGTAGTTTTAGTAGAGATGGGGTTTTACCATGTTGGTCAGGCTGGTTTTGAACTCCTGACCTCAGTTGATCCACTTGCCTTGGCCTCCCAAACTGTTGGGATTACAGGTATGAGCCACCACGCCCGGCTGATGATCTGATTGATAATAGAAAGATGATGAGAGATGATGGTGAGAGAGATTTTTAAGGAACACTGTGTTCCCTTTAGCAGGAAGGTATTAGGTAATACATTATATCAGGTATTATATACAATACATCTATACATATAATACATATAATATATAATACAATATATTATATTGTATTAGGTAATTATAAATAATCTAGAGATGATTTAAAGTATATGGGAAGATATGCATAGGTCATATACAAATACTAAATCATTTTATATCAGAACTTAGGCATTTTAGCATATGTAAGAGGTTCTGGAACCAATCCCTCTGAGATACCAAGGGACAACCATATAGAACTTCACATGCAGAATGGTTACACATACGCCTTACTGTTTTCCTCTTCATAGATTCTATAATTAGGGAAGACCACCTGGTTAGTTCATTGATCACTAACCACCTTAGAGTTCCTCGTAGAGGGTTTCTCCTTCTTAGCCGTGATTAGGATCTGAGTTTTGATGCATATTGAAAAAGTGTACTAGCTTGTCTTTTTCTTCTAGGTTTTGCTTCCCATGGAATGGCCTTACTGTTCAAATTCAGATGCACTAGGCAAGTTCAGAAGAGAAGAGTGAAGATGAGACGCCAACAGCCTCACACTGAGGACGATTCTTTCTCCCGCTCCCCACTGCACAAGCAAGCTTGGTATTCATCAATATGACATGGTCTGGAAGTTTTCCTGTATATTCATCAGCTTGGGTTACTAAACAAAGTACAAAATACTTAGTGGTTTTAGCAACATAAATTTACTTTCTCAGAGTTCTGGGGGCTGGATCTGGTGCAGCATGGTTGAGTTCTGGTGAGGCCTCTCTTCCTGACTTGCAGACAGCTGCCTTCCCACTGTGTGCTCGCATGACCTTTCCTTGGGACTCACATGCAGAGAGAGAGCTCCAGTATCTCTTCTTTTTGCACGGGCACCAGTTCTGTTGGATTAGGGCTTCGCCCTTATGACCTCATTTAACCTTAGTCCTCCTTAAAGCCCCTATTTCTGGTATAGTCACATGTGGGATTAGGGCTTCAGCATATGAATTTAGGGAGAAGGAAGACAACTCAGTCCCTAGCATCCTGGGATCTACATACTGGAGGATACAGTCCACGTCTGACAAAAATCTCAGGGTTCCAGAAAACATTTCATGCTTGAAAATGGTTGCCAGAAATATTTGAAATTCTGAGTAAGTGGAATTTAAAAGGAAAGACTTTATCTTTAGATTCTAAGCTCCAGGAGGGCAGGGACTGTGCCTCAGTATTTCAGCACAGAGCACAGCAGCAGGCCCTGATAAAGGTGAATTCAGTAAAGGGAGCCCTTCCTGAAGATAGAAGATTAGTAGTTTGC
This sequence comes from Pan troglodytes, assembly GCF_028858775.2. NCBI lineage: Eukaryota > Metazoa > Chordata > Mammalia > Primates > Hominidae > Pan > Pan troglodytes. Next base: position 101,734,188 of record NC_072408.2, on the reverse strand, counting down.
AGGACTGTTACTGTATCGCCTTCACTTGGCCCCTGTTAGGAAACCAGAGGGAGGGTAAGAGGGCTCCTGTCACCACTGAAGATTGACTAGCCTGGAATTTTCCAGAGGTTTCCAGAATTTTCCCAGTCTCCTGCCACCCCTTCCCTATTCTGGTTCTGCTTCTGAGGACACAGCTGCCAGCTTTCGGCTCTGATGCTCTGTTTGCACTGTCCTGAGAGAAATAAAATTTTCCACTCAGGATCTAGTAAAATAAAAATATTTTAAACAAAATATAGTATATATACACATGCACACAAGAACAGTTAGTTCAAAAGCAGCCTAGAAAAACCTCTTGTTCTCATGTTATTTAGGATTTCTGCCATCGCGGGTAATTTTTTTTTTTAACAGTTTTGCTCTGGGGCTTATCTGCTTTTTCTCTTTTCTAAGTTTTAAATTTCAGATGCAGTTGTAGTTTGCTGCTGAGTTGAAGCCTCTGTAATTATTTCTTTAAATTTTTAAGAAGACGACCAGGTGTGATTGTTTCAGAACAGCACACACTGTCATGTGTTGTAATGTGGCTTACTCTGGGGAGGCTCTGTTTATCAGTCCTGCCTCCGCTATCTACCAGCTTTGTGGCTCTGGACTAGTTCGTCTTTCTTAGCCTCCTAAAGATGTAGGATATGTGAAATAATATGTGGAAAGTACCTCTCGTGCACGGCCTGTCCTTAGTAAATGCTCTGGAATAACTGTTATAAATATCCCTCCCTTTTGCAAATTGCTCAGTGTTCTGAAAACAGAACTCAAATGTCTTCAGGGGCCAGGAAAATAATTCAAATGTGTAAAGCTACCTGGTGTAGGACAGGCAACAGGGAATGGAAGAAACTATGATGAATAGGAGGGTGCATGCTCTGCTAGAAGAAAACCTAGGCTGGGCGGGGTGGCTCATGCCTGTAATCCCAGCACTTTGGGAGGCTGAGGCAGGTGGATCACCTGAGGTCAGGAGTTCCGGACCAGCCTGGCCAGCATGGCAAAACCCCATCTCTACTAAAAATACAAAAAGTTAGCTGGGCATGGTGGCAGATGCCTGTAATCCCAGCCACTCGGGAGTCTGAGGCAGGTGAATCACTTGAACTCAGGAAGCAGAGGTTACAGTGAGCTGAGATCGCGCCATTGCACTCTAGCCTGGGCAACAAGAGCGAAACTCCATCTCAGAAAAAAAAGAAAAAAGAAAATCTAGCTCAAATATTATACATAAAAAAAGGACAGAAGGGAGAGAGGGAGCAAGGGAGGAAAGAAGACAACACTGTACATAGCTGCTACCTCGACTTGGCCCTGGAGCCAACAGTTTGCACCCCTTACTCTGATTTAAAGTACAATATATTTTGGGCCAGGTGTGGTGGCTCATGCCTGTAATCCCAGCACTTTGGGAGGCCAAGGTGGGAGGATCACTTGAGCCCAGGAGGTTGAGACCAGCTTGGGCAATATAGTGAGGCCCTGTCTCTAATTTAAAAAAAAAAAAAAAAAAGTAGAATATATGTCAAGGAGCTGAGTGATTTGTGTTTCGGAAATAAATCCCAGGTCTTAACCCTCAGTTTTCAACTACTAGTGGCAAAGGAAACTCCCTATTGAATTTCTAACCAAAGAGGAGTTAGGTCACTCCAAGTACTTCGGGGTATAGGATTCATCTACCCCAATACCAGTGTGAATGAGACCCTCAATAATTTTCAATAATTTATTAACAATGACAACAATATAACACCAATTCTATCTTTATGTATTGTTGTTTATTCTCAAGATGAGGCTGGATGTTGAGACAGGCATTTCCTGGTAATTGAACAGCATGATATTGGTTTTAAAGATGAGACTAAGAGTTGTTTTGTTAGAGACTCTCTGGGGACAAGCCTGGAACACTCTAAGGGGTGCAGATGGTGTTTATTAATATTATTTGTAATCCACAAACATTTATACATATTCTTCAGAGAAGCTGTATTCAGGTTTTTCTTATGCAAAAGCCTAATAAGGAGAACACAGTGCCGTATGATTAGATGGGGAAGATAAAGTATTCACCTTTCTTTCCAAAATCTCTTTCCTATAGCACCTAAAATTGCCATGTTATTTAGACTTTTGAGATAAGGACATTGGACACTCTTCTAAAACATAACCTCCCAGGCAATCTGGGAAGAGATAGAGATGGTACATTGAGCTGTTATCTTGCACTTACACCATTCTCCAATTAGTTTATTAAATTCCAGTAACCAAGCTGCTGATCAAAGGAAGGCAACAAGAAAGAAGTAATTTTTTTTTGACATAGGGTCTCACACTGTTGTCCAGGCAGAAGTGTGGTAGTGCAATCATAGCTCACAGTAACCTCAAACTCCTGGGGTGAAGAGATCCTCCTGTCTTAGCCTCCCAAGGAGCTAAGACTACAGGTGCTTGCCACCACGCCTAGCTATTTTTAAAACTTTTTTGTAGAGATGGGGTCTTGCTGTGTTGCCTAGGTTGGTCTCAAACTCCTGGCATCAAGTGATTCTCCCTCCTCAGCCTCCAAAAGTATTGGGATAACAGGTATGAATCACTGCATCTAGCCCCCCAAAAGTAACTTTTGATGAAGGGAAGATGCTAAGGAGAACCCATACATGAAACCACACATTCATTCATTCATTCATTCCTTTATTCATTAATTCTAGCAACATTTGTTGAGCACCTACTCTGTGCCATGATTTGGAACAGAGTACAAAGTCTAACAGAGGAAGCATAATTCCAGGGCAGCGGTAGTGCTAGGGTAGAGGTATGTGGAAGGTAGGATGGACTTACATTCAAAGGGCACCCTCCTCAGACTGGACAGGGTGGCTTGGGAAGGGAGAGCAGCTGTAAGAATAGCTTCCTGGAAGAAGTGGCACTGGACTGAGTCCTGAACAATATACAGAATTTACAAGGAGGGACATTGCTTGTCGCAAAAATTAAGGCTCTGTGCTCAGATCTTTCCAGCTCAAAATTTTAATCAATTACCTGGATAAATATATAAAAAGGCACATTTATCATTGGCAGATGATGACACAAGGTTAAGAGAGACAGGGGTTACTTTGGTCAGTGGCACAATCAGGGCTCAGGAAAATCTCAGCAGGGTAGAGGAATGGGCAAACCAATGAAATAAAGCTGAATAGAGGTAAATGAAAGGACTTGCACTCTGTTGAAACAACAACCGCCAACTGCAAACACGAGGCAGTAGGTGAGAGGTGGAAAAATAAAACATTTATGTTATGTTTTAGTTCAGAAGTCGACAAACTATGGCTCATAGCCAAATTCAGGCAGTTGCCTATTTTTGTAAATGAAGTTTTACATTTTGTCTGTGGCTGCCTTTGTGTGACAACAGCAGAGTTGAGTGGTTGCAGTAGAGACCATATGAACAGCAAAGCCTAAAACATTTACTATCTGCCCCTTTACAGAAGAGTTTACTCACCCTTCTTTTAGCCCACTGCAAGTTCACTTTGAGTCAAGAGTATGATAAGTGCACTAAAAAAAAGCCAATTCTCTCTTAGGGTCGCTTAATAAACATACAGACTCTTAACATTGTTTGTGAATGAATACATGAATGAATAAACAACCAAGCAGGGGAGAGGATGGCACATCTTGGTCTTTGTGGACCACAGCCCACCGAAGTCCTGGGCTCAGTTCTGGGGATAAACGGTCATGTGTTGCTTAACAAGTGGGACATGTTCTGAGAAATGTGTCATTAGGCTATTTCATCATTGTGCCAACATCATAGAGGGCACTTACATAAACCTACCTAGATGGTATCACCTACTACCCACCTAGGCTATATGGTATAGCCTATTGCTCTAAGTTACAAACTTGTACAGCATGTTACTGTACGGAATATGTGGGCAATTGTACACAATGGTATTAGTGTATCTAAACATAGAAAAGGTACAGCAAAAATGCAGTATTATAATCTTATGAGACCACTGTGTATAAGCAGTCTGTTGTTGACCAAAATGTCATTACACAGCACATGACTATAATTAAAGAGGAACACTGGCGGGGTGTCTGTAATCCCAGCACTTTGTGAGGCGGAGTCGGGCAGATTACTCAGATTACTTGAGCCCAGGATTTTGAGACCAGCCTGGGCAACACGGTGAAACCCAATCTCTACAAAAAATACAAAAATTAGCCAGCCATGGTGGTGCGCACCTGCACTCCCAGCTACTCGGGAGGCTGAGGTGGGAGCATGGCTTGAGCCCAGGAAGGTTGAGGCTGCAGTGAGTTGTGATTGTGCCATTGCACTCCAGCCTGGGCAGCAGAGCAAGACCCTGTATCAAAAAAAGAAAAAGAAAATGAATAAATAAATAAATAAATAAGAACACTGGCAACTGGAGCTACTCAAAGGAGAGGGGTGAAGTGTGTTGGGAATTACTGGTTGAGGAACAAGTGAAGGAAATAGGGATGTGTAGCCTGAAGAAGCAGATGCTGAGGGGCTATCCACAGCATGAGCATCATGATAAAATGGACTGAGTCTTAGGTACCAAGCTCTAAATATGTTACCTCATTCGATCCTCACAACAACCCTGGGAGATTGGTAGTATCGGGATGCCCATTTTGCAAATGAGGAATCTGAGGCATGGAGAGATTACATTGCCTGGGATCACACAGCCAATACATGGTGAAGCTGAGGTTCAATCCATGCAAGCTGTCCCTACAGCCCTCATGCATACCCTTTGTGGCCTCTGTCATTGAAAAGGATGTGAATCACCTTGTTATCTCTGATTCCAACAGGCAGAGGAAACAGGGAAACAGACTCTAGCTTAATGCAAAGAAGACCTTTCAAGTGTCCAGAGGTGTAACGGGTGTTTTAGCGGGAGGGAAACTTTCTCATTAGGGTATGTTCAAGATGATGTGGTTAAGATTTCAGAGAGAGGATTCCTGAATGGATAAGAGCAGCTGGCCTCCAAGATTCCTTCCCCTTCTTGATTCTATCAGGGTCTGAGATTTGGGACACTCACTAAGATGGTTGATGTAGGTCAGAAAGAGGCAGCAGTGGGACAAGACCTGGGAGGGAGGCACTTTTTTTTTCTTTTTTGAGACAGGGTTTTGCTCTGTTGCCCATGCTGGAGTGCAGTGGTGTGATCATGGCTCACTGCAGCCTCCACTGCCCGAATTCAATCTGTCTTTCCTCCTCAGCCTCCCGAGTAGCTGGGAGCATGCCACCACACCCAGTTAATTTTTCATACTTTTTGTAGAGATGGAATTTAGCCTTGTTGTCCAGGCTGGCCTTGAACTTTTGGACTCCAGCAGTCCACCCACCTCGGCCTCCCAAAGTGCTGGGTTTACAGGTATAAGTTATCAAGCCCAGTTGGGAGGCACTTTTCTAAGTACTACTTTACATGTGTTAACTCATCTCATCTTCAAAACAGTTGTATGATACCATGAATGTCATCATTCCCATTTTACAGATGCAAAAACTGAGGCATGCAGTAGCTATCTAATTTAACCAGAGTCACACAGCTAGTAAGGATTAGAGCCAGGATTTGCATTTAAGCAGTCTGACTCCGAAACCTGTGCTCTTAACCACTACCATACAAAAATCTATTAAGAGGGGACGTGTAATTTGAAAAAGCACCTTTTATTTTTCCCTTGCCTTCCCACCAAGGGTTTTGATACATTCCCTTCCTACGTTGAAAATTGCTACATTACTAGAAGTTAATGATAGCAGTTGCCAATATAACATTCTCATTTTGTCAGATGATAATTTATAGGAACTGTTTTTCTTGCTCTGAGGTAGGGGTTCCCAAATGCCCCATAAACTCCTATAGACTAATCAAGTTTGTCTTGACTGTGATCAGTCTCTCAGAAGTCACAACTGAAGGTATAAACAATAATGTCCTACTCAAAATGTACGTCTGATTCCTGTTTAAGCATTACTTCTGCTTTGGGAACCACTGGGTTTCTATACCTCTTTACAGAGGCAAGGCTGAGCTGTTGCTGAGGCTGAGTGCAGTGGCATGATCACAGCTCACTGCAGCCGCAACCTCCCAGGCTCAAGCCATCCTCCCATCTCAGCCTTCCGAGTAGCTAGGACTACAGGTGCGTGCCACCACAGCTGGCTAATTTTTTATTTTTTGCAGAAATGGGGTCTCAATTTGTTGCCCAGGCTAGTCTCAAATTCCTGGACTCAAGCAATCCTCCTGCCTTGGCCTCCCAAAGTGCTGGAATTATAGGCACGAGCCACCACAGCCAGCCGGTTTCTGCATGTTAATTTTCCTGATGGTTAAGGTGGAATTTGGTTATAGCAGGGACTACAGTTGACACACAGTAAGTGCTTAATACATATTTGCTTAATAAATGTGGTCAATTAGAATTTATTAACTTTGGGGAAATAAGGGTGTTGAGGTAACTTTTTTCCCTTATGGCATTAGGCTCTGACAGTAAACAGCTAGTCCCATTTGATCCCAGCCCCTCCACTCCACCCTCTACAGAGTGATTTGTGCTTCCAGTAACTGGGCAAACAAAAATCAGAGCATCTCCTCAAATGCATTGCACTCCTGAGGGTACAAATCTTTTATAAGAAAAACTGCAGTTATTATTTAGCCAAACACTGTGTTTCCAACCAGATTTCCTTCCAGGTCTCTTTTTCCTCATTCAAACAAAGCATTGCAGTCCACTGAGGACACAGAACATGAATCGTTTAATCGTTGATTTGCTCCATAGATAAGGATACAGGCTTTTGTGTCTAAGGAGACCGCTCGAATCATTGTGTACAAGGACAGAGAGTTCCTTGCTTGGCTTATTTACCACATGTTTTAATTAGCTGCCAGGCCTCTTACAGCAGTCACTGTTCCAAAGGTAGAGAGATTTGAGCTTGTTTAGGTCATGGCTTCAGTAAGAGCTTTGCCATTAGGTCCGCACTTGTCTTCTTTTTTCATTTCTGCTCAGAGGCTGAGCTCTGTAATGCAATTCAGTGAAATTGGCATCCTTCCAGAGGATAAGTAGCCCCAAAGACAGAGCACCAGACTGTGGTTGCCCCAAGGCCAAGAACGTTGTCTTATTGTCTTTGCACCTTCTTTGCCTGGAATAGTGCCTGGCATACAGGAGGTGCTTAATAAATGTTGGTTGAAATATTCTGCTGAGGCCCATTCAGAAGGCCTGTAAACCCTCACTTTCACCTTCCCCACACTGTCTCCAAATCTCATGGAGTCTACTCAGAGGTGATATTCCAAGTATTAAACCAACATTACAGCATGGGCTTTGACCAATCAGCCATTGAGCTGGAGCAGGAGCCCACAGGACCCCCCCTTGTGATAGACATTGACTCTTTAGCTTCTACTTCAGTCAGGGGGACCTAGGGAAAGGACAGTTGAGAAACAGGCATTCAGGGTTGGAGCACTGGCTACTTTCTAGTTGGAATGAAAGTATTTAAATATTTTGACAATGGTACAGCTGTGCTACTTCATATCAGCTGATTGTATCTGTTTAAATCCCTCAAAGCCATCCAATAGAATGTGGCCAGGTGCATTTTTTTTTTCCAAAAATGGAAATATTGTTGCTTTTCCCCCCAGAGAAACATGATTGCTGTAAAAATATTTTTAAAATAAAGTGAGCTGGGAAGATAATAGCTGCAGCATAGTATTTGAAATTTCTTTGAATTCCCAAATAAAAACAGAACAACTAGACAGCCAAATCAAAAACCCATGAACACATTTACAACAAAACTTGGTGAGAAGATATCCCTGCAAACTCCCAAATCCACAAAGACCTGCATGGTACTAACATCTGTGCAGGAGAAAGCACAGGGGCTTTCTCTGTGGGACTTCTGATGGATCTGAGAACAAGAGAATCCCCAAATAGTCAACAGTCGTTCACTGGAAAGCATGGCAGGCCAAGCTGAGGACAGCATTTGTAACTGGGAAGAGGTTTGCCAACTCCAATAGCAAGTGAGTGGAAGGAGTTTGCTGTAAAAACATTGAAGGAGCTGGAGCAGTCCAGCTCCTAGAACTCTCAAAACTGACCAGCCAGGGATCCCTTTCAGGATACTGAAACTTTCTACCTTGAAGAGAAACTGTGGAAGTAGGCAGTAGAGAAGGGGTGGAGGTAAGTGGGGTGGGGGGTGGGGGGGGGATTGGGGGGGCGGAGAGGGAACAGATATAAGTGGTAAAAAGAAAGAGGACCAGGAAATCTCAGAAAACAAGCTGCAATATATTTTTTAGCTTCTTATAAAAATATCAGAAAAGGGAGTTCCATGAAGTTAGAAATATTACCTTCGGTCACACTTCTTTCTCGAGTTTCAGGAAAATGAGTTTTACATAAAAAAATAAGCAATAAAAAGTCTCAAGACCAAATCCCACACAAAGTTATTTTAAGAATAAAAGAGGCTGGGTGTGGTGGCTCATGCCTGTAATCCCAGCACTTTGGGATGCCAAGGCAGAAGGATCACTTGAGGCTAGAAGTTCAAGACCAGCCTGGGCAATATAGTGAGGCCCCATCTGTACAAAAAATTTAAAAAAAATTGGTTGGCACATGCCTGTAGTCCTAGGGATGCTGAGGTGGGACAATGAACTATAATTGTACCACTGCATTCCAGCCTGGGTGACACAGCAAGACCTTGTCTCTGAAAAATGAATAAAAGATATGTGAAACAAAACAACATTCATTCAGACAAAACCACACAGCAAGGTATGTCTACAGAATAGATCAAAACAATTACCTTTTATTTAAAAGTCACTAAAAGATATTAAGAGAATAACAGAAGATATGAAAAATAACATAAATCAAATTACAAAAAATAATTTTAAATGAGGTGATAAACTTCAAGAAAGAATTAGAAATAAAAGAAATGAAGACTAAACTTCGTGAATGAAGACTAAAGGGAAAACTAAGCACAAATAAATCCAACAGAAAAATAGAATGTGGGCCACGTGTGGTGGCTCACACTTGTAATCCCAGCACTTTGGGAGGCTGAGGCGGGTGAATCACTTGAGCTCAGGAGTTCGAGACCAGCTTGGCCAACATGGTGACACCCCATCTCTACTAAAAATACAAAAATTAGCTGGGTGTGGTGGTGCACTCCTGTAGTCCCAACTACAGCTACTCAGGTGGTTGAGGCAGGAGAATTGCTTGAACCTGGGAGGCGGAGGTTGCAGTAAGACCAGATCATGCCACTGCCCTCCAGCCTGGGCAACAGAGTGAAAAAAGAAAAACAGAATGTGAAAAGGCAGATTTTTTTAAGTCAAAAAGAAATTAAGACAGGAATTTTGTTAATATCAAGAGAAAGTGACAGATATTCAAGATAGAAGATGATCCAAGATACAGATAACAGGAATCCCTGAAGACAAAAAGCAAAGGAAGAAAATAATGCATTCTAAAATTATAAATTAAAAAATTATTTTTCCCTGAAGTAAAAAAAAAAAAGATTTGAAGCTACATATGAATGAACATGCTGCACACTGGAGAATATCATACCGAAACTGACAGCACTTAGACATATTCCAATAAAATTACTATGCTTTAAAGAAGAAAAATTTCCTTTGAGCATCTAAGCAGAAACAGCAAGGGAAAGAAAATTATATCAACACCAGAATTTTTGAGAGCAATGATTTACCTCATGAGAAAATTAAATAACATATTTAATGTATTTAAGATACTCAATAAATATATCTTAACATGTTTAAGATACTTAAGAAAAAAGAACATGTGAGCCAAGAACTTTATATTCAGTAAATTTTTTTCATCTCTTCTGTCATTCTCTTAATATCTTTTAGTGGCTTTTAAATAAAAGGTAATTGTTTCATTCTATTCTGTAAACTTTTAAGCACTTCATGACTGTTATCAATAGACAAACTGTTATCAACAGTAAGAACTTAAGAAATATTGTTCCTATTAACAATTCCTGAGGATTCTACTTGAGAATAAGATTCACACAACAGAAACTGGTGGTGAGAATTAGAAATACAGTTGTTTTTAAATTAAGACTATGTGAGTGTTAAAACAGGATATCATGTAATGGGTAAATGATCAGATAATGTAATATAGTGCAAATATTAAGTCCAGGTACAGTGGCTCATGCCAGTAATCCCAGCACTTTGGGAGCTGAGGTGGGAGGATCACTTGAGGCCAAGCGCTTGAGACTGCAGTGAGCTATGATCATGCCACTGTGCTCCAGCTTGGGTGACAGAGTGAGATCTGTTGCTAAAAAAAAAAAAAAAAAAAATTAAATTAAAGTTAAAAAATGAGGCAGCAGAATAGGGAGAGTAAATACAAAAATGTTCTTAAATGTTCTCAGTAGTAATATTTAGTGTATTAGTATTGCCATTCTGAAAGAGTTGTGTGATAAATAAATAAGTAATTATAGGATATTCTACTTCTATCATCACTTGTGTTCTTAAGAACCAGGAGTCTTGTTTTTTTGTTTGTGATGAAGTCTTGCTCTTGTCCCCCAGGCTGGAGTGCACGGGTGTGATCTTGGCTCACTGCAACTGCTGCCTCCCAGGTTCAAGCAATTCTCCTGCCTCAGCCTTCCGAGTAGCTGGGGTTACAGGTGCCTGCCACCACGCCCAGCTAATTTTTTGTATTTTTAGTAGAGGAGGGGTTTCACCATGTTGGCCAGGCTGGTCTCGAACTACCAGGAGTCTCATCTGGAAGAAGATATAATACATAAGAGGCTAAATAAAAACAAGAATGACTTGGAATTGCTGCTGTTAGCATGATATATATCACATAATACTAGCTAGAGAGAGTATATAGTTTATAGATTTTATCTATATAGACAATCTTGTAGTTTAGCTCTGTCCCCTGAAGAGGCCTAAAATTTCTGACCAAGTCAGCAGCCAGGAGCATTCCTAGTACCAAGATCCTGGTCTTGAAACACTATTTACCACTAAGAGAAATGAAGACTTCCTGGGAAAACTGATAATTTTCAGAGAAATGGTTGATTTCTATCTGGGACAGAAAATGTACGAGATGAGCCTAGAGCATTCTGTTATACTCGGTAGCAAGACAAATATCAAACATATCTAGGTACATGGGGAAAAAAAACCTGAGAAGCCAAATTGAAGGGGCTCTTATTAGCCAAAAACAGGACAATTTGAGTTTTCATGGAAGTTAATAATTGTAATTGATTAAAATTATCAAAAGTGTTTAAATTCGTGAATTCATATGAATATTTTAAAAGATTGTTCACCTTCAGAAGATGATAGGGAACCAATTCATTATCTTGAAAACTGGGAGAGAAATGCATAGAATCAAGGTTTTATTTTGCCTTTTCTGTATAAACTGTAATACTAGTTAACCAATGGGGGGAAATTACCTCTTTACAAAAACATTTCAATTAATGAATGAAAAAGAAATGCAGAATTAGAAATCTTTATTTTGCAAACCTCAAAAAGTGAATGGATTTGCACAGAGGTGTTTATAGTATTTTCTGATGGTAGTTTGTATTTCTGTGGGATCAGTGGTGATGCCCCCTTTATCATTTTTTATTGTGTCTATTTGATTCTTCTCTCTTCTTCTTTATTAGTCTGGCTAGCGGTCTATTTTGTTAATCTTTTCAAAAAACCAGCTCCTGTATTCACTGACTTTTTGAAGAGTTTTTTTGTATCTCTATCTCCCTCAGTTCTGCTCTGATCTTAGTTATTTCTTATCTTCTGCTAGCTTTTGAATTTGTTTGCTCTTGCTTCTCTAGTTCTTTTAATTATGATGTTAGGGTGTCGATTTTAGATCTTTCCTGCTTTCTCCTGTGGGGCTGTGGGCATTTAGTGCTATAAATTTCCCTCGAAACACTGCTTTAGCTGTGTCCCAGAGATTCTGGTACATTGTGTCTTTGTTCTCATTGGTTTCAAAGAACTTATTTATTTCTGCCTTAATTTCGTTATTTACCCAGTAGTCATTCAGGAGCAGGTTGTTCAGTTTCCAGGTAGTTGTGCAGTTTTGAGTGAGTTTCTTAATCCTGAGTTCTAATTTGATTGTACTGTGGTCTGAGAGAATGTTAATGATTTCCATTCTTTTGCATTTGCTAAGGAGTGTTTTACTTCCAATTATGTGGTCAATTTGAGAATAAGTGTGATGTGGTGCTGAGAATAATGTATATTCTATTGATTTGCAATGGAGAGTTCTGTAGATGTCTATTAGGTCCGCTTGGTCCAGAACTGAGTTCAAGTCCTGAATATCCTTGTTAATTTTCTGTCTCATTGATCTAATATTGACATTGGGGTGTTAAAGTCTCCCACTATTATTGTGTGGGAGTCTAAGTCTCTTAGTAGGTCTCTAAGAGCTTGCTTTATGAATCTGGGTGCTCCTGTATTGGGTGCATATATATTTAGGAGAGTTAGCTCTTCTTGTTGCATTGATCCCTTTACCGTTATGTAATGCCCTTCTTTGTCTTTTTTGATCTTTGTTGGTTTAAAGTCTGTTTTATCAGAGATTAGGATTGCAACTCCTGCTTTTTTTTTGCGTTCCATTTTCTTGGTAAATATTCCTCTACCCCTTTATTTTGAGTCTATGTGTGTCTTTGAACATGAGATGGGTCTCCTGAATACAGCACACCAATGGGTCTTGACTCTTTATTCAATTTGCCAGTCTGTGTCTTTTAATTGGGGTATTTAGCCTGTTTACATTTAAGGTTAATATTGTCATGTGTGAATTGGATCCTGTCATTATGATGCTAGCTGGTTACTTTGCCTGTTAGTTGATGCAGTTTCTTCATAGTGTCAGTGGTCTTTACAATTTGGTATGGTTTTGCAGTGGCTGGTACCAGTTTTTCCTTTCCATATTTAGTGCTTCCTTTAGGAGCTCTTGTAAGGCAGGCCTGGTGGTGACAAAATCTCTCAGCATTTGCTTGTAGCTGGGACCACAGGCACACACCACTACACCTGGTTAATTAAAACAATTTTTTTGTAGAGACAGGATCTCACTCTGTTGCCCAGCCTTGTCTCAAACTCCTGGCCTCAAGTGATCCTCTCACCACAGTCCTCCAAAGTGTTGACATTACATGCATGAGCCACCATTCCTGGCCATCTGTTTTTTTTTTTTTTTGGAGATAGAGTCTCATTCTGTCACCTAGGCTGGAGTGCCGTGGCACTATCTCGGCTCTGCTGCCCAGGCTGGAGTGCAGTGGCATGATCTGGGCTCACTGCAACCTCTGCCTCCCAGGTTCAAGCAATTCTCCTGCCTCAGCCTCCCAAGTAGCTGGGACTACAAGCACGTGCTGCCACATCCGGCTAATATATATATATTTTGTATTTTAGTAGAGACAGGGTTTCGCCATGTTGCCTAGGCTGGTCTCTAACTCCTCAGCTCAGTCAATCCGTCCGCTTCGGCCTTCCAAAGTGCTAGGATTACAGGTGTGAGCCACCACACCCAGCCTGTTTTATTTTTAAATAAAAAGGTTTAGAAAATGATACTGAGAAATTATAAGCCCAATTCTCTACACCAACTTTAGAAATAAATACTGTTAACATTGTGGTGTTCATCTTTCTAGACTTTTTAATGAACACGTAAGCATGTATGATATGTAGGTTTTACCTAAATGAGATTATACTACAGATGAAATTTTAAACCAACCTTTTCACTCAGCAGTATATCATGGATGTCTTTCCATGTTGAATTATACTTAGGAGCCATATTCATTTATCATTAAAAGTAATTATTTTTAAATAAAAATGACATCTGTTCCTTAAAAAAAATTTTAAGCAATATGGAAAAGTACAAAAAAGAAAAGCAGCACGTCTCAAAATCTCACCACCCAGAAATGAGTATTAACATAATTCAAAAAGCCTCTCTATTTATATATAAAGGTAGAAGATGAGAGACAGAGAGAGAGAGAGAGAGAGTTTTATGACTACCAAGGTTATTTTAATTACTGAATTTAAGTTTGTTTTACTTTAACACAATAAAAAATCTATAATTAAACTGAAGTAATTCAGTTTCAGATAACCTTTTTTTTTCCTCCATCATGGGAGAAGTTACTAAGATATGCCTGAGGTTAAGAAAAAACTGCAGAAATCATTAAGAAGTTTGAGTGTTTCTTTTATGTTTCAATTTTGGATGATCTCAATTGGTTCTCTGCAGATAGACGATGAAGTAATTAGCACTCACACTTCCTTTCACTCTCCTTCACCTCCTAATTTTAAAAATCTTTCTATTATTTTTACTTTGTCAGAATTTGTAACATTTTCAATTTATTCCACTGCTAGAATTCCATCAGTTGTTAAATCTTAGTTCTCTATTTAAATACTGAACTGTCGACCATCAGCACTTTTACCTTTTACCTTGGTGTCTTCTGTTCCTGATTTTTTTTTTTTCATTCATCTCCTGCTCCTGATTGGCTGGATTTTTTTTTCCCCAAGAAGGCTCATGTGTTTTACTCCGTGAGTTCTTTTATGCTTGAGAATACCTGCAGATGGCTATGTGTAACCATTTTAGGTCATACTTTTTCTCTCTTCAAGCTAGGTAGATGGTGTGTGTGTGTGTGTGCGTGTGTGTGTGTGTGTGTGTTGTTTTGTTTTGTTTTTAGAGACAGGGCCTCACTCTGTCACCCAGGCTGGAGTGCCCTGGCGTGATCATGACCCACTGCAGCCTTAACCTCCTGGGTTCAAGCAATCCTCCCACCTCAGCCTCCCAAGTAGCAAGAACTACAGGCGTGTGCCACCACACCTAGCTGATTTTAAAAAATATATTTTTGTAGAGACCAGAGTCTAGCTGTGTTGTCCAGGCTGATGACATTGTTTCATTGTCTTCTAGCTTGAGGTTTTTTGGACATGTTCGTATCTGTTTTGATTCTATCCCCACCCACCCCCACGTTCATGGATGATTTGCCTTTTCTGCCTAGATACCTAAATAACTATTTTCCCTTGAAAATTGTTAACTTAACCAGACTATGTTTTGATGTCTGTTTAAAGTACTTTTTGTCTGGCATACAGTATAAATCTTCCTCTGCAGATTCAGTTCTTTCTTCATTTTGGAAAAACTCTTCCTGTATTGTGTGTCTAAATGCATATTTTGTTACACTTATTGGATTATCTACATCAATTAGGGACACCAAGAATCTTATGTTTGATTTTCTCTTGGTTCTCTTATTATCCTCTCCCTAATTACTTTACTCCCTCTGTGGCAAATTATGCATTTACCATGATTATCATAAACCTTTTACTATCCATTAATTCAATTTTCAATCATGTCTTTCCTGTTATTTGGCATTTCTAATTTGTATATTAGGTCTATAATGGTGTTGTTTCAGTTTTTGATTCATTTCTTTAGCTCTGACAACTTTTTGCTCTCTCGGTCATTTTTTCATCTCAATTTTGAGGTCTTATTTACCCAGGTTCATATTCTGAGGCATTTATAGTTCAAAGCACTACCTGGAGGATGTGTTTCATGGGTTTATGTTTTCTTCCATACTGGTTTCTTCATAGTGCATACATTATCTTCCTTCCTCCGCACTCCACCCTTTTTTGACCGTACCACATATACATGGTCATCTTTTCATCTTAATCTTGTTTCATAGGGGCAGCTCCAACCAGATCTTTTTGTAACTGTTATATAGTGTGGATGAAGTCTCCTTGGCCCCCATCTCACCTTATCTCAGATGAGTTTGTTGTCCTCTTTCTGAGCTACAGTTTTTCTTCGTTATATCAGGTATTAGGAAAAGGAGAATCTGTGATCATGGTTCACTCTGTTATCTTTACCGTGAAATTATTAGGATTATTTTTTTTTAAATGCAAATCTCATCCTAATGCCATATCTTGCTTAAAACTCTTCAGTGGGTTTTTAAAACTTTTAGGAAAAATGTCTAAACTTCCTTCCTCACATCCAAGACCCTTTATTATTTGGCTTACCTACCTTCCTAGCCTGAGGTCTCCTATCACTCTCTATCACATTTGCTAACTGCTCACAGGAGGCTTTTTGTTGGGCCTAGATTAGAACTCAGAACCCTTCTCAACACAGGGCTTCAGGTAGCCTATTGGCCATCTGGACTGTAGTTAAATTCCATTTGTCATTCAAAACTTAGTTCCAATGTAACCAAAATGGAACTGATGAGAGAACCAAGGTCAAGACTGGGATGGCGATTTTGGAAATGGAAAGGGAGACACAGTGTCTATATCTACTGCCAAAGCTGGAAAGATATAGCCTTTATAACTATATAATCATAGTTTGTCATCAGTGTCTTTTCCAGTATGGTGTAAATTTTTTTTTTTTTTTTTTGACAGAGTCTCATTCTCTTGCCCAGACTGGATGGAGTGCAGTGGCATGATCTTGGCTCAATGCAACCTCCACCTCCTGGGTTCAAGCGATATTCATGCCTCAGCCTCCTGAGCAGCTGGGATTACAGGCACCCGCCACCACGCCCAGCTAATTTTTGTATTTTTAGTAGAGATGGATTTTAACCAAGTTGGTCAGGCTGGCCTCAAACTCCTGACCTCGGGTGATCCACCCGCCTCAGCCTCCCAAATTGCTGGTATTATGCCACTGTGCCTGGCCAGCGTAGTGGGTTTTAAACCCAGACTACCTGGACTCAGGACTTAGCTCTGCCACTTGCTATCTGTATGATTTTGGGGGCGACATTATGTAATCTTTACGTGCCTGTTTCGTTATGAGAATTAATAAATGTATGTAAAGCTTTCACTAGTTATATGTTCAAAAATGTTACTTAATGTTTTTTATTAAAAGGCACCGTCACGGACAGCAATAATGGTTCCGTACCACCCAGAACGAATACCTGATAACCTGGGAGCTGTCCGTGGTGCTAAAATAGCGCTCCCCATCATAGGACAATGTCCCCACTGTTTGTCATATTTTTAGCCCTATATAGGGTAAATCCCTTGTTACATCTTCCCAGCTTTGGCAGTGGATGTAGAAATTGTTTTTCTCTTTCCATTTCCACAACCACCATCCTAATCTTGACCTTGGTTCCTTCACCAGTTCCATTTTGTGTGACTGAGGTTAGCTTCCTAACTTATCTTCCTACGTCTAGACCATTTAATCACATTCTCATCCTCCAAATCCTTCTTAATATGAAGTCATATCCCTACTTACTAACTCAAGGGAATTTCGAAGGAGTATTTTATTTTATTTTTGAGATGGGGACTCGCTCTATCACTCAGGCTTGAGTGCAGTGGCGTGATCTCGGCTCACTGCAGTCTCAACCTCCCCGAGCTCGGGTGATCCTCCTGTTTCAGCCTCCTGAGTAGCTGGAACTACAGGTGCGTGTCACCACACCTGGCTTATTTTTGTATTTTTTATAGAGATGGAGTTCACTATGTTTCCCAGGCCGGTCTTGAACTCTCGGGCTCAATCAAAGGAGTAGAAACAATGCAAATGGCAACATGAGGTAAGGTTAAACGATAATATATCACTGAGATATGCATATTGAGCAGCCAATAAAGGTAATTATTAAGGCTATGTAAAATATAGGAAACATTAACCAAGGGAAAACAGCAGACTATAATATGGTTTAAACATCACTAATTCATTTATTAAACACGTACCAAGCACACCTATTTTGGGGTAGGCCATGGAGATGTAAGAATTAAGACAGTCCCTTCTTTAAAGGAGTTCCGAGTCTAGTAGGAGAGATAGCTGTGTAAATAGATTGCAGATGGACATGCATTTGGACGAAGACTAAAAAGGAGCATGGAATTAAATATATAAGTAGCACTAGGGGTGCAAGTCCGGGTGAATTTTGTCTTTTTAAATATCCACTAAGGGCTGAACTCTGGCACAGAGCTTTAGAAGAAAGAAGAAACTAAATTCCTATGATAAAGGCGACACACAGCTCTAGGTAAGTTCTTTCCCACTCTACCCTGCATCTTCAGGCCACAAAAAGAAGAAGAAGAAAAAAAAGATCAATAGAATGTCAAGCCCCTAAATTGTGGTTCAGAGAAGTTGAACAGGCCTTGTCAAGGGCAAGAAAAGAAATAGCATAGCAACCACGCAGACCTCCTACAGCAAAATAAGGGACCCAGAATATCCTTAAGTGACTGTGATATTGGAATAAAAAATAAAAATTAAAAAGTCACACATCCCAGGGTTCCCTAAGAATGGTTTATTGACTCACCACCTCTACTTTGTGGCTCATTCCACTGTACCCTTTGAAGAATATTCTTGCTGGGCATGGTGGCTCATGCCGTAATCTCAGCACTTTGGGAGGGCTAGGTTGGGGGATCACTTGAGGCTAGGAGTTTGAGACCAACCTGTGCAACATAGCAAGACCCCATCTCTACAAAACAAACAAAAAGAATTGTAGAGATGGGTGTGGCAGCATGCACCTGTAGTCCCAGCTACTTGAGAGGCTGAAAAAAGAATATTCTTCACTCTTCCCATTCAAATATTATATTTTTTCAAGCTAAGAACTCATCTCCTTTAAGAATTCTTTCTTAACTAATGTCACTTTATTCTAGTATAAATACTTGAAAGTCAGTTTTAGCGGATATAAAATTATTGGTTCACGTTTTCACCACTTTGAAGAAATTCCAGAGAGAGAAGTCTGTGTGATACATTAACATCCACCTATCACTGGTCAATCTCTTGGGTTCTGGAGTCAGATTTGGGCTAGACGTGTGTCACTAATTAAACATGCAGCCTTTGGCAAGTTGTTTCATCTCGATAAATCTTAGTTTCATAGTCTATCATATGGAGAAGATACTAACAACAATCCTGCAGAGTTTTGTGAGGATGAAACAGATTGATACATGGCTTTTCACAGTGCCTGGAACATATAAAGTACTCAATGCATGTAGCTGTGATACATGTTTCCTTGAAATTTTTCTTGGTCTTTCTCAGGGAAATATGGATTGATTTAATCAATAATGTATACCGCCCCATAGTAGGTATTTAATAGATGCCTTATGAAGGATTCATATTTAGGAACATGGTAAAGGAAAACAACATTTAATTACTAATGCTTTTCTAAATGGAGGATGACAGACTGGTAAGAAATTATGCCAGTTGATAACATTTCTTATCTACAAAAAGAAGAAATTATTATTTCTCTTTTACTATTTATGTAAAATTGTAAACTAGTTCCTTTTTGTTCAATTTTATATCAAATGCCTATCTACCTTAATAGGTAATGAAAGAAGTAAGCTTGACCTCCTGATGCCAGCATACTTCCTACTGTACTAAGATGAAGACCTATGAATCCAGCCTGCAGATCAAGAGGGCTGAATAGGCCAGGTGCGGTGGCTCACACTTGTAATCCCAGCACTTTGGGAGGCCGAGGCAGGTGGATCATCTGAGGTCAGGAGTTTGAGACCAGCCTAGACAACATGGTGAAACATCGTCTCTACTAAAAATTCAAAAATCAGCTGGGAGTGGTGGCGGGTGCCTGTAATCCGAGCTACTCGGGAGGTTGAGGCAGGAGAATCGCTTGAACCTGGGACGCGGAAGTTGCAGTGAGCCGAGATGGTGCCTATGCACTCCAGCCTGAGTGACAAGAGTGAAACACTGTCTCAAAAAAAAAAAAAAAATTAAGGCTGAATAACAGTGTTTGTGACTGGTGGAGAAGTTAAACAATTAAGAAAAAAGGGGAAAATATAGTGTTCTCAAACATTAGATGGTTTTCAAGGAATCAAATAATATGGCTGAGTTTAGAAGGCTAATGGAGATATGATAATATGAAACAGATAGACAACTCTATCATTAAAATATTTTGAAGATTCTTTAAACATATGAAAGAAACAAAGACCTTTCCCCCTCCCCCTGGAATAAAAAAGGGGGAAATCTGATTCAATCTAGTTTTACTTTTAAATTGATTCTTCAGGGTAGTTAATGAGAGCATTGGAAACATGAGGATTTCCATAGATGGCCAGTGTGACTGTGTTCCATTAGCAACTGATGTGTTGTTATTTATTTGGTACAGTTGAATAACATTCTTGGTTTCTGAAGGGAATTTAAAAATGATTCAGGCTAACTAATGCTTCAAGATCATCCTAACAACTACTTAACTGAAACTGACTCCCCTCCCCCACACCAGGAGTCTTATTCAAGTTTAGTAAGAAATGAAAATTAGGGTGGGCTTGGTGGCTCACGTCTGTAATTCCAACACTTTGGGAGGCCGAGGTAGGTGGATCACCTGAGGTTGGGAGTTCAAGACCAGCCTGGCCAATATGGTAAAATCCTGCCTCTACTAAAAATATAAAAAATTAGCTGGGTGTGGTGGCGGGTGCCTGTAATCCCAGCTACTCGGGAGACTGAAGTGGGAGAATTGCTTGAACCTGGGAGGCAGAAGTAGCAGTGAGCCGAGATCGCGCCACTGCACTCCAGACTGGGTACGACAGAGCAAGACTCCGTCTCAAAGAAAAGAAAAAAAAAAAAAGAACATCAAATTGATTAGATATCACATTTGCAAAGCAAAGAGTATTAATTAGAAGGAGCAGGAAGAGGTGATGTTGTAGAAAGCAGCACAAGTAGTGTTAAAACAAGGCGCTGTGGTGAGATCACACAAACCAATGAAGTGGCTAACACTGTATCTCCAGGTTAAGATTTCTTACAATGCTGAGCAAGAATACTGATACTCTAATACTCACATAGTAATACTCTAAATCTTGAACTTTACTTCTGGCTAGGCCTTTAATGCATCTATTTAGTCCAAGTTGTCATTTTACAGATGAGGAAGCTAAGGCTCTGAGATGTCAAGTGACTAATCTATGACAAAAGCTCACGTTTTTACTTCCAGGAACACCTTTACACAGTTGCACCTTTTCTATGAAGCAGAGGAGGGCAGTATTGCATGGGCATTAAGTGAGAGGGTCCTCGTGTCAGACTGCCTGAGTTGAAATCCAGGCTGTGCCACTAACAAGCTGTATGATCTTGGGCAAATGACCTGCCCTCTCTGAGCTCGAGTATCTCCCTCTAAAAAACCATAATATCACAGTACGTACTTCATAGAGTTGTGTGGATTGAAATGATAAGACAGGTATGGCTCAGAAGTACACTTACTAACATTGTTATTTTCCCAAAGAAAGGCAAAAACATAAAAGCTCAATCAGAAGAGATTATATCCAGGGAGGAAAAAACCCACTGTATACAGATCATAAGATAAAGTAAAAAAGGGACATAGCAAGTGTCATTAATTGTCGTTTCTTACATTTCCCCCTCACACATCAGTCACTCCTCCCCCTATCTGTGCTGATAGGCACCAAAGAGAAATCCAGACAAAATGTTTTTATTCATTAGATCATTAAGGTACTTCGTGTAATATTACGGTCTCTATAGTGCTGCTGACAATCAATGTTAGAAAATTATAAAGGTATTTCTTTGGCAGTGGTGATCTGCCAGAATAACTGGCATAAAGGCAATGCCAAAGCTGAAACACTCATGAGAAGTGTTTACCCGGCACAAGCCTTTGCATTCCCACTGCTGTCTGCCTGCATACCTGTCACAGCCGCTTTGGAAACACAAGCGTCCTTGGATGCTTTTCAAAGGATCCTTTGACAAACAAGAGATATTTTTTTTCTACACAAAATTCAGGCTGCCTTGAGTTCCGTGCTATTTGATTTACTTTGTTCAGCAGTCGAAGCAGAATAAAATCAGCTTTCTTCCTGGAAGACCTTCCCACATCATTCCATCCTGTTCTTGCGGATTTAGATCCTGCATTCTGAGCTCAAGGGTGTGCAGCGTTTTCATGATCTGGGGAATACATTTTTCCCCCTTCTCATTTTTTTCCCCCAGAAGCATTAGCATTTGGGGATGGGCTCCCGTGTTGTTTGGAAAAGTTGGGGTGGAGGTCGATTGTGAAGAGAAAGCTGTGCACACAGGGGACTGCTAGGAAAACCCGTGGGTTTCGCTGGAATGGGGATGCTGACCTCTTCCCCTGCCGAGCTCCTTCACCTGAATGAGACCAGACGGTCTCTGTTCCACGATGTTTCCTCCAGCCCCGGGTGGATCTGCTGTTTACCACTCTTAACTCTCTTCCCATCCCTCCTCGGAAAGCTTTATGAATGCTCAGGACTTTCAAAAAACAATCGCAGAATCTAAAGAATGGTAAAGGGCCGACGCACTGGCTCACACCTCTCATCCCAGCACTTTGGGAGGCCGAGGCTGCAGGATCGCTTGAGGCCAGGAGTTCGAGACCAGCCTGGGCAAAATGGCGAGACACCAGTCTCTACAAAAGAATAAAAATACAAAAATTAGCCGGGCGTAGTGGAGCACTCGCCTGTGGTCCCAGCTACTGGGGAGGCTGAGGCGGGAGGATCGCTTGAGCCTGGGAGAATCGCAAGGCTGCAGTGAGCCGAAATCGCGCCCCTGCGCTCAGCCTGGGGGACAGAGCGAGACCCTGTCTGAAAAATTAAAAAGAAAACGAAGAGTAGGAACGGACATTAGCGGGCCACCTTCCCATCCCATGGGGAGAATTTTAAGGTGGTACTTTTAAGGCGGGTGAGAATTGCCATCTGCGCTCTCCGCCAATCCACTCTTGCTCCGCAAACTTGGGGTCCCTGTAGGGTGGGCCCAGCTTTCACCCCAAAGCTTCTCCAGCTCAGTTCTGGAGACTCGCTCCGCTCCTGGTGGGGCCGGAACTCGAGGAAGAGGAGAGGGGCGAAGCGGCCCGAGGAGGCGGGGACGCTGCGACGGCGGCAGAAAGGCCCCGGGGCCCCGGAGCTCCGCGAGCTCAGTGCGCCCTTGGCCGGCTCCGCGCCTCCGCCGCAGCCCGGGAGAGCCCCGGGGACCCCGCGGCCAGCGCTACCCCGCCCCGCCCCCGCCGGCTTGGCGGCCGCGGCGCAGGCGTGTGCAGGAGCGGGCAGCGCGGAGCTCCCGGCCGGCCGAGCGTCGCCGCCCGCCCAGCCCTTCTCGCGCCCAAGTCGCCGAGCCCCGCCCGGACGGCCCAGACACCATGCGGAGGGTGAGTGCGCCGTCGCCCCGGGGTGCGGGGGCGGGGGCGTGCGCCGGGGTCCTCCCAGCGGGAATAGTGAGGGTGCGGCGGGGACGGACCTCGGCGGGGAGCGCGGTCGCCCCCGGGGGACTGAGGAGGGGAAGGGGCGCCGCGGGGACCCCGGGCCCGCACTCTTCGGGGCTGCGCTCGCACGTCGGAGCCCTGGGCCCGCGCTTGCGAGGTGGGCTGCGCCCGGCACTCCGCCCCACGCCTGCTGGCGAGCCCCTTCTCCGGCTCCCCTGACGCCCGCCTGGCTGCCAGAATTCTGCCCAAAGCCCCGGTCCTTCTTTGGGAGCCCGGGCAGCTCTGCTGGGCGTCGGTGGGGCTCCCTTGGCGCACACCCCAGAGACGGAGCCAGCCCCAGGTCCGGGCCAGGTGGGCGACAGGTCGAGGCCGGGGCTGGGGTTGGGGAGAGGAAGGATGCCTGCAC
The DNA here is from genome assembly GCF_028858775.2 of Pan troglodytes. Classification (NCBI taxonomy): domain Eukaryota; kingdom Metazoa; phylum Chordata; class Mammalia; order Primates; family Hominidae; genus Pan; species Pan troglodytes. The sequence continues at coordinate 101,710,927 of NC_072408.2, read as the reverse complement.
TCCGGCATTTGGAAGGCGCGAGTCTCCTCCAGGCACGGCCCGCCGACGGCGCGCAGCTCCTGGCCTGGGGCGCCCTCGGGGGCTGCGGCTGCTGCTTTACCGGCAGGTGCCAGGGAGCCCGCGCTCACCCCCACCCTCCAGCCAAGGCTGCCTGTGGAAAAACGAAAAATAAACAGGCTCAGCTGCAGTGGCTCTTCCACCTCCAGGGACAGCTTGGGGGACTGGTGCTGCTTGTTGTTAGCCCCGGAGAGAGCGCAGGCCCTAGTGCAGCTCGTTCTTACTTGTCTGGGGAAGTTAATTGACATGAAGATGCTGGCGACTTTGTAAGTTACTAGACCCGTTTGTATTTTAACTTTGGAAATGGAAGGTGCTTTAATCAAATACAGGATCTCAGCATTAATATGTGTGGAAAAGCAGTAGAGGAAACTTAAGGAAATCCTATTGGGTACCCTCCACATTGTCCCAGAACTCCTAAGGCCACCCTGAAGACAGTTTACGCGCCAAGGAAGGGGTGGAGGGGTATTTCCTGAAGAGACAAGGCTGAGAAGAAATGGAAGAAAACCAAACCAAAACAAAACAAAAAAAAGAGAAGAAAACAAAAACGGAATAAGACTCTCCCACCAGAGTCCATGCATTTCTCTAGGTTGGAACTTGAGGTTGGCTTGTTGCAAGGTACGTAGGCGCCTATTGCTTTGGTCATCTGAGTGGCCCTTTTAGAGATTTCCGCCTCTCAGCGGCTGGGCTGCTCCCAAGGGAACTCGGGCCTCTTTTTGCTGGTGGTACCAGAATTAAGTGTTCTGTGTGTGTGTGTTGAAGGGGGTGTCTTTGGAGGGAGTATAGAGCAAATGTGAATTGGCCCCAGCTGCCCCTGGAAAGTCTCTCAATGAGCTGACACGGAAATTTACCTGGCTTATACTTTTGGAGCTAGTCCAGACCTGCTCAGGTGTTTCTGGGGAGAACAGGATTCCAGCCAGGCTGGCCAGCTAGTTTGGCATGCAGCAGAAATGGAAACTGGCCGTGGTGAGGTTACTTGTTTGAACTCCAAATTCAGGGGTCAGCAACCTCCTTTTACCCTCAGTGCCTCAGGGTAATTAAAGAAAAGAGCCTGGATGGGATCCGTAGAAATGCGTGTTAGAGGGAGAATCACGATTTGGAGATGGAGGGCATTGACCAGAGTATCTTAACATGTGATCTGCCTACTACCTGCCTTAGGATGAAAGAGATGGATGCTTGCTGCAGATGCAGATTCCTAGGCTGTGTTTCAAACCTAATGAGTTAGAATCTCTGAAACTGGAGCTCGGCAATCTGCATTTTAAATACTCAGCCCCCACCTCCGTAAGACGTGTATTAAGCACCTACTATGTGCAGGCGCTGTTCTGAGCTCTAGGAATACTGTGAGGAACATGACATACAAAAGCCTTGTTCTCTTGGAGGCCGCATTCAAACTGAGAAATCAGATAATAAAGTAGTAAACAAATGTACAAATAATGTAGTTTCAGATAGTGATGAGTGCTATGAAGAAAATAGAGCAGGATTTGTGCCCAGGTTTGCTGGACTCCAAAGCCCTGGCTCTTGACATTACACTCTGTTGCCTACAAACTTTTTGTTTCTGCCCCAGACCCTGTCTGGTTCTGGAGAAGCATATAATTTGGCAGTTTGGCAGATGCATGTGGCAGCCCTTCAACTGTGGCAGATCAGTAACTGCAGAGAGAGAGTGTGCAGACACACTATTAGAATCAAAAGTAATTACTTTCCTTTGGTGTCCTTGAATGAAAGAGAAGGTGTGTAGGGAATGTACAGAGTAGGAGCACAGAAGATGCCCAGTATTTGGGTTGCTCTGAAGAGAGAAGCTGTGGTCTGAATGTTTGTTGTCCCCGCAGTTCATATGTTGAAATCCTAACCCTCAAGGTGATGGTATTAAGAGGTGGGTCTTTGGGAGGTGATCAGGTTACAAGGGCAGAACCTTATAAAGGAGGCCTCAGAGAGCTTCCTTGTCCCTTCCATGATGTGAGAAGACACTATCTCTGAACCAGAACTTGGGCCCTCACCAGACGCTGAATCTGCTGGGGCCGTGATCTTGGACTTTCCAGCCTCCTGAACTGTGAGAAATGCATTTTTGTTGTTTATAAGTCACCCAGTCTATGGGATTTGATTGTAGCAGCCCAAATGGACAGTGACAAAAGGCTAATGTTGTGCACACCGTGCTGTCCAGGGCTTTGAACACCAGAGAACCCCATGGTTGGGTCTTCTTTCACGTCTTCACATGGCTCCTTCCTATTTCCTTCATTATTTTTGAATCCAAAATGAACTCTTTCCATGCAAGCCAGGAGTTACAGAGGATTGGTTGCTTTAAAAAATTATTTGTGTTAGAAAAAGTTAGAAAGCAGTTGTGGGAGAATAATTATAATGGTAGCTACTTTTTTTTTTTTTTTTTTTTTTTTGAGGCAGAGTTTTGCTCTGTCACCCAGGTGGCAGGACGGTGGCACCATCACGGCTCACTGCAGCCTCTACTTCCTGGGCTTAAGCGATCCTCCTGCCTCATTTTTTAATTTTCTGTAGAGACGAGATCTCACTATGTTGTCCAGGCTGGTAGCTACTATTTATTGATTATTTTCTTTGTGCCACACATCTACTGGCTTCCTTCATTTTCATAACAACCTTTTAAGTTAAAAATTAATAGGTGATACATTTACATAGTATAAAATTTAAAAGCTATCAAAAGCTTACAATGAAAATAAGCCTTCCTATTCTGTTGCCCAGACAGCTAGTTCCCTTTCCTAGAAGCAATTGCTGTTAACTCATCTCTTCTGTCCCTCTAGAAATAATCTATGCATATATAAGCAGTTATATATTCATGCTTTTCATTTTTAAAAACACAAATGGTAGCATATAAGTATACTCTTCTTCACCACGCATTTTCCTCTCATACAAGATTGGTATTTATAGATTTATGAAGTTCTCTTTATATATATATATATATTTTTTTTTTTTTGAGACAGAGTCTTGCTCTGTTTCCCAGGCTGAAGTGCAGTGGCGCAATCCTACCTCACTGCAGCCCCAACTTTCTGTGCTCAAGTGATCCTTCCACGTCTGCCTGTGGAGTAGCTGGTACTACAGGCACGTGCCATCACACCCGGCTAATTTTTTTTATTTGTAGAGATAGGGGTCTCACTCTGTTGCCCAGATTGGTCTTGAACTCTCCTTAGCTCAAGGAATCCTCCCATATCGGCCTCTCCAAGTGCTAGGATTACAGGTGTGGTGCCACTGCGCCCAGCCCCAAGTTCTCTTTATAGCTGTAAATGTGAATATACAGGCATAACTCGAAGATGCTGCAGGTTTGATTCCAGACCATCCCAATAAAGTGAATATCTAAATAAAGTGAATCAAACAATTTTTTAGTTTCATAGTGCATATAAAAGTTATGTTCATACTACACTGTAGTCTATTAGTATGCAATTGCATTGTTTAAAAAAGCACACTGTATATATTTTATTTTATTTTATTTTGAGGTGGATTTTCACTCTTATTGCCCAGGCTGGAGTGCAATGGCGCGATCTCGGCTCACTGCAATCTCTGCCTCCTGGGTTCAAGCAATTCTCCTGCCTCACCCTCCTGAGTAGCTAGGATTACAGGCATGCACCACCACACCTGGCTAATTTTGTATTTTCAGTAGAGATGGGGTTTCTCCACCTCGGTCAGGCTGGTCTCGAACTCCTAACCTCAGGCGATCCACCCGCCTCGGCCTCCCAATTACAGGCGTGAGCCACCGCACCTTGCGGCACACTGTATATATTTTAAATAAAAATACTTTATTGCTAAAAAATGCCAACAATTGTCTGAGCTTTCAGTGAGTCATAATCTTTTTGCTGGTGGAGGGTCTTGCCTCAGTGTTGAAGGCTACTGACTGACTAGAGCGGGGTGGTTGCTGAAGGTTGGGGTGGCTGTGGCAATTTCTTAAAACAACAATGAAGTTTGCTGCAGTGATTGACTCTTCCTTTCATGAAAGATTTCTCTGTAGCATGTGATGTTGTTTGATAGCATTTTCCCTATAGTAGAACTTCTTTCAAAATTGGAGTCAATCCTCTCAAATCCTGCCTGTTATCAACTAAAGTTATGTAAAATTCTGATTCTTTGTTGTTATTTCAACAATGTCACAGCATCTTCACCAGGAGTAGTTTCATCTCAAGAACCACTTCTTTGCTCATTCATAAGAAACCTCATCCATTCAAATTTTATGAGATCGCAGCAATTCAGTCGCACCTTCAGGCTCCACTTCTAATTCTGGTTCTCTTGCTGTTTCCAGTGCAGTTCATTCCTCCACTGAAGTCTTGAACCTCTCAAAGTCATTCATAAGAGTTAGACTCATCTTCCAGACTCCTGTTAATGTTAATATTGTAAATGTTCATATTAAGAATGTTGTTAATGGCATGTAAAAATGGTGAATCCATTCCAGAAGGTTTTCAATTTATTTTGCCATCGGGGGCTCACTATGGCAGCTATAACACTACAAAATGTATTCTTAAGTAATAAGACTTGAAAGTTGAAATTGCTTCTTGACCTGTGGCCTGAAGAATGGATGTTGTATTAGCAGGCACAAAAACAACATCAATCTCCTTGGATATTTCCATCAGAGATACTGGGTGACTAAGTGCATTGTCAATGTGCATTAATATTTGAAAGGAATCTTTTTATTTTTTTTCTGAGCAGTAGGTCTCAACGTGGGCTTAAAATATTCAGTAAGCCATGTTGTAAACAGACGTGCTATCATCCAGGCTTTGTGGCTCCATTTATAGAACACAGGCAAAGTCAATTTGGCATAATTCTTAAGAGCCCAAGGATTTTCAGAATGGTAAAGGAGCATTGGCTTCAACTTAATGTCACCAGCTACATTAGTCCCTAACAGGAGAGTCAGCCTGTCTTTTGAAGCCATGAAGCCAGGCACTGACTTGTCATCTCTAGCTATGTAAGTCCTGGTTGACATCTTCCAATATAAGGCTGTTTGGTCTGCACTGAAAATCTGTTATTCAGTGTAGTCACCTTCATGATTGATCTTAGCTACATCTTCCGGATAACTTGCTACAGCTTCTCTATCAGCACTTGTTGCTTCACCCTGCACTTTTATGTTACAGAGATGGCTTCGTTCCTTAAATCTCATGAACCAACCTATGCCAGCTTCAAACTTTTCTTCTGCAGCTTCCTCTCTTCTTTCAGCCTTCATAGAATTAAAGAGAGTTAGCACCTTGCCCTGGATTAGGTTTTGGCTTAAGGGAATTATGGCTGGTTTGATCTTCTATCTAGACTGCTAAAACTTTCTCCCCTTCAGCAATAAGGCCGTTTTGTTTTCTTATTATTCATGTGTTCACTGGAGTAGCACTTTTAATTTCCTTCAAGAACTTTTCCTTTGCGTTTACTACTTGGCTGACCATTCACTGCAACAGGCCTGGCTTTTGGCCTTTCTCAGCTTTCAATATGCCTTCCTCACTAAGTTTAATCATTGCTAGCTTTTGATTTAAAGTGAGAGGTGGACAACTCTTCCATTTACTTTAATACTTAGAGGCCATCGTAAGATTATTAATTGGCCTAATTTCCATATTGTTGTGTCTCCGAATAGAGAGGCCCAAGGAAAGAGAGAGAGAAGAAGTGTTGGTGGATAGAGCTGTCAGGATATGCACAACATTTATATAGTTAAGTTTACCATTGCATGTGAGTATGGTTCATGGTGCCCCCCCCCGAAACAATTACAATAGTATCATTAAAGACCAGTGGTCACAAATCACCATAACACATACAGTAATAATAAAAAAGTTTGAAATATTGGGAGAATTACCAAAATTGTCCCAAAGACATGAAATGAGCATATACTGTTGGAAAATGGTGCAGATAGACTTGCTGGACACAGGGTTGCCACAAGCCTTCAATTAGTAAAAGAGACAATATCTGTGAAGTTCAATAAAGGGAAGTACACTAAAAAGAGGTATGCCTGCACTAGAATTTTTTTTCTGGTATTTTGCTATTATCAACAATGATGCAGTGAATAATCTTATATATTCATGATTTTGCATATGTGCAAGCATATTTGTATGATAAATAGCAGTGGAATTTCTGGGTCAAGTGATGTGAATACTTGTATTTTTAGTAGGTAAAGCAACATAGTGTAGGAGTTAGGAGCACAGACCTGTAGACAGATTGCTTGGAGTTGAGTCTTGGCTCTGCCATTTATATGTCGTGCAAGTCACTTAACCCCTCTTTGCCTCAGTTGCTTTATTTGCAAAATAGGGATAATAATGGTAGCTACCTAATAGGATTGTTATGAGGATTCTCTCAGTTTATGTTGTACAACAAATCACCCCCAATCATCATGGCTTAAGAAAATAACCGTTTTACTTGGCTCACAAATCAGTGGGTTGGTTGAGTGGCTCTTCTGGTTCTGCTTCTGTGGTCAGCTTGTGGGTCTGCTGGAGGCTGGGCAGTCTAGGATGACCTCACTCACATGTCTGGTGCTTGACAGCTGTGTTGGTCATCGGGGACTCATTTGGGACAGCATGCAATCTCTCATGCTCCAGTAGCCTAGCTACTTCACATGGTGGTCTCAGGGTTCCATAGAGTAGCCCAGGAGGGCGGAGCTCAAGCACTTTTCAAGCCTCTGCTTGTGTCACATTTGCTGCTGTTCCACTGACCAAAGCAAGAGTCAAGCTCAGAATCTGTGTAAGAGGAGACTCTCCAAGGTCAGGGATGCAGGGATACAGTGAAGGGAATCATTGCCACCATTTTTACAACGTGCCTCAAGAATCAAATACTATTTGTAAAGTGCCTGGTGTAGTGCCTGGCACATTTTAAGTGCTATATAAGTTTGTCAAGTTTGAAAAAAGAGCAGTATTACCAGACTGCATCCATAGAGATTGAACCAGTTTACACATCTACCAGCGTGAGTGCCTGTCTCCCAGTTTCTTGGAAACTGTATCAAAGTGGTTTATCCATGGAGAGGCAGATGTTCTTATCCCCATTTTACAGATGAAAGAAATGATCCTTGGAGAGGTTAAGTCATTTTTCTGGTAGTACAGAACCAAACTAGGATTTGAATCCTTTGTCTTTCTGACTCTAGAGCACCTCTGCTAGTCTTGCCACTCTAGACACAGGTGAGATTCCGGTGTCCCTAATGACCCCATCCACTGTTCTCCTGCTTACCCTTTGTACTTCATGTCCATCATTTCTATTTCACATTTGGATCTTGCTGGGTTGAAAAGGATCTGTCAATCTTTTGAATTCTTTAACAGTGATTTTGATTTCAACTTGGCCTACTGAAATCAAAGCCAAGTGTCTGCAGAGACAGCGGGCTCTTTTATGACTGTGAAGGGATGATAAAGGGAAACCTGTCATTTTACCTCTTATAAATGGAAAAAACAGATGAGTCTGGCCTTCTCTTGTTTATCCATTCTTTCTTTTCATTCCTCACATCCTTTTGCTTCACTTCACAACCCAGGAATTCCTTTCCCTAAAGGGGAAAGTGTGATGATGGGAGACAGTGTTTCTTGGTGGTTCAGGATGGGATCTCTGGAGACAAACTGTTTGGGTTCAAGTCCAGCATGGCTATTTACTGGCTGTGTGGCTTGGATGGGTTAACCTGCACTGAAAGGTTTTCCTGAGGTCTGTGATAATTTGTGGAAAGTGCTCCATTCTCATCATTACACAGCAGATTACTTTTGCTGTCTTCTCTGTTCTGTTTCACATCCCTTCTCCTCCACATGTATTCCTATGCCCCAGCGGTGTTTAATAATAAGGATAGCTAATATTTACTCAGCCCTTACTCTAAGCGCCTTTCATGTAATTAACTCATCTAATCCTCGCAACAAACCTATGAAATAGGTGCTGTTTTATTCCCATTTTCAAGTGAGGAAGCTAGATGCTGAATGCTAAGTAATTTTCCCAACATACCATGGCCAATAAATGATGTAGCAGGGATTTTAAATGAGGCATTCTGGCGCCAGAGTCTGTGCTCTTATATTTATGTGAAAAAAAAAAAAAAAAAAAAGGTGGGATGGAAGGTTGGGAGTTTAAAATTGAGAGCTTCTGCTCTAGATAAACTGCTGGTAAACTTACACACAGCCTCTGTCCCTGGCAGTGGCTGAGTACACCCAGCTGTGATTTCGGCTGAAAATCCCAGCATACACACAAAATAGGAACTTTAAATTCTTTTGCCAAAAGCCTTTCTACTTTAATAATTTTAATTCTGACAAGATTTTGGGCATCGTGCCTCCCTTGTAACTGAGGTGAGACACTGCGGAAAAATACATGGGGCTTAAAAAAAAGATTCGAAAATCAAGCTGGTTAGTTTCGAGGCTTGCCACCTCTTGCTTCTTTTGATCAACTGCTCTGGTGGTAGAGACAGCATTCACCAAAGCATCAGGAGAATAAAATACGAATACTGCAGATAATATGTAACTTTCTGAGTTTAGAATTGTGCATATCTTCAAGCTGAAGGACAGAACTGAAGCTGTTTCACAGGTGTTGGCATGTAGACTAAATGTAATGTGGTGACACTCCTCAAACACATATTTTAACATTGACTTCCTTCTGTGTGCTAGGAATCCACTGTGGGTGAGCAAGCTCTGCATGGCTCTGATCTTGCAGACTTCGCAGGCTCTGAGAAGACAGTTAAGCAGTACCATGAATTGTGGCATATGTGGTTGCAAAGGAAGGATCAATTACTGGGGGACTGTAGTGGGTGTTCCTAACCTAGTCTGAGGGATTCATAAAAGCCTTCCAGTATGATTGTAGCTGAGGGCTTGTCATCTATGGCTTTTACTATGTTGAGGGTATGTGCCTTCTGTGCCTAATTTGTTGAGAGTTTTTGTCATAAAGAGAGGTTGAATTTCATGAAATGCTTTTTCTGTATCTGTTGAGATAATCGTGGTTTTTGTCCTTTATTCTATTGATGTATTTATTGATTTGTGTGTGTTGAACCATCCTTGCATCCCTGAGATAAATCCCTTTGACGTGTTGTTGGATTCAGCTTGCTAGTATTTTGTTGAGAAATTTTTGTATTTATATTCATCAGAGATACTGGCCTGAAGTATTTATTTATTTATTTATTTATTTATCTATTTATTTATTGAGACAGAATTTCTCTCTTGTTGCCCAGGCTGGAGTGCAATGGCCTAATCTCTGCTCACTCCAACCTCTGCCTCCCAGGTTCAAGCAATTCTCCTGCCCCAGCCTCATGAGTAGCTGGGATTACAGGTGCCTGCCACCACACCCGGCTAATTTTTTGTATTTTTAGTAGAGATGGGGTTTTACCATGTTGGCCAGGCTGGTCTTGAACTCCTGACATCAGGTTATCCACCTGTCTTGGCCTCCCAAAGTGCTGGGATTATAGGCATGAGCCACCATGCCTGACCTGTAGTTCTATTTTTTTTTTTTTTTGCTGGGTCCTTGTCTGGTTGTGGTATCAGGATAATGCTGGTCTCATAGAATGAATTAGGAAGAATTTTCTCCTCTTTAATTTTTTGGAATACTTTGAGAAGAATTCGTGTTGTTCTTCTTTATAAGTCTTGTAGGTTTCCACAACAGTCATCTGCTCCTGGGTTTCTCTTTTTTTGGGAGATTTTTTATTACTGATTCAGTTTCATTAATCATTATTGGTCTGTTCAGGTTTTCCGTTTCTTTTTGTTTCAGTCTTGGTAGGTTGTATGTCCAGGAATTTATCCATTTCCTCTGTTATTCAGACCAAAATCTTGAAGAACGAATCCTCAGAAAGCCCATCAACTGCTACTCAAATGGCGACAAGCCTGCAAGCACAAGGTTTAGTGAGAGTAGAATTGCTGCTAACAGTGAATGTGGAGGATTCTGATCTCAAATTGTAGATGGTTCTGTGAGGCTTTTTGAAGTCTGGCCCATATCTAGGCCTTTAAACCTTAGTAATAGGGCAGGGGATCATCTAAATTTAGGTCTACTTATTTTCCATGCGTTCGAACATTTTGTTGTTGTTGTTAGACTAGACTTGCTTCAAAATTGACTTGAACTGTAGTGCAGTTCTTGGCATGTTTTACTAGTAATAATAAAAAAATCACTTAATGATCGCTATGTGCAAGGCATTGTGCTAATACATACACACGTTTTGCATATACATATGTATATTTCACTGACTCTTCAAAACCGTCTTTTTCCTTTTTGCAGTAAGCAACATTTATTCATTCATTTATCTCACATTCTTGGGCTGAGTTATGGACTAGGGCTGCCAAAATACATGGCCCCTGAGCCGTAAGAACTTAGTTTACTGAGGATCAGACTTTTAAACAAATAGTTACCATGCAGTGTGATGACTGCATTAGCAAAAACATATCTAAAATACAGCCTAGAAAAAAAGGTAATTAACTTTTCCAGACAGGAGAGAGGTGTTGTGGTGTCAGGGGAATTTAATTTTAAACAGGACATGGCATCTGAACACATTCTTTGTAAGTCCCATCTTTTTTCCTCAAGCATGATCTAGCTACTCTGACCTTCTCCTGGTCTCTTCTGCTCAAACAGCACGTTTTCCTTTATCTTACAATTGCACTCTTTATTCTGCAGACAGTCCTCTCTTGCTTTATTCACTGATAGTTTATTGTTCATGGCTGCCTCTTTTTATTTTTACCTTTAATCACATTATTAATTTTTATTTTTTGTAGAGTTGGGAGTCTTCTTTTGTTGCCCAGGCTGGTCTGGAACTCCTGGCCTCTAGTGATCTTCCTGCCTCAGCTTCTTAAAGGGCTGAGATTACAGGTGTGAGCCACCATGCCCGGCCTTCTTTTAAGTACAATTAAAATTTTTTTTTTCTTTAGAGATGGGGTCTTGCTATGTTACTCAGGCTGGTCTTGAGCAGTTTTTCAAATTAAAATTTTAATAACTTTCTTGAGGAATGATTCATATATTGTAAGACTAACCTGTTTTAAATGTATAACTCAATGGTTTTTAAAGTAAATTTACTGAGTCAAAAACCACCACTTGAAGTAGTGGCATTAATCTCATTTTCTCAGGTGGAGAGTGGGGCTCAGGGAAATGAGGTTTTGGATCCGTACACATCCAGCTAGTCCCTCGCAGAGCTGGAATTCAAATGAGTGTAATGGCTCATTAAAGCATACTTAAGTTTGCAAGAGGGAAATAAGCCCATGAAGTTTTTGAGTAGAAGGGCGCCTTTATTACCTTGGAATCTAAGGACTAGTTATATCATGAAACTAGAAAGTGTCATTCACAGAGGGTTTAGGTAAAAACACTGCCAAAGAGGACTGAATTATGTGTAGTTTGAAAGATGAGTGAAAATACTCTAACAGTTGACCCAACAATCCATGTGTGTAGCAAAGCCACAAATTAAAATGTTTACTTGCAATGTTAATAATGAACCGCTTTGGTTACTTTCATTCTAAACCATTATGCTTATTATTTAGCTTTCCAGGGTACTTACAAATGTTAATTTCCTGATAGAGAATATTTTCTTATTCTCACCCCCAAGCAAGCTGTGACATGGAATAGTCCAACAGTCAATTCATAAGAGCAAGGCTCTCCCTCTCTTTCCCATCCAAATTATGGGGTTTGAAATGTTCTGACAATTGAATTAGTTGACTGGTACAACAGTAGCGAATGCTTTGTAATTTGTGTTGCCTTCAGAGATGGCAAAAATTAGGCTGCTGCTAATAGACCAGAACTGTCTGGACTCTGACAAGCTTCCCTCCTGCCTTCAGCAGAAGGGAAGACAGTGGCTCCTGCTATTCAACTCTGAATTATGTTTTACATGCCACAGTTCTGATTTTTTTTTTTTTTGAGACAGAGTCTCGCTCTGTCACCCAGGCTGGAGTGCAGTGGCATGATCTCGGCTCACTGCGATCTCTGCCTCCCAGGTTCAAGCGATTCTCCTGCCTCAGCCTCCTGAGTAGCTGGGATTATAGGTGCGCACCACCAAGCCCAGCTAATTTTTATATTTTTAGTAGAGACAGGGTTTCACCACATTGGTCAGGCTGGTCTTGAACTCCTGACCTCGTGATCTACCCGCCTCAGCCTCCCAAAGTGCTGGGATTACAGGTGTGAGCCACTGCGCCCGGCCCGCAGTTCTGATTTTTGAATATCAATGCTGTGAAAATGACAGCAGTGCTCGAGATAGTTGCTGACAGGGTAAAGCTACCTATTCCCTTTGCTAAAAGGAAGGCTCAAACGCAGCCTGTGCAGAGGGCTCTGCTGGGTTAGTATGCTGGGCTCCTCTCTTTATGCATTCATCATTCCAGTAATGGAGTTGAATGTGCAGAAGGCCTTCCCCGCCCCTGTTTTTGGGCTAAGAAGCCACAGGAATAGTCTCAATTCAATACTGGGACACTCAGGCAGGGATAACTAGATTGTGTTAGACTTTACAGGTCAATATCAAAGGAAATGTATTTCAGATGATTCTAAGTTCAGTATTTTATTTCATATTCAGCAAACTAAGGCTAGGTCAGAGTCAGTTTTCAGGAAGCAACCTAACACCCCTCCTTTGCCCTAAAATGGGAGTTCACAAACTTTTTCTGTGAAGAGGCAGATAGGAAATATAGGCTTTGTGGGCCATAGGGTCTCTTATTGCAATGACTTAACTCTGCCTTAAAATGTGGAAGCAACCATAGACAACACATGAAATGAATGAATGTGGTTGTGTTCCAGTAAAACTTTACTTATGGATGCTGAAATCTGGATTTCATATCATTTTCACATGTCATAAAATACTATTATTCTGATTTTTTTTCAATCATTTAAACATGTAAAAACCATCCTTAGCTTGTGGATAATACGAAAACAGGTCATGGGCTGGATTTGGCCAGTGGATTGTAATTTGCCACCCTTTGCCCTAAAGCATTAGAGATTCCTCTAATGTATTCCAGGTATGCGTGCAATTGTTTTCCAGTATGTGAGCCATCCTTTTCTGCCAAAGTCCGTCTACCTATTCAGGAGGTAATACAGAGTGACATGGATAGAAAACCAGAAACCCAACTGAAACCAGGACATTTCAGTCTTCCGCCTTCATCACTTGCTGCCTCCTCTCTCTCTCCCTCACACACCTCTACTTGATGCTCATGGCACCCTTTCTTGATGACATGGGATCTCATTTCTATTCTTTGGGATCCTGGTAAGTTACATTAATCAGAAATGTAGAATTTTGCATTAAAATTAAAATAAAGCAATTAGCATTCAGCAGAATGTTACAGAAGTAGTAAGGGCAAGGATATTGTTTCCTTTACAGAAGTGGGTTTGGAAAGATCTATTTGTTTTCTTTATTCATTTTCAGATAATTTCTCATTACTGGTTATAAAATGAAATTAGTTGAGTATTACAAGCTGTGTGCTCTAATACAAATTTATTGAAGTTCTATTTGAATGGATTTTTTTAGTGCTTATGTAGTGAATAGTGGTTATTTGGGATGCAGAGGTCTCTCTGAACTATGGACAGGTGCAAGAACTGTTCAGGCACACCACAGTTATTGGTTGGCTGCATGAATAGTCTGTGAGATGAGACCCAAGATCAGGTTAGAGTTCACCTATGCTCAGAAATTTGGTGCTCAAATAATGGTGTAATGGAGGCAGCATTGCACTATGACCTCTAAACTGACGCATACAGGCTTGTGACTTATTTTTCACATCTGTGAAATAGAGATGATTGACATGCACTTGATTTGTCAGAATCAAGTGAGACAGTTTATGTTTGCCAAGTCTGAGTGTAGTCTCTCGTTCATGGTTCACAAACTGGGCTGGTTATTAGAATCAGTTGTGGAAGTGAGTGGGGCTTTCAGGAAATACAAATTCCCAGGCTCACCCCAGACTTACAGAATCAGAATTTCTATGATAGGACCTAGAAGTCTAAATTTTTTAGACTTTGGGAAGCTCTGATATGTTCCATAAACCTCAGCAATGGATTTAAGTAAACCAAATACTTCCCTCAACCCAAGCTTGGACTTTTTCACTAAAATTTCATACCATTTGTCTTCATGAACAATAAAGGTATAGGAAGAAAGAGGGTCAGGAAGGGTACAAAGTATCTTCCCTTTATCTTCTTGGGGATGTCTGTTTCAGCAAGTAGAAGCAGAGCAAGAGCTGGTGTTTCATTGTCCAACCTGGTGAATGAACTCCAATTGCGTTTTTTACCCCTTCAGCTCTCCCTCTGCAGCCCTGAGATTTATGGTGTTGTTTTCACCTTCTTCTGTGCATTGAAGCATATTTGTGAAGGAAAGTCTAGATTGTGCACATCATAAATGTACAACAGATTGACAATATCCTTTCCAGTTTTGCTACTCAAAACTCATCATTGAAAATGTCTTTTTGAGTTATTTCTGGAAATAACACAATTGTAGTGTTGGCACATATAGATCACAAACACAAAAAGAATCTCAGTAGTTCTAAAAAGATAAACTAATTCTGAATTTCTCACATTTTCTGCATTGCTGCTAATTTACATGTGAGTAATTGTAGATTTCAAATGAATGAAAGCATCCACCTCCACACTGGAAGCCCAGATTGTTTACCGCAGTAGAATTCAGTAGTATGTACATACACACAAATGCTCTCATATAGTACTCTGCAACTTCCTGATGTTTGAGAGCCACAACAAAGTATTCTTCTGTTTGCAAAACTCCTACCACAAATATTAAGTATTTACTATTTTCCAGGTACCTTGTTAGCAATTTAAATAAGGCATAGTTCCACAGTCCTTATCTTGGAAGTTCACAGGCTAGAAGGAAGATGATCATGAAATAAATCACTGTAGAAAAAATAAGCTTTAATATTAATCCTTTTAAAAATCAAATCATCTTTCAAACTGTATTCATTATAAAAGTAGAGAATTTTTCCCATGGAAAAAATACGAGATCAATGTATTCATTCTGATCCTTTATACTATATCCCTGTTTTTATTAATTTTAAGGAGATAATCCTTTGAAAGTAAGTAGATGCCTAACAAATATGTGAGGGACTAACAGGAGAGTATCTTGTACATGTAATAATGCAGTTGGATGTGTTCATACCTGTCGTGCAGCATCCATTTCAAGCTTCAGCTATCTCTGGAAGATGACTTTGTTTTTTTTTTTTGAAATGGAGTCTCGCTCTGTCACCCAGACTGGAGTGCAGTGGCATGATCTCCACTCACTGTAGCCTCCGCTTCCCGGGTTCAAGCAGTTCTCCAGCCTCAGCCTCCCAAATAGCTGGGACTACAGGCACACACCACCACACCTGGCTAATTTTTTTGTATTTTTAGTAGAGACGGGGTTTCACTATGTTGGCTAGGCTGGGCTTGAACTCCTGAACTCAAGTGATCCTCCCACCTCGTCCTCCAAAGTGCTGGGATTGCAGGCGTGAGCTACCACGCCCAGCCTGGAAGATGTCTTTGGATGCTGGGTCTCTACTCTGTGTCTCCAAGTCTCCAGAGATAATTTTCAGCAAATTCCTGAATACCACCACTTTCCTACTCTCTAATGTTTCTTAAACTCAATATATGAAAAATGAAACTTATTCTTACTCTCAAACCTGATCTTTTCTTTTAGGTTTCTTATATCAGGGAGCCCTGTTGCCATTTTTCCAGATGCAGAGGCTTCAAACTTTGACATCATCTCTGACTCTTCCTCCCTCTTGACCCTAATCAGGAGCCAGATGCTATTGGGCCTTTGTCTTCCTTCCTGTCCACTGGAGCTAATTTGGTTTGGCGCTGTGTTCCCACACAAATCTCATCTTGAATTGTAATCCCCAGTGGTTTTCCCCATGATGTTCTTGTGATAGTGAGTTCTCACAAGAACAGATGGTTTAAAAGTGTTTGGCAGTTCCCCACCTCTCTCCTGCTGCCATGTAAGACATGCCTTGTTTCCTCTTTGCCTTCCACCATGATTCTAAGTTTCCTGAGGCCTTCCCAGCCGTGCAGAACTGAGTCAATTAAACCTCTTTTGTTTATAAATTACCCAGTCTCAGGTAGTATCTTTATAGCAGTGTGAAAATGGACGAATACAGGCACCTTCCTGCTATTAGATCTTTGTTTCTCAAACTAGCATCCAAGGACTCTTAAAAGGCTCCATGCAATATTCTTGGGGATTTGAGTGTTCCTCATCTTAGGTTTTACATGTCCGGGATAATCTAATAATTTTTGTTTTTTGAGATGGAATCTCGCTCTATTGCCCGGGCTGGAGTGCAGTGGTGCAATCTCAGATTACTGCAACCTCCACCTCCCAGGTTCAAGCGATTCTTGTGCCTCAGCCTCCTAAGTAGCTGGGCATATGCCACCATGACTGGCTGATTTTTTTTGTATTTTTAGTAGAGACGTGGTTTCACCATGTTGTCCAGGCTGGCCTTGAACTCCTGACCTCAGGTGATCTGCCTGCCTCACCCTCCAAAAGTGCTGGGATTACAGTGTGAGTCACCACACCCGACCCACAAAATTAACAAGTATGTGTTTGGGGTCATCAAAATTTATAATTGATGAGTGATTCTGCTGCAGACTTGAACATTCACATTTGTGTTGTGTTTGTGTGTTGGCTCTAAGTTGGGCAACTCCTCCTCTGGGCTCTCTTTGTGCCATGCTTTGTTCTTGTTACAATTGTGTGAGTCCAACTTTCCTAGTGAACTGTGAGTTCAGAAGACAGGGACCTTGTCTGGTGTATTTCTGTGTCCCCAGAACCTAGCATTGGGCCTGGCACATAGTAGGTACTTAAGCTTGTAGCTGTTGTGCATATCATGTTTTGGAGTCTGCTTTTGCTCCCATACACATTCCCATGCATGGCTGTAGTTAATTTAATGTTTATGTAGTATTTAGTCATGTTGATAGATGACATTTGGCTTAACCATCCTTTATTTTTAGATGTTTGGATTATTTTCATTTGTTGGCTATTTTAAGTAGCATAGTTAAAAACATCTTTGAGAAAAATTATTTTCTCTCATCTAGATTGTTTTCTTGGGAATTCCTTAATGAAATCACTAGATCAGCCAGGGGCTGTGGCTCACGCTTGTAATCCTGCACTTTGGGAGGCCAAGGTGTGCAGATTACTTGAGCACAGGAGTTCAAAACCAGCCTCGGCAAAATAGTGAGACCTTGTCTCTACAAAAAAATTTAAAAGTTAGCTAGGTATGGTGGCTTGTGTGCCTGTAGTCCCAGCTACACAGGAGGCTGAGGTAGGAGAATGGCTTGAACCCACGAGGTTGAGGCTGCAGTGAGTCACTGCACTCCAGCCTGGGCAACAAGCAAGACCCTGTCTCAAAACAAGAAATTACTAGGTCAAGCAGTTTTATTCCTCTTGTAATATGATTGTAGGATTTAGTGTTTATGAAGAGATCAGACTGAGTCATAATGGATAAACTCTTTTTAGATATGTTTCTTTCATTGGAATCAAAGTTGAAAGAAAAAATGAAGATGCTTCTCCTTCTGCCACCTCACCAACATTGCTCACCTGGGCCATTTCAAACCTTCCTCTGGTTTTTCCATCTGCAGCCACAACTTCAGTGATGGAGGAAGTACATGTTACGTCAGCCAGAACCACGTTTCCAACATGCAGATCTAATCATGTTGTCGGTCAAGACACAGCGGTGGCCTTCCATTGCCCACAAGATCAAGTCCAGCCACACTGTCAGGGCCGACAGAGTCCTTCAGGGTGTGGCCTCTGTCTCCCTTTCTAGGCTTCTCTTTGGCTGCTGCCCAGATGCACTCCCTGCCCACCCAGCAGGCACTATTTTCAGTTAGGAATGTACATGCTGTTCCCTCCATCTGAAAGGGACTCCTCAACTCCTTCCTTCTGGTATCACCTCACTCACCCTTCAAGGCTCAGCTTCAAGTCCCAAGGCTCAGCTTCAAGTCCCTCCTCCCAGCCCTAATAAGGTAATAACCTGCCCCACCCCATTCTCTCAGAATTTTTCCATCCTTCGTTAAAGACTTTGTCACCCATATTGAAGCTCTTTGTTAGTTTTTTTCATCTTTTTATTTAGATTATGAGCTCATTAAGGACAGGAATTTTTTTTTTTTTTCTTGAGACAGAGTCTCACTCTGTTGCCTGGGCTAGAGTGCCATGGTGCGATCTCAGCTCACTGCAACCTCTGCCTCCCGGGTTCATGCCATTCTCCTGCCCCAGCCTCCTAAATAGCTGGGATTACAGGCATGTGCCACCATGCCTGGGTAATTTTTGTATTTTTAATGGAGATGGGGTTTCACCATATTGGCCAGGCTGGTCTCGAACTCCTGACCTCAAGTGATCCACCTGCCTCGGCCTCCCAATGTCCTGGGATTACAGGCGTGAGCCACTGTGCCCTGCCCAGGACAGGACTTTTGTCAGTCACTTTGTGACTAGCATATAGCTGGTCCTCAATAAACATTTTCTGAATGAATAGAATTGTTATTTTGGTTTACATATATATATGTAAAGTAGTTAAGGTAAGTCTACTTATTGATAAATTGAGAACCCTTTTATTGTATCTATGATAATTCTCAGTTGTTCAGAATATCAGTAAATGTATTAAACTCTTCCTTCTCCAACCATTTGACATGCGTTTTTTGTTGTTGTTGTTGTTGTTTTGTTTTTTTTAATGGGCAGCAGTTGTAATTTTGTTTATTAACTAAACTGTAAACTCTAGACTGTAAGCGATGTGAAGAAATGTCGGTCGGGTGCCGTGGCTCATGCTTGTAATCCCTGCACTCTGGGAGGTCAAGGCAGGAGGATCACTTGAGTCCAGGAGTTTGAAACTAGCCTAGGCAACATGGCAAAACCCTGTCTCTACAAAAAATACAAAAATTAGCCAGGCGTGGTGGCATGTGCCTGTAGTCCCAGCTACTTGTGGGGCTGAGGTGGGAAGAACGCTAGAGCCTAGGAAGTCAAGGCTGCAGTGAGCCATGATCATGCCACTGCACTCCAACCCAGGCAACAGACCGAGACCCTGTCTCAAAAAAAAAAGAGAAATGTTGGATAAACGTGGTGGCTCATGCCTATAATCCCAGCGCATTGGGAGGCCAAGGCAGAAGAATTGCTTGAGTCCACAAGTTTGAGACCAGCCAGGGCAACATATAGAGACCCTGTCTCTACAAGAAAAATTTAAAAATTAGCCAGACATGGTGACACACACCTGTAGTTCCAGCTACTCGGGAGGTTGAGGTGGGAGGATTGCTTGAGCCTGGGAGGTCGAGACTGCCATGAGCCATGATTGCATCGCTGCACTCTAGCCTGGGTGACAGAGAAAGACCCTGTCTCAAAAAAAAAAAAAAAAAAGAGTCTAGTTCACCACCATTTCCCTAGTGCTTAGTACTGTTGGGAACCTGGTACCCATTAGGCACACAATAACTATTTGTTGAATGAGTGGAAAGGTTGAAAAAAGGCCCAAGCACGTGGCATATCACAAACCTTGACATTGGGAAAATTTATGCATACATATCTGTCCTATTTCATTCATCATTCTTCTATTCATGTGTCCGTTTAACTTGCTGTTTTCCTTGATAACCCCTGTGGCCTCTTCTATGTCCACCATTTCATGACTCTGAAAGCGTATTTGAGTCCTGTCATCTCCTGCCCATCTCTTTAGTGGGACACATCTTGGAATACAAACTTCAAGCCAGGAAGCTAATACCTTGGTGTAGTAAGCAAGATAGTCCCTCTGTTCCACAACAAAGAGGTCAGAGTCTCTAAGGCTGGCCCCTTCATTTACCTCCAATATGAAGTCCAAATCAACCTCCTGTTGTTCCTGGGAATAACTAACTAAATCACATCTGCACGGCGGAGCTGATTTATAGGGATGTGATGTTATCTGGAGCCTGCTGCCAAAACCTGCAGAAGTCATCTTGAGGGAAACATGAAGTATTGGCAGAGAGATCACATCTCCCCTTTCCTGTATTGAGTCTTCTTGGGATATGTGTTTCATTTCTTGGGATCCTGGTGAGAATTTGCATGTTTTTGACCACAGCATATTACAAGGAAAAATTCCATCTACTAATTAGTTTCTCCCTTGGATTACTAGTCCTATTAAAAAGCTTTGTAAGGGAATAAGAAACTGAGGTAGTAATTACTAGTGGGGAAGGAGTAACATAGTTTCATGAGAGGAAAATGTCCTCAACTATGTTTTGGAGCAATGGGAGACAGAAGAAGACTTAAAAACAAATACAAAAGCAACCTGGGATGGCGGCAAAAGTCTTGCTATTTGGTTCATTAAAAAAGGTGTTATAAATTCTCAATGACCTACTCCCAGGCTTAGGAGTCCTATTAAAACCCTGCTGTGTGAGAGCTAAAATCTTAATTGAAAATAGAGCAGATTGAGCCAACACTGTATTTATTAAAGCTATTGTCAATGCTCACTGCTCTCAAATGGATTTTTCTTATGATGCTGGAAGGACTATGGGAAGCTTTGCAGTCCAGAGCATCATTTAGCTTTAGCTGCAGGGCTAGCTGGAAACCATAGTGCCTAGCAGCACAGAGCAGGGGCTGGGTGTCTGAGTGGCAGGGGCTGACATAGCTATACTAGAAGGAGGGTTGCACGTTCGTGGTAGATGGCACAAAATGAGGCTGACTCCTATGTCAGGACATATACATGAGCAGCCACAGGAGCAAATGAATGGTGCCATGCACACAGAAGAAAGCCAAATGTTGGATGAAAGAGCACCAGGGAGGGCAGAGGAAGGCCAGGGCTTGGATCTGATAAAGATGCTGTGTTTCTGTAGCTCTGTATCCAAGCCCGTTGAAGTATCCTTGTCTCTTAATTTCAGGGGAAGCTAATTCTTTTTTGTTTATTTTTTTGATTGTGGGTTTAAAAAATGGACACATGATATTTTACATACTTATGGGGTACATGTCATATTTTGTTACATGCATAGAATATGTAATGATCAAGTCAGGGTACCCATCACCTTTAGTATTTATCATTTCTCTGTGTTGGGTGCATTTCAGGTTTTTGCTTCTAGTTATTTTGAAATACTGCAATACATGGTTTGTAACTATTACAGTCACCCTACTCTAGTTTTTTTTCTTCTTCTTCTTTAGATGGAGTCTTGCTCTGTCACCAGGCTGGAGTGCAGTGTCGCGATCTCAGCTCACTGCAACCTCCGCCTCCCAGGTTCAAGGGATTCTCCTGCCTCAGCTTCCCGAGTGACTGGGACTACAGGCACATGCCACCATGCCCAGCTAATTTTTGTATTTTTAGTAGAGATGGGGTTTCACCACATTGGCCAGGATGGTCTCGATCTCTTGACCTTATGAGCCTCCCACCTTGGCCTCTCAAAGTGCTGGGATTACAGGCATGAGCCACCGTGCCTGGCCGTACTCTGCTCTTGAATATTGGAACTTATGCCTTCTATCTAAGTCTAGGTTTATACCCATTAACCTCTTTTCATCCCCCTCTCCCTTCCCAGCCTCTAGTGTCTATCATTCTACTTTCTACTTCCATGACATCAACTATTTTTTAGCTCCTACATATGAGTAGTATTTGTTTTTCTGTGCCTGGCTTATTTCACTTAACATAGTGATCTCTAGTTCCATCCATGTTGATGCAAATGACAGGATTTCATTTCTTATGGCCAAATAGTATTCCATTATGTACATATACTATATTTTCTTTACTCGTTCGTCCATTGATGTACACTTAGGTTGATTCCATATCTTTGCTATTGTGAATAGTGCTGCAATAAACATGCACGTGTACCTACCCTTTGACATACTGATTTATTTTCCTTCGGATAAATACTTAGTATTGGGATGGCTGGATCATACTATAGTTCTATTTTTAGTTTTTTTTTTTAAATCTCCAAACTTTGTTCCACAATGGATATACTAATTTGTATTCCCACCAATAGTGTGTAAGAGTTCCCTTTTTCCACATCATTGCCAGCATTTTTTTGTCTTTTTAGTAATAGCCATTCTAACTGGGGTAAGAGATCTCGTGGTTTTGATTTGCATTTCTCTGATGACTAGTGATGTTGAGCATTTTTTTTTCATATACTTCTTGGCCATTTGTACGTCCTCTTTTAAAAAATGTCTATTCATGTCCTTTGCTCACTTTTCAATGGAATTATTTATTTGTTTGTTCACTGTTGAGTTGTTTGAGTTTCTTGTATATTCTGGATATTTGTCCTTTGTTTGATAAGAGTTGGCAAATATTTTCTTCCATTCAACAGGTTGTCTCTTCCCTCTGCTGATTGTTTCCTTTGCTGTGCAGAAGCTTTTTGGTTTAATATAGTTCGATTTTTCTATTTTTTTTTTATTCCTGTGCTTTTGAGGTTTTAGCCCTTGCCTAGACCAATGTCCTGAAGTGTTTTTCCTATGTTTTCTTCTAGCAGTTTTATAGTTTTGGTTCTTATGTTTAAGTTTTTAATCTCTCTTGAGTTGATTTTTATATATGTTGAAAGATAGTGGTCCAGTTTCATTCTTCTGCATATGGCAATCCAATTTTCTGAACACCATTTATTGAATGGGGTGTCATTTTCCCAATGTGTGTTTTTGGAGGCTTGGTCGAAAATCAATTGGTTACAAATATGTGGATTTATTTGTGGGTTCTCTATTCTATTCCATTGGTCTCTGTGTCTGTTTTTATACCAATACCATCCGTTTTGGTTACTATAGCCTTGTAATATATTTTGAAGTCAGGTAGTGTGATGCCTCCAGCTTTGTTCAGTATTGCTATTCGGGCTCTTTTATGGTTCTATATGAGTTTTATGATTGTCTATTTCTGTGAAAAATGATGTTGGTATTTTGGGCAGTATGTTTATTTTAACAATATGAATTCTTCTGATCCTTGAGCATGGGATGTCTTTCCATTTGTTTGTGTTCTTTTTAATTTCTTTCATCAGTGTTTTGTAATTTTCCTTGTAGAGATCCTTTACCTCTGCTATAGTTTGGATATTTGACTCGCGAAACCTCGTGTTGAAATTTATTTCCCATGTTGGAGATGGGGCCTCATGGCAGGTGTTTAGGTCATTGGAGCAGATCCCTTATGAATAGATTAATGTCCTTCCTGGGTGGATAGTTCTCACTTTATTATTTCCCACAAGAGGTACTTGTTAAAAAGAGCCTGGTGCTTTCTTCCCCTCCCTCTTGCTTCCTGTCTCTCACCATATGATCTCTGCATACAACAGCTCCCGTTCTCCTTCTGCCATGAGTAGAAGCAGCCGGGAAGCCCTCTCCAGTAGCAGATATTGGTGCTGTGCTTCTTGTACAGCCTGTAGAACCATTAGCCAAATAAACCTCTTTTCTTTATAGATTACCCAGCCTCAGATGTAGCTACACAAATGGACTAAGACAACCTCCTTGGTTAAATTTATTGTTAGATATTCTATTTTTTATAGCTATTGTAAATGGGATTGCCTTCTTGATTTCTTTCTCAGCAAGTTCATTATTGGTGTATAGAAATGCTACCGATTTTTGTATGTTGATTTTGTACCTGAAGCTTTACTGAATTTATTTATCAAATCTAAGAGTTTTTTGGTGGAGTCTTTAGGTTTTTCTAGTTATAAGATCATATTATCAGCAAAGAGAGACACTTTGACGTTTTCTTTTCTGATGTGGATGCCTTTTATTTCTTTCTGTTGCCTGATTGCTCTGGCCAGGACTTCCAGTACTTTGTTGAATAGGAGTGGTAAAAGTAGGCATCCTTGTCTTATTCCAGTTCTTAGAAGAAAGGCGTTCAGCTTTTCCCCATTCAGTATGATGTTACCTGTGGGTTTGTCATATATGGCCTTTGTTATGTTGAAGTATGTTCCTTCTAGGCCGAGTTTGTTGAGAATTTTTTTTTTATCATGGAGGAATATTGAATTTTATCAAATGCTTTTTCTATGTGTGTTGAAATGATGTGGTTTTTGTCCTTTATTCTGTTTATGTGAGGAGTTGCATATGTTAACCATGCTTGCATCCCTGGGGTAAATCCCAGTCAAGCTGTCCTCTGCCCCACCCCTGGTGGCGTGTGTAGGCACTGGCTCCACAGCCAGGCAGGGGTAGGGTGATCCCTATAGGCCACTGGGGAAATGGCCAGGTGCAGGCAGCAGCCTATGTGCTGTGGCCCTGCTACTGGGGAGGGCAGGGTTGCTTTCAGTGGGAGCAGCCATAGGCAGGGGTCTGAGGGATGTGTACTTCACTAGCTTTGGCCCATAACTACCTGCATGACTAGCTGTGGTCAGTGGAATTGTCCTGGGGCATGTGAAAATGCACAGCTGCCCCTCTGCAGGGGGTGAAAACTGGGTCGAGTTTTTTCCAGTGGCTGCCTTCTTGGCCCCTGCAATGTTGGCTGAGGGGGAGAAATGTCAGTGGGACTCCGGGGATGTGGAGATGCAGGGGCTGTTGGGCCCGGGACTGGTTGCAGTCTGGTGGGAGCTGGGCTTTCAAAGTGGCACTGTGCTGTAGGTGCTTAAGACTTGGGGTTTGTGGGACCCAGCATGAGTTCCCCGTCTGGAGCAATGTCTCTGGTTGCACAGTCTCCAGGCAGCGCCTTAGGTTAGTCTCTGGGCCCCCCAGAGTGGAGGGGCTCTCTTGTGGCTAAGATTGCAGGAGTCCGTGGTGGGAATGTGGCACTTATCCTTTCTCTCCATTGGGAAGCCTGTCCTGGATGCCAGCCCACCCTGGCAGAGTAGGCTGCCTTGCTTCTGTCTCCTTCCCTGCTTTAGATGTTTCCTGTCATTTCTCTGTTGAATTCCAGTGTTCTGTCTTAGATGATCTATTTGAAGTGTGACTATCTACTCACTATTTTGGTTCTTCTTGTGGAAGAAGCTGTAGGAGATGCCTCTTGTCAACCATCTGGAAGACCCTTGGGTTGATGCTTAAGTGCCCATAGAAGCTCATGCATGTGTTTCCAGGGACCCCAGTCCCTCTCCACCTTACACAGCAAAGGAGAGTGAGGTGGAGGCTATTTATAAGGATTGATGGGGGAAAAACACATTTAGAATGAATGGGTGATTGCCATTTGAGTCTGCATGAATTTAGGATTCTCCAGCTACTAAGAAGAGAGAAAATGTCCAGTTTTGTTGTTGTTTTGCTCCCCTGCCTCCCAGCGAAGAGGACTGAAAACACATTTTGGCTGAGAGATAAGTGATCACACTTGAGAGGGAAGAGCAGTGATGTAGGAAGGAAGAGACTGGCTGGGGTGCTGTGGGACCAGTTATGCTGGTCATTTGTTTTGTGATTTTGGGACATGTGGAGAATGTGGTGTAGGGGAAAATTTAGGGGGATTGGCAGACATAGGTCCTGGGTTCTAGTTCTAGGTCTGCCATAAATTCATTGTCATCAGAATTGAATCTTTTTCTTTTTTTTTTTTTTTTTTGAGGCTGGGTCTTACTCTGTCACCCAGGCTGGAGTGCAGTGGCGTGATCTCGGTTCACTGCAACCTCCACCTCCCAGGTCAAGTGAATCTCTTGCCTCAGCCTCTTGAGTGGCTGGGATTACAGGCATGCACCACCAAGCCCAGCTAATTTTTGTATTTTTAGTACAGACAAAGTTTCATCATGTTGGCAAGGCTGGTCTTGAACTCCTGGCCTCGTGTGATCCACATGCCTCGGCCTCTCAGAGTGCTGGGATTACAGGTATGAGCCACTGTGCCCAGCCCAGAATTGAATCTTGAGCATTCATTTGGGTATAGGGTCTTTTGATTGTTTAGGAAACAGTGAAGTTGGTTTCCACATGGGTTTGACATGGAGTTTTCCTCAATGTGAAGCAAAGGCAGAAGGAAAATGGTGATGTGTTTGGCTTTTCGTGAAGGTAAGTATATGTAATGTAATGGACTCTCCTTTATTCTAATATTGGGGATGCCCTACTTTTAATGTTAAATTCCTTTATGAAGTGATGGTGAAAGAAGTAGATGGTGGTTGGATTTTTTTTTTTTTTTTGAGACAGAGTCTCGCTCTGTCACCCAGGCTAGAGTGCAGTGGTGTGCTCTTGGCTCACTGCAACCTCTGCCTTCCAGGTTCAAGCAATTCTCCTGCCTCAGCCTCCCAAGTAGCTGGGACTACAGATGCATGCCGCCATGCCCGGCTAATTTTTTGTGTTTTAGTAGAGACGGGGTTTCACCGTGTTGCCCAGGCTGGTCGTGAACTCCTGAGCTCAGGCAATCTGCCCGTCTTGGCCTCCCAAAGTGCTGGGATTACAGGCGTGAGCCACCGTGCCCAGTCTGTTTTTATTTTTTAATGACTTTATTGGCAACATAAAAAATTGACAACATTGTTTTAATCCTTTAAATTTGTTTTGAAATTTTAATGGTACACAGAATCTGTAACTCTTACATCAGATAACCTTTAAAGTTCCTTCCGGTTCTAACAGTTGGAGGTTCTAACCTTTTCTCACCACCTGTGAATGTGAGGCGAGAAGTTCAAGTGTCACTTTATGTTTGTGTCCTAGAACAAGCCATATTTTTGCCTGGAAAGATCATAGTGCCATGATGTAAGTGTTTTATGAGTGCCTTATTTTCTTCAACTGAAACAAAACTTGAAGTATTACCTTAAATCTTAATTTGAACAAAGATTAGAATGGAAATAGTGGAAAAACATTCACTGTTATACATTGCTGATGGGACTGTAAATTGGTGTAGGGCTCAGCAAAGTTTTTCTGTAAAGGGCCAGATAGTAAATATTGGAAGGCCTCATAAGGTCTCTGTCACATGCTCTTCCTTCTCCCTCTCCTTTTTCCTCTTTTCTTTTCTTTTTTTAAACAACTCTTTAAAAACATAAAAATATCCTTAGCTCGTGGACTAGATTTGACCTGTGGGATATAGTTTGCAACCCCAGTCTAGTGTCTCTGGAAGTGGTTTGGCTGTATCTAAGTTATGAATACATGGTTGTGCAGAGAGTGACTATGTAGGAATTTATCCTACAGATATTCTTGCACCTGTGCAAAATGCCCTGTGTACAAAGGTACTCATGGTAACATTGTTTAAAAGAGCAAAATACCAAAAGCATTGTAAATATTCATTAGTTTTTAGGCACAGGTTAAATAGAATAGCTATACAACAGAATATGATACAGTCTTTGAAAAGTCTGAGGCTATTCTTTATGAAGTAAGGTCTGCGATATAATATTAGGAGGGAAAAAAGCAAGATGCAAAATAATGTTTTTAGGATAATACCATTTATAGTCTAAAAAGAACAGGCCAGGCACAGTGGCTCACGCCTTTAATCCCAGCACTTTGAAAGGCTGAGATGGGTGGATCACTTGAGGTCAGGCGTTCAAGACCAGCCTGGCCAACATGGTGAAACCCCATCTCTACTAAAAAATACAAAAATTAGCCAGGCATGGTGGTGCGTGCCTACAGTCCCAGATACTCAGGAGGCTGAGGCAGGAGAATTGTTTGAACCTGGGAGGCGGAGTATGCAGCCGAGATCATGCCACTGCACTCCAGCCTGGACAACAGAATGAGACTCTATGAAAAAAAAAAAAAAAGAATAGTGTGTGTGTGCACACATGCTTGCTCACCTGCATACACATGCACTTGCACTTATTGTATGTACCGAGCATGTGGTAACTGTGGTTGTCACTGAGGAGAGCAACTGAATAGTGTAGGGGCAGGAGTGACAGGAAAACTTACTTTTAAACTTTATATTATTTTGTAGCTTGTGAATTTAAAGCCATGTACATGTATCACCTATTCAAAAAATAAGTTGAATTAAAAAAACTGAAAATTGGGTAAATGATAATTTTCACTGTGGAAAATTAAATTATTACTTGAAACAGATCTGAATCATTCTTCAATCACAGATGAACGTGCACTGCCCTGAAAAATGTACACATTCCATTCTCTTTCTTTACATGAAGCTGCTTTGATAGAATAATAATCTTAGCCCGCCTTTGTTCACCTGAGGTGGTGTGATACTCATCTGGAGAAGTTGGGTTGAAGGTTATGCTGTTGTTGGTGTCTCTTCTGATTTTTAAAATTGTGAGCAGATAGTCGTACTACAAGTTGACATGAACAATGAATATGTGTGAAGAGAGTTTAGTTTGGTAACAAAATAAAATCTATAGGTGTGGAAGGTTGGTGCTGGAAGGCTCACTGAGACTCATCCAACCCATTGGTTTTTTCAATATCCTAAGAGATAGAAGGCTTGTCCGAGGTCAGGCAGTTAGCAACAGCAGAGCCTAAACTTAGACTTGCTGATGTGGACAAAGCTGTGCCACTAGTGAGTGTTACTGTGTATAGCCTCAACCTTGATTTTCTATATTCCTGATTCACTGTAAGGTGGAGATGTGGAACATGGCTCCCCAACGGCCATTCTTCCCTGAGTCATACCCAGCCATGGAGACTGTGTTCTTTCCCCCAGCCCTTCCCACCTGAGAGAGCCTTGAACAGCTCACTTAGCAGTTCTTGTTCCTTACCCTGACCGGAAGGCCCAGCTATTCCTTTGGGTCTCTGAGACAGCTAAAGTGTTGGGCTAACGAAAACCACTGTCTTTTCTGCAGGGGAGGGGTAACTTGTGGCCAAACACTATGGTGGAGAGAAGATGTGAGAGGAAAAGATGCAGGATCACTGATGTGTAGATGTAGCTGAAGACGGAGAAGGGATACGGTGTGGTAGATTGCAAGGGCGGCCAGTTCCCCACCTCTCCCTGGATCCATGCCTTTGCAGTTCTTTTCACTAAAGAGACACCCCTCGAGTCTGGGCTGGCCTCTTTATTTATTTATTTGTTTGTTTATTTATTTATTTTAGACAGAGTCTTGCTCTGTTCCTTGGCTCTGCTTTTCTCTAACCTGGAGGAGGTTGCTGAAATTTCTGCCCAACGGAAAAAAAAAACAAAGGGACCAAAACAGGATGTAAGCAAAGTTTTAATATTCCAAACCAGGAAATAAATGATGAAATGCAGAAAAGGCAGGGAGGAAATTCTAACTGGCACCAAGTTGGGAGGTCAGCGTCAATAGCCCACAAGATGCTGACGAGGACTTGTAGTTCCCAAAAGTTCTTTAACTTGTGTTTCTTGTGAGTTGAAGTAACACATTTTTTATTCCTTCTCCATCACCACCGTTTCTAATTCCCAGTCATCACCAAGCTGGAGTGCAGTGGCGTGATCTAGGCTCACTGATGCAACCTCCACCTCCCGGGTTCAAACAATTCTTCTATCCCAGCCTCCTGAGTAGCTGGAATTACAGGCACATGCCACCATGCCTGGCTAATTTTTGTATTTTTAGTAGAGACGGGGTTTCGCCACGTTGGCCAGGCTGGTCTCGCACTCCTGACCTCAGGTGATCTGCCCATCTTGGCCTCCCAAAGTCCTGGGATTACAGGCATGAGCCACTGCGCCTGGCTTGGGCTGGCCTCTTGACATTGGCTTTGGCCAACAGGATGCAGTAGTAGTGATGGAGGGTATGCCAGCTCCAAGCCCAGGTCTTAAGAGACTGCATGATCCTGCTTGCTCTCTTGCACATACACCATTGTCTTGCAGATGTTCTCAGAGCAGAGCTGAATTACCGTAAACTTCCCAGCCAAAGACTTCCTAAATCAGCAAAGAACCAACTGATTGCAGGGTGGTAATTACTCCAGGGCCAGTAATCTCAGCCAGGATCAGCAGAGCCACCTAACTGACCACTCCAGACACTTGAGCTATGAGCCCTTACTGCTGTATGCTAGTGAGGTCCTCTGATTGCTTTTGCACAGCATTACTGTGAACTAGATAACTGATGCACATGGGGATGGTGGGAAATGGACAGGCAGTGGTCCTGCGTTCAGAAATGGAGAAACTCTCTCCTCCTCTCCTCCTGTATAACACTGTCGGAAAACATGGAGCCGTATTTCTGGTACAGTAGGAAAACAAAATAAAACAAACCAGCCACGGCCAACTCTCAGCATCAGGAAAGTACAGCATAGTTGGTGAAGTGCTACAAAGGGAAAGTGAACCTCCAGGCAAGGACTGTATCTAGCAAAGCTGTCAGAAATGTCAGCAGTGGCTGGGTGCGGTGGCTCACGCATGTAATCCCAGCACTTTGGGAGGCCAAGGTGGACAGCTCACTTGAGGTCAGGAGTTCGAGACCAGCCTGACCAACATGATGAAACCCTGTCTAAAATTACAAAAATTAGTCAGGCATGGTGGTGGGCACCTGTAATCCCAGCTACTTGGGAGGCTGAGGCAGGAGAATCGCTTGAACCCAGGAGGTGGAGGTTGCAGTGAGCTGAAATCATGCCACTGCACCAGCCTGAGTAACAGAGTGAGACTCCGTCTCAAAAAAAGAAAAAAGAGAAAAAGAAATGTCCATGGTAATACTAGCATTTCAAAGGACTGCCTTTCCTTCCTCCATAAATCGTTTAACTTCATCTATTGGGAATTTTGTCCTTTTACCATGGGGTCGTGGGTTGCTTTTCCAATTTTACTAATGAGCTTATTCGAGTTCCAGATATGAGATAATTCCCCTGTTCTATGAGTGCTATCACACTCTAGTAGAAGAACTATCCAAATCATATGAATAAAACACCGGATAAAGCACATGAAAAAGTTCAACAAGAAATGCTCATGAAAGAGTAATTCAGGATGTATATGTAACATTTTATCCTAGGAATATGAATTTTTTAAAGGAAGTCTGTAACTAGACTCTTTGGTCAGTTTCAGTTAAGATAAACTATATGATGATCACAATAGATTCCTAAATTACATTTGACAATTCAGTACCTGTCGTTAATTTAAAAAATATAATTCTTATAAAAATAAGATTTTTTTACATGATTTATGTATATTATAAACCAAAAAATAAATTTTGTATGTCTGTGCACCCACACATACATATCTCTTAAACCAGTATTTAATGTCATACTCAATAGTGAAACATTAGAGATTTCCTTTAAAATAAAAAAACTAAGATGATATTTATTATTCTGGAATTTGTTGTCAGTGCAATAAAGCATGAAACATATGAAATATAGCTGATAGTAGGAAGTAAAAAGTTTTTTAAAAAATAAACAACATAATTACATAACAATAAAAAAGAAACAAATGTATGGCAACACTCCTAAACTTATTGACAACTCAGTAAAGTTGTGGATTTATACATGAAGAATAATAGCTTTATTATATACCAGCAACAATCTGTTAGATATAATAGAGAAAATGCTTCTAGTTATAATAACAGCAAAAAAGCGTAAAACCTTTAGAAAAACTCACAGCACATTGCTGGACTAAGTAAATAATGGAATTTACTAGGAGATATTTTTTAAAATTTTGAACAAAGGAGATATCAGGTTTGTGGATATTAGAACATTGAATATTTTACATGTATTATTTTTCTCCAAGTTATTTTGTAAATTTTATGTTAAGCCCATGTAGTTCTGCAGAAAACGTTCATTGCTACAATCTCTCTACGAGCTCAGTTTGGTAATGTGTGGAGAAAGCCTTGAAAGAGTCCCTGTCCTTTAGGCTGTAAGGAACAGAAAACCTGGTAAAAATGGTTTACACAGAAAGAAGTTTAGGTTTATCATCTCACTGTCCAGAGGTGGAGTGTTTCCAGGAAATTCAGCAGCTCAAAAACATCACAAAGGACATGAGTGTTTCCTTTTCCTTCTCCGCCATCCTGAGTATATCAGTTTGTTCCCATAGACTTAAGTCCTCATAGTCAAGATGGCTGCATCAGTTCCGGGCGTTGCATCTTTATACACTCATCTCTAGAGTTGAGAAAAGGAACCATTCCTTCTTGCATGGGTATTTGTAAAGAAAAGCTTTTTCCAAAAGCTCCCAAAAGACCTCTCTCATGTCTCACTGGCCAGAATTGCATTAAATGGCCTATACTAAAACAGGTGGTGGGCTAGATTTAGCTAGTAGCTTAGACTATCAGGATTCTCCTTTCTCTTCCTTGTTGGGGAGAGGCTCCTCACTCTGAGCACATGGTAGAACGTAAGGTAAACAATGGAACAAAATGTGTCTCTGCCAGCAAAGAAGTGTGTGTGTGTGTGTGTGTGTAGGGGGACTGGCTTTGACTAGCAGTCTATACTCGTTGAATCAAGAATTTCAGTTCTAGAAGCTTATTTTAAAGAAATAAGCACAGAGTTGAACATAGCTTTCTGTACTCAAATGAACAATAATACTTACAATAATGAATAAATAATTTCATTATTTAATTATAGAAACTACAGAAACATATGCACAGTTTTAAATTATTGTACATCCATGATAAATAGAATATTTAAACCATTAAAAATTACGTTTTCGGACACTAATGGCATAAGAAAAGCTCTATTGAATGTTTTCAGTGGGAGGAGAAAGATATGGAATTAAAACTAAGTGGATTTCATTTTCATTCAGTCACACTAATATACTGAAGACTGGGGAAAAACACCACCAGAATGTTGGTTTTATTCTAGTGATAAATTATGGGCGGTTTTCTCCTTTTCTGTATTTTCTGACTTTCTCCAATTAGTAATACTTTTAAGATCAGAATAATTAACAGCACTAAAATCACACACTTCAATTGTATCAGTTAGATTTTGCTGGATAACAAACTATCCTAAAATGTGGTGACATAACTATTTAGCCCATGGTTCTGCAGGCAAGCAATGTAGGCTGGGCCCATGTGGGCAGTTGTCTTCTTGGCTGGGCTGGCTCATCTTTATACCACATGTGTTCTCGTTCTCCAGCAGCTAGCCTTGACTTGTTCTCATGGCTGTGAAGCAGGGTTCTGAGAGGGAGCATAAGAGAGCAGAGCCTCGTGGGCCTGCGTTCAGAACTGGCACATTACCAACTCTGTCTGCCACATTGTGTTGGCTAAAGTAATCCACATGGCCATCCCAGCTTTAAGGTTTGGTAAACAAACTGTCTCCCTTGATGAAAGAAGCCACATAATCACACTGAGTAAAGGGTGTGGATACAAGGGAGTGGGATGGAGGATTTGGGGCCATTTTTGCAAGCAATCTATCACTTCATCTTAAAAAGAAAGAAAACAGCAACAAGAGTCTTACCCAAAGATTAAACAAATAAAATATGAACTAAAAGGCATACGTTTAGGTGATGAGAACTTTGTTTTTTGAGACGGAATGTCACTTTGTCTCAAAATCATATAGTTCATTGCAGCCCAAAACTCCTGGGCTCAAGTGGATTCTCCCACCCCAGCCTCCCCTCCTGCCTCAGCCTCCTGAATAGCTGGGAGCACAGGCATATGCCACCATACCTAGCTAATTATTTATTTATTTATTTTTAAAGACGGGCTCTTGCTATTTTGCCCAGGCTGGTCTAGAACTCCTGGCCTCCCAAAGCACTGGGATTATAAGCATGAACCACTGCATGTGGTTGATGAGAACTTTTAAATAAATGCTTTCCTTTAAGGTGATGGGGAAGATTTTATCTTTTCTTCTCATTCATGACTGGTTGAGAGTTTTGTGACAGCATATCTCTTGAGGAAGCACTAAGCATTTAATCAAGAAAGAGAGAGGAGAAAGCAAAACCTCTCTGTAAATGAATTAATATTGATGCACTTTCAGAATTTGTTCTTTGGGTGTGTTAATAACTCATTCTATGCGGGTCTTCAAAGTGCTGAGTGATGGGACCATAGCCAGAAGCAACAGGCTGGAGCCTTGCCATGCTTGGGGGCTTATCACTTTTCATCCAGGTCCTCGCAGCAGTGGGAATTAGGAAAGACCCTTGGGGTACAGCCTCCAGTGAAAATAGAGGATACATGCTGTTCCTCCTGGATGCATGGTCATCATGGCTGTGGTATTCATTAGTGAGAGAGGCTCTGATGCATCCCAAACTGGGGGTGTCTGGGCAACCTCAGGGATTTTATGGGAACCTGAAGCCTTAGGATACGCGTGCTGCATCTTCTTGGAGCATTGCTTTGTTTGGTTTAGTTTTCACACTTTTTTTTTTTTTTTTTTTTTTGAGACAGAGTCTCACCTTATCGCCCACGCTAGAGTGCAGTGGTGCGATCTCAGCTCACTGCAACCTCCACCTCCCGGGTTCAAGCGATTCTCCTACCTCAGCCTCCTGAGTACCTGGGATTACAGGCGCATGCCACCACACCCAGCTTATTTTTGTATTTTTAGTAGAGACAGGGTTTTATCATGTTGGCCAGGCTGGTCTCGAACTCCTGACCTCAGGGGATCCACCCGCCTCGGCTTCCCAAAGTGCTGGGATTACAGGCATGAGCCACCACGCCTAGCCTAATATGAGTATCTTAAACAACATGGTATGTTTATCAAAGTGAAAACATTTACCTTGGTACAACACTGTTAACTTTAGTTGTTAACTACATACTTTATTCACATTTTCCCAGTTTTTCCTCGAATGTTATTTTCTGTTTCAGGATCCAATCCACATTTTATTTAGTTGTCATGTCTCCTTAGTCTCCTCCGATGTATGATACTTTCATCTTCCCTTGTCTTATATGGCTGCTATAGTTTGGATGTTTGACCCTTGCTAATCTCATGTTGAAATCTGATTTCCAGTGTAGGAAGTGGGTGCCTAATGGGAGGTGTTTGGGTCATGGGGGTGGATCCCCAGTGAATAGCTTGGTGCCGTCCTTGTGGTAATGAGTGAGTTTTCACTCTGTTAGTTCCCATGAGAGCTGGTTGCTAAAAAGAGCCTAGCACCTGTACTCTCTTTCTCTCTCTTTTTTTGTGATAAGGTCTTGTTCTTTCTCCCCGGTTGAAGTGGACTGGTGTGATCACGGCTCACTGCAGCCTCAACCTCCTGGGCTCAAGAGATCCTCCCACCTCAACTCCCCGAGTAGCTGTGACTAAGGCACGCATCACCTTGCCCAGTTAATTTTTCTATTTTTTGTAGAGATGGCGTTTCACTATGTTGTCTAGGCTGGTCTCGAACGCCTGGGCTCAAGAGATTCTCCCCTTTTGGCCTCCCGAATTGTTGGGATTACAAACATGAGCCACCGTGCCCGGCCCCTCTCCTCTCTCTTGCTTCTCCTCTCACCATATGATCTCTGCACACACCAGTTCCCTTTCACCTTCTGCCATGAGTGGAAGCAGCCTGAGGCCCTCACCAGAAGCAGATGCTGGCACCATGCCTCTTGAATAGCTTACAGAACCATGAGCCAAGCATGCAGATGTTGCTTTATAACAACACTAAAAGGCTTGAGACATATGACCTTGACACTTTTGAAGAGTCGTGTTCAGGCATTTTATAGAATGTTCTTCCATTTGGGTTTGTCTAGTGTCTTCTCAGGATTAGACTGAGGTTATGGACTTTGGGGACAAATACGATTCAGGTGATATGCTGTTCTCACTGCGTCCTGTGAAGGAGTACATGATGTCAAGATGGCTTGGTACTGGTGATGTCTCATATCTTCTAGGTTTCACTACTGTAAGGTTACTGTCTTTCCCTTTCCATCATTGATTAAGTAGAGAGGAATCACCAAGTCCAGCCCATACTCAGGGCATGGGGGGATTAAGTTCCACCTCATGGAGGAGTATCAAAGAGTCTGTGGACATATTTTAAAACCACCACAGTAATTAATATTTGTATTAGTATTCAGCTAGGAGATATTTTAAGGTTGTGCAGATAATGTTTCTCCATAAAGTTTCACACATTAATTTTATCTTCATCAGTGGATCTTGTTAAAGCAGTTATTACTATGGTGTTTAATTGTGATTTCTTCTTTTCTTTCTTAAAAAAAATTATAAACTGTAAAGTTCTGTATTAATGTCCATAATCCTGCTGTCACCGAAAGTGCAACAGCTGATCATTCCCAGGAAGACTGAAGGCCATAATTTTTTTTAGGGCAAACATTTCTGCTCCAGTGAAATACAGGTGATTTTCTATTTTCCTAATTCTTTCTATAATTATTAATTAGAATTCTTTTGTAAGGAAGATCTGTCCCTTTTGCTATATTTACTTAGTCACTTATTTATTTCAGTATAGGCTCACAGATATTTGTTTTATTCTATGATCTTATACTACTATCCCCCCTTTTTTCCCTCTAATTTGTTCCAGCTTTGGCTATTGGGAACTCCTTCAGTTTGGCTTCTACGTCCATTTGACATGCCCCATCTTTCTTCTTTTTTCCTTTTCTCACCCTTTCCTTTTTAAAAAAAGCACCTCCTTTGCTTTCTGGCATTCTAAGATGTCCAGGTTCATCTTGTATTTTCCTTGCTGCAGTTCTTGAGCCAGCCATTTCTTCAAGGAACACTGGTCTCTTGGAGGTCATCTGGAGGATGGTATTTAGAAACCAAGATCCAGATACTAAGTGTGCTTGTTGCTGTAGGGACATCACAGCTTCAAGGCCGCCTGAGTGGAAAAAGCTAGGAAATATATGTGACATGTACACCCATATATAGTATATATATATATATTATGTATATACACACACATCCCTATATTTCTGTATCTGTGTGTGTGTATAAAACAATGCCGGCCAGGCATGGTGGCTCATGCCTGTAATCCCAGCACTTTGGGAGGCCGAGGTGGGCGGATCACGAGGTCAGGAGTTCGAGACCAGCCTGGTCAATATGGTGAAACCCCGTTTCTACTAAAAATACAAAAAAATTAGCCAGACATGGTGGCGCACACCTGTAGTCCCAGCTATTCAGGAGGTTGAGGTAGGAGAATCGCTTGAACCCGGGAGGAGGAGGTTGCAGTAAGCCGAGATTGCGCCACTGACTCCAGCCTGGGAGACAGAGTGAGACTCTGTCTCAGAAAAATACAAAAAACAAACGAACAAAAATCAATGCCATGAGTCATACTGATATTGCGACATCACTTTTACTCAGTAACTTTTTGGAGAACATGATTTAAAATTTTTTTTTTTTTTAATGAGAATAAACTTATACAGTTGACCTATTAGGATGGCATTTGGCCACAAGCAAAAGAAGAGTTATCCAACAGTACTGTAAACAAGCAGGGGTCCACATTCCTCACAGTCATCCTTGGAATAAGTGGAGGCTGGCCTGGGCACAGAGACCAGGACAGTGTTAGTCCTCAGGGCTGAGATCCTCTTGGCCTTCCTGGCTCTTTCCCCATGGCGGCAGATGGCTGCTATAGCAGCACTAAAGGCAGTGGAAGGGTCAAAAGGCTTCTTTTGTGTGATATGGTTTGGATATTTGTCCCCGCCCAAATCTCATGTTGAAATCCAATCCCCAGTGTTGGAGGTGGGGCCTGGTGGGAGGTGTTTGGGTCATGGGGCAGATCCCTCATGTCTTGATGCTGTCCTTGATATAGTGAGTGATAGTGAGTGAGTTCTCAGGAGATCTGGTTGTTTAAGTTTGTGGCACCTCTGCCCCAACTCACTCTTGCTCCTTCATTCGCCATGTGACATGCCTGTTCCCATTTTGCCTTCTGCCATGAGTAAAAGCTCCCTGAGGCCTCCCTGGAAGCTGTGCTCAGGATGCCGGTGCCATGCATGTACAGCCTGCAGAACAGTGAGCCAGTTAAAACTCTTCTCTTTATAAATTACCCAGTGTCAGGTATTCCTTTATAGCAGTGCACGAATGGCCTAATATGCTTTGCATAAACCTATGTCTTTTTTTTTTTTTTTTTTTTTTTTGAGATGGAGTTTTGCTCTTGTCGCCCAGGCTAGAGTGCAGTAGCATGATCTCGGCTCACTGAAACCTCTGCCTCCCAGGTTCAAGTGATTCTTCTGTCTCAGCCTCCCGAGTAGCTGGGATTACAAGCATGTGCCACCATGCCTGGCTAATTTTTGTATTTTTAGTAGAGACGGGGTTTCACCATGTTGGCCAGTCTGGTCTTGAACTCCTGACCTCAGGTGATCCGCCTGCCTCAGCCTCCCAAAGTGCTGGGATTACAGGTGTGAACCACTGCACCTGGCCAAACCTATGTCTTTTTATTGGGAAAGGAAGGTTTCCCTGCTGACCTCCCTGTTTAGTGAGACCCGAGTTATTCTTGCCTTTGACTTGTCACTGGCCAAAGAGAAGGAGAAAACCAAAGAAAAGGTTGAATCCCATCATGATTCACTTTCTGAGGCTGAGAGAGGGACCTGTCCTCCCTCAGATTGGGCTCAAAGGGGACAGAAAGGGCTGCTGGGTGTGCACATAAATATAGGGTGGCCTAGGATGTAGACTTCTTAGGAACTTTTAAAGATAGGAGATACTTAATGCTTACCTTCCAGGAGGAGAAATGGAGGCACAGAAAGGTTAATATACTGGCCAAAAGTCACAGAGTATGTGCTGGAGCCAGGGTTGGAAGCCAAAGAGTGTGGTTCCAGAGTCTGTAGACACACGCTAGCCACAGGCACGTTGGATACAGTACACTCTGGGATCTGGACCTGCAGGAATGCAGGCCCGTGTTGAAAAGGTGCCAACCCGTCTGGCTCATTGTGGGTCCTGGCAGTCCACATTGCAGGGTCACCTTTTTGACTGAGATGTTTTCTGTTATAGTTGTCCCTTAGGCAATGTGAAGAGGCACCCCTGTCCATTACACCGTAATTCGACTTGGCCTTCTGGATCATTTTATATGTTGACATTTGCCCAAGAGGAGCCTGGGGATTAGACTGGAACTTTTCTTTGCTCTTGTTTTTTTTTTTTTTTTTTTCCTCCCTTGAGCCATAAAATTTTACTGGCAGGTCAGGGGAAGAACCAGGGGTAAGGGTCCCTTCCTTCCCATCCTCCTACCCAGGAGACGTGCTTTGAGGAGAGCAGAGGCCCCGGAGCCTGCAGCCTCAGAGGACCTTGGAGGTGGACAGGTTGTTGTAATGATCTTCCTGGCCCTCAAGCAGGCTGCGATAGGTGGTGATCTCCTGCTCCAGGAGCCGCTGGTACTCCTGATTCTGCCACTCACCATCAGCTCGCACATCGCCCAGCTGGGCTTCAATACTGCTGATCAGTGCCTGGATCTGCACCAGCTGGGCTCCAAAGCATGCCTCTGTTTCTGCCAGTGTGCCTTCTAAGGGAGCTTTCACGCTGAGCTGCGACTGCAGCTCAATCTCAAGACCCTGGAGGGTGCGCCGCAGGTCAGTGACCTCGGACCTGCTTATCTGGAGCTGCTCTATGTGGCCAGTGACCTCATGGTTCAGTTCCTCAGTCCAGCTGGTGAACCAGGCTTCAGCATCCTTCCAGTTCTGCTTGGCCATGATCTCATATTGGCTTTGCCTGTCACTCAGGATCTTGGCAGGTCCGAGCCGAATCCACCCTCACATGGACCTGGTCTCCCACTTGGCCCCTCAGGGCATTGATTTCCTCCTCATGCTTCTTCTTCAGGTAGGCCAGCTCTTCCTTCAGGCCTTTGATCTGTGCCTCCAGATCAGTCCTGGCCAGGGTCACCTCATCCAGCACCCAAACACTCAAACCAAACTTGGTTCAGAGGTCATCTGCAGCCAGTTGAGCATTGTTGATCTGCAGGACAATCCTGGCGTTCTCAATGGTGGCACCCAGAATCTTGTCCCGCAGGTCCTTGATGGTCCTGTAGTAGTGGCTGTAGTTGCGGGAGGGCCTGTGCCCCTGCTTCTGGTACTAGTCACGGAGCTTCACCTCCAGCTTGCTGTTGGCTGCCTCCAGGGCGTGCACCTTGTCCAGGTAGGAGGCCAGGCAGTTGTTGAGGTTATGCATGGTGACCTTCTCGTTGCCCGCAAGCAATCCGTTGGACCCAGCCAGGATGCCGCTGTAGCCCCCCGAAGGAGGACAAGGACACGAAGCAGACAGAGGACACGGACACGCCGCGGCTGCTGGAGCCCCTGTGCCTGCTGGGGGACTGGAACTTTTCTAGTGAGCAGTAGAGACTGCAGTCCAGCTTGTAGGCAGCCACAGTGCTGAAGGAAGGAGCAGCCATTAGGATAGTTATGTGCTTGTCCTGGCTCTGTCACTACAAAGATTTGTGACCTCAGGCAAGGTCCCGAATCAGATGGTCTTAAGACAGTGTATCATCTCATCTGACTTTGATGGGCACAGACATACAGTCCCCCTTTTTCTGTCTCATTTCCCTCATCTGTGAAATAGGGGAACTGGAGGGGTAATCTGGATAAACCTTAACATGCTTGTCAGAGGAAAGTGGGGCCCTGAACAAGAGCTGGGAGGCCCCCAATACTTCTCTCTGCTATCTGTTCTGTGTCTTCTGTCCACTCCTTCATATGAGCTACAAGGAATCTCTGCAAAAGAGGTAAGGTGGGAACTCAAACTGAGAGGAGTGGAGACTGAGGACAAGCCAGGAAGATACGTGCCGAGAAAGATGCCAGGTGAACTCGATCTTAGACCCCACGGCGCGTTCTCCCTGGGCCCTGGCTAGTGTCTGTCAGTCAGTGATCTCAGAGTCAGCAGAACTATTTCTCGCATCTGGATGCCAAAAAGCAGGAAATCCCTGGTCTTGGCTGGGATCGGGGGATAATCTCAGATGTGAAGGATAGGGCAGCAAGCCCTCAGATAGGCTTCCAGGCAAGTCTTGTCCCCAGTAGGAGCCCATAATTCCTTTTTTCAGCCACTTGGATCTTTTGCTTTTTAGTTTTGGTGACTGATCTTCTGTTCCAGCCAGGGAAAAAAAATTTTCTGCGCAGAGGCTTGCTCCAGGATTCTCTTTCTTCTTCTTCTTCTTTTAACTAGGGACTGCTGATGTCGTCACTTCTGTTTTATTTTCTTTTGGAATTTATTCCTATTTTACAGGGTCCTTCCCTGGCCTGATGCTCTCAGGCATAAGCTTCGTGGTTAAGCTTCCCCCTTCCCCCTAAGTCTTGTTCTCTTCCCAGACACAGGCACTTCCCCCTTGGCTGTCTGAGTAAACACAGGCCCTGCCTCTTGGGATTCTACCTAATAGCCCTTTTGCCATTTGAGGCCTGGCCTGGTATCAAGTTTCTTCTTTTAAAAAACAGCCTTGGGCTGGGTGCTGCGGCTCTGCCTGTGAGCACTTCGGGAGACGGGAGACGGAGGCAGGCAGATGGCTCTGGGTCCAGGGGTTTAAGGCCCGCCTGGGCAACATGATGAAACCTCATCTCTTCAAAAATACAAAAATTAGCTGGGTGTGGTGGCATGCACTTGTGGTTCCAGCTATGGGTGGTGGGGGCTCTGGAGCAGGAGGATTGCTTCTGAGCCTGGGAGGTGGAGATTGCAGTGAGCTGTGATCGCACAACTGCATTCCAGCCTGGGTAACAGTGAAACCCTGTCTCAAAAAAATAAAAATAAAAATAAAAATAAAAACATAAAAACAGCCTTTAAAACCCACATTTATTTTGATTTCTAAAGCAATATATGTCTGCTGTGGAAAATTTGGGAAATAAAAGTAATAAAGAAGACAATAAAGATCAACCTTGATCCCAGTGCCCAGAGAATTAATGTTTCATGCATTTTATTTCACTTTCTTCTGGAAGTATGTATATACATGTGGGTATGAATATTTAACATAGTTGGAGCCATACTGTACCTAATGGTTTATAATACGTTTTGCTTTTATGTTCTCACTAACCCCTGTGGATATGACCCTAGCCATGTCTTTGAATTTTTTGAAGTTAAATTATGCTCTACTTATTTAGTGACCATACACTCACTTTCTACCTTTTTTTCCTATCATCCCTTCTTTACTCTCATTCCCCCGTCTGTTTTAGGATGATGAGGAGGAGGAGGAGGATGATCAGTCATATAGAAACTCTCGGTATTGATACATTCATGCTTGGAGTGCTCTGTAATGTTGATGCTGTTATTATCCTCTTATTAATGGATGAGAAAACAGAAGTTAAGGAAATTGCCCAGGTTACATGCCCTAGTAAGGGACAGAACTGGATTTGAACTTTGACACTAGCTGCAGAGTCTGGACTAGCCTCCCTTGATATTCGTCTTGTGAGCGCTTCTTTTCTGGGTCGAAGATAGCCTGATAGCATTTTCCAGATTTTGTGGATAAAGCTGGATGTTAGTCTTGGCCTGGCCACTTCCATCTTCTGTGGCCTTTAGTAAGTTATTTCACCTCTCTAGATCCCTGTGGGCCTTTTCGGGTCTCAGGGTCTATGACTTTCTAGTGGAAAGAAAACAGAACAGAGACAACATTCAAGGACAGGCCCAGAATGATAGGAATATCATTGTCTACTTGATTTCAGGGACACTTACATTTGGCTCTAAAAGACATTTCTGTGAGGAAGTTGGTTTTCTCCACACTTTACTAAGGTAGGAGCTAGGTGGTGCCCAGGAGAAGTCCCCACAGGGGCTGTGAGGTTTTCTTGGATGCTAAGTTAGAGCGGTCCTCACGAAGGGTAAGCCCCATGACATATTTCCCTTGAGTGTGCTGAGGTCACAGGGCTTCTGTGGCTCACCAGCAAGTGTGGGGAGTGAAGAGCATGTGTCCCTCCCTGGCACAGGCACCCGGCCCCCTGCCGTGTTGTGGTATCTCTTCCCAGATGATCTTTGAGGTGTGTGGCTGGAAGAATGCTCCAGTCAGCTAAAGTGGGGTTCTTTAGTCGCAGTGTGTGCTGGTGGGCGAGTGAGGTGGGCTGGGCAAGCCAGAGGTGACTGCTCTGCTTTTCCTGACATCAGTGATGGGGTTGTCTTGCTTGGTGCACAGGTATTTTTCCAGGGTTCTGTCCCTCCACTCACTGACCAGAAAAAGAAAAAGAGAACAAGAAGATGCTTGTCTTACAAAATAGAAAGTTTACCCCATGCAGTTTCCCTTCCCTTTTCATATAGATGTTACAAAGCAAAAACACCCACCCACAATGAGGGGTTTTTGAACTTGGCTGGGTTTCAGCTGTCACCCAGGAAGCAGTCAGCACTGTACGTGGCCCGTTGCTTTACTCTGCAGGTGTTGGTGATTCTCGGGTGCAAGGCCTGGCAATTGTGTTTCTGTGCCAGGTCCTCTGCACATGGCTTTCTTTGTTTAGTGTTATTTCCCCTGTTTGCCAGGCTTCTCTGAGGAGATGCTGACATTTTTTCTTTGTCCAGTTCTCCTATCCTAGAAACAAACAAAAACTGCACCTTTTAAAAATGTTTTTTCCTATGGTTGAATTGGAAAATATCTTGCTTTAGCCAGGGAATAGCACAGCTTTTGTTCTGTTAGTGAAATGATCC
Organism: Pan troglodytes; assembly: GCF_028858775.2. NCBI lineage: Eukaryota > Metazoa > Chordata > Mammalia > Primates > Hominidae > Pan > Pan troglodytes. Next base: position 101,668,125 of record NC_072408.2, on the reverse strand, counting down.
AGGGATTTTATTTCAAAGTATAAGGTCCCTAAGATAAGGAATGAGGGTTATAAGAGAACATGGTTATGTTTGGGCAGTCAATTAAATTGAATATAGCATTGATGAAGCACTAAATGTACATTAGGAACATACACATATCAGTCAAGTTTTCAAGTCTCCCAAGGAAACTACAGTCATAGTGATGGTAATGATGATGTGTTGATAATAAAAAAATAACATCGGCATTTGTTGAGTATTTACCATGTGCTGTTAATAGATAGTGTGCTAGTTTAAAACAACTCTGTAGTATGTATTAATTTTTTGTATAGGAACAAGAAACTGAAACTCAGTCTAAGTAACATGCTAAAGTCAGCTAGTAAGTAGGAGTGCTGGGTTTTACACACAGATTGAGTCCACAGTTCCAACCCTTAACCTCCAGGCAAACTGCCTGCAAAATCATATTTTAACAGATGTGGGGCCGGGCATGGTGGCTCATGCCTGTAATTGCAGCACTTTGGGCCAAGGTGAGTGGATCATTTCAGGTCAGGAGTTTAAGACCAGGCTGGCCAACATGATGAAACCCTGTCTCTACTAAAAATGCAAAAATTAGCTGGTCATGGTGTCAGGCGCCTGTAATCCCAGCTACTTTGGAGGCTGAGGCAGGAGAATTGCTTGAACCCAGGAGTCGGAGGTTGCAGTGAGCTGAGATTGTGCTACTGCATTCCAGCCTGGATGACAGAACAACACTCTGTCTCAGAAATTAATAAGAATTAAAAAAAGAGATCTGGGTATTTTAGCTTTAATTAAAAAAATAATAAAGAGAGATAGAGTCTTGCTATGTTTCCCAGGCTGATCTCAAACTCCTGGGCTCAAGCGTTTTTCCTGCCTTGGCCTCCAGAGTAGCTGGGACTACAGGTGTGCACCATCGTGCCTGGCTTATAGCTTTAAATTTTGAGATACCTGAAGAAAGTGCTTTTGATAAATAAAATTGAAGAAGAAGGAAATGTATTCTTTCTCTCCATTATGTTTCTATCTTTGGATTGCCTGTGACTCATAATGAATATGACTGGAAGATCTGCCCTCTGAACTGAGCCCATAATTTTACTGAGGTATAATTTACATATCTAAAGTCCATCCATTGTAAATACATTGATTTTTAGTGAATTTGTAGAGTTGTGCAACCATCTCCGTAATCTGTGTTTAGAACATGCCCATTACAGCACAAAGTGGCCTTGTGCCCACTTGCGGTTAGTCTCTTCTCCCACCCCCAGTCCTGGGCAACCACTAATCCACTTTCTATCTTCATACATTTGCTTTTGCTAGAAATTTCATATAAGTGGAATGATTTAATATAGGGTTTTGTGACTGGCTTTTTCTCCCTTAGCATGTTTTTGACCCTTTTCACTGTTGTAATGTACATTGGTAGTTCCTTTTTGTTGCTGAGTATCTCATTATATGGATATACAACATCTTGTTAACTCATTCACCAGTTGATGTTCGTTTGAGTTGTTTCTACATTTTGGCTATTATGAATAATGCTGCTATAATCATTTGTATGCAAGTCTTTGTGTAGACAAATGTTTTTATTTCTCTTGGGTAGACACCTAGAATTGCAATTCCTGGGACATATGGTAGATGTATATTTAACCTTTTGAAAAGCTGTTACAGTGCCTTCCACGGTGACTGCCATTTAACCTTCCCATCTCTGGGGTATGAGGGGGTTCCAGTTGCTCCACATCCCATTCTACACTTGATATTGTCTGTCGTTTTGACTATAGCCATTCTGGTGGGTGTGTAGTAGTATCTCATTGTGGTTTTAATTTGCATTTCTGTAATGACTAATGATATTGAGCATTTTTGCATGTGCTTATTAGCTGTTTATATATATATATTTTATTATACTTTAAGTTCTAGGGTACATGTGGACAATGTGCAGGTTTGTTACATATGTATACATGTGCCATGTTGGTGTGCTGCACCCATTAACTCATCATTCACATTAGGTATATCTCTTAATGCTATCCCTCCCTCCTCCCGCCACCCCACGACAGGCCCTGGTGTGTGATGTTCCCCACCCTGTGTCCAAGTGTTCTCATTGTTCAGTTCCCACCTGTGAGTGGGAACATGCGGTGTTTGGTTTTCTGTCCTTGCGATTGTTTGCTCAGAATGATGGTTTCAAGCCTCATCCATGTCACTACAAAGGGCATGAACTCATCCTTTTTTATGGCTGCATAGTATTCCATGGTGTATATGTGCCACATTTTCTTAATCCAGTCTATCATTGATGGACATTTGGGTTGGTTCCAGGTCTTTGCTATTGTGAATAGTGCCACAATAAACATATGTGTGCATGTGTCTTTATAGCAGCATGATTTATAATCCTTTGCGTATTTATAGCAGCATGATTTATAATCCTTTGCGTATATACCCAGTAATGCGATGGCTGGGTCAAATGGTATTTCTAGTTCTAGATCCTTGAGGAATCGCCACACTGTCTTCCACAGTGGTTGAACTAGTTTACAGTCCCACCAACAGTGTAAAAGTGTTCCTATTTCTCCACATCCTCTCCAGCACCTGTTGTTTCCTGACTTTTTTGGTCCATATGAACAGTTAAAATGACTTCGCCATTCTAACTGGTGTGAACTGGTATCTCATTGTGGTTTTGATTTGCATTTCTCTGATGACCAGTGATGATGAGCATTTTTTCACGTGTCTGTTGGCTGCATAAATGTCTTCTTTTGAGAAGTGTCTGTTCATGTCCTTTGCCCACTTTTTGTTGGGGTTGTTTGATTTTTTTCTTGTAAATTTGTTTAAGTTATTTGTAGATTCTGGATATTAGCCCTTTGTCAGGTGGGTAGGTTGTACAAATTTTCTCCCATTCTGTAGGTTGCCTGTTCACTCTGATGGTAGTTTCTTTTGCTGTGCAGAAGTTCTTTAGTTTAATTAGATCCCGTTTGTCAATTTTGTCTTTTGTTGCCATTGCTTTTGGTGTTTTAGTCATGAAGTCCTTGCCTATGCCTATGTCCTGAATGGTAATGCCTAGGTTTTCTTCTAGGGTTTTTATGGTTTTAGGTCTAACATTTAAGTCTTTAATCCATCTTGCATTAATTTTTGTATAAGGTGTAAGGAAGGGATCCAGTTTCAGCTTTCTACATATGGCTAGCCAGTTTTCCCAGCACCATTTATTAAACGGGAATCCTTTCCCCATTTCTTGTTTTTGTCAGGTTTGTCAAAGATCAGATGGTTGTAGATGTGTGGTATTATTTCTGAGGACTCCGTTCTGTTCCATTGGTCTATCTCTCTGTTTTGGTACCAGTATCGTGCTGTTTTGGTTACTGTAGCCTTTGGTTACTGTAGCCTTGTAGTATAGTTTGAAGTAGTATAGTAGTGTGATGCCTCCAGCTTTGTTCTTTTGGCTTAGGATTGTCTTGGCAATGTGGGCTCTTTTTTGGTTCCATATGAACTTTAAAGTAGTTTTTTTCCAATTCTGTGAAGAAAGTCATTGGTAGCTTGATGGGGATGGCATTGAATCTATAAATTACCTTGGGCAGTGTGGCCATTTTCACAATATTGATTCTTCCTATCCATGAGCATGGAATGTTCTTCCATTTGTTTGTGTCCTCTTTTATTTTGTTGAGCAGTGGTTTGTAGTCCTCCTTGAAGAGGTCCTTCACATCCCTTGTAAGTTGGATTCCTAGGTATTTTATTCTCTTTGAAGCAATTGTGAATGGGAGTTCACTCATGATTTGGCTGTCTGTCTGTTATTGGTGTATAGGAATGCTTATTTTTGCACATTGATTTTGTGTCCTGAGACTTTGCTGAAGTTGCTTATCAGCTTAAGAAGATTTTGGATTGAGACGATGGAGTTTTCTAAATATACAATCATGTCATCTGCAAACAGGGACAATTTGACTTCCTCTTTTCCTAATTGAATAACCTTTATTTCTTTCTCCTGCCTGATTGCCGTGGCCAGAACTTCCAACACTATGTTGAATAGGAGTGGTGAGAAAGGGCATCCCTGTGTTGTGGCAGTTTTCAAAGGGAATACTTCCAGTTTTTGACCATTCCATATGATATTGCCTGTGGGTTTGTCATAAATAGCTCTTGTTATTTTGAGATACGTCCCATCAATACCTAGTTTATTGAGAGTTTTTAGCATGAAGGGCTGTTGAATTTTGTCAAAGGCCTTTTCTGCATCTATTGAGATAATCATGTGGTTTTTGTCTTTGGTTCTGTTTATATGATGGATTACATTTATTGATTTGCGTATGTTGAACCAGCCTTGCATCCCAGGGATGAAGCCAACTTGATCATGGTGGATAAGCTTTTTGATGTGCTGCTGGATTCGGTTTGCCAGTATTTTATTGAGGATTTTTGCATCGATGTTCATCAGGGATATTGGTCTAAAATTCTCTTTTTTTGTTGTGTCTCTGCCAGGCTTTGGTGTCAGGATGATGCTGGCCTCATAAAATGAGTTAGGGAGGATTCCCTCTTTTTCTATTGATTAGAATAGTTTCAGAAGGAATGGTACCAGCTCCTCTTTGTACCTGTGGTAGAATTCGGCTGTGAATCCGTCTGGTCCTGGACATTTTTTGGTTGGTAGGCTATTAATTATTGCTTCAATTTCAGAGCCTGTTATTGGTCTATTCAGAGATTCAACTTCTTCCTGGTTTAGTCTTGAGAGGGTGTGTGGGTGCAGGAATTTATCCATTTCTTCTAGATTTTCTAGTTTATTTGCATAGAGGTGTTTATAGTATTCTCTGATGGTAGTTTGTATTTCTGTGGGATCGGTGGTGAGATCCCCTTTATCATTTTTTATTGCATCTATTTGATTCTTCTCTCCTTTCTTCTTTATTAGTCTTGCTAGCGGTTTATCAATTTTGTTGATCTTTTCCAAAAACCAGCTCCTGGAGTCATTGATTTTTTTTTGAAGGGTTTTTTTGTGTCTCTATCTCCTTCAGTTCTGCTCTGATCTTAGTTATTTCTTGCCTTCTGCTAGCTTTTGAATGTGTTTGCTCTTGCTTCTCTAGTTCTTTTAATTGTGATGTTAGGGTACCCATTTTAGATCTTTCCTGCTTTCTCTTGTGGGCATTTAGTGCTATAAATTTCCCTCTACACACTGCTTTAAATGTGTCCCAGAGATTCTGGTATGTTGTGTCTTTGTTCTCATTGGTTTCAAAGAACATCTTTATTTCTGCCTTCATTTCGTTATGTACCCAGTAGTCATTCAGGAGCAGGTTGTCCAGTTTCCATGTAGTTGAGTGGTTTTGAGTGAGTTTCTTAATCCTGAGTTCTAGTTTGATTGCACTGTGGTCTGAGAGACAGTTTGTTATAATTTCTATGCTTTTACATTTGCTGAGGAGTGCTTTACTTCTAACTATGTGGTCAATTTTGGAATAAGTGTGATGTGGTGCTAAGAAGAATGTATATTCTGTTGATTTGGGGTGGAGAGTTCTGTAGATGTCTATTAGGTCCGCTTGGTGCAGAGCTGAGTTCAAGTCCTGGATATCCTTGTTAACTTTCTGTCTCATGGATCTGTCTAACATTGACAGTGGGGTGTTAAAGTCTCCCATTATTATTGTATGGGAGTCTAAGTCTCTTTGTAGGTCTCTAGGGACTTGCTTTATGAATCTGGGTGCTCCTGTATTGGGTGCATATATGTTTAGGATAGTTAGCTCTTCTTGTTGAATTGATCCCTTTACCATTATGTAATGGCCTTCTTTGTCTCTTTTGATCTTTGTTGGTTTAAAGTCTGTTTTATCAGAGACTAGGATTGCAGCCCCTGCTTTTTTTTGTTTTCCATTTGCTTGGTAGATCTTCCTCCATCCCTTATTTTGAGCCTATATGTGTCTCTGCACATGAGATGGGTTTCCTGAATACAGCACACTGATGCATCTTGACTCTTTATCCAGTTTGCCTGTCTGTGTCTTTTAATTGGAGCATTTAGCCCATTTACATTTAAGGTTAATATTGTTATGTGTGAATTTGATCCTGTCATTATGATGTTAGCTGGTTATTTTGCTCGTTACTTGATGCAGTTTCTTCCTAGCCTCGATAGTCTTTACAATTTGGCATGTTTTTGCAGTGTCTGGTACTGGTTGTTCCTTTCCATGTTTAGTCCTTTCTTCAGGAGCTCTTGTAGGGCAGGCCTGGTGGTGACAAAATCTCTCAGCATTTGCTTGTCTGTAAAGTATTTTATTTCTCCTTCACTTATGAAGCTTAGTTTGGCTGGATATGAAATTTTGGGTTGAAAATTCTTTTCTTTAAGAATGTTGAATATTGACCCCCACTCTCTTCTGGCTTGCAGAGTTTCTGCTGAGAGATCCGCTGTTAGTCTGATGGGCTTCCCTTTGTGGGTAACCTGACATTTCTCTCTGGCTGCCCTTAACATTTTTTCCTTCATTTTCAACTTTGGTGAATCTGACAATTATGTGTCTTGGAGCTGCTCTTCTCGAGGAGTATCTCTGTGGTGTTCTCTGTATTTCCTGAATTTGAATGTTGGCCTGCCTTGCTAGGTTGGGGAAGTTCTCCTGGATAATGTCCTGAGGAGTGTTTTCCAACTTGGTTCCATTCTCCCTGTCACTTTCAGGTACACCAATCAGATGTAGATTTGGTCTTTTCACATAGTCCCATATTTCTTGGAGGCTTTGTTCGTTTCTTTTTACTCTTTTTTCTCTAAACTTCTCTTCTCACTTCATTTCATTCATTTGATCTTCAATCACTAATACCCTTTCTTCCAGTTGATTGAATCGGCTACTGAAGCTTGTGCATGCATCACATAGTTCTTGTGCCATGGTTTTCAGCTCCATCAGGTCATTTAAGCTCTTATCTACGCATTTATTCTAGTTAGCCATTCGTCTAATCTTTTTTCAAAGTTTTTAGTTTCTTTGTGATGGGTTCGAACATCCTCCTTTAGCTCAGAGAAGTTTGTTATTACCAATCGTCTGAAGCCTACTTCTGTCAGCTTGTCAAAGTCATTCTCCGTCCAGCTTTGTTCCATTGCTGGCGAGGAGCTGCGTTCCTTTGGTGGAGAAGAGGCGCTCTGATTTTTAGAATTTTCAGCTTTTCTGCTCTGGTTTCTCCCCATCTTTGTGGTTTTATCTACCTTTGGTCTTTGATGATGGTGACGTACAGATGGGGTTTTGGTGTGGATGTCCTTTCTGTTTGTTAGTTTTCTTTCTAACAGTGAGGACCCTCAGCTGCAGGTCTGTTGGAGTTTGCTGGAGGTCCACTCCAACCCTGTTTGCCTGGGTATCACCAGCGGAGGCTGCAGAACAGCAAATATTACAGAACAGCAAATATTCCTTCCTCTGGAAGCTTCGTCTCAGAGGGGCACCTGGCTGTATGAGGTGTCAGTCGGCCCCTACTGGAAGGTGTCTCCCAGTTAGGCTACTCGGAGGTCAGGGACCCACTTGAGGAGGCAGTCTGTCCGTTCTCACATCTCAAACTCCGTGCTGGGAGAACCACTGCTCTCTTCAATGCTGTCAGACAGGGACGTGTAAGTCTGCAGAAGTTTCTGCTGCTTTTTGTTCAGCTATGCCCTGCCCCCAGCGGTGGTGTCTACAGTGGCAGGCAGGCCTCCTTGAGCTGCAGTGGGCTCCACCCAGTTCGAGTTTCTGGGCCGCTTTGTTTACCTACTCAGGCTTAAGCAATGGCAGATGCCCCTCCCCCAGCCTTGCTGCTACCTTGCAGTTCGATCTTAGACTGCTGTGCTGGCAGTGAGCAAGGCTCCGTGGGCTTGGGACCCTCCGAGCCAGGCGTGGGATAAAATCTCCTGGTGTGCTGTTTGCTAAGACCATTGGAAAAGCGCAGTATTAGGGTGGGAGTGTCCCGATTTTCCAGGTGCTATCTGTCATGGCTTCCCTTGGCTAGGAAAGGGAATTCCCCAACCCGTTGTGTTTCCTGGGTGAGGTGATGCCCCGCCCTGCTTCACCTAACACTCCCTGGGCTGCACCCACTGTCTGACAAGCCCCGGTGAAATGAACCCGGTACCTCAGATGGAAGTGCAGAAATCATCTGTCTTCTGGGTCACTTACACTGAGAGCTGTAGACTGGAGCTGTTCCTATTCGGCCATCTTGGAACCCACTCAGCTGTTTATATATTTTCTTTGGTGAAATGTCCATTCAATTTTTGGCCTATTTTTATTTTTATTTATTTATTTATTTATTTATTTATTTTTAAGGTGAAGTCTTGCTCTGTCACCTAGGTGGGAGTGCAGTGGCACAGTCTTGGCTCACTGCAACCTCTGCCTCCTAGGTTCAAGCGATTCTCCTGCCCCAGCCTCCCAAGTAGCTGGGATTACAGGCATGCTCTACCATGCTTGGCTAATTTGTGTATTTTTAGTAGAAACGGAGTTTCACTATGTTGATCAGGCTGGTCTCGAACTCCTGACCTCAGGTGATCTGCCTGCCTTGGCCTCTCAAAGTTCAGGGATTACAGGCGTGAGCCACCACACCCGGCCTGGCCTATTTTTAAATTGAGTTCCTTGTCTTATTATTGAGTTGTGAGAGTTCTTTATATATTCTGGATATAAGTGCCTTATCAGATATCATTTATAAATATTTTCACCCATCTGTGGCTTAAATTTTCCTTTTCTTTCACTGGTAAATATGTAGAGTAATTAATTAATTTTCTTAATGGTGACTTTTGAAGAGAGCTTTTAATTCTGAAGTCCAGTTAATCAATTTTTTCTTTTATAGTTTGTGTTTGGCCTTTGCCTCTTAGCACCCAAATATTCCTGTCTCTTTGGTTTATTCTTAGTTTAGGTGTCCCAATTTTTACTCTTTCATTCTCCCTGGATCTACATTTATTCCTGTTTGAGGACAGAAGGCAAAGCCCAGCCTCCAAGTTCTCTTGCTAATACTCTGTGTTGGGCACCTTCCTGGAATTGTGTGTTCAGGCCTTTGGTAACTATGCAGGCCTTTGGTAACTTTGGCTACCAAATCTTGAGATAGAAGGTGAAATTAGACCTTCCTCAGCAATTTACAATTGAAGTCAGATAAGAAAAATGACTGCTTTATATGCAAATTTTTCTTTTTTAAAAAATTAGTTGAGTGCTTCTCTACTTATTGATAAACATCAATAATTATAAATATCCCTTACAATGCTTTAAAGGTTTTCAGAGTTAATTTACCTTTATCTTCTCATTTAGGTCCTTTTGCAGATAAGAAATACAAGAGTTTAAGTAGAATAAAAGGGTATTTAACACAAATTAGTTAATATTGGAGACACAAGTATTATTTGATCATTTTTTCCAGAGTCTACCAAGAATTTATTTATTTATTTATTTTGAGATGGAGTCTTGCTGTGTCGCCAGGCTGGAGTGCAGTGGTGCGATCTCAGCTCACTGCAACCTCCGACTCCCTGGTTCAAGCAATTCTCCTGCCTCAGCCTCCCAAGTAGCTGGGATTACAGGCACATGCCACCACACCCAGCTAATTTTTGTATTTTTTTTTAGAGACAAGATTTCACCATGTTGGCCAGGATGGTCTCGATCTCCTGACCTTGTGATTTGCCTGCCTCAGCCTCCCAAAGTGCTGGGATTACAGGCGTGAGCCACTGCGCCTCGCCCCAAGAATATTTTTAAGTGTTTACCATTCACCATGCAAAAATGAGTGGGAGGAGAGGGTAGCACTGGGCTCTTTCTACTAATCTGATGAAGCTCAGCCATAGTCAGAACCATAGAATTGCAGAGTCTTGATGCTGAAAGGGGCCTTGAAACTTCAGAGTGCATCCCTTCACCCACCAGAGGAATCCTTAGATTGCTCTTGTTGGTTGATAATCTTCTGGCTCCCAGGCACTTTCAAAAAGAAAGCTTAAAACTTTTCAAGCCCGTGGGATCAATTCTTGGATAATTTTAAGTATTGGAGAATCATTTTGTGAATGGAGCCTAACTTAGCCTCCCCTGTAAATTTCACCTGTTGGCGACACAAAACAACTAGTGCCATTCTTTATTGGCAGCTCTTCAAATATCGAAGAGTACCTTAAACCATCACTTCCATAGTTACCACCTGTTCTATCAACTATTTTGTGTTTAATTTGGATTCCAGACTTAACAGCTGTGATAGTCACTTCTTGCTAGATGCAATTCCGATTGTCTATACCTTTTGTGCCTAAATCAAACCTACACATCAGATATGGCCTGGCTGGGAGAGTTTTGTGAGCCTGTTAGCTCCTTTGCTCTGGGTGAGGCCTGCCCAGTGGTGTTAGTTACTTAGCAGCTACACTGCAGTGCTGACACGTGTTGGGCTTGTGATTAGCCAAAACGCAAATTTTATTTTCTCCTGTGGATTTTGGCTAAGCCAGTTCTCTAATATCTTTTCTTATGTAATTGCTATCTTCAATATAAATGCAGGGATTTACAGTTAATATTACTATTTAACATTAATGATAATACTAGTAACTAGCATCTTTTGAGGACTTACTATATTTATCTTGTTGGGTTTTCCCCAGGATGTGCCTCTTGGGATCATTTTGAATCTTATTTCTTCCCTTTTCTTGGTTTTTCTCTCTACTGAGAGAAATGTTTGTATATTGAGTTCCTACCCATCTGGGTCTCCTGTCTGCCCAGATATATTTTAATTTTGGCTAGTTTATAGTGATGGTAGGATTGTAAGACCTCATGGAAGGAATTAAAGCCACCCAGATTTCTGCATGTATATCCATGTATTCCTCCATTGATATGGTTCGACTGTGTCCCCACCCAAATCTTATCTTGAATTATAGTTCCCATAATCCCCACCTGTTGGCCATTGGGGCAGTTATGGTTGGGTGGCCTGATGAGGGGGTCAAGATGCTTCCCCGAGTGCCTAATTTTATGTAAGCTTCTGGTGCTAGCAAAAAAGAGCCTTACATTACAGATAGATATTGAGGATTCTGGAAAAAATTTCCAGTCATAGAACTAAGATAATGCTCTAGAGATTGGAGTCTTTGGAGATAGTTTTTCGAGGACCCTGCCACCCTCCAGCTTCCTCTCTGCTCAGGACTCCTTTAATCTGGTGTCAGTGGATTTCTCCCATCACTTTGGACTTGTTCCAGTTAGATTGTAATGCACCAGCATTCTTCTCCTCGACTTAAAAAAAACAGGAGAATTATATTCCTTTTGTTGATAGGATTTCTCTTATAGTGTCATCATCTTCCTTTTTCTTATGCTCCCGATCTTCTGAAATCATGCTTCCCTGTGAGCCATTCCTGAATTTTTTGGTGTGTTCCCTGAGTATGGGACACACCTCAGATGGATCCGGGGATAGTTTCTTTTTGACTTGATCCAAGATATACCTCTTCATGAAAATATATGTTGATCAGGGACTGTGGGTATGTATAGGGTCAACATTCTCTCCCATCTGCTTTTAAGTAAGTGCTGACTTTGCCAGGCCAGGTGAATGAGCCTACAGTCATTTTAAGGTGGAAATAATTGGTTAGTTTAGACTATTTCAGCATTTCCAACACCTAGATTCTAGTAGATATTCCTTGAAAAAGGTGTTAGCAGTGGTGAGTCCATACAGGTCTGCAGCAACCTCAATTCTTCCCTCTTCAGAAGAAAATATTTGACACAGAGACCAAGGCAAGTTTTAGAGGAATGAAAGTTTATTCAAAAGCTTTACAGCAGGAACGAAAGGAAGTAAACTTGGAAGAGGGCCAAGAGGGTGACTGGAGAGATCAAGTGCATGGATTCCCCATTGACTTGGGATTTTATATGTTGTCATATTTCCAGGAGCTTGTGTCCCTTGTCTCCTGATTCTTCCCTTGGGTGGACTCTCCGCATCCGCAGTGGCTGCCAGCACTTAGGAGTGATGCATGCACGGTATGTTTACTGGAGTTGTACGCATGCTCACTCGAGGCATTCTTCTCTTACCAGTTGAATGTTCCTAGAAGGTCATATACCAGTTAAACTTTGCCATTTTGCCTCTTTTTTGCTTGAGCCCACTGGCCCAACTCCTGAGATCTTATCAGGAAACTGCTGATCCCCAGCTTCAGGTGTTTCTATCTGTTGGGAGACTGCCTTTCTCTGGTGCTGGCTGTGACCAATTATTATTTTATTTTATTTTATTCTTTTATTTAGATTCTCGCTCTGTAGCCTAGGCTGGAGTGCAGTGGTGCAATCTCGGCTCACTGCAACCTCCCCCTCCCAGGTTCAAGCGATTCTCCTGCCTCAGGCTCCCTGGGAAGCTGGGATTACAGGTGCCCGCAACCATGCCCTGCCAATTTTTGTATTTTTATTAGAGATGGGGTTTCACTGTGTTGGCCAAGCTGGTCTCAAACTCCAGACCTCAAGAGATCCACCTGCCTCGGCCTCCCAAAGTGCTGGGATTACAGGTGTGAGCCACCGTGCCCAGCCCAATTATTATTTTAGAGAGACAGTTAACAACTGCCTGACCCCAATGGTTGCCTGACACTCCTGGAGTGGGGCAGGGGAGCCCTCTTCTGCCCTGCTCAGGTCTAACTAGCTACCTACTATTCACAAAAGGAGTCTGGTTAAAAAGGTATTGTGGCAAGAGGGCGTATAGTATGGGTTCCCCAACCTTACTTGGCCGCAACACCTTTGTGTGGCTGAGCATCTTGGGATCAGCAGCCTGCAGGACACTGGAAATTGCTGGACTGAAGGTCAGTGATCTGAGAGACAGGAAAGTACCCGCAGCGAGACAGTGTGAAGAGAGCAATTTTAGAAATACTTCTGCTTTTGTTTCTCAGT